>NW_027555736.1:96953320-97591320 GCF_003287225.1 Phascolarctos cinereus | reverse complement strand
CCGCAAGGCCTGGCTCTTTGAGCGCCAGCACTGTGCTTTTTCCCTCCTTTTTTCCTGCACTAATTGGTGAAAGTTTTTTTTCCTGTGCTAGTGGCAGAGGAAATTCTTTTGAACGTTATCACAATCAAGTGTTGACTTCTTTAGAATTTGCAAGTAGGTTAAGTGAGTATCAACATTCAAGGGGAAAAGCACAAACACAATACGTAATGGCATCTAAATTTGATTGTTAAACGTAAAATTGGGAAAAACACATTGATTAAACTATCAAAAAATTCTGAATTGAAGGCATTTATTAAAACTATGGCCTTTTAAAAGGTTTTTTTTTGTGGGGAGGCAGAGGAGTGGGGGTGGGGAGTGCTGTATTACTGCCACATTTTGAATCTCAAAATTGAAATTGGTAGTAGAGATCCGCTGAAAGAATTTTTTTTCTTCTACTTATGGGAGGATCCAGAACAATAATAATAAAACAATATAATTTAATATATTATAAATCAAGAGATGTAGAAATTAGTTTTCTTCTATAACATCCAATTTCAGATCAAACAATTAAGTGTTCTTCTGCCAAAACACAACTAAATAAAAAAGGGAAAATTTGTTCCCCAATTTGGATTGCTTATTAGATCATTAGAGTAATAGAAAAAGTTTTAATTTTTTTTGGTGTGTTTTCTTAAAAAATACAAAAATTTCAGTGGTGATTTAAAGCATCAGATTTAGAGATAAATTTTGTTTAAAGCTTGTGTCAGTTACACTCATCATTAGGGGCTCCTTTCTCTAAGAAAAAAAGTAATTTACAGTGGGTTTAGACATACTATTTATAAATGTAAAATATCTTCTAATTGTATAGTTTATAAATGTGATTTTTAAATAATCCACTTTTTTTATTTTAAAATTCTATTAGATTATCCATATTTTAGCAGTTTTTAGACTGTATGTATGCTCCATGGTTTCATATGAAAGAATCAAAGATAGTTGATTATTTTACAGTTAGACTTCAATATTCATTCACACATTACAGATTTAATGACGAGGCACATATAATCCTGAAAATTTGCTGAAGTAGAATGGAAATGGAACTAAATAAAGAGAAGACAAAACTCGTGGTGGCCAGTGGTGGAAATGCCGAAAAGATAATCAAAGAGGAAGCTGTTTCTCTCCAATGATATCTAACTAGCATGGAATAGAATCAAATGAACGAAATTCTTACCACTCATCTGAAGCCATTTGATAGTTAATTTGCAATAAATCATTTCAGTTTTAGCAGCAAAAAAGAGTGCTGAAAGAGTGGAAATCACAAAAGTCTCAAATTGGAGGAGCAATCTGTCCACATAGTTTGCCTCTGCAGTTCTAATTGTTCCCATTATTTTTTAGAGGGAGGGCACTTTAACGGAAAGAAGCCTAAATTCCCATAATTAATTTTGCCATTGTAAAAATCATTTGCTAAAATTTGCATTATTAACATTATCAAGTCACTAGTTGGTAAGACATCAGACATGATGAGTGTGAAGGGCAGCTTAGGGAGAACTGGCTTTAAACCCTCAGCAGATCGGAGTTAGGATCAAAGGCGCTTGTTTTATGTGGCTGTGCTAGACTTTGAAGTCATGACTGAACCTACAGCACTCATTTCATCAAGTTCACTGGTGTCTTAATAGCAGATCAATAAGTTTCAAAGTCGGAGAGTTAATTTGATACTAGTGCTGATGCGGTCGTGCTGGGGAAGCAGAGGAAAAGAGAGAGAGAGAGAGAGAGAGAGAGAGAGAGAGAGAGAGAGAGAAGAGAGAGAGAGAGAGAGAGAGAGAGAGGGAGAGGGAGAGGGAGGAGAGAGAGAGAGAGGGAGAGGGAGGGAGGGAGAGAGAGAGAGAGAGAGAGAGAGAGAGAGAGAGAGAGAGAGAGAGAGAGCGAGCAGCCCATTAACAGCTATGACAGAGAGGTCCACAATGATGGGGATGGTTATCTATAACAGTGAAATGGCAAGTTCAGTCCGACCTGAAATCAGAAAACTGTAGAATAAAGAGACAAGAGGTCCTTGTTTTAATAAACTTGAATTATATAGAAGGAAGGTATTTGGTGTTTCAGTAGTCTTAGGGCTGAGACATAGCTGCATAGCAAATTGTGTATATAGAAGATTTTATATCTCATATAAATGGGATACTCATTATCATAAAATAACAAATTCAAACAGCAACAAAAAAGGGAAAACAGTAGCCAAACCGCCTAACAGTGTCTCTTTTCAAAAATGAGGCAAATTAGGGCCACTGAAGCTTTTTCTTTCCTTCCTTCCTTCCTTCCTTCCTTCCTTCCTTCCTTCCTTCCTTTTCCTTCTCCTTCCTCCCTCCCTCCTGGTTCAAAAACTATATGGGTAAGGAAATTTTGTGTTTTTCAAATATTTGGAATCAGAAATTTTTTAAAAACATTACCAGGTGACAATATATTGAGTTAGGTTTTTTTTTATTCTAACAATAACAGTGAAAGGAAAAAAACTGGTCTCCAAAAAAAACTCAGCTAAAGTCTCAGTACCTACCTCCCCACCCCCCTTTTCCTGTTTTTTTTGAATGCACAGTTCACACACACACACACACACACACACACACACACACACACACACACATAAGTGGAAAGGTGAGAGTCCCTAGTTTCTGGGTACTTACTATCTGTCTCTCTTTTGCTATAAATGAATTTGTTCGATGCTTTCTAATTTTATGTGTCGTCTTTTTACTATGCCCCCAAAGTTGTCTTGGATGTAGGAAAGCCAACAGTGGTAAATTCTATGGGGGGGGGGGTGTTTGAGAGAGTATACAGTTGGGCTGTGGTGCAAAGTATCCTTTCTTTTGTTGTTTGTTTGTTTTTTTGTTTAGAAGGGATCTTTGTTGTTGTGTTTGTTGCTTAGGTCCTCATGACCGATAAGGATAGCCATGAGGCGATGATAGTGCTTGGCAGTACTAGTGACTGTGGCAGGAGAGGATTGGGGAATGTGTGGGTGGGGGAGAATCATAGTTCAACAAAATGATTCTAATCTTGAGAAACGTCGAGTAGGAGCCTTTTATTGGGGGGGGTATGCAGAAAGAGGTGGTATCTTCTTAAGAACTTTGCCATCTGTGTATGTACAGCAGCGGCTCCCTAACACTGGAGGTCAGATTCACACCCTTTTTGAACAAAACTCTAATTTAGAATGTTCATCTAAGGGTTGATAATGGTATTAGAAGGCCAGTGGTGGGGTGGTCAGTGGGTGTTGTAGATTAGCGCAGTGGCCATTACAGCTTTAGCTAGACCCCCACGATTCATTGGGTAGATTAACCATCACATCTGCCATTTTATCCCTTTTATTTCTCCCCTTTTACCACATTTAAAATATGAAGGGGGGAGAGAGGGAGAAAAATCATCTGGAAGACAATTGATAGAAACAAGACAGGAAAGCAAGCCATATCAAAGAGGTCCAAGAAATGGCTGTAGCCAGATACATGTATATCTCTATTATCTAGATATTTATCTTTCTGTAGTTATATACATATCATAGGCATAGGTGACATATGTGTGTTGAAATGAACTTGGTGAATTCAAATAAATTGGTTCTATCAGGTAAGCCTCAAGCTTTTGGACTTCATTCCTTTTATTCATCCTGTTTTGAAAAGAAAAGGACCATGCTTTAATAATTTCTCTTATATATTTCTGTTATTCAGCTGATTCTATCCTTCTGGATCTAATATAGTGTTACTTTAATTTCTTTCTTTTTTTTTTTAAGAACACAACTGAAACCAACTTATATTTAGACTGACTATATCCGAAATTAGAAAATCTTAGCTCCTAATATTGTAATAGATATTCTGTCTTTTCAGGGACTTGATATCTGCTGCTTGTATGTGGGTGTGTTTTTAAGAGTATGCTGTTGCCTCTGTGTTTATTACAGAAAGATGTCACTGTTAAAGGGAATTTAAGAGTTTCTGTAAATGTAATGGTTCATCCTGAATAAAGTGAGAGAGACAGTGCTTGGAATCTGGGGAATAGGGTGGAAGGAGCTGTAGCTGATGAAGGTGTTTCTTGTCAAATTTGTGTAGGAATTATTTACCGTGCTGCCGACAGTGAAAGTGAAGACATGGAAAATTATCCCAGATGGGACGAATTGCTCATTCTCTGTTCTTCTTCTTCTTCTTCACTTTTTTTTTTAAAAGGGAAAGATTTCAGAAAAAGTCTTTTCTCTTAGAACACTATGAATAAAATCTGGACAGCTGTCGAAAAAGATATGCCATCTGCATTTAAAAAAAAATTTCTAGCCACACCATAACTAAATAGCTTGAATAGTACATCTTTTTTTTTCCCTTTGCCTTCATACATAATGATCTCTACTTCATTAAAAGCGTATTAATCTGGTTCCCAGTCTCTTGGGAGACACCTTAAGATGATGATATTGTGGGTTTTTTCCCCCCGAATTGTTTAAAAAAAATTCTAGCAGATTTGGTCCCTGTCAGTCAGAAATAATTGTGTTCTTAATCTTGTCCCTGATGGATGACTCGGAGTTCAGCAACGGGCCGGCTCCAATGACAAATACAATATTAATATTCATTAACTGCTTTGACAATGCTAATTTTGATGCGGTAGTAAAGGGCCTTCCAAAGTTAGCGGCCAAAGCATCAGAGCTGTGCAAGGTGGCAAGATAATTTGTGCTGGTTTGCTGAGCTGAAGGCTTTTAAAGTCTATAGCAAAAAGCTAGGTACCACAAACAAAAAAGAGAAAGGGGAAAAAGTTCTGAAGCATTGGAAGGCAGGGCTGCGGAAATAATACGATCACAGTCCGCTAAAAAATTTGACACCTCTGATGCAGTTTCTTTGAGTGAAATTTCTACAAAGTTGCAACAAAAAAAGCATAGCATGGTAAGTCAGCACATTCTTGATTTTGTTTAATCTTTTTGATCTTTTCAATTATCGCTATTTGAAGATCAATAGTCATTTTTTCCTACTATGCTTAGAAGACTCGCAGCGGTGGTTTAATATGTGTTAGGACCATTTGCTTTAAAGGAACACATCCACAAGTTTCTGTGGGTGTTTTTTTTTTTTACTTAACCAGAACAATTTTTTATACAGTAAATGGTTCTGATTTTTTTCCATATTGGGGGCTTTTTACAGTCTGTTTTTGTTTTTTCTTAAAACTAATAATAATTCAACAAGATTAATAACTAAGCTGTGGATATTGTCCAGGATTTCCGAGGGCAGTTCTGGCTGGCAAGAAAGAAAGGAAAAAAAAAAAACTTAGAGCGGAGCAATCCTCTAACTTTATTCCAAATTCAAATACTTTCTCCCCCTTCTCTGAATGGAATCAAATAGCTATTAAAGCTTAATTTCACTGGAGAACTGCAAAGCACTACTTTCACCAACTTAGGTGAACTTCTATGGAGTATTGAAATTGCCTTTATGTTTGCCAAGTCGGCAAACAAAATATCAGTCTTTGTTCTTTTGACTGAATTCTGGGGGTTGGGAAAAGAGCTTCTCTTCCCCCTACCTCTGTACTCCCCCCCTTTGGTGGATTGTTATTGAATGGGGGGGGGGATTTGAGTTATTGTGTTCTTCCCTATCAAGCGAGATAATTCTGTGAATGGAACTGTACTTGAGCATCTTTGCTGAAGAGCTGGCGTTGTGTGTCTGGCTCCCGTGTTTATCTGTTCAGTGCAGCTCAGTTGTGAATGGTGTAGGGTGGGTGCTGCCCTCCGGTGGAGCAGCCCAACACCAATGTGATTGCACATCCATGTAAGTACGGTAATATACCCAACGGCAGCATGCTTGAAACCAGGCAGCGTGAAGGAGCCCGATTAAAACCGTGGTAAATGGTAAGCTATCCTTCTCAGCGAACAACAGCCATCCTTTGCCTTTGCTTCATGTCGACTTCTGCCTACTTTGGTTGTTTGTGCATTTCTATTGCATGCTAGTGGCTTCTAGGCTTTGGAATGTTATCTGTCAATTTGAAGTAACTTAAAAGATTGATGTACTTCTAACTGCTGAGATGCCTGGTAGAACTGAGGTCTTAGTTTAGTTTTTTTAAAGTTTTTTTTCTTTTAAAAAATTCTATTGGAATACCTTTTTATTCAGAAACTTGAGTCAGTGACTGGGGAAATGTGTTTTTTATGATTTATAATTTAGAGATGAAGTGATCGTGTGGGCTTTGGGTTAATGTCCCCCACAAGGCTACAGCAATGTAGTAACCCCCCCTTCACATCCCTTCCCATTCCCAAAGTTTTTAGTGAAACAGCAGCATTTTCTATTTATCACATATAATATCCCCCTATCTGTTGCCTCCCTTTCTCAGAAATCTCTAGAAGAACCTGCAACAATAAAAAATAAACTAACAACCCCCCCCAACATCCAGCAACAAACTTGAAGGGGGTATGGGGAAATGGTTGTGTTCCGGATCAGGGAATATGTGATATAAAACCAAAGTTCTAGTTTGGTCTTCCCAGCCTTCCTCTTTAACCCCCTCCATGATCTCCCCACACCCCCCTCCTCTCCAGTGATTGATTGCAATTTCATACTAAAAGGAAGAGAAGTTCTTGGATCTATTTTTAGGACACTTTGCAACTACTGATACTTCAGTTTTAAAAATACACATACATACGCCAAAAAAAGTTTAACAGAACCTAGCTAATTAGTGATCCTTTTTTCCCTTTGGCTGACTTGCGTACAGTTTGAGAAATTGTAATGGCATCATGTGAAGTAGAGGGATAGGGCAACTATCAAGTGGCTTTAGTTTCCTAGGAGGAGTGAGTTGGAAGAAATTTAGAGATTCATCAACTGCTTTTTCTCCATCTTCATCACTTTTTTGTGTGTGTATGTGGTAGAAGAGGAACCCGGAATGTGTTGGCCCATCTTGTGGTCTTCATCTATCCTCTCCTTTGAAAAAGCCAAAACATAAATTCTCAGTGCTCGCCCTAGAGTTGCTGCACTTTATAAGTTATTGTTACTAAATGATTAGGAACTGTCCATCACCAGGGAGAGAACTTGCAGTTTACTTAAGAAATTGCCTGGGTGACAAAGGCAGGCGATGCAGTGTGGTGGTCCCTGTGAATAGAGGGAGGGCAGGCAATTAGCTGCCGTGTTGTTGGGGCTTTTTACTTGTCAAGCTGGAATCTCACTGCTTTTGTTACTACCATGTAAGGGGAAATAGCAGGGTTTTGTTTTGGTATTAAGGGCCTTAAAGATAGCTGCCTGACACTTACCCAGGAAGGCCAGATAAGTACAGAAAGAGGGGAGAGAAGGAGGCTGTTTGGTTTTTGTTTTTGTTTTTTTTTTTAAAGAGGATGAAGAATTCTTTCTTGTTTGTTATTATCCTTAAACCCTTCCCAGTCTTGTTTTATTTTGGGGTGAGAGTGTGTGTGTGTGTTTTGGGGAGGAGGTTATTAACTTGTTTAGTATATTAACAGAGTGTTTAAAAGCATACGTCATATAAACAATTCTGTGTGTTTGCAGATAAGGAATATAGCAATCAGTTTTCCAAATTAAAAACATCTTCCTTGTGTCAGTGGTAGTGGCAGCCAGAAGAAAATAAATCTCTGCAATTGCTTTTGCTTCTAGCAAGATAGGCGCAACTCCCATGTGGCAGTAGTGTTTTCACTACCTGTATAATCTACCTGTGTGGGGAACTCCCCCCTTTTTTGGCAGGGGCAATGTGGGGTGGGGGGCGAGGACCATGGATTCCTAACACTTTATGGGGTAGAGGTGGAGTTAGAAGGACTTATTAGGTTGACATTTAGCTAGTCAGTCACTTTCATCCCATCATTAGATCTCCTACCTTGTAAAAGAGGATTGACTCTATTTCTGTGTGTTGTCTGAACTAGCTAGCTCAAATTAAGTAAAAAAAAAAAATGCCCTTGTATCATTTCTGAGGTACAGGAAGAAGTAAGTTGGGTTGGTAAGATTCTGTGATGGCCTGTGCACTCTTCTCACACATTTTTTTTCACCTGAGAAAACTTCAGAATACAATAGCTGTTGAAAAGTGATCAGGTACTCTGGCTGTTGGAATTCCAGTGAACACAGAAGACTCAAATTCTTCTGGTTGTGTCTTTTCCGGAGCGGTCAGTTAAAGACCGTTAAGGCATAGTCAGAGCGGTCAGTTAAAAACCGTTAAGGCGGTGGGTGTGTAGTAAGGGAGGACCAGAGCTAAGTCAGGCCCTGCAAAGTGTCACTTCTATGTCAGGGTGACAAGAAAATACCCCCTCCCCCACCCCATTTGTCCCCTGGCAGCTCTCTCCCTAAGATATTTGTTTTGAGAGACTTGACGCTCTTCCTGATAAAATGACTACTTGGTATACTTAGTTGGTCATGCTCCCTTATGGCTGGCCAGGATTACCTGCCTACTCTCAGGTAGTACCTGTGCTTCTGTAGCACTGTCACTGCTGCCCAAGTTAACAGGAGAGTAAAGGGAGGCGGGAGACTTTTCCGAGGTGCCTTGAGCAGGCAAAAAAATAGGCCTGTTTTCCCTCAAAGGCTCCCAAAGTGGTAAAGATTAGGGAACTAGCGGGCGCTTTTCTTCAGTTGTTTTTGCTGCAACCAGCAAACCTCAGCTACACTTTAGGGAAAAAAGAAAAAGAAAAGACTAAAACACTTTTTTTTCCTAGGCAACATGACAGTGGATTTTGAGCATTCAGAATATACCAGGCCCCAAAATTGGAGACATCTTGATCTTTCAAGATGCTTTTTTCAGTACTTTAAGTGAAAGGTGGGAAGGGAGGGAAAGGTGGGAGGGAAAAAAAGGTGAGAAAAGCTGTAAGAAAAATAATAGACAAAAAAGAAAAGCCAAAAAAAGCCCCCAAAAAACCCAAACTGGCACAATCCACATCTCAAAGGTACAGCAAAAGTTTTAGAGGTAAAGGGAAGGAAAGCCAAAGCTGTTATGTACCCAAGGGATGCAATTTTAGTGGGGATGGAAGATTTGAGTGGTAAAGGAGCAGCAGTAGCCTCTGGGTTCTCTCTCTTCCAGCAGCTGGGCTGTTGGCATCTCAATTTGAATTGCTGGGTGAGTAGCACTGAGTAGCATATTGTGTGTGTATGTGTGTGTGTGTGTGTGTGTGTGGTGTGTGTGTGTATGTGAATCTGCACACCCTTTTCAGTCCTGACCATTGAACTTCCTCTGTGACTTTTTGTTATTATTCTAGTGGATGTATGCCCCCCTTCCCTCTCCCCCCCCAAAAAAAAAGAAAAAGGGAAAAAAAGGACAAAGCGGTCACCTCAAGCTGTGACCTTATGCTCTGTATATTTGACAGTACACTTTGAGGGGAACCATTTTTCTTTTCTTTCTTTTCTATTTTTAAAAGCTTGTCTTAAGTCCCAGTACTTACATTTCTATCACAATGTGAATCTACTTGGTCTACCTTCCCAAATAAAGCCGAGCCCCACTCCAGAAAGGAGTATTTTTGTTTGGGCTTTCTATAAAGCTGATTTTTTTCCTCTTCTTCCCAACCAGGGTGGGCTTGGCGGGGGGCATGGTGGAGAGACAAAAATGACACTTCTTCACAGATAGCATGCTTTCTAAACCTTACATATTTCCAAGCAAGTAGCTTTTTCCGGTAGTAGGATTTGTGTAAACTGTGTATGCTTGTTCATATTTTATGCTAGCATTCTGTTATTCTGTCTTTAATTGTGTTTATTTTAAATCTCCAGATTTAGATGCAGGCTTTTAGTGGTTCAGTCTTGCTTCTGGTGTTCATGCTCTCTTAATTCAGAAAATACAGAATGTGTGATTTGTTTTAGAAACCTGAGGAAGAAGCCCATTATGCTGTTAATGATTAGGGAGAAAGCCCTTCTCTGCAATCCCACTCCTGGTTTGGGGAGAAATGACAGTATCCTTTCCAACTGCAGTGACCAGCAACTTGGCTGGCCCAGGCTAGAAGGTTGCTGTCCCTTTGAAGCCAGAGGCATTGCTTCATTGTTTTCAATGTGTGGGAGTCCCATCAATGATCAGACTTATAAACATTTACATCGATCATATCTTCAAACTGGTATGAAATGGGAGTGTTTGAAGGGTGTGGGAAAGGTTTTTCCAATTCTTTAGCTTTTAATGCTTTGCTCCACTGTTTAAATGTGAGAATGTAAAGAAGAAAGTTTTCCTCTTTTCAACCGTAAAGGAATGACCAAAGAATGTCTTGGTATTTCTTTTTGACAACATGAAGTATCTGGTGAAACAGATTATGTATAAATCCAGAATTATGTGGGAGAAACTACAGCTGTGTATAGCCACGGTGTTTCCTTCACTCAGTTTCTCATTAAATAGCAGTCTGTCCTTTCCAGGTTTTTGGATTATTTCGGGCCTTTACATTTGTTTGTTACATGACTTGCCTAGTTTGTTTTTAAATGCTGCTGTTGGAATGAATCATTCCATTTCTTCTCTTAGAGTCATACATAAAAGAGTTGCTTGAAAGGGTAAATTCCTGACTTAAATGATACAGATATTAAGATCTTTGCTCTGTCATAACATGCTCCTAAAAATATACCTTTTCTGAACGTAGCAGACCCTGCAATCCTATATTCTTAGAGAAACCTCTCCTTTGTAGCTTGGGGCCAGTGGGGGCCTGACTGAGGGGTGTCATAAAGTTCTTCCCCTTCTGCAATATTTTGGAATGTGTTGAAATCCTGACATCTTCCAGATTATGTACTTTTGCACATATTTGTAGTATTCTGTTCTATTTGTGTGTGTGTTTTAAAATTGAACTGGCTTTAATTCACTATTTGTTTGCATCATTTCCATGTGTTGTCTAAAACTTCTAGCTTACCTTCAGCAGAGGAAGAAACATTATTTTCAAATGTAGTTTCATTATTTAATGGCTCTAAACATACAATGGAATTACATGGTCTTCCTTCCTTCCTTCCTTCCTTCCTTCCTTCCTTCCTTCCTTCCTTCCTTCCTTCCTTCCTTCCTTCCTTCCTTCCTTCTTTCCGTCCGTCCGTCACCAATGTGGTGGCTTATATATACAAAAAGCAATTTCTTCTCCTTACCCCACCCTATCATCTCTGCTACCTCCCCAGCCCCCAGTAAGTTGCCCTGCCCTTTTATAGGTGAGAAAAATCCACATGATATATGATAGGACTTCTATAAAATAATTGTTTTATGGATGCACTTAACAAACTCTAGGGTAAAGCTGTTATTTAGACCCAGTGTTGGACAATGGTGATACTGTAGGAAAAAACTTCCATCATCTCACCCAAGCTATTAATACATTGATAAGTCATTTTAATTAATTGAGATGAAGTAGAATCAGAAATATCAAATATTATGAGCTTCACTTTTTCCATCCTATCCCAAATCAGGAGGATGAAATGTCTCTCTCTCCCCCCCCTGCCCATTTCAAATTATATAGTATTTTATTAAAAGTTTTATTTTGGGGGGAGATTGCTTCTTTTGTTTGTTTTTCTCTCTTTTTAAGGAATTGGCTTTGGAAACTTGAAAAAAATTCTTTCATTGGGTTTCTTGAATTGACTGGATTACTTCTCCCGCTCTGTTTAATCTCCATTTTTTTAAGGGGAGCTGTGTGCACTCTCCTTTTCTTTGCCCACGTAGTTTCTGTAAACCAAGACATGTACAATTGTCTAGGTTAGCCCTTAATCACAGAACCTCGAAATTACAGAGAAATATTTTACCAGGGGGAATGAGCCTTCTAATTCTTTACACTTACTTAGGAATGAAAATGGCTACTGTGCTCAGTATCGCTCAGTGCTCAGTGGGAATTTACTTAGTGAAACTTGTGGAGCATTGAGAGTCTGCTGGGAGAATGAAGTCTTTTTCCCTGTCTTGAGGATCCTTTTCCCACCCTCCCCCTGTATTTAGAACATTGGGATGTTGGGGATGCTGCTCCACAGAGCGAAAACGGTCAGGAGCAGGACAAGCCAGAGTCATCCAGGCCAAAGGCATCAACTTCCAAGTGCCTTAAAGGTTAGCTGGGAGAGACACAATAGGATGCTTTCTTTTTATTGGAAACTAAATGAGAAGGAGTAGAAATAAATTATGGTTAATGAACTTAGCAGGAAGTAATTGTTCAAGAGCCTATGAAAGCCCTGCCTAGCCTAAATGAAGTCTACTCAAAGTTTTCCCATCATCATCATCGGCTTTTGGCAATTGTTTAATTGTGAGATTGGGTGGTGTGGTAGTGGTGGTGGTTACTTCCCCTTCCTCTTTTGTGATATAGGAAGAAACATATTTAAGAGGAGTTTGAGCCCTTCGCCATTTAAAGAGATGCATTGGCAGTCTGTTTGACATACCACTAGTAGGGGTTTGTGCATACACACACACACATACACACCTATATGCACGTGTGTGTGTGTGTGTGTGTGTATATATATATGTATATATGTATATGTGCTTGTGGTTATATGTGTGTGTGTATATGTGTGTATATACATACATATACATACACATACACATACGTGTGCTAAATGCTGAAGGTAGTTTGAGTTAGCTCTGTTTGTGTGTATGTGTATAAGAATTTGTATGAAAATTGGTTGTACATTTCTCCTTTCCCTGCCCCCTTCAATCAGCTCTGTCATAGAAAGAATGTTAAAAGTGCCTGTGTGAGTTCATGAGAACTGATGAGTTGGCAACATTTGGTTGCAGACATGGGGAATCTTTGCTCTTTGTGGTAGCTGTCTAAATTGGGTGTACTTTCAGTGTTTTCTTCAATTAGCAGTAGAATATTTACAGAATCAGGAAACCAAGCAGCAATTCCAGCCTTCTCAGCATCCTGGGTACCCTTGAAGTCGGTAGAGGAGGTCACAATTCAGACTTTGGGGCTGATACTCCTGCAGGCTGTAAGTGTGTTTTGAAAGCATAAAGAGTAAAGGAGAATGTCAGACAGTGTGTTTGGGTGTGTTTGATTGGAATTTTTGGCATGTAATTCCATCCTCTACCCTCCTGACTTCTATGTATGAGAAGTTGGTCCCAGGAGAGAGATGGTATATAAGAAATGGGTACAGGACATATGGGGGGTAGCAATGAGTATGCAAGACAGTGGGATGGGAAAAGAAGGGGGATGCTAGTTTTTTATCTTTTGTTTATTATTCCCACCCTATCCCTTTACCCCCCTTTATTATTTTCAAAAGGGTGCCAGTAGTTATCAATGGAGGCCTTGTCCCAGGGAACAGTAAGCAGTTACTAGCTTAGGGCAAGAGCTTAGACAGAAAAGGGCTACATTAAACTGAAAAGACTGACCACTGTCACTTTATGGGTCAAAATGGTAGTCAGGGGCAGCAAGTAAAAGTTAGGAGAAGGAAGAGAATCTTGGGAGGGATCAGCGAGCTTTGGAAGACCCAGCTTAGCCAGTTATGAGTTCTTGTAAAGAACTTGTAAAGCAGAGAAACAAAATTTGGAATTGGGTAGGATGGAGGAGTTTGAAGATTGTTTACTTGGAATTCTCAGGTGATTTGTAGCATTATAAAAGTAAGGCTCTTCCTTAGTATTATTCTTGAAGCTCTATAGAAGCTATTATTGAATGTTAGCATGGATAGTAAGGGATTTTGTCTTGACTACTAGCTCACATGCTTTTTCGTATCATTCCCATCAGCCTCCAGTTACTTCATTGCCAGAAAGACATGGATGGTTGCTTATTGGTAGGAAATGGTGCTCCATGTCTTCTGTACTGCCTCCTCCTCCCTGCTTTGGGAGCCCTCCCCCGCTCCCCCCATGGCTCCAGTGACTTGAAATATCTATTAATGTTTTACTAGTCGCCATTGGCCTCTGTGCAGTCATAATAAACGGCATCTGGAAAACGCATGGAGATGAGTTATAAACCCATTTTTAATGTAAACCAGGAGTGAATAGTGCCCTTTGCTAATGCAGAATTCAGTGCCTGGGAGGGCCTGGTAATTCAAGACCACTGAAGACCTTCCCCATCTACCCTGAGGAGGGGAAAAGGCTGACAAATGCTGCTCTGTGCTGCTTTTGTTTTATTGTGCTGGGCTCATAAAGGCACTTTCTGGCCCCATCTTTCTCCTGCAGAAAGGGAAAGTAATAGGGGAGTATTGAAGAGGAGGGCCCAACAGAGAGAAGGGGTGGAGCAATAGCTCCATTTGTTTTCAAAGTCTGTTGATTAATAGGTGGAGATGTGAATGGCGAGCTTTCATTCCTTTTAGGCTGCCCAGAGTAAGGGAAGGTGGGGAGGGGGGGTGTTGGGTAGGGGGCTGAGCTATAAGGACCTAATCAATCTCTTACTTGCCAAATTCCAAATTCCAAATAGTACTGAGTGGGGTGGGGGTATAGTGTCTCAATGAGGGTGGCATGGCTACTTCCGTGGGGGTAGCCAAACTGAGTGCTTAAGGACCCTTGAAAGGCCAAGGGTCAGTCAAGGAGGTCTTCCCTATGCTGAGGTTTGATGAATACTTTGGATGGGAAGAGTTTAAGCTTTGTGTAGTGTTAAAGGGCCCTTTATAATTAAAATGTTCAATGCTCAAAGTTACAGACCTTAGTGAAGAAAATGGGATGGAAATTTAGGGAACAGCAGCTTAACCAGGTAGTTGGCATTTAAAAAAAGGCGGCTAAGCCTAGCGTGTAGGCTGTCATGAATCTTATAATGATCAAGTTAGAATCGTGCATTGTTTCGCTTTTTTAACAATATTTTTTACCTGGCTCTTTTTTAGTTTAACAGATTACTTTTTTCTTGTTAGCCTGACACTGATCAGATATAATGTGTTTCTTTACCATAACTCTGCTGTAACGTAAGCTGATTTAATATTAGAATTTCAGAAGTACATGCATCCTATTAAAAGGGTCGTTAAATTCTGGGTCCTTTAATTCCAGGCCTATTCACTTGCCTATAGCTATTGTTCTTCATCCATCCCTCTCCCCCCACCAAAAAGAAAAGAAACAAAATCCTCACCTAAAGCTAGTCTTATCTCATGCACAGGTTCCATTGGGGAGGGGAAGGAGCCAGAGACCTTCAGCTTAGTACTGGTAGGACCTGGTAATTGCCTGGGGTTGAAATAGACTCTCTACTATAGAGAGTTAAGTCACAGGGATGTAGCTGTCTGGAAGGCTAGATTCTTGAAATGTCCTTACGATTTGGGAAAGTTGATCCAAACAAATACTCCAATGTCCTGGACCATCATCTCTCTATGCGCAAACCCCATCACAATTTAAACTATTTGGACTTTGTGTTTCACTTTTCCTGACCTTTTCACTTATCTTCTCTCTAACCCACCAACTCCCTTTTCTGTACTGGATTTCTCCATTACAGTGTAAGCTCTTTGAGGGCAGAAACCATGTGTTTGTTTATATTTGTATACCCAGAGCTTAACACAGTGCTTGGCACATAGTAAGCACTTAATAAAATGGTTGTTACTTATTCAAGATCTTAGAGATTCATCAGATGGAGAAATGAGGTTTTCCCTATGAACCCTTCCTCCCACTTCTCTCACCTTCACTCTCCTCTCCCCCACCCCCCTGAATTATACTATTCAAACTCCATTTTCTTTCTTTCTTTCTCGATTTGGGAACTTAATTCACTCTCTTTGATGGTAATAAATGCTATTCCTGGACATATTTGAAGTTCTGCTGGGGAATGAAGTTCTTGAAAGTCCCTGGTCTTATGTTATCACATTATAGATTGAGCAATGGAAGAAATCTGGGCAAAGTGATGGTCTTATTTCCCCCTGTTTTTGACAGATCTTTAGACTGAAGAGAAGGCCTTGAACACCCTGTTTTTCTGTATACATCCTCTTGTGTAGGCTAACTTTTGAATGCATGTCCTGAAAACTTAATTTCATTAAAAGACTGGGAAATTCTCTGAGCCTTTTCCCTTTTAAAATAATTTGTAATAAGCTTGATCCTGACTAAAAGGTATCCTTCCATGTTCTGTTTTTCATTATTTGAAAAATGCATGTGGCTTTCATTGTATTATGTAATCATTGTTATGTTCAAAAGTGGTGGTAATGTATGTGTGTACACACACACACATATATATATATAAATATATGTGTGTACACACATATATATATATATATAAATATGTGTGTACACATATATATATACACATATGTAAACATAAGAATACATATGTACTTGTAGATTATAGAGGGAATTACTTCTTATGGAAGGTATGAAAGGTCCTTCTAT
Source organism: Phascolarctos cinereus (assembly GCF_003287225.1). Taxonomy (NCBI): domain Eukaryota; kingdom Metazoa; phylum Chordata; class Mammalia; order Diprotodontia; family Phascolarctidae; genus Phascolarctos; species Phascolarctos cinereus. The sequence continues at coordinate 97,575,249 of NW_027555736.1, read as the reverse complement.
CAGCCTGGAAAGGTTGTTTTTATGCAGGAAGATAGATACCTTCTATAAATATATATATATATATATATATATACACATATGTATGCATATATGTGTGTTTTTAAAGTAATAGTAATTGAGCCATCTAGGAACAAGCCCATAATGCTGTAGGGGGAATCCAGTCTTTAGCACCACAGTCTTAGCTCTTGAGTTAATTGCCCATTCCTCTCTTGTTTCTTTTTCTCTTTTCCTATATAAGAATTAGGCTAAATTATTGACAGTGACTGGTGGATATACTACTGCTTACTATGCCCCTTATCCCTGTGCTCAGTTCAGATGTTGTGGGTAACATTTGAGAGAGCCCTTTCTCTCATCACATAATGAAGAAAATCAGGAGATCTACAAGTTGCCTTGAGGCATCGAGGGATACCAGGTAATTTTAGTAAGAGTGAATGACTAACCTGTCTTTCCTGGAAACCAGGTGACTTGAAGAAGTCTTCATCCATCTCCTTTATCAAGGCGGTGATGTGAGGATCAGTCTAGATCAGTCTAGATAGATTCTGGAGTCTAGTCCAGAGCACATCTGTAGCTCTCATCCCTTGAGCCAGTCTTCCCTTGAGTTACCCTAACTGTATTTACAGAATTATGGCTAAAGAAATAGACTTGCCTATGTTTGGGCATGCAGAAATAACACAGAAAATTTGGTCACTATAACAAAGCTTGGAGTTTTTTTGGAGAGGGTGTGATTTTGTTTGGTTTTTTAGAGTTGCTTGTGCCTTGTATGTAAAAGAGGGAGACTCCATATTCAGGCATGTATAGCAATCATTCTCTTTCTCTGTAAACTCTAGTGCTCCCTTTTACCTCCCCAAAACAGATGTCTGTTGGATATTTAAAGCCCTTCAAAACTTGACTCTGACCTGCCTTTTTAATCTCTTCTTAGAGTCTGTAATTTCTTTAAAAGCTCAACTTGGACATCACCTTTTCCATGAGTTTGGTTTGCTTTTTAAAACATTGGTTCTACCCCTCTCCCGTCCCCAGTTCCCATGAGCTACTAGGCCTTCTTCTTCTGTTACCTTGAATGAAATTTGCATGTACTTTGAATATATTTATATATGCACTTGTTGTCTTATGTAATAGAATACGAACTCCTCGTAGGCAGAGACTGTTTAATTTTTGTCTTTGTATCTCCAGTGCCTAACACAGTACCTGGAAAAAATAGGCATTTCATAAATGGCTGTTGATTGTTTAATGCTTGAGAAGGAAGCCAAAATGAAGCCTTTGTTCTTTCCTTTCCAGGAAATGAGTATTTTAGAAGATCCCATATCTCTTTGCTGAATTTAACCCAGTGCCTGGTCCATAGTAGATGCTTAATAAATGCTTGTTGACTTGACTTGTTAACTTTCATAGTTTCTTATTACAGCACTGTTTGGGAAAGAATTCCAGAATTCGGGATTCTAGGGTTTGGGGGTTTTTTTGAGGTTAAGGGTATTCCTCATTTGATTCCTCAGTCTCACTGAATGGCCTCCTGAATATATCTTTGGCTATTATGCCTTTACTCTTGATGTGCTCCCTACCCAAAAGTAGCCTTGCCCCTCTTGTCTGTCTACTAAGTGCTTCAAGGCCTATCTTAAAACAAGTCCTACCATATTACCCAGTCTACACTGATCTTTCCAGTTTCCTATGTCTATAGCAATGATTGCCTAAACCACTTCGATGGCACATCATTTGCTTGCTTTTCTCCCCAACTAGTATTTGTGTTAAACTACCTTTTACTTATTTGTATTTATTCTCTCTATATTAATTCTGCATATTCTTATGTATTTGCTCTCTTCCCCATTGGAATGTAAACTTTTTAAGAGTAGGAATCATTGCATTCTTTATATCCCTAGGGCCCAGCACAGCATTTTGTATAGTCTTAATAAATACTTGTTGGTTGATTGTCTTTTATTGTCTCTGCTGGTAGGGCAGGATAGTGGAAATAGTTCTAGATTTGGAATAAGAGGATCTGTGTTGTGCCCTGTTTCTTTTACTTACCTGCTGGGTGACCTTGGACAAGGGAACACGCCTTTCTCAGTTTCTTTCCCCACCTATAAAATGGTTATGGTTTTTGCTCTCAATTTTATTTGACCCAAAGGCAAAACTGGGATCATAGATCCAGAGCTAGAAGAGACCTCTGAGGTCAACTTGTCCAGTAGGGAAGCTCAGTGACTTGGCCTTGATCATACAGATTCTGAGCATCCGAGGTGGAAGCTGAGCTGCACCCTCAGGACTTCCTACTGTACCTTGGCATAGTAGATTCTGAGCTGGCCTCGAAGCCAGGAAGACCTGCATTCTAGCGCTGCCTCTAACATGTTACTAGTTAACCTGTGTGATCTAAGGCAGATTACTTAGCCACTCAGTGCTTGGAATTATAAATTACAAAGACAATGCCATCTTTCACTAGTAGAAGAAGTGCCTTCATCCTGTGCCATTGAAATCGTAAGTCCACTCCCTATCCACTGTTCCCTAATTACTTGCCCTGTATGTTATGAGGAAATTGCTTTACATATTTCATGCTACATTATATGCAGGGTATCGCAAAAGTTTTAGTGCATTTTTAAGCAATTAAAGCCAAAAGCTGCACTGAGACTTTTGGGCCACCCTGTACTAAGTTCATCTATTTCTTATATTTCATATCTCTTTCAAAAATTTATTCCATATTGCCCAAGAACAGAGGATTCTCTTTTGTTTGTTTCTCTCCCCCCTCTCTCCCCAGTGAGCAGGAATCTGTAATCCACACAGTGCCTAGCAATTCAATTCAATAAAAAATCTACTATGCATAAAGGCCCCATTAGGTGCTGGGTATAGAAAAATGAAAAACCATAGACCCTGCCTCCAAGAAGCTTATAATCTGTTACGGCATGAGATATATGCAAATAACTATAATACACATTAGAACAAGGGTAAGTGCCCACTGTGTGCATTGTAGGCAGTAGATGATTTTGACTTAAGCTTGTTGTAATAATCAGGTAGCCCCAACCCCTACAAGTGTTTTCTTCAGTGCAATGTAATGGCTCATAAGTTTTCTCTTATTCTATAAAATTTTTCCACTGACACTTAATTCCTGAAGCTCTGGTTTGTCGGATTTGACCTAGTAAGGCCACGTAGCCAACGTGTTCTATCTGTTATTTATTTTCTATGACTTGCTATAACCATCCCTCCTCAAAACAAGAATAACAACCAATAACAACCACACCATCCTGTTTGGAGACTCTTAATCGTGCCATAAGTGCTTTCATCTTAAAAATATCAACCCCGAAGAAGAACCAGTAATCAGATTGCAAATCTTCTTCTCTAAAGGCCTGAATCTTTAGAAAGGTCATTAGACCAGTTGGTCGAGGCATTTATTTTAAATAGACTTCTTAGAACTTTCTCAGTTCTTCTGTAATGTCTTAAGTGAGCATCTTTCTTTCCTAATTCACCTTCCAAAAGTTTTGGAACTTGAAAGTTATTCCTGGCCCAAACACACAGTTGTAGCAGTTGAGAAAAGGTTTACCCAGGCTTGTAGCTCACCCTCACTCATTAGGGGGGAAAAAGAGCCCCCAAAGCAGGGCACTAGTGAAAACCCTTGCCACTTCCATGGTGCTGGTGGGCAGCATCACAAACTTCACCCTCCCTTCTCTTTGAATGCAATTCCTTTTCCTTGATGTTAATGTGAGTTGTTCCTTACTAAAAGTAATAAAAGGAAATGAAGACACATTCTAAAATGAAACTTGACTCTAATCCATTCATCATCTAATACCAGCCTCTTTATCTTCTCTGGTACCTAATCTGGTTAAATGTCCCTGTTGTAGGATTTTAGTGGAAATCCTCTACTGGGAATAGGGTTTTTTGCAATTGGATTACTCTCAGTAAATGGCCCAGTAGTTCGCTAGTTTCAGCTTAATTTTTTCTTTGTGATCTTGCAAGGCTAAGTTGTTGTGAAACCCGGCACTATTAGGGGGGTAGGGTTTAAGAATAATTTTATGGGGACTAGCTATAGGAATGAGAAAAAAAAATCTTAAAAAAAAAAAACCTTTCCTCTTCTCCCCCCTGCCAATCATTAAAATGCCTATTCCTTATTTTCCAGAACTGCCTTTTTAAAATGCATACCTTTTATTAGCACAATTCATCATCATCCAGTTAACTTATTAGTGCTCTCTGATGAATTCCTAATGAGCCTGGGCTGCTGTAATATGCATAAAATATGCAGGTGATTGCCTTGCAGTTTAGCAGCCCTCAGTAAAGTTCAGACTTGGAGTAGTGAGCAAGCAGGGCTTTTCATCCATGCTGTTTGTAAATGGCTGCAGAATATGGGGAACATTCAGGGGATCCAGGTTTGGGATCCAGGGCTGACTGGAGTGGGAAAAAAGATGAGACCCCAGTCACCCCCCTGGAAACGAAGGTCCCTCCTTTCCTCCCCTGTCGTACTCCTTCCATGGTCACTTCTTCAGTGCCGGCCTCCCCCCCCCCCCCCCCCCCCCCCCCCCCCCCCCCCCCCCCCCCCCCCCCCCCCCCCCCGCCATCAGCCTTTCTCATTGAGAAAAGCTCTTGCTCTCACATACTGCAACATCCTGAGTCAGAGAGATTAAAGTCAGCTGCTTCCCAACTTATGTGCCCACAGGATAAAGTGCCAACTGATAGGATTTATGATGGGAAGAGGTGGGTGGAGATTTAAAATCCAGACCCAGCAGAGAAGCAAAAACGGAACTGTGACAACCCATAAAAGATGGCTGACGTGTTCTTTTTCAGGAGTTGGGGAGACAGTAGGTGACCAAGCAGTTTGGTTGTCCTGCTGACTTTGAAGCTGATGGGATGCTGCTGTTAATAATGTGTCTCTCTCTCTTCTTGTCTTTCCCTTTTCAGTCTAACAAAGTTCCCGTTGTGCAGCACCCTCACCATGTACACCCTCTTACACCGCTTATCACATACAGCAATGAGCACTTCACCCCAGGAAACCCACCTCCACACTTACCAGCCGACGTAGATCCCAAAACAGGTAGGCCTCAGATGGACATGGTGGCCCAGAAAGGGAAGGACCCGGGGTGGGGGGAGGGAGACAGAGGAGAAAAGACATTGTTGGGTAAAAACCGTGTAGGAGGCATCAAGGCCTAAAGATGTGAAATGGGAAAAGCACTTGGTAGGCGGCCACTCTAGGACTGAAAGAATGCCCTTCAGTTACCTCAGTTCTACTCGTACTTGTCCAAAGATTATGAGTTTCTTGTTTATTTGGTTTTTGACTTGATAGAAGTCAATGCTTTCATTGTGCTATTATTCCTTGGAAGGCTGAACTAAGTCCTCTGATGCTTCTGGGCATTGTGAAGTGGCTGTTTTGGCTGCTAACGCCAAGAGTTATCCTTCCCAAGTCTTTGATTTGGCAATTGTGTCCTCTTTAGGTGGCTGACATAACCCTACTGCTCAGCCTCCAGAACAGATATAGAAAAGGATGTCACAGGGCAACCTGGTCCTACACCTTTGCAGCTTCTTAGGACTGTAGGAGTCTAGGGATAGCCTATCCCAAAGGGGGTATGAGCAATCCCAGTACCTCCATCCTTCTCCCCAAAGCAGGAGGAAGTCCTACGGTTCCTCAGGTAGCTAACGTACCCCAGTCACTTAGAAATTAACTGGGTGGCATAGGGATAGTCTCTGAGTCACCAACTTGTTGGAATCCCTTTTGGTGGTATGATTGTGTTCTTCCTTTTCTCCCGCAGTATCACAGTTAACTGTTGTTTCTCGTTTTATAAATAAGAAAACTGAAGTTTGCTACTTGCTATGTATTATTTCTTTACATTTGAATCAAATACAGAAGATAATGTCCCCAGAGCTACTCATTCAAACAGTGGGCCAGGTTGATGGGAGAACTAGAATTTGCCTGCCGTCCCAACTCCCTATCCTGGGCCCTGTTCTGAAGATGTATAAGATGCCTTCTTGTGCCACTGTAACTTATCTCTTTCCCTGGGCACATTTTGATTGCTAACCTTAATTGTAAATAAATAAATAAATAATACAGCAGGGGAGGCTTTGGGGAGGGTAGTTTACATCCGTAATGTCTCTTTCAGTCTTGCATAAAACACTAGCTTGCTGCTTTTTTATACATCTGGTTAGTTAATTAGAAGGTTAAATTTAAAATGGTGATTACATGTCATTTTGTCAGAGGAATTGTTTGGGGCAGGGCTGACGTAAGCAGCCTATTCACACTGCTGTTACCAACTACCTCTGAATGAAGCCACACATTAGCTGGTTTTCACCAGCCTCGACCACTGGGCCTCCTTTTTAATTGCATTGGAACGCAGGCTGCACATGGCTGAAAGAGCCTGGCTTGCTGTCCCTGGGCACTGCAAGTGAATGGCAGAGTCAGCCCCTCATTTAAATAATGGTAGTACAGGGAATAGCTTTTAAATGGTTATCGTAAAACATATGATTAACGGCTGTAGAGTGTTTACTTTTCCTCTGTGAACATTCTTTCAAGTGTGCAAATGGCTCGCTGTATAGTTAAAGCCCAGTTAATCTGTTTGGTTTTTGTAATGGAGAGAAAGCAGTGTCCGCGTGAAAATGTCACACAGGGAGATTTAATTTAGAGATTAAAAGCTTCCTGAGTGAATTAAAAAAGAAATAGTTTGCAGCCAAGAATATGCTACTCCTTCACTTTCATGCTCTCTTTTTAAATTCTCCTCTGCTATTGTTCGTTAACTTAACTACCTTCTCCTTCCTGTCCCTGTCATCAACTTTGATGCTTTTCAGTGGATTTAGGGACACTATCACACTTGCTTCAACAGAACCCTGCAAAGTTCTTTTCCCGTTTTTGAGGCTCTACCCAATCCATATTTTGTAATGATTCTTACCTATAAAATGAATCTTGTGAGTGGTGCTATGCCCATTCGACAGATGGAGTTTTAACTGAGATACACAACAAACCTTCATTCAGTGAATTAAATGCAAACGTCATTATATTTTCTATTTAGTCTTCCTTCTATCCCTTGATTCTGATCCCATGTGCCTACTGATATTTAACATTTTCAAATATATACCATCAAGTTGAATGGGAGTACATTAAAAACAATTTTTATATCAACAAATATCTTTAAACCACCCTACTTAAGGAGAAAAAAAAGTAGTGTTATTCAGGCAGTGGGAAGAATTTAAAAAGCTAACCTTTAGAAAATCTATATGAAATAGGACCTTAAATTTATGGTTAGAAGGGACTTGAGAAGATGCAGAGATGAGGAAACTGACGTCCGGGGAGGTTGTGGCATGCCCAAAGTCACCCAGACAGTACGTTAGGCTGGGTTTTTGAACCAAGATGTTCTGATTTGAGAGACAGTATTTTTTCCACTATACCAAGCTCTTTCCTACACACGAAGGAAACAGGCAGAGATACAAGCCGAGCAGTTTTAACGGGTGGCAATAAAAGTAAAGTCTTTGTAGATTTACTGGAGAGGACAAAAGTTGAAAGCAAAATTGGATTGGAGTCAAAGCAAACCAAATTCACTAGTTAGTATAGAAGGGAGTTGCATATTAGAACTATAGGAGTTTTTTTCTTCCTTCCTCCTTATATTCTTTTCCTCCCTTGCCTTCTCCTGTCCTTCCTCTTCCCAGTCTTCCTTTTCCACCTCTTTGTCATTCTTCTGTCATTCTAATTCCTCTTCCTCTCTCCTGCTTCTTTCTATCTCTCCCTTCTTGTGCTTTATGATTTATGATTATTTGCTCTCTCTAGGAATTCCACGACCTCCACATCCACCAGATATATCTCCTTATTACCCGCTGTCGCCTGGCACCGTAGGACAAATCCCCCATCCGCTAGGATGGTTAGTACCACAGTAAGGAGTTCCATTTTTTTATTTCCATTTCTTTTTTCTTTTAATGGGCATAATTTATTATTAATTCTTAAATAAGAAAGGGGAGGACAAAGTTATGGGAAAGAGTGCTTACTAAGTGGCTCCTTGGGAGGAAAGCATGAATCGATAGAACCAGATAAAATAGGAGAAAGGCTCTTGATTCCTGGCCATGGAAGAGCCATACACCTGGTGGAAAGGAATGTCTCATGTCTCATTGAAATTTCTGCCAGTTGGGTGGCTAAGTCTGCTTTGGAAAAGCAAAGCTTGAACCCTTAACCATTCCATGAGGCCAAACTGAAGAATTAAATTCAATTGCTGTCGGTGCCTAGAGAGCCTCTATTGTTTGCCATCCACCCTTTCTCCATTTACAAGTTAAATTTTCTTTTGAACTCTTCAGTAATAATAACAACAATAACAGCAATAATAATTAATATTTATATAGTACCTACCACAAGCCAGGCACTGCATTAAATTCTTTACAAATATTATCTCACTTGATCCTTACGACAACCCTAAGAGGTAGGTGCTATTATTATCCCCATTTTAGAGTTGAAGAGACTGACAGCAACAGAGGCTAAGTGATTTTGCCCACTGTCACGTAAGTGTCTGAAGCTAGAATTGAACCCAGGCCTTCCTGACTCCAGGGCGATTACTCTATTCCCTGTGCCACCTGGCTGTTTATCCCCACTGATGCTGATCGCATTGGACGATGGCCATTTCAAATGGGAACAAAAAAATATTCTGTCGACCAGGAAATTCTATCCATTAGAAAACAAAATGCTAGTGGAGGGAGTCCTACCAGGAAGAGATTTCACATGAACCTAAAGTGTTGCTAATGTTATTCTGTAACCTCAAAGTACTTAAAAGACTAAGTGAGCCAATCAATACCAATCGGTCCCCTCCTACACCCATAAATGCCCTTTATATTCTTCCTATTTAAAAATAATAGTTGATTTTTGTATAGCACTCTAAGGCTTATACATCATTTTATATACATTATCTCACTTTATCCTCCTAACGATCCTGGGAGTTAGGAATTACATGTGGGCTTTTTTTCCCCCTGTGAGGGAGTAGAGTGAAATCTGGATATGTGATTTCATCAGTATAGGGTACTCCCAGTATAGAAATTGCCTTTACCAGTGCTCAATGTAGACTGCCAACCCATCTATAAATGATTAACTTATAGGGCTGTCTAGGGTAGTTGCTGAGAGGTCATTACCATCATCATCAACAACAAGCATTTATTAAGCACCAACTGTGTGCCAGGCACTGTGCTAAGAAGAATACAAAGTAAAGCAGAAATGGCTTGCCCATTTTCACCTTGTTAATGAATGAGTCAGAAGCAAGATCTGAACCCCCCACCTTCTCGACATCTGTAGCCTCTATTATCACGCTACTTCTCATTATAATAGTACTACAGATATTCTTATCCCTGGGAGGCAGTGTCACATAGTGAATAGAAAGCTGGCCTCAGCGTCAGGAAGTCTTGGGTTCAAGTCTGGTCTCTGACACATGCTGGCTGTGTGACCCCACACATATCACTTTGTTGTTGTTGTTCATTTGAGTACCAGTCTTTGTGACTCCATTTGAGGTTTTCTTGGCACAGATACTGGAGTGGTTTGCCATTTCCTCATCCAGATTATTTGGCAGATGGGGAAACTGAGGCAAACAGGGTGAAGTGACTTGCCCAGGGTCACAGAGCTGGTAAGTGTCTGAGGTCAGATTTGAACTCGGGTCTTCTTGACTCTAGGCCTGATGCTCTATCCAGTGAAGTGCTTAGCTGCCCTGAATAAATCACTTAACTCCTCAATTTCCTGGGCAGCTCTCCATGTCCCTGAGCAGGTGCTGCTCTGCATAGGTAAAATGATGTCCTCATTGGAATCTCCTTTTTGCCAGTGGAATCATAGAACCATTCTAGTGTGGGGAAGGAGGGGGATTCTCCCTCTATTAGAGAGAAGGAAATTGGACCTTACAGAGTTAAAGAACTTGCCTTCAGTCATGCTGCTAGTAAGTTTCAGGACTCAAACCCAGGTCTCTTCCAAGTTCAAAGCTCTTTTTTATTGTTCCAAATGTTTTATGATCCAATAACAAATTCTGAATATTAAGTCCGGTAATAACTGTATTCTCTCCATTGTCCTTTTGGGGAGACAGAGGAAGGATGATTAGCAGTGGAACCATTTATTCTTAAAAGGGGCTGGCCAGTCCTAGCAGAGGATCCTGGCATCACTGTCTCCCCATGCTCAGCTGATAGAGAGATGTTTGAAGGCTAGATAAAAAGGAATAGCCAACTCAGACAAACCTCCATCAGAAAAAGTTGTGGGTCTTTCATGAGGAAGCTATTTTGCGTGTTGCTGTATTTTTTAATTATTGTAATGAGGTGTGATTGTCTATTGGTTACCCACAATTCTTCTTGGGGACTCTCCCCCCCCGGTAACTCTTGTCAACACTTGTTAATTTGACAAAAGGCTACAAATTAAGCTCTGTTAATTTAATGTTTTCTCACCGAGATCTAAATACCGAAAGAGGCCCAAAGCGCAACTGAAGTCCTTTGATTCACTGTACTTTATTTTGGTATAAATTTACATTCATTATTGTTTTCCTTTGGATGTGTAGCCCTCAATTAGTGTGATGGCTCCATTAAAGCAAGTGAGACTTCGCCTTTAATTATTACAACAAAACACCTAGTTTCTGCTTGGGGAGAGGGTCTCTATTGACATAAGCAGAGGTTATAAAATTTAATTAGCCATTCCTATCAGATTTATGGCATTCAAATTGTTCTGTGGTTCTTCCCTTTGATCCTTGCTGTACAATCCCCAAGATTTTTGTTCTGATCAAATGAGAATAAAGCTTACTGTGCAGAGAGAAGTTCCCCCCCTTTTCCTTCTTCCTCTACTCCCCCCCTACTTTTTTTCCCTTTTTCTCACTTTTTCCTCCCCCTTTCCTCCTTCTAGGCAAGGTCAACCAGTTTACCCAATCACAACGGGAGGATTCAGGCATCCCTATCCAACAGCTCTGACTGTCAATGCTTCCATGTCAAGGTGAGTTCAAATAATCAGGGTCCTGATATCAGGGCATTGTGGGACTTCTCAGAATGTTCTCTAGTATCCCTTTTCATCTAGGAAGGGATGCTCAATGTGTATCTGAAAACAGTTAGTAGTTAATGATACGACCTAGGTTCATGTTGGAGACACTCCCAGGCCAGTAATGAATGGCAGTATTAAGATTTCATCAAACTCTCAATGTGGTTGTTCCTGTCTGTCTGTCTGTGTCTTTCTATCTTGCTGCTGATAGATGATCTGATATATCTGTGATCTATTAGTTTATCTAAGGCAACTAATTGAGCGGTGTAGAAAATGACATTAAAGGAACAGGAAGGAGAAGTCATGACTTTTTTCATATGTCTTCTGTGTAGCCTTGGAGTATTTGAGAAAGGAAAAGGGTGGAGGTAGTTTTATTGTTATGCAGACAGGTTCCAGAAAAGGTTATTGGGCTCTTTTCAAAGCTCAGAACCCTGAGAATCTACATTAAAGGCCTGCCTGCCCCTCTAAAATTTTGAAAGAAGATGCCAATTTGTATCTACATATGAATATGTGTGTGTGTGTATATATATAGACACACACACATATAGCAATACTATATATTTTTCTTTCCCATATTCCCCCTATCTTAGCTCCAATTAATTCTAGCTAATTTTCCAGGGGTTGCTAGTTTATTTACAAACTGGTTGGCAGCACTATGTTTAAGTAATCACTAATTACTCCTAATGATAGTTTTATTTTCTGTTCATCTGATTATCAGTCAAGTTAATTAAATCGGTGGAGGTTTAGACTTTCCTGATGGGCTGAAACAGCTAATCCATTTTGATGATGGCACATAATTAAGTTAGCATGCATTACATGGCAGGGATACTGTCCCCCTGTCTCCTCCTCCAAGCTCTGTAGCCAACACATGAAATTGGAGGACAGAGGAGTATTTGGAGAGAGGAAGGGAACTCTTGCCTCAGGTATAGAAAAGTGATGGGGTGCTTGTGGTCTGAGAGTATAATGTGACAGTCCTTTGAATTGAACTATGTGCAATTAATTAAAGGTAAAAAGTTTTATATGTCCTGAATCATCATGTTTCACCATCTCAATTTGTATAGGAAAGAGAGAACAAATGAACACACATGCATGCATATCTAAAGGAAGAGATGGATAAGTAGTTTTCTTTAAGTGGTGCCCAATGAGGCATGTGATCCCTTATAAAGTTCAAGTAAATGAAGAAAGATAAAAAAGGGGAACTCCTTCCTGAAAAGCTGGTGACCCAAAGCTCTCGCTCTGCCACTCCTGCATTTTATTTTGATGGTCATAGGGAACTTTTTGGTTAATTTTCTAATGAATTTTAAAGGCTGAATGTGCTTCATTAGTTATACGATGTGGATTAGGGTTGAGTTTTATAGATTGAATTGTTCTTTATGGGGTTAGTCTACAATTTCGGGGGGGGGACAGAGAAAAAGGGCGTAGAAGTAAGGGTTAGGGGAGAGCTGGGGAGGGGGGGAGAAAGTCGATTCCCCAGGTAGACCTTGTTAAAAAGAGTATACAGCAAATTAAATACATTATTGTCGTAATGGGCCGACAGAAGTACAGGTCTATTATACTTATGGCAGTTATAGGAAATGTAGGCAGCGTGCCCTGTTCCAGAATACCCTTTGATATTCATTCCATTCAGCAGCGGGGCCAGGACTTCTCAGAATTAAGTGATGGGTCATTATACTTTAAACACCACGGAGAAGCCTAGATTGGCAATTAAACAGCACTTGCTGACACTCACTTGTGCCACCCTGTGACCCCCTTTAGATTGAGATGTTGGAGCTCGGGGCCCTCAGCCTGCTAAATTGGTGCAAGGCGCTACTCCTGACGAGAGCTGGCTCTGAAATCTGCCGGCTTCAAAGGGAGTAAGATCATGTATAAACCATAATGTGGGTGCACCGTGGCTCAAAAAAAATAAGGCAGGAAGAGATGAAATGTTACAAGTGCAAGGGGGGGAATGAGAGAATAATGACAAATCTCATGCAACTCAAAGCAGAATTGTTGCACAGGAAAATGCATCCTACTGCTTGTGCATAAAATCAAGGCAGGCAGATGACATCCAGTTAACAGAAACATGTCAACAGTGAAGCAAAGTGAGACTGAGTCAGAGGGAAGCCCCTGAGACAGCCAGAAACAAAAATTAGTTGTCCTTAACAAGTTAAGGCTCATCATTATATTCTGGCTTGGAGCCATAAAAGCAGACAGGGGTATATAATGAGCTACTTAGAATTTTTAGGGTGTTTATTGCATTTCATGAAATAGCTGTCTGCAGAAGAGTTTCTTAAGCAAAGGTATGCATTCTCTCATTCTTTCTCCTTTGCTCCCTCTGTCTCTGTCTCTGTCTCTGTCTCTGTCTCTGTCTCATACGCACACACTTGAGTAAGGAATGGATGGATGTGGATGTTTAAGTGTTTATTCTTCAACAGCCCCTGCTACCTCCTTTCTTCTCTGTCCTCCCCTTGAAATATAGTCAGTCCTTATGGCCTTTTCCTCTGTTCTGCATATTCTGTCTTTCATTTCTTTGCATACCTGTCCCTATTCACACTTGCCCAATCCAAGAAGGGAATAGAGTGTACTTACATCATATCCAGTGTCTGATGTTGACAGCAAAGGCAAGCCCTCTGCCCAAGTACTTCCAGGGACACGTATTCTTATTTCCATTATCCCCAAGGCTCTGAAGCGGTGGAGTGGAATGGGGTGAGGCCACGGGCCTATTGAGACTTTAAGTCTCTTTGATGGTATCCAGTGGTTATAGTTATTTCTAAGTGAAAGATCACATCGGGTTAGAACCCAATCAATCATTTTAGAATTTTGACATGCCCCCAAAGAGTTCAAGTTTTTTTTCCCCCATACTTTTGAAATTTTCTTATTCAAAAGCCATCTCATCATCAAATAAGTATCAATTTAGAAGTGTGGCTAAAGAGTCTGGGAAGGAAGACTGTGGTTTAGAACTTGAAGTCAGAAGGCCAGACTCTTTGATGTTGTGCTATCTAAAATTATCCTATGCCCCCCTTGTATTTGTAATAGTATTTTCACTTTCATTGTTCCTCAATTAAATTATGTTATACTAATTTAATTAAATGGAAACTTTTTTAGATAGAAATCATTCATGACACATGGTCTAGAGAACATGTTTTAAAATTATCATCAAAACAAAATTTCACACTTACTGGTGATATTAATCTCTTACCTCTGTCTAGAATAGTTTAGATCTGATTCTCTAAATCTGAGATTTATTACCCAGTAGAACTGAGCAGCATTTTCCCTCTTGTCAACATGGTATATGCTTCAGTAGAAACTCTTTGGCTTGTTTTATTTAAGTGAATTCAATGGATGACTTGGGCCTGGAGAGAGAAGAAATGGTTTTTTTTCACCCAAACTCCTTTTAGGTACTTATTTGTAGAAATTGGTGAGGTTTGATAGGGTGCTGCCTTTTTCTTGTGAGACTACACCATTTTTGCCCTCCTGCCCTTACCTTTTGTCTCCTTCATCCTTTTGAAAGGTTGTGTAAAAATATTGACCCTTCCAAGATGAACATACAGTGCAATGTACCCATTTGGTAGTTGGCGAGAACTGCTTGTCCACTCTGATTTTAGCTTCCCTAGTTAGTTTGCTCATGCTTTATAAACCAATTTCTGAAATTAGGAAATTGTCTTTCAATTTTGCCTGTTGTATGTACTTAATAATGTTTGTTGAATGAATTGGGTCCCTCCAGCCCAGTTTATCTTTCTGTTAGAGTGTGTAGGGAAACACCAATTTGTTGCCCACTGAAATGCATAAAATAATTTTTCCCAAGCATAAAAAGTATAGAAATTAAAGTCAGGCCTAGGTTATTTGAACTGGTCACATTTTTCCTTGGTTAGTGTAAGATGTCTGAAGACACAGCTGTTAATCATTTGGAAGATCTCTTTATGCACATGTAGCGTATTCTAAAACTAGAAGATATTTAGAAATATGCAGATTTACATACAGAGCCTCATTCATGTAACATACGTATATGCTAAATTGTTATAATTTCTCAGTGTCTTTATCTTTTTTTTATCTTTATCATCTTAAAATGTTTTTCTCTTATGAGGACAAAGACTCATTATATAGGAACCAAATGAGGGGAATTGTTTCTCCTTGTGAGGCCCCCCCCTCGAATTCTCCCCCTCCCTTACTCCCTACTAATCCTGCCAAAATTGTACAGTACAACAGTTCAACAGGAACAAAAAGAAATTATTTTGCTCCATCAACAGAGTAAGGCCTAATGAGGTATGAGCAGCATTGTCAAAAATGTGTGTAAATTCCAGCAGCGTTAATATTGTATTTAGCTGTCAATATACAACAAAAGATTTCATCCTTAATTCCAGAACTGATTAGGACTGTGAAATTGGCTTTTTAGTTGCCACTAATAATAAGGAAGTGGACATGTTGTTTCCGGCAGGTACCTTATATTCTACTTTTCCGCCCAAGTACATCAGTTGGATTTGTCTTTTGTTAAAGATGTTAAAAATCATAATGCCTCGTGTCAGTAGCAATAATGAAGGGGAAGATTGGCTTTAATGACATTATGAGAATCATTATGCTTAATTTATCGCTAATTAATGCTGACAGGTTTCATATGCTTTGGGTAGCTTTCATGTGCTTGTTACATGCTTTTTTTTTTCTTTTAAATCTGTGTGTACATATCCCTCCCCATTCATTCATTTTTATTCTGACGATTTACACAGCTTTTTGTCTTCTAGGTTTCCTCCTCATATGGTCCCACCACATCATACTTTACACACAACTGGAATTCCTCATCCGGCCATAGTCACACCAACAGTTAAACAGGAATCTTCCCAGAGTGATGTTGCCTCACTCCATAGCTCGTAAGTGTTTTCTTTTTATTTCGTTTCTTCACCAGTATGCCCAGTAGACGATTGCTGGTTGTTTTTTCAAAGTGGATTTGGCTCTTGTTAAACACCCATCCTTTGGAGGATCTGCATGGTTTATTTACTTATTTATTCTGATGTGATAAGGGCCTTCTTGTTGATTGTGTCCACTGTGTGAGAGAATAGAAATGCTTTTCATGCATGTGGAAGGACCAAGATTTATAACTACTTCCCTGCTCCCTAACCTGTTAATTGGACATTTGGGGTTTTGTTCTGAAGGAATGAAGAAAGTGGCTTGCTGGGGAATATGCAGAGTGAATGCATGTGCTTTTCCCTCAAGGCTTTAGGAAAACTTTTCATATTTAGGAAAGTTTCAGATATGATTAAAAATAATCTTTATTTTCCCCCTCACCCTTTGGGCTATTTGAATAGTTTTGAGCAAAAGTCATTGTAGGCTCTTTTGTTTTGTTTTGTGTTGTTTTCCTTGTGTCTCACGGAATTAGTTATAAGGGAATTGGTGGAAATAGAAGAATGGGCCGGGGGAGCCAGACTGAGAGAGTCATTACCAGGGTATGTGTTTGTGTTTGTCTGTTCTTGAAACATACAGGAAACATCAGGACTCCAAAAAAGAAGAAGAAAAGAAAAAGCCCCACATAAAGAAACCTCTTAATGCATTCATGTTGTATATGAAGGAAATGAGAGCAAAAGTTGTAGCAGAATGTACATTGAAAGAAAGCGCAGCCATCAACCAGATCCTTGGTCGAAGGGTAGGTGTTAAATGGCATTCCCCAGGAGACTGGGGAGGGAGCAATATAAGAGAAACCTAGAGAAGCTGGCATATAGGGGGTGGAGGGAACAGCCAGAAGAGCGGTGGATTTGGACAAACTGCTTTTCCTCACAAGTCCCAGTTTTAATCTCTTAATGTCCTGTGAAGGTCATAAGTATATATTGGGAGAGGAGGCTGTAATTCAGCATTTTATTACTATTCAGACCAACTTTTAGAATTCCCTGTCTTCCCTTCCTTCTCCCCAAAACAGTAAAGGACAGAAAAATCTAAGTGACAGATTGAATCTCATCTGAGCTGTCCTGGCCAAGCCCAGGGTCTCAGTGAAACGTAAATACATAAGGCAATGCTCTTTGTGGATGTCGGGAAAGAGGAAGATTTCTCCTATGTAATGGAGATTGTACATGTTGTGACATTTTGATTTCCTTTTTGTCCCTCCCCACCCCTTCGACTCCCAACCCTGCTACAGTGGCATGCGTTATCCAGAGAAGAGCAAGCTAAATACTACGAGCTCGCAAGAAAGGAACGACAGCTTCATATGCAACTTTATCCAGGCTGGTCCGCACGGGATAACTATGTAGGTGGCTATGTAGGTGGCTATTTTTTTTAGTAGTAGAGTTTGTAGAGAAGCGCCTTGTGCTGGAAAATTTAAATTGAATTTGCTTATCTAAGCAAATTCCAGACCACATCATTACTTCCTTGGTTTGCTTATGAAAGGCCCCTTATAGTGTCAGTCTGGTCATCTATGGGAATGTTTCAGCCTTCATCTCCAAATGTGAACAAGGATTTGGCTTGATGTTTCGCGTGACTGATACCGTGTGGTTCAGAGGGAAACAAGGGTAGGGCTGACTCACATAGGAGAAAACATCTTCACGTTCATCTGTTCGGTTAGCCTCTTCTTAGGCCTTTGTGAAATAGCCTGCATGGCCATGCTTATCAGTCTCCTGTTGGAGTTCTCAGTTTCATGAGAGTGGAGGGGAAGAGACTTAACCACCTTCAGCTCTTTTAGCCCAACCCATGCTTCTCACAGGAAATGAGTGACTTCTATGTCAACGTGGTAGAGAATGGAAGGATGCTTATTTCTGTCTTCAAGGATATAATGAAGAAGGGGTTCTACTTAAGTTTTGCTCCCCCGAGGTAAACTAAATGATTACGTGCTGTGGGGTGCGTTATGTTGCAGTGTTGTCAGTGATGTGGCCCACCTTCAGGATAGATTATCTGCTGAGTTTCTGTCATCAGCCATCTTGATTTTTCAGGAAAATCACTGATCTGCTAAGCTTTCATTCATGTTACTTTCCACCTTTGCATCCCTTATGAAAGTTTTCATTTCTTTCTCTTAGGTTGGACTCACCAGGACTGCATTTTACTCCCATATTAACTTAATTCTCGAATCCCTGTTTTCCTTACTGTGACTTCTTTGAATCTAAAGTCTTTTCTTTCATTTTTATTTGGCACCATTTTATGTTAATGTTTGGCCTTCTTTGAGTGACTTATCGTCTACTGTTATTTAAGAGTTCCTTTCATTTTGCTCTAGAGACCAGTACTACTTTTCCCCTCCTCTCCACCTGCCCAGTTCTGATATGCATTTCTTAATGATCTGATCCAGGCTCTGTCACTCATTTGGTATGACCTGTAGTAGGTTATTTCTGCTTGGCTGGGCCTCAGTTTACTCCTTTTCCAAATAACAGTGTTAGAGTACAGGGTCTCATCCAGTGCCCATATCCTCTCTCTTGTGTGTCTTAATGTAGATGTGATTATATGAAAACTGAAGATTACCTCCTAGGATCTGAGAAACAACTGGTCTTACTAGTAATGGAGAAGAATCAGTATCAATAATAAGGAATGTGTCAGGTTTTTTTTCTCTGGAGGGTATAAAACATTAAACATTAATATATACATTGATACTGTAATTATGTTTAGGAGTAGTTATAAGTTGTGTGTATATTTGAAATGGTCCAAGGCTATATTTGTATAGCTATTCCTTATTACGGAAATTAAAATAAAGAAAAAGAAGTCATTCCAACAAAATGTATTATATAGAGAACCTGTTGGGGAACAAGTCTTATAGAAAGAGCCCCTGGACCCTGCTTCTCAACCTGACTTTGACACTATGACTTTGGGAAAGGCACTCAGCCATTCTGGGCCTCAGTTTTCTGCTCTGTACAATTTGTGTGTATGGGGAAGGGAGGGATTTAGATGCTTCCCTCAGCCCCCTTCTCTGTTTAAAGTTTTGTGATCTTAGGATCCGTTTCAGTCGAGATGGCAGAATTAAAATGACTTCCCACTGGGTAAGACAGTAATAGCTTCCTTTGGCAGCTTAGAAATGCCTTTGCAATCTTCCCCCCCCTCTTCCCCCCATGCCCTCTCCTCTGTAAGCACACAGCACCTTGGGTCTGGTCACCCATCTCCCCATTGTAGCCTGCCCACTTGGTGTACTGTCAGTGAAGCTTTTGAGACCATGGGGTTGAGTAGCTGTTAGCACGAGTCCCCAGTCTGAATTCCTCCTGAGAGTTGAAACAGGAATTAGTGTGAGGACCCGAACGAAAGCTTTAAAAGAAGTTTCAAGAAATGTGTGTCACTGACAGATGGGCATGTGCAGTGTCTTAAATGTTGGGGACCTTTACATTTGTCCCCAGCATGTGTGCACTGTCAAACCCTTTCTTCTAGAGCTGAAAGGAAGAGGATGAGAAGGCTAATGCTTCCTCACAAGCTTGATGTGCTCTCCCCACCTGACCCTGAGGTAGAGCCTTCCAGCAGCAGGAGAGCTCCACAGCCTTGGATCACACAGCCATATCACTGGCAGGGCTGCTGCCCTTCACCCCCTCCCCCGCACTCCCACCCCACCTCTTGTCAAGAGCTCTTGGAGTTGACTTCATGTCTCTTGCCTCCTACGGACACCTGTTCTTTGAGCAATCTAGAATGGAGCCATGGGAAGAATCCAATCCCGCCTTTCGAATGACAGAAAGGCGAGAGTGAATCACAGAGTCAGCCCTTAGAGGCCATGAGACCTTGGGAAAGTCACTTTCCCTCTCTGGTCCTCAGTTTCCTCATGTGTGAATTAGAAGGTTTGAACCAGATACTCTCAAAGGTACCTTCCCCTCCTAACATTCCATGACTGGGAATCACTTGCATATGCTTTTCCATGTAAGCTCTCTGATTTATGTCTGTGAGAAATCAGTAACTTTTTTCTTGATGTGGTTGATTCAGTAAAGAGTCAGAAGGGTCTTAGTTCAGTTTTGCTATATGACCAAGGTTCTATACCAAAGCTATTAAAAGACAAGATAAGTCTAAGGTGGGGAGATGAATGACCTTGAAAAATAGGACTTCTTCTCTTCTGCCAACCCTAACCCCACCCCTCCTCCTCCTGGACTGCTGCCAGCAAGCCCTACCCTACCTCCCACCCTAATCTGTAGCATAACTTTTTCTCTCATAGGTAGGCCTTGGTTTCAGCTTTGGGTGGTGAAGCTATAAAATAGCTCATTTGGGACCTTACCTCTTGACCTTTTCACCCAGTGATAACATGGAGGCTTCTTGAGATCACTTTGCCAAGATGGGGCCCATTTGTAAAGACATACAGGTTCTGTAAGAGATTATGCCAAGTTACCCTCATGGCTACTGTTGATGTGAGACGGTGGGCCTGTAAGTGCCAAATGGTATGAAATGCTGTTCACAGTTCTATCAGGCAGCCCAGTCATTGGGAACATGATGTTAATGAAGCCATGGGTATACAATCAAATTCCTGCCACTGGGAGAAACAGTTTTGTACATCTCATGTTTTGTACTTCTTGTTGATCTCTGCTCATAACATTCTGCCTCCCCCCTCACTGTGCCTTTGTATAGGCTGTCCCCAATTCTAGAGTGTCCAACCCCACCCCCACCTCAGGTGCCACTTTCTGGTCCTCTTCTCCCTTCCCACCAGTATTGTCAGTACACCCCCACCCCTACTCCCTGCCTAAATACTTGGTATTTATTTTGTGCTTACCTGTATACATATTGTTTCCTTGCAGTAGAATTAAGTTCTTATTTTATTGTTACTTTTTTTGCCCTTATATCCCCACTCATTCAATCAACAGGTCTTTATTAAGTGTCTACAATGTGCCAGGTACTATGTGAAGTTCTGGGGCTGCATAATACAATAAAGAAAATGATCCCTATTGACGGTGCCTGCCTAACACAGTATCTAGCACATTAGTAGGTACATAATGAATGCTTGCTGAATGGAGCTTAGAAAGAAAGGGAAGGAAAAAAAAAGAAAGGAAGTCCAGGGCTTTGTCTTCCAGCTAAGATCTACTTATGATAACAGGTCTTTTCTTTCCCTTGGAGCCCTTATTCTGGAATGTGAGTATAGCTTCCCTCCAGACTGCCCATGCTTTTATGGTTTTCTTCCACATCACCATTAAATGGTTTTTATTAAGCTCCCACATTTCCCTGTGGCCACCAAGACACAGTTCCTGCCTTCCAGGAGCATTTACTCTAAAGCTTAACTTAATTATGCACCTGAGTTACAAGTCCAGAATTGAGCTTTGCTTAGAGGTAGGAGAAATTCTGAGCTCCTTTTGGTGTGCCTGGGAGGAATAACAGTGATGGAAGCTGCAGTGCTCAGCTGAGCTTTCTGGCAGTCTCCCAAGTGGGTCACCCGAATACCTGGACAGAGCTCTGCTGCTGTTTCTAAGGCAAGTGGAAGAGAGAGAGAGAGAGAGAGGGAGGAAGGAGGGAGGGAGGGAAGGAAGGAAGGAAACAAGCATTTATGTAGTGCTTGCTATGTACCAGGCACTTTGCAAATACTACCTCCCTTAATCCTCACAACAACCCTGGGAGGTAGATACCATTGTAATCCCTATTTTGCAGTTGAGGAACCTGAGGTTGGGACAAACACAGGTGAAGTGACTTGATCTGGGTCACACAACTCATAAGTGTCTGAGGCAGAATTTGATCTCGGGTCTTCCTGACTCCAAGCCTAGCACTCTATGCACTGTACCACTTAGCTCCCTAGTAGGGTATAATTTGCTCCCTGAAGAGGAAAGAGAAGTCAAGTGTGTGGACATTTCGGTGCCAAGAGGCCTATAGGAGTTTGCATTTTGTCATAAGAAAATATTTTTTCCTTTTGGAAAAAAATTCCATTCAAGCTCATGTTCTAGATAAAATTTACTGGAAGCTTTATCTCAGAGAATTAACCAAAAAGATTTTCTTTTAAACCTACCAAAAAACTTGCGCCATGACCCCTACTTATAGCTCTGAGTGATTTCCGTTTTAAGGAGGGCTGATTCTTCTTGGAAGACATCTTCTCAAGTTCTGGCTTTCCTTGGTGTTTTCTGAGTTCTCTGCGGGTTTTTTCCCATGGCTGGCATCAGCAGACACAGAGATGCTTGGGGAAGGGAGGTCATTTGAATGCCCTGAAAATAGTGAAAGTAAGCTATCTACTCTGTGCCACCCACAACCTTTGTTTTGCTGCTGTTTACACATTTATGCCCTTTCACCCCACTTGTTTGGAGTAGTGGGCTAATGAGGCCAAGGTTGTGGGTGTTCAGACCCCAGGAAGTAGCAGTGAACATCACATACATGGGGAGGGGAAGAGAGGTGGAGGGACACTTTGTGCCATAGCCCTTGCTTTCTCATCAGTAGGAAAGCAGACAGGTTGTATGAAAAATGAGAATAACTCATAGAATCATAGGTGCTATAGAAAGAACCTCAGGAGGCATGTTATCTAATCCCTTTCCCCAGGATGGAATCCCATCCATAATAGCACTTTGGGATCATCTGCCTGTTACCCAACGCCTCTTGTGATGAGAAACTTACTACCTCCAAAGACATTTTGGACATCTCTCACAGTTAGGAAATTCGTCTTTGTATTGAACCCAAATCCCCCCTATAATACCTTTAACTTATTAGTTCTATTACGCAAAATAAGTCTCCTCCGTGGGGACAAAATGAAAGAAAATCCATTTAAGTATTTGAAGACAGTCATGACGTACCCCTAAGTTGCTCAACTCATTATTGCTACTAGAGAAACAAACACGTGCTACTTACTACAGGTGACCACATCACTGCTTAAGATATGGGTGTTGTCTCTTGGGTGAGAAAACAGCAACTAGAGATGCTGGAAATGGGACATGCAGTAGATCTTAGATGATTTCTGCTTTTGTGTTTTGATTGAGGTCTAGAAACAGTGGTGGGTTCCCTTCATTTGGTTGTGGAAGAGGACATAAACCAAACTCAACAAGATCCTTTGGCTCTTTGCGTTCACTGTAGAACACACTGACTCTTTTGAAAAAGTGAGTTTTGAAGGAATGTGAAATTCATTAAGTTTAATTAAGCAACTGAAATGTTCAGTTGTTGTATCAGTATATACCAGTTCATGGATAGGAAGCCTCATGTGTTCCCAGTATGATGGTTTTTGTATTCTTCAACCCTACATTTTCTTGACTTTGTTCATCAACTGATTCTTTTATTGATTTTTAACAACATGCTTCCCCAGAACACCTCTCCATCCCACCCACCTCATTGATTGGCTCCCAAATAGCATGCTTTCTAGAACTCTGTCTTTAATACCTCAAGTGAAAAGAAGCTCACAGCCTCACAAAGTCTTTTCTATTTCTGGATAACTCTAATTGTTAGGAAATTCTTCCTTGTATTGGGTCAAGATCTGCCTTCCTTTAAATTCTCACTGTTAATCCTTGTTCTGCCCTCTGTGTCCCAGTAGA
Organism: Phascolarctos cinereus; assembly: GCF_003287225.1. Taxonomy (NCBI): domain Eukaryota; kingdom Metazoa; phylum Chordata; class Mammalia; order Diprotodontia; family Phascolarctidae; genus Phascolarctos; species Phascolarctos cinereus. The sequence goes on along the minus strand of NW_027555736.1, from coordinate 97,552,008 downwards.
ATAAGCCTCATTTCTTTTCCCTATGATAACCTTCTAAGTATGGACTGTTCCATGTTTGGGGCTGGTCATAGGTGAGTGAGGAGATGTCTTTTCTCTCCCTGAAGTTGATCACCGACTTGTTTCCTGTATATCCTTTCTCTTTGGTTCCTTTTCCTTCCCACTGAGTATAAGTCTGATGTGTATCCTTCTGGCTGAACACATTGGATGCTGCTATTAAATGTTAATAAGCAGCTGGATTGAAGGGGTATCAAAGCTCTCTGCATCTTTTCTTCCCTCCCTCCCGCCCCGGGCTGCCACCTCGAATCTGATCACAAGGGGTAACACCTATAAATACATGCTTTACATATCCCTCTCTTTCCACATGAACTCAGGAGACTGGGACCTCCCTCCCTATCTCCTGAAATAATCCTCCTGTGTTTCATTATGTTTTATGCAGGGGAAGAAGAAGAAGAGGAAAAGGGACAAGCAGCCAGGAGAGACTAATGGTAAGTTAAATTAATTAATCCCGAGGAAAGGGGGGGCACGGCAAGGACCTCACTTTTATGTTAGGCTTGTATATGGGGGAGACAGGAGAAATCCAAGGCCAGGGCATTGTTGAGTAACCCATCCATAGCAAGCCTTTTTGTTTATGCATTTTAATTAATTGCTTCACGACTGCCCTTTTAAAGCTAGTAACATTCATTTTTTGCATGAAAAGCATATTGTGATTCTAGTGGAATGTGTTTTTAAGTAACTGCAAAGCCATTAACAGCAGAGCTGTAGTCATGCCTATGCGTGGTTTATAAAGTTTGCTAATTTTGTGCGTGTCTGCGTGTAGGGGGCTGGGGGGGGGTGCTGGGAGGGGGCCAGGCTTGGGCGGCCCGTGTGTGTGTGTGTGTGTGTGTGTGTGTGTGGTGTGTGTGTGTGTGTGTGTTGGACATTCCTTTGGGCTGTACCCGAATGTTCTGATGCATGCCTTTACAGTGGTAAATTGCACCCATTTTAAATTAAGGAGGTTTGTCATTCTCTAGAGGAAATTAGAAATACTGCATAGGCAATCTCAGAGCCCACTTGGAGAAGCCAGCCCTTTACAAACAAACATTTTTTGAAGACTTTGTATAATTTGTTCTTTTTTTTCAGAACACAGCGAATGTTTCCTAAATCCTTGCCTTTCACTTCCTCCGATTACAGGTGCTAATGTCATTTTGAGTCATTAAAAGTAGTTGATGAAATGTTTTTTACTTTTTCTTGCCATTATAGTTTTATTAACATTAAACATGTATGACATTGAACATTCTTAAGAAATGACCATCCACATGTTTTGATGTGTTTTGGTAGCAGTTTTTTTTCCGTTGTTTTTTGTTTTTTGTTTTGTTTTTTTGTTTTTAATTTAATTTAACTCTGATTTTATTTTTTCATAACAGTTGTTTAAACATTGAAAGTGCTTTAGAGTTGAACTAACTGTGCAAATTGAATATGCAGTATTTCTTTAAAGAGACTGGTAAAGAATGGAAGGAATTCTGTAATAAACCTCCTTAATCTAATGGCATTTTTTGCATTGCTCCCACTAAGTTTTCTCATGCAAGCATGCATCCGCAGTATGATTTTTTTGTTCATTTTTTCTTTTATTTTCTTTTTTTCTTTTTCTTCTTTTGCTTTGCTGCTTAGCTTACAAATTGCAGTTCACTAGCTTTCACTGACTCAGTGCCTGCTTCATGCCGCTCTTAGTTTCTGGCTAATACTAACAGTCCATTCCGCACAGTCTGTTTATTCTTTTCCATTCCTATCTTAATATTAATACAACCGAACAACAGGAAAACAAAAGTTGAATGTTCCCAAAAGCTGCAATATCCCAATACAATCTATTTTTCTTTCTTTATTTCTTTCTTTTTTCATTGGTTTTATTTTGTTTGACTTTTTTTTTAAAACTGTTAAAACTCTTGAGTGGAAGAAAAAAAGCATGTTAAGGACCTTAATTCCTCCTCCTCGCTTTCTTTTCTTATTCTTCTTTGGGGTTTTTTTTGTTTGTTTTTAATTTAAAAAATTGGAAAATAAAATTGAAAGAGGAAATACCATGAAAATGAAAGTTATCTAGTGACTGATGTCCTCTTATCTGTTTGACCTTATATGAGACAGTCCTTGAAGAAGGGATACTGCAGCTTTATTTGCAACAGCTAATTACAAGTTGAATGAGAATGTAATTTTCACTTTTTTAATTAAAAAAAAAATTTAAAAAACGAAAGTGAATATTTTGCAATTAGTAACCAGGTCATTGATTTATTCCCTTTTTTATTTTTATTTTTTTCTTATTTTTATCTTCCTCTTTTTCCCCTCCCTTCTATTTCTCTCTCTCTCTCTCTCTCTCTCTCTCTCTCTCTCTCTCTCTCTCTCTCTCTCTCTCTCTCTCTCTCTCTCTCTCTCTCTCTCTCTCTCTCTCTCTCTCTCTCTCTCTCTCTCTCTCTCTCTCTCCCTCCCTCTCTCTGTCTCTCCCTCCCTCCCTCCCTGCTCGCTTCTTTCTTGAACTCATTCAGACCTGAGCGCTCCTAAGAAATGCCGAGCGCGCTTTGGCCTTGATCAACAGAATAACTGGTGCGGTCCCTGCAGGTGTGTATAGTTTCCCCAGATTCGCTGTGGCTGGTTTTCAGCTGGTTTATTTGGTACTTTCCCCCTTTTCTGCCCTGTTGCTTTGTAGCTCTGTGTTGTGATCTTAGGAGACACAAGGGAGTGGGGGCACTGCCATCTGATCGTCTCTATGAGGGATTCTGCTTGTTCTCCTTGCTGCTGCTAGCCACAATAAATGCCACTGTCAAACAGCATCATCTATACTTCTCTCGTGTCAGGGACAGCAAAGACCAGTCTCTCCCTTTCCCAAGGAATGTGTTTCATGCCATCGGAATGTTTCCAACACACTTCCCTACTACAGCGTAGAGCGAGCCTCAGTGACTTGGATGTTAACACTGACCTAAATAGAAGCAAATGATGTCACTTTTTTTTTCCCCTTCTCTCTCTTTCTCTCTCTTTTTTTGTTTTTTAAATTTTTTTTTGACTCATGGAAGTCCTTTGCTTTCATGTCCTTGGTGAGGGGAGACTACCAAATAAAACTCAGGTGACTGAAAAGAAAAAAAACACTTTAGCTAAGACTTCACCTCCAAATGAGCACGACCCACCATTGTGTTGTGTTTTTTGTGTTTACCTTATGCTAACAGATGCAAATACTCCAAAGAAGTGTCGGGCATTGTTCGGGCTTGACCGACAGACTTTATGGTGCAAACCGTGCAGGTATATTACTACCATTAGGCCTCTGGGAAAATCAAAGCCTTCTGTCCTTCTAGAGCATTAGTATGAAAACGTATTTTATCCATTCCCCACCTGTTTCCCCATCCCCACTAGCATCAATGGCTAATAATCTACGTCCTTCCAAATTTCTTGCTAATTTAATGCCATTACCTTTCTCCCACCTTCCTTTCTCTCTTTCTCTTTTTCTCTTTTTCTCAATAACATCTCCCTGGTGGTAGAACTGGGAACAGTCAGACCTTGATGTGCAAAGACTGGCATCTGTCCTTTCACTCTTAGAGAGTTGGCATTTTGCAGCTGACCAACCCCTAAGAATGCTGAGGTGGGATATGCACAAACTTTATATATCCACCATTTCCAATGTTTCTCATGATTCAAGGATCTACAGCTGTGGCATTCCAGAAAGGTTCTGGGACAGGTTTTTGGTATTTTTTTTTAAATGCATTGTCCATTTATATATAATTACTCACTCTGGATTTTTATTAGCTGACATTTTGATGGAGCTGAAGGGAAATTGTGGCATTGAATGGTGTGCACCTGCTAAGGAGTTATAAACTTGTGAGCCATAGGCTAAGAGACTCTGCAGCATTTGACAGTCCTGCAGAATAATTTTTGGTGCCAAAGGAATCAGAGAGCACAGAGAATTCCAAATTAAACACCCATGTTCTGCTGCAGGTTTACATCAAACCTGTAATTCCATGGTACTTCATTATAGGTACTTCTTTCTTGGTGGAGGGATACCAACTAGTTCTTGTCTCATTTCCTTTCCTTAATGACCACATTTGGTTAAATTTGTTGTTTCTTTGTTCTGATACAAGCAGTCTTTGAATTTGGAATATTATGATGGTAGGTATTTCAACTCCCGAACACTCTCTCTCTCTGTTTGTAGTGCCTTCCTTGTCACCTTTCCCTTTTGTCCATGCCTTTACCATGTGCTTCATGTTGTTTAGACCCTAGATCAGATGTCCATCACATTATGTGCATGCCCACAACTCCCCTGTTTTCTTTCTCTGAACAAGCAGGAGCAGATTGGTAGCATTGTAAACTACAGTGAAAGGAAAGAGAAGGCTGCCATTTGGTGACTTAACATATGCCTGCAAAAATGGGCCTTCTCTGCCCATTGGATGAGTTTAGGACCTTGAGACATACAGGTGATAGAGTGTTTTGAAGGACCATTTGTAACTAGGTATTGACATCAATAAAAAGGATTTTTTTAAAATTACCCAGCATCTGCTTTCAATGGTTTTAGAAGCCCCTAAACTATTATAGCTGGGTTGCATTTTTCTATGTGGTAGCAAGTGATTTCTCTCTTGCAATGGCAGAAGAATGCTTAGCTTTCCCTCAGTATGTCCCTTGTCAACAGGTACTTTGTCTACTCTGCTAGGGCAGCTGATTAGTACCAAACCTTGCATTCTTAGTGCGGTCAGTGAGCAAGGAAGTTTGTTCTGTGACTTACTGTCTGTCAAGATTAAACTATTCAAAGCTTTATGTGAGCAGAAAAGGGCTTTAATTTCTTTGTAAAAGGTGTCAAGTCTGACACCAACTCTGTGTGCTATCAAAAAAAGAGAAAAACCAAACTGGTAAGGTTCTGGCTTTGGGGGTTGGAGGGGGTGGTTTTGTGAAGGCCTTTTTATTGGGAAATCATTGCTACAGATTAGATTTGGTGTTATATTTTTATTGTTAATGTTGACCAAGGCACTCATCCCTTTTTGAGTTGAGGATTTTACCGCTTACTTTTAAGTGAGGGGAGTAGACAGCAGTGGGGCAGGGTGGGAGTCTTTTTTTAAAGCGAGTGTCAAACAACTGCTGGAACCAGATTAAAATATAATTTAGAAATATTTAAGATGAATAAAAATACAATAAAAACATAGACAATATTAATATGTGATTTCCCAAGTCAATATGCAGCTTGCAAGGAACCTAATGTTTAGTGGCCATGTTTCTATTTGGAGGTTGACCACCATGGCTCTAAAGTGTATCATGGTTTTAAGTACTTGTTGAATTTTTCTGTTGTGATTTTTTTTAAGCCATTGTATAGCTAGCTTCATGCTTTAGAATTGTGATGTTCTGGGGTGCAGTTTTGAGGGTGAAGACTGTAATGGGAGAGACTAATTATAGTACCATCTGAGAGTTGGTCATTGCCACCATCACAGGTGATAGGTTTCAGCAAACCCTCACCATTACCCAAAGTTTTCGCTCAGGCAGCAGCACAGTCATCACTTCTCAAGCTGTTACTGTTATCTTCAGTGGACCTTTCTCAATGCATTTTCTATTGGCAAGTTGCCATTCCAAAGGGAAGTAATCAGAAATAACCCTGAATTAGCCCTCAGAATAAAGGTGTAAAGTTAAAATGGATTTTGAAGAGTTTTGAACTAGTTATGGGAGAAAGGAGTGTGCTGTGAGTTTAGGGGTGGGTCTTAGCAAAAGGGAGAGATACATGACCTCTCACTCATGCAGTTCAACTTTGTCTTGAATGTGTCTGTCTACTGAACAAATCAGACAAAGTGTGGTTTTGTCTCTTTTAAAGATAATCAGTGGTAAAGCTTCTTGCGGGTTTTGACTCATCAGGAATGTAAATACATTTTGATTGCTTTTCACTCAGTCATTGTCTCTTACCAACATCCCTCATCATTCTCTGTCCTCTGGATCTCATATTCACAATTTTCCCCTGAACCCCACTGTAAGATACAAACTTTGACATCACAGTTAGTATTGTTTTGGGAAATGGGGATGGGGGAGAAGGAGAAATTAGAAATGACATTAGCAGATCAGGACTCCTTGTTTTAAGTAATGGCTTTCTCATTTCAGTTGACCTTAGGGTATTTTTTTAACAAGGTTCTGTTTTGAGCCCACCAAGTTGTTTTTCGATCTTTTAACTGTGCCCTAATATAGCATGGTATGCTGCCTGAAGTGATTTCCTCTTGTTCTCAGTGTCCCTCCCTTTTCTCACTCCTCCTTTCTTCCTCATTCTTGTTTTCTCATTGTTTTATTTTTTTCTCTCCTAATTCCTCTTCATATTTGTAAAATGCATGAACATCTTAGTTTTCCAGCATGTTTTGATCTGCAGGCTAAGGTGGTTTAAACCCCCTGATAGGTTGACCTATTTATCTCGCTATCTGGAACTTGAGCAGAAACTTAGAGTAATTCAGGGCCTGGAGGGAAGGAATCTTGCCAATTTAGGATACAGGGGAAGATGATGCAGATCGGACTCTCTGGCCTCTGAGTTCCTTTTATTCTGGAGAGAACTGACCTGCCATGAAGCCAGTGAAATTGATTGGTCACAGTCTCCATGAGGCAGGCTAGTCTTAAGCATGTTCCTCTCACCCTCCCGCCATCCTGCTCAGTCCACACAATGTATACACTGCGGGGAAGGGGGTGACCAGGGTTCTGTGGGGAAGATTGAGTGAGGAACTTAGCCTCATTTGTATTCCAGGATTAGTCTGGCAGAGGTGGACTCAACTGCTTTGTGGTATCTTCATTGCTGGAGGTAGACATGGTTCAGTTGTATCGAGCCTGGAACTTTAGTTAGGCTTCTGCGATATTGTAGGCATACTTTGAATTTATGAATCTGGACAAATGATACATATCTTAAGCATTTTTATAGACTAGGTGCTAGTGGGAATGATCCCTGGATCGCTTTTACCACCAACTTTATTCCTACCAAACTCGAGTTGATGGGTGAGACCCTTTTAGTCATAGACCTGATTTCTTCGTTCGGCTGCTCTCACATTGTCCTTGGATGATAGGCGAGAAAGATTCTGAAATTCTTATTTCTGTTCCTTATATAATGGGTACCAGTCAAGAAGGGAAAGTTTATATTTTTGGTATGGGTCAAACTCTTTCTGGCAAAAATCCGTGTGAACAAAAAGTCCCTGTTGTTGCTCCTCTGCAGTCCTTCCTTTGGTTATTATTACTGCTGTGATTTTGTGTTCTGTCCTCCACTTCCTGAGACTGATTCCTGCATTGGCATATTAATTATGTGTCAGGCCTATTCAAGGATCAACAACACCTCCATCAATAACCTCCCTTTCCACTTCTCCCCTCCCTGACCACCTCTACCAAAAAAAAAAAAGTTAAAAAAAAAAGCAAAAACAAAATTTTAAAAATTTAAGGCAAGCCTCGACTTAATTTAATCCACAACCTGCAGGCCATACAACCAGTTATTCTTGTTACTTTGGATCATTTTGATCATTTTCTGTTTTTTCTTATTCTTCCCCTCCCTTCCCCTTTTTATTCCTATTCTACCTATTTTGGTGGTTTGTTTTTAGTTTTGGTTTTGGTTTTTGGTTTGGTTCAATTTTATTTCTTTGAGTTTTCTTTTTTTTTTTCTTCTCACCTGGCTCTGACCTTTCTTGATTTGGTGCGGTTCTTAACAGAGAAACCTGAAAGCTAGTTCCAGCTCTTACAGCCTCATGGTGATGGTGTTCCAAAGCCTGTAAATCTCTCACTTAAAGCAGCCTTCAGCTGTATGGGCTAAACAGCCAGCTTTTAAAAAGTTTGAGATTGATATGAGCTACCTAGGGAAGGATATCTTTCTCATTCTCTCTCTTTTTCTCTTTTTCTCTCTCTTTTTTTTTTAGGAACAAAAATAATTACTGAGGGTGGGATTGGGAGGAGGAGGGAAGACAAGGGAAATTAAAAAGAGAAAGGGGTCAACCTCTCATTTGAGCCTAATTTGGAAGAAATTAGTACCTGACAGGTGGCTGCCATAGTATCTGTGGCTTACCTGAATCTGCCGAAAGTAGGGGTGGGGTGAGGAGGGGGGGGGCAGTGTGTTGTCTTCTGATTATTTTTTCTTGTTAGGCCCAGCTGGCTTAGAATTTAGTTAGTTCTGCACACCCAGAGCATCTTTTAAAATGTTTTCCTCCTGCCAGGTGTGCTGATTCACTGGGGCATCAGTTAGGGGACTTGTGCTCTGCTCTGTACATTAGATAACTCTCTCCCTTGGCATCTTTGCCCTTTATTTACAGATAACTCTCTCCCCCTGTTTCTAGGAGAAAAAAAAAGTGCGTTCGCTACATACAAGGTGAAGGCAGCTGCCTCAGTCCACCCTCTTCAGATGGAAGCTTATTAGACTCCCCTCCTTCTTCTCCTAACATGCTAGGCTCCCCTACCAGAGACTCCAAACCACAGACTGAACAAACCCAACCTCTCTCGCTTACATTGAAACCCGACTCCCTGGCCCACCTCACGATGATGCCGCCGCCGCCGCCCTCTCTCCTCTTGGCTGAGAGTGCCCACAGCAAGCCCAGCACTTTGGCTGTCTCTGCTGCCCACTGTCAGAACGGGGCTCTGGATCTGCCACCTTCCACTTTACAGCCATCAGCTGCCCCCTCATCGTCTCTAGCACAGCCGTCGACATCTTCCTTACATTCCCAAGGTTCTTTGGCCGGGACCCAGCCCCAGCCACTCTCCCTTGTAACCAAGTCTTTAGAATAGCTTTAGCTTTGCTAGCCCTGGTTTTGTTTGTTTTCCTTTTTGTTTTCGTTTGGTCTTTCTTTTTCTGACGATTTTTTTTGTCCTTTTTTTTTTTAAATCTTGTGCCACATGGCTACATTAGTTGATGTTTATCGAGTTCATTGGTCAATATTTGACCCATTCTTATTTCAATTTCTCCTTTTAAATATGTAGATGAGAGAGAAACCTCACGATTCTACCAAAATTTTTATCAACAGCTGTTTAAAGTCTTTGTAGCGTTTAAAAAAATATATATATATACATAACTGTTATGTAGTTCTGATAGCTTAGTTTTAAAGACTGATTTAAAAAGACAAAAAGAAGCAATTTTGAAGCAGCCCTTTGCAGAAGGCGTTGGTTCTTTATTATTTGTATTAAATACGAGCTTGCGAACCAATCATTTTACATCTCGTTTTTAAACCATAAGGGCACAATGAATGCAGTGCCATGACTTTTTTTTTCTGTGTGAAACAACTTTTCTTGTGATGTTGTTATTGTTTAAATGTACAGAAACAAAGGGTTAAAATGTGTTAATATACCTTGTTCCATGGTGTTGTTCTTTTGGGGTGGGAGGGGAGGGTGGGGAGGGAGGGAACGTTACTCACCAATTACCGGTATCACAACGCTATTGGACCAGTAGTATTTATTGCTTTAGAGACTGCTTGTTGTACCTGTATGTTGTCCCTTTTAAAATATGTTTTCCTTTTTCTTGAACCATTGTATAAAGTTTTTTTTCTCTTAGTGTAAGCATCTTATATATAACAACTCATTTGTACAAGGTTTTTAAGTTTATATATATAAAATGTGTATATATATATTTTTTGGGTTTTGACTTTTGTTTTGTTTTCTCTTTGCTGTATGAAACACAGTTGCCACCAAATGGACATTTATAGATGCATTAAAGGATCAATAGTGTAAAGAAATTGCTTTGAAAGCCATTACATTAAATAAGACTTGAAAATTAGCGAGGGAATTTTAGCGGCGCTGTTTGAAAAACAGCGGGAGCGTTGGTGTCTCCCCTCTGGACCTACAGTTGAATGGCCTGCAACATTAGGACTGTGGACTGTGTACAAATTTTTATGTGCCAAAATTCTCAGTGACTTTTAACTTTCTCCCTGTTTTTAATGCTGTAATTTTTGTTCATCATGTTTTGCTGTGATGTTACATAGGTAGGTATGTGTGTAGTTTTAATGTCACCTATAACAAGACGTGTTTGGTAGCAGATTGTCCAGAAAGCATTTAAAATGAAGAGGTATAAACCCTTAAGGGCCAAAATTCTGTATATTAGATTACACATAAAGGGGAAAAAAAAAAACAGGCTGCCGCTTCTGTGTAAACTGACTACATAAAGGTAGGTAGCAAACTTTAAAAAAGAAAAACAACAAAAAAACAACAAAAAAAACCTAGGCATGTTGATGTTGCAAAATGCTGTATAAAGCTGAGAACTGTTCATTCAGTGCCATTGTAGTTGACATGAAGCGATTGTAAAACTGTCTCCAATTTTTCTCTGGTTTATTAAGATGCTAACTATAACATTTTTTGTGAATACTTTGAATGTTTCCTAACAGTTGTGATGTTACTGTTCCGTTTTATGCTCTTATTCTGATTTCATTTTTAATGGTTTTGATGCCATTTTTGTAATGAATACATGTTCATGCTGTACAGTATCTGTAGCATGCAGTTCTGGATTAATAAAAGCAACTTAGTATGTGCAGATAATGACTTGTCACTTGCTTCTCTGAGTGAGTTTTCCCGATGTTAGTGCACCACGATCATTTGTTAAATGCCTGCTATGTGCCAAGCAATGGGCTAGGTAATAAGTGTAAGAAGATAAAAACAGAAAGTTTCTGCCATCAAGGAACTTAAAAGAAACTTGTTTTGCTATGACCCAGAGACACTTATTCTCAAGTTGTATCTGAAGCCTTCAGGTTGATGGTGACTCAAATACCAGAGATGAGTCTTTGAGGCCCTCTCTAGACTTTTTTTATTTCTTACCTACTAACCCCATCCTGTGCTGTTTTCAGGTGGTCTCATTGTGTGACACCAATTGCTAACTGTATTGTTTGTGATGAGGTTGATAGCAGAAAGGGGAAAAACTTCCCCTGCCCCCACCACCATTTCAGTGGATTCTTGTAAGCCTTTCCTACTGGCATCAGAAATGGAAAATCCTGTAAACAAAAGCCGGCGTGGTATAATAGAACCTTTGTCGCTTTCCTGGCCGTAACACGAAGTAACTCTGAGATCTTGGATGACTTTCCCATGGTGGGGTGGGGAGTAAAGAGAGCAAAACTAGATCTGACTCCTGTTAAAGGGTTTTATTGCCCCCAGAAGGACCTCAGTAGTCGCCATTTCTAAAAGTCAGCATCAGTGCGAAGATCTGCATTTGCCCTAGTAGAAACTCTGCCTCTGCTAACACAGCCAGGCTAATTCCCTGGTTGTAATCTGAGTACTCACAGTACCCACAGGGTGGGCAGGTGTTTTTTTTTTTAAATCAGATATTACCATGGCAATGAAGGTAGGCAGAACCTCTGGAGGAGGGGGTCATAGAACATGAAGTCATTGACCTTTGGGAGTTCTGTCTCTTGCTTCTGGTCTCATCTTAGAACCAGAGCAAGGGGAGAGGCCAGCATTTACCAGCCATCAACAAAGAGTTGCAATGGTTTTTCCCAAGCTGGAGTGTCAAATTCACTTCTTGTACCAAAATAAAGCTTGCAGTTGCTTATATTGCCCATTCCTTGGCCTGTGAATGCCCTCCTTAAATTACGTTGTCTTCTATCTTCAAAGAAGAGTCAATACATTTTGTGATAACACTTTTTGGTGGCTCCAGGCTGTCCAGGTCACCCTCTAAAATAATGACATCTGCTATAGAAATGGCTCTGCTGGAGGGCTTTTCCCCCCTTAGGAATTTGGTTTCGTAGGGTCATTGAAAGGAGAAATCATGATTCTAAAGGGAGGCTGTGGTTTGGTGGAAAGAATTCAGGCTTTAGAGCCAGAACCCAAGGGGTCACATCCCAGCTCTGCCCCTCACCACTTACGGAGCTGTGGGCAAAGTCATTTAACTTCAGATTCCTCATCTGTAAAATGAGGGGGTGAGACTAGATGACCTCACAGCTCACTTTCTTTCTCCACAAACATACATACAGACTGTACATGCACATACACACATATGCATATGCATACATATTTGCGCATGCTGTACATATATTTTGTCCACTCATTTTATATATATATATATATATATATATATATACACTCTATCTCATACACATACACTGCATATATATACACACTCTCATATATACACTATACATATGTACTCACTATGTACACTCATATACTATATATATACTCACTGTATATACACTCATACGCACTGAATATATATACACACATAAACATACTATATATACACTATCTCTTCACTATATATACTCACTACATACATACATACATATATATATGTATATATGTATGTATATATATATATACATATATATATACACACACTATCTCAGTCTCATACATACTAGATGTGGATATATACACTCATATATATATATGTATGATATATATATATATCATATATATATCATATATATATATATATATATGTATATACACACTCACACACACATACACACACATACCCTACCCACTATATTTATGTACTTTATATACTAACTATATTTCTGTACTCTGTCTCATTCACACTAGATATATAGATACACTCATATATCTATACACACTATCTACTCACTATAAATACTTCATATACTCTCCCTCTATATATGTATCTTGTACATACTAGATATATACACACTGTATACACCACTCACTATATACTTTATGTATTCACTATATACATATATACTGTCTCATACACACTAGATATAAATAAATATGTACACATATAAAGAACTATTTACACTACTCATTTTATATACTCTATATACTCACTATATATATTTATATACTCTGTTTTTTGCACACACACACACACACACACCTACCCCTTTGATAATTGTGTTGAGGAGCACATATAGGAGTGGACTGAGGCAGAAGAAGTTGGACACTTCATCAGTGACTTCATGCTTTAGCATTATGACCACTTGGGAATATTCTCCAACTTCCTGGAGGGTAGCTTAATGTCCCCAGAAGACACAAAGGGGAAAACAATTTACTTCCCTGGTAGGGAGAGCTCATAGCATGTGGAGCTCATAGCACTCACTGTCTGTTTCCTATAATGGTTTCTATGTTCCACTCATCATTTGAACAGATTTCTCAACTGGCTTGCATTCAAGCTCTTCTCTTTAGGTTTCATGTCTAAGAATTATTAATAATAATAATAGCTAACATTTATATAGCACTTACTATGTGCCAGGCACTTTTGCTAAGCACTTTACAATTTTTCTAGGCCAGGCAAGTTGAATTCATTAAAGGGAGTGAAGTCTTCTTTTACCATGTTTTTACTTAATTTTCAATTCTATTAATCCTTCCCAGTATGAAGATTATTCACATTGTCAAAGAATTCGAAGTTAAATAAGTGTTAAGTACCACCTTTCTATCATCAATTGTCAAGTTGCCATCCTTGCCAAGCATCCCATCCCTTCCATGATACTTCTTCTGTTTGAAAATGCTGTTTGTTTTCCTCAGCATTTATCCTAAGTTTTAGTGTATAATTAGACTTTGTCCTTCTTGACACCATTTTTACAGAACCATTGCTATTCTATTTCAGTTATCTGCCAGTGTTTCCATTTTTTAAAACATGGCTTGTTCTTTTAAAATCCGATTGTGGTCAATGGAGCATTGATCTTTATCACCTCCTCTTTTCTTCATCAGAGTCAATGGTAGAACCTACCATCCATCTTGAGACAACTTTGCTTTTAGAGTCTCAAGCAATAGGATCCTTCTTATGCTGAGCCCCTTTTCATTGTGTATCTAGTGCCAAATAGATAGCTTTAGCACATATTAGGCGTTTTTAAAATGGATGTTGAATTGAGACCTCTGCAGAAATATAGAGCTCTCACCAGACTCTGTATATATTTTCCTTTCTATCTCAATCTTTAAGATAGCATAATAACTCCCTCCTAGTGTTTTGATCATCTTTAACGCAGGTACCAATTCCTTCTTATAGGCCAGAATCAAATCTAGCATAGTAATATTCTCTGCTTTCTGAAAGATACAGTTATCAATATGGCAAATTGAGACTTTGTCAGCTTCTTTTCTTTTAAGAGATTGTGACCTCCAACATACATCCAAATCCTGATATTTAAAGTACCTTCCACTGCCAAAAGAACTCTGTGGCAGCTTTGTGTTCTGAATTAGGACGTCATCATCATGTTCCTCCAACCTGACAGATGGCTTGCAGTGTAATCCTACCACTGTATCACTTCTGTCTCTTTCTCCTTTGATGTTCTCTCAGTTGTCCTCCACCGTATCTTCCCCTTCAGATTTGTAAAGTTCTACCTAGGTAAAGAATACCTTTTTAAAAAAAATTTTTTTTTAATTTTTAAAAAAATCATTCTAAATTTAAACACCAACAGAACACAAAAAAAGAAGATCCATCGTAGGTCCTCTAGAGACATGGTTGGTCACTGCTCTTATCAAATTTAAGTCTTTCATAGCTGGTTTCTTTACAGTGTTGTCTTAGTATAAATTGCTTTCCTGATTCTGCTCACTGTATTAGGTGTCATTTCATAATACGTAGTTCTTTTGTCTTTATTTGTGGCACAATAATATTCCATTACATTCATATACCACAGTCTGTTACCCTGCTTAGATTTGAGTAATTCTCTTTTCTTCCCCTCTCCTTCTCTTGTCCACTGCCATCAATCCCTCTTGTTTTCTTGTTGAGTTTGAAATATTTCTATCCCAAACTGAGTGTATTTAATCCTCCTTCGTTTGACTGAGACTCATCTGATTCTTCCTCCATGTGTATATAGTCTCGTGCACTCAGTTATGACAAATAGCAAGTTCTACTCCCTTCTCGCTCCTTTCTACCCTAGCATATTTGTCTTTTTACCCTCCCTTCTCTTTCTCCTCTTAAAAACCTCAGAAGAAACCCAGTCCACCTGTGGGATGTCTTCTTTTTTTTTAATAATAGCTAATATTTACATAGCATTTACTTTGTAACTTAGGGTCAGTCACTATGTTAAGAGCCTTACAATTATTATCTCATCTGATCCACACAACAACCCTAGAAGATAAATGCTATTATCCCCTTTTTACAAATAAGGAAATTGAGACAAACAGGAGTTAAATGACTTTCCCAAGTTTGCACAACTAGGATCATAGATTTGAACTCAGACCTTCCTGATTCCAGGCCCAACATTCTATCCACTGTACCATCTAGCTGCTGCAGCTTAATCCCTAGCCTCAGTACTCTTTGAAGATATTAAGTTTCTGAAGGGACACTATAAGGATCTTCTATCCCTGTTAGAATGTTAGCACTACAACATCATACATATTCCTCCATTTTCCCAAATAAATTTACCTTTGTAGGTTTCTCTTTTCATCAGAAATTTTTGAAAGTCCTTTATTCCATTAAAGATCCATTTATTTTCCCTGTCAGATTATAGTTAGCCTTGAAGAGTAAATTATTCTGGGTTGTAAGCTTTTATCTTGTGCCTTTTTGAATATTGTATTCTAAGATCTCCTGTGGTTTTTAGTAGAAGTTGTCAGGTCTTGTATGATCTGGACTATAGTTCCATGGTACTTCTCCTTTATGGAGTCCTTTGACATGTTATTCAGTCATTACAGTAGTGTTCAACTCTTTGTGACCCCATTGGTGGTTTTCTTGGCAAAGATACTGGAGTGGTTTGCCATTTCCTTCTCTAGCACGTTTTTATAGATGAGAAACTGAGGCAAACAAGGTTAAATAACTTGCCCAGGATCACACAGCTAGTTAAGTATATGAGGCCAGATTTTGAACTCACGAAGATGAATCTTCCTGACTTCAGGCCTGGCGCTCTATCCACTGGGCCACCTAGCTGCCCTAGTTTCTTTGACATAGGCATGCTAGATTTTTGTCATCATGTTCCTGGGACTTTTCTTTTTGGGGCTCCTTTTAGAAGGTGATTGGTTAATTCTATAGTTTTAATTTATGAACTATTAAAATAACATATCCAGAAATTTTTTTAAAAAGCGTGGTTTTCTAGGGAATCCAATGATCCTTAAAAAGTATGTCTCTGGGGCAGCTAGGTGGTACAGTGGATAGAGCACCAGCCCTGGAGTCAGGAGGGCCTGAGTTCAAATGTGGTGTCAGACACATGACACTTAACTAGCTGTGTGACTCTGGGCAAGTCACCTAACCCCAACTGCCTCACCAAAAAAAAAAAAGTCTCTGTGACATGTTTTCCATATAATTTAAAAATATTAGCTATCTTACATTTTCTTCTACTTTTTAAATTTTTTTTTAAATTTTATCCTAGTATTTCCTACTGTCTCATAGAATTAGTGATTTCTATTTGGGCTATTCCAGTTTTCAGGGATTCCATTTCTTGGATAAGGTAAACCTTACTCCCTTTCTCTTCTAAACTACTTATTTTCCTTCAATTCTTTCCTCTAGAACTTTCTTTTTTTTTTTTATCTCTTGTCTCATTTTTTTTCTAGGTATGTATATAATCCTTGTGGAAAATCTCCGCCTCCCCCTAGCCCCCAATCTCTTCTTGCAGTTGTTATGGAGTTAAATTGCATAAGTGTTTATGCTTGTTGTGTTTTCTGTGGTTAGCTCATTTCTCCAGCTTTAGTTCCTAAACTGGAGCTTTGTGCCAGGGCCAGGCTCTATGCCCTGCTGCATTTGGGGGGGGGGGGGTAAATCCTGTTTAGACTCAACCTGGGTCTCCTGGGCTCATGTGCTGATCTCCACTTTTGGGGGTTAGGCTCCCCTGGGTTGTTGAGCTTGAGTGAGCCCCCTTTGGCATCTAGAAACTAAATATTAGGGACCTTGGAACCCTTGGGCCTAGGTTATCTTGGTCTGTGTTCTTAAGTACTACAGCATCATTCTGGCCAATTCCCTTTTCTCTGTTCCCTTTTCCTTCCCCCAACATGGGGGCTTCTCAGGTCCCACACTCTGGGCTTTCTGTTCAACTACCCCTGAGTTCTCAGGAGAGCTGCCCCTGGACAAATAGCGATTTAGGTTGTACGCATCCCATCTCTGGTCATACTGGGGGCTTCGACACTGACTTTTTTGGAATGTAGGCTGGGGAGAGCCCTTTCCTCCTGTTCCTGTACTGCCAGCTGATCTCTTACACAGTTCTGGGGCAGATGACACACTAGTTTCTCAATGGATTTCTTGAACATTGTTTGGTCTAGTGTAAACGTCGAGATTTACTGCAGTAACTGCCTGCCATTTGGGAGGCCATCTTGGCCAGAAATCACAATACTTTCTACTGCCCACTTTCCACTTAGTTAATTTGCTTCTCTTCAATAAGGTGTGCCCTTCCATTTCTTTATTCCAGACAAGAGTCAGATCCTTTTAAATCTCAGTGATACCTATTAGGTCATATTTACCTCTCCATATTCATATCTCCATTTCATTTTCTTTATTACTTATATTTCATGAACAGGAGTATCTGAGCCTATGGATATCATTTCTCTCCCTCTTTCCTATGATTTCTCCTGCTCATTACTGAAAACATCTTCTATTTTCATTTCTATGCCATGCTTCCTGCCCTGTGATATCTAGTTTTTTCAACAGCTATATGTAAGTACTTTTTTCTTACTTTTCCCTTTTTTTCCAAGTTCTCTAAATTAAATTTGCAAATAAATTCTTCCCTGCCCTTATTAGATGTGTTCTGTCCCTGGTCTTCTTTGCTCCCAAAAGCCAAAACTCATTCTCTGACACCATCTTCTCAGTCAGCTTTTTACTTTCCATATCTGAATTTCTTTTGTTAGGTCTGGACCTTTAGTGAACAGCAGTAATGGAAACACCACCTGTGAATATGCCCAGCCTTCTGCCAGTATAATTTGTTCTCTTAGAGATTACCCACAGTGGGTTGCGATGCTCAGATTCTACAAGTCTCTGGAGATTCTCTGTTACATCTTGAATGTGCACCCCAGGAAGACAGCTTATCTCTTGACTGTTTCTCTCGGATTGACATATAGCCACTTTCTTACCTCTCAACTGCAGAGAGAAGTTCCTTATGTTCACTATGTTCTTGGACTTGCTCATGTTAATAGTTTGCAAGAAACTGACTTAAGGATTTTCCATTTTTTATTGTGGGGAAATTTTTGTTTATGCCAATAATGTGGAGCTTACAACAGTTAAAAACACCTTTTGTTCAGAAACGGGATACAGAAAAGAAGCTAAGACATTATAATGATCTCTTCTATGTCACTCAACATGGAACCTCTTTTGGGGGCTCATTGTTCTACACTCATCCCAAGTTGGGAAAATATAAGACATTGGAATACAAAGGGCATGTAGCCCTCATTTTACAGGTGAAGAAAGGAATGACCAAAGAGGGAATTTAGATTTACCTAATGTTATACAAAATGATGCACATGCGCGCGCGCACGCACACACACACACACACACACACACACACACACACAATCCCCACTATTTTTTGAAATAAAATGCAGTATTTTATTTTGTTATACCCCTGCCCAGAAAAGAAGATAAATGTATTCGTAGATTTTTTTCACTTAAATAAGTTTCTTGAATTTGTTTGTTGAGGGAGAATTTCATGACACTTCTGGGAAAGAAATCTCAAAATAAAAGTAAGAAATCACAAATCTCCAGGATCAAGTTTTTAACTTTTACCAAGGATCCACATCTGAAATCCCTCTCTGAATACTATGTCTTTGGTTCTTTCGTGAACAGCTACTGTCTGGGGCAATGGTTGAGATCTTCCCTTCCAGCTTCCCCCCAATAGGTCTGGTAAGGCCCCCATGGAAAATGTAAGCAGAATGTATTATTTTTGTTTTTAAAACCCTGGCATTTTGTAAGCACATTGTCAGCCATCGTAAGCACACAGAGCCCAGTGGAGACTGCTCTGTCTCATTCTCTGGAGCCCTGGTCTCCCAATTTCACACAGGATACAATGAAATGTTTTAGGAAAGGGGTGGCCAGTGTCCTGGAAGTTCCAAGATCTTGACTGCAAAGGAAAATGAGACTTTCTGCAAAAGCATTGGATCATTTGGGCAGTGGGAGAAAGGCTGCTGAAAGCCCAACGTACCGTTCTGTGACTCACTACCTTGGTAAGTCACTTCACTCTTTGGGCCTCAGTTTCCTTATCTGTAAAATGAGGGAGTTTGGCAAGATGATCACTCATGTCTCTTCTGGCTCTAAATCCTGTAAGTTATTTCTGTCTGGATACCAATATAGACCTTAAATAGGTCTATCTTGGCATACAGCTTCAAGAACCACCACTGCAGAATGGTAAGAGACACATCTTCTCTGAGAAGGTTCAACTGAGCACAAATAATTTTAGAGCCAGCTCTAACATTACAGGATTTTTAAATGTATGGACAAGATAGAAAGGAGAACAGGAAAGAAAAAGAATACTTCAGGCAGTTGAAAGAAACTTTAGAGATCAGCTAGTCTAGTACTCTCATTTTAAAGATGAGGAAACTGAGGCTTGATGGGGATGGAAATTAACTTGCCCAAGCTATATTTTGTGGCCAAACCAGATCTCCTAACTATCCATCCAGTGTCCTTATTCACTGCACTACGGTACTTGTAGGCAGAGTTGGGAATCAAAAATGGTTCCTTTAAAAAAATTAATAATTTTGAGGTGGTGATGGTAGAAGTCATAGGGCATGAATTTAGAAGGCCCAGGCAGCTGAGATCATATCGAACATGGTGGTCTCCATGTTTTCATTGGCATCTGTTTAAGCTTGCCCTCTTTTCAAATTTTATTTTCTTTAATGCTGTTTTTCCACCTACCTAATGTCCCACCATTCACAGCTACAGGCATGATGGAGACCTGAAGGATGCTCTTTTCTCTCTTTCCTTTTCCCTCACTCCTTTCTGCCTTACCCATCCATTCAGAGTCATATAGTTTGAGAGCTGACATGTACCTTTGCCCTTTCTCAGAGAAAACTTGTTCTCCAGTAATTAGAAGTGGGTGAGGCCAGTAATAAGCAGACCCAAAAGCCTTCTGGGGCTTCATTTCCTCACCTGTAAAATGGGATCACAGTTTCTCATGGAAACATTTAAATAAATAACACTAGATAGCATACCTATTCAGCTGAGTAATCTACCCCATGTGGATTTCAGATTTTTGCCAAGGGTACTGATACTTTCCAGTCATCTGGCCACACCATTCAGTGTGATTGAAAGAACATTGGGCTTGAAATCAGAAGACTTGATTTTCAGTATACTGCTTATCAGCTGTTTGACCCTGGTCAGACTGCATCACCTCTGTTTTCTCATCTATAAAAGGAGAGTAGTAATTCCTGCCCTGTCTCTTGGGGTTGTCATGGGACTCAAATAAAATGTAGTGAAAAGATCTTTATAAATAAGTTATTGCTGCTGCTCACCTTGAGAATGTAGTTAATATGTTACCACCAGAAAAAGTGAGGGCAGCTAGGTGGCACAGTGGACAGAGCACCAAGCCTGGAGTCAGGAAGACTCATCTTCCTGAGTTCAAATCCAACCTCAGACACTTATTAGCCTTCGCCCTGGGCAAGTCACTTAACCCTGTTTGCCTCAGTTCTTCATCTGTAAAATGCGCTGGAGAAGGAAATGGAAAACCGCTCCAGTATCTTTGCCAAGAAAATCCCAAATAGAGTCACAAAGAGTTGGACATAACTGAAAATTACTAAGCAACAATGACACTAGAAGAAATTAAAGCACTCCCAAAGAGCATTGGGTGATGCAGGGAACTGGTAAATCTACTGATGACACAATTTTCATCTCTCATTTCTATAAGGCTTTCGGATTGATAAAACATATTCCTCAACAGCAGTGTTGTTTAGGTAATGCATGTGGCATGGTCTGCCCTGCCCTTCCTATAAACCCCCACACTTTTTTTAACACAAGAGGAAACTGAGGCTCAGAACTATTTTTTTCTCTGATAGTGTTCTGATAGTATTTGCATTTTTCCAGAACATTTTGAAGCACTTTCATGCTTGTGTTAAATCTTGTTTCACCTAGAAATGGATAGTTGGGAAGGGCTGGGTTCCTTAGGGACAGGGAGGAGTAGATCCATAGCTCTTGTTTCCACCTAGTTTATGGAGTCAAGGTGAGAACCCTCCGGGGTCAATTTTCTGAAAATCACACAGCATCTGTATCTCTCTTTCTCTCTCTCTCCCTTTTGTTATCTCTCTTGCTGTCTCTGTTCTCTCTCTCTTCCCTTTCTCCTTTTCTCTCTCCTCTCCTCTCCTCTCCTCTCTTTAACAGAAATGTTTTCTTTAGGCTGTCTTTTCCCAGTGATTTTTTCCAAACCCTAGTACTACTTTACTTAATAATAAAGAAGTTTAATTGAGCAAAACAAATGGATGCCTTGATCACTCTTGACAAAGACTGTCTCATTCCACACCTATAGCTCACCACCTTTGGCTGAGAGGTGGGTGGAATGAAGAGTGTCTTTTCCATTAACTTTCTTAATCTCATTTTTTTTCAACTTAGTGAATGGAATTTGAAATACTTGGAAGTATAAGCTCAGCTGATTCAATAATATAGTGCCATATGGTGTTTAATTGTGGATGTTTTGTGTTGTTCAAGGATGAAGTTTTTGTTTGCTTTTTGTTGATTTTAAATAGAATAAAACCTTTAGAGTAATGTTCATTTTATTATATTATAAAATGAGAGAAAGGAATTCAAAGTTAATGTAAGAGTGTAGACCACTTCTCTGAAAGTTGTGAAAATAAGTAATACTTTCTTAAAAATAGCTTGATTTTTGTTGGTGGTGGTGATGATAAATATACCATTTTGCTGTATGGTAAAAATGAAGAAATTGCTCTTGGGTCCACATGCTTTGGGCCTACAGTAGCCTCTGTAGAAAATGCAGATCTATTGTGGCCTGTAATTTTTAACCAGATGAGTTACCACCTAGCCATTTGTGAAGCTTGTTCGAGATTGTCTCTATCTTAGGGCAGAGCATCATAGTGGGGGACATGTTTATCTATATTCTACTCCTCACCTTCATCCCTCCTGAGCTGCCAGCTACCCCTGTGTCACAGTGGATAGGGTGCTATACTTGGAATCAGAAAGACCTGACTTCAACTGTTGCCTCGGATGTTTGAGATACTCGCCTTGGGCAAAACCCTTCACCTCTCTCAGTCTCCATTTTCTCATTTGTAATATAAAAATAATCATAGAATCTACTTCACAGGGTTGTTGTAAGGATCAGATGATATGGTAGATGTAAACGTTTCACCAGCTCTAAAATGCTATATAAATATGAGGCATTGTCATTGTTGTTACTTCTACTCTGATAAAGAACCATAGAGGTGTTGCAGACCCTGGGGGCATTCAAGGACAGAATGACAAAGTATTTGACAAAGGCTGTCATGCTATTCTTGTAGGTAAGATGAAGAGGTATGGGCTTGAAGAATTCAAGAGTAGTCATTAATAATTCAATGTAATTTTGGAAGCATATTTCTGGTGATGACCCAGGGATCTGTGCTTGGCCCTGGATTGTTTATTGTTTCTATTGATGACTTGGATGAAGAATAGATGGCATGTTTGTCACATTTGCAGATGACACGAAGCTGGCAGGGACAGCCAACACTCTAAGTGAAGGAGTCAGGATCCCAAAAGACTTTGACAGGCTGGAACATTGGGCCAGATGTAATGAGATGAAATTTAGTAGGGATAAATGTAAAAGTCTTGAGAGGTGGGGCAGTGTGATGGATAGAGCTGGTCTTCCATGGATAAGAGAGCTGGAATCATCAGAAAGCCCTAGGTTCAAGTGTCACATCTGATATCTACTGGCTTTGTGACCCTAGGCAAATCACTTAACCTCTCAGGGCCCCAGGTAATTGTCTAAGACTAGACTTTTTAAAAATTTTATTTTAAACAAAGATACAATAAGAAAAGAAAAAGAAACATTATGAACCTAAATACAAAAGAAGAAAAGAAGAAAAAGCAGAACATAATAGAGGATTCAAAATATGCAACAATACATTTCTATTTCAAGAAAGACTATATAATAAATACTATACATTAGTTCAGAGCTGTCCATCTTTTCTTTCTTGTAAGTTTGCTTTTGTTCTTTGCCGTGCACTTTTTACTTTGTTCTCGTTTCCCTCTTCCCCCCCTCCCTTCACCAAGTAGGCTATAATTAAGCATGGATATATACACACACGTGCATGCATGCATGCATGTATATGTGTATTATGCATATATACATCTACAAAGATACATCTACAAAGATACATACATACACATATACACACAAATATATACATACATACATACACTTATGTACACATGCATATACATAGATATCTATAATCATATTCATATATAGACATATACATTCATATGTATCTATGTAAGACCATACTAAACTTATTTGCCCTCTTTTTCTCTGAGGGTGGATAACCTCTTTCTTCCTGAGTCCAAGTCTTTCCATATTTTTCTGAGTCCACCAAATCATCATTTCCTATAGAAGAGGAACCTTATACAACCTTATACCATCTAGTTATTTGACTATATGTTTCAGTGCAGGTATTGGACCTATATTGGTAAGAGGGAGTTTCTACATTGGGCATTCCTTCCCTTAAGCAGTGGAGTCACACATCTAGATGCTCTCTCCTCCCCCTTTAAATGGAGAACGGGAGTCTGGTTCTAACTGGAGAAGTGAGGAGCTGAGAGCATTGGTATCCATTCTTCCTTCAGTACACCCCTCCCCCACCTCCAAAGCCCTGACTCTGCCCCTTCTAGGGTAAACCCTTGAAAAAGTACATTGCAAAGCATGGACTTTGGATTGGGGCACATGTAAAGGAAGATACATGGGAACCAAAAAACCAGAAACTTGGATTACCCTGATTCTTTTGTCCAGAAACAAAATCTGCCTCGAGAAAATGGATAGAACTATGAAAAAGGAGAAAGTTTTACACAAAAGTTTAAAGTCACCTTCACCAGTACAAAATGATGTGGGCAAAGTTAGATAACAGTTGGCCTGAAAAATGTTTGTGACATTTAATTGACTGAAAGTTCAATATGAGTCAGCAGGGGAAAGTAGCAGCCCAAAAAGCTAATGTGAGCTTAGGCAATATTTAGAGGGTCCTGGCCTAGGGAGGTTGATAGTGTCTCTCTACAGTCAAGCCACATTTTGGAGTTCTGGAGTATTCAGTTCTGGAAACCACATTTTAGGAATGCTGTTGTTAGTCTGGAGAGTAAACTTCTGGAGGGTAACTGAGAAGGGAAGGGCCTCAATCAAGATTCTCTCATGAGATAATGGGTGGAATGAATTGGGAATATTTAACCTGGAGAAGCTAAGAATGGGGATGGAGGGAGGTGGACATGATCTCCATTCAAGTATTGGTAAATCTATGACCTAGAGTAGAGATTAGACTTATGCTCAGCTCAAGCAGAAATAGGGGTATAATAAATGTTGCAGATTAGTAGATTTTTAGCTCCTTGCAGTAAAAACAAAACAAAACAACGTATCTCTTTTGACTACTAGAGATCTCCAAAAGTGCAATGGCTCAGGAAGTTGTGAATTCGTCCTCATTGGAGCTTTTCAAGCAAAAATTGGGATGATCTCATATTAGGTATGTTATAGAGGGAATCCTTGTTGAGATGTGGTTTGGATTAGGTAACCTTTGAGGTCCCTTCTAAATTGGGAATTATATGAAATAATATCTGGGAAAGAACCAACTGAAGGTCAACTTCCTCCTGTTGGAAGGGTTTTAAGGATGACCATCTTCCATGGCCAAGGATACTCTTGTACTTGGAATTCTAGAATGTTTGATTTTCAGGGCTGTATGGGGACTTCTTAGAGTAGAGCTAATTAGAGGCAGTAGTAGAGTCAGAGTATGGGGACTTTGACCCTTAATCCAAGGCCCTTTTTGCTGTATCACACTCTAAGGGAGGGAGCTGGCAACTTACACCAATTAGCAGATCTCTTCCAATATTTGTGTAGATATCATGACGTGGAGAGCCAAAAGTGATGCACCAATAGGTCTTGGCTTATGCTTATAATGATATTATCTATGAAGTGAAAATCCCAAAGGTTGGCAAAGGAAACTTTTGTATCACCACTCCCCCCCCCCCCAAACAAGGTTTCTCAAAGATTTAGGAGAGTCAAAGCAAAAAGAGACTGTGGGAACTGCTCTCTTCTTCAAATAGGGCTGCTCTGCTAGAGATTGGGGAGTGAGATGGGGTGTCTGTGGTTATCTGAACACAGTGGGAGCCAAGATAACTCATGAAGTGGGTCTGGATGGATTATAGCTGCAATACCTACAGACAGGGTGCCAATGTAGTGAAGCTGGATTTGTGACTGGTTAGATCAGAGAGCTGGTGGAGAGAATACTGATGGTTTGGGTCAGCAGCAGCCTATTTAGGCACAAACGAAGACATATCACTAGGAAGGAGCTATGGAACTGCATAGATGTATAAATGCCAGGGGCTATGGTATGGCCTTCGGGGAAATCCCTATTCCCCAGTGGCAAAGGGAAAGGCAGCCCAGTCAAAAGGAATCGTCTCACCAGTCCACTTGAGAGAGTCATCCAGGTAACGTACTCTTGGGTTCTGTGGTATCAAACGCCTCAGATTGGCGGGGTGAAGTATTGGAAGTAGACAGACAGTATTTCTCTCTTTCCTTTCAAACATTCTTGGTTGTTTTCCTTATGCACGCATTCTACCTTTAATCTCCTCCTCTTCTGTCCTGTCCTCCCTCCCTCTACCTTATATAATGGCACATTATACGATATCGCAAAGCAGGTGGTATTTTTAAAGACAGTGAGTGAGCATTTTTTTGGCCTAAATTTGGGAATGAAACAGATGGATTTTTAAGACTCTGGCTTCTCCTGTGAATAGTAACCGTTGTTCTCCTCTGCCTTAAACACCGGTTTCAAGACCACCTCCAGCAACCAATCAGCGCTCTGTTATTTAATTATAACAAAATTCTTAGCTCTGTCTGCTGCTGCATGGACAAGTGGGGGGCACTGGATCAATTTCTGGAGCCAGGCAGGCTTGCCAACAATAATTTTCCTTTTCCCAGAGGGCCTCAGAGGCCTGGAGCAGGTTCCAAGTTCCTCCTCTCTGGCTATTCAGTGTGGGCTCCCTGACAGAGTGTTTGAAAAGGGTTATAGAAAGGCAGATAAATACACTTCTTGTTACAGGCTCCTCTGACAAGCCAGGCCTCAAGAACAGTGATCTCATTCCTGCCTCATTATTGCTGGTGCCAGATTTTTTCCATTAACAGGTAATTGAGTAGAAACTAAAATAAGCGAAGTTTGTTTCATCCCTTGGATTCTCTTGCTTGTGTTTGAAAGGAGAACACTTTAGCATCGTTAGCAGTGGAACGTCCCCGAAAACATATTTGTGTTTTCCAAGTGATTTGTTGCTACTCAGGTATAATTACCTTGTTCCAAGCTTCTCCCTCTTATTTTAATGAACAAATATAATCACTCCTATTTTTTTTTTTAATTTAAGTGTTCACGTTCCTCAGAAAACAACAGGAATGTGGTTTGTAGTACCCCTGCTTGTGTGTCAGTCTAGTTTGGAAGACGTATGTTGGTTGACATAGACAGTCGGGCATGTTATGGAATTGACTTCTTTCAAAGTTCCCCAGGAGGAGCCAGTGACATCGCAATCCATGATACAAGTTGCAGGCACACAAAGCTGTGCTTTCAGTTAGTGTGTGCATGTGCACATGTATGTGTCAGGACAGGAGAAGGAGGGGAACAGGGAGTTTAGACCATCCCATTAAGCCAGGGAAACAAAGTAGATTGTGCTGCCTTCATAGTTCTATCCATTTTCTCGAGGCAGATTTTGTTTCTGGACAAAAGAATCAGGGTAATCCAAGTTTCTGGTTTTTGGTTCCCATGTATCTTCCTTTACATGTGCCCCAATCCAAAGTTCATGCTTTGCAATGTACTTTTTCAAGGGTTTACCCTAGAAGGGGCAGAGTCAGGGCTTTGGAGGTGGGGGAGGGGTGTACTGAAGGAAAAATGGATACCAATGCCCTCAACTCCTCACTTCTCCAGTTAGAACCACACTCCCATTCTCCATCACCTGAAAATCTGTCTTCCTATATTAAGCCTCAGAATCTTCATGATGTCCAAATCTCAGATACCATGCTTTTAAGCCAACTTTCAAGAACATTATGAGCTACCCTCAAAGCACCCCTGTGGCTATCTCACGCCCAGTGACCTTCTTTATTATCAAATAGTTTGAGCTAGAAGCACACGCTTTCCAACTCAGACAGGGAATGACCTAAAAGAAAATAGACTTAATCTTCATTGGATGTCTATCTCCTGTGCCTGTCCCTGAGAAAAAGTGTTGATGGTGCATTTGAGGAAAGGTGTCAGCTTTTAAATCCATACCAGTGCCTCCAGGAAGTTGAAATTTTTTAGTTTCCTCCTTTCAAACTCTGCATTGTTTTCTAACAGGAATTTCAAGTATTTTTCTCCTCTTGGCACATAGCACCTAGACTCTTGCCTTTGCTGTTTGGTAGACTGTTAGGGATAGTGTTGATTGTGTTACCTGTTAAGCTGTCTTTATGAAGCCATACCTTGATGGCAAATGGGAGGGGTACCCCAATCAGGGTCTGGAAGTGCTGACAGTGGGCTGGCCATGGGATGTTGGCCATGCTGCCTTCAGCAGAGCTACCTGGAAAATATCCCAAGAATGCTGAGTCCCTGGCACAGTATCTGGAGACCCCCATCTCTGGTGCTCCTGTATTTACTTCTACAGGAAGGGTGGGTGGATGGGGCGGCAATTCAGCTCAACCAGTGTCTACTAAGCACCTACTGTTCTCTTCCTACACAACCACAAGCGTTGAAGTAGGTGTTACAGCCATACAAGAAAAAGAGGAAACAGTGTCTGGAACGTGGCAGATGCCAAGTTGTTGAATTAAAGATGGGACATGTGCCTTTACTGAACATATAAGACATGTATTTTTAAAAGTTAATTGCATTGTTACAGAGCTAGCAAATGAGGAGTATAGCCAAGAAGTGCTGACTTTATAGGATCTTTCACAAGTCCAAATTGTCTTCTAAATAAGTCCTTTCATTCATTCATAGTCTTCAAATCACAGAATCTTAGTTGGAAAGGGCCTATGGAACATGATGCATAAATCCCACTTACCTCATGTCAAAAAAATGGTCATTTAGCCTCTATTTGGACATCTCTAGTGATGGGCAGGGCATTCCCTCTTGAGACAGCCCATTCCATTTCAGGACAGCTCTAATAAGAAGATTTTTCATTGGTTGAACTAAAAGTTGCTTTGCTGTAGTTTCCCTTGGTTCTCTGTAGTTTTACTGTCTAGTTTCAAGTCATACAATCACAAACTAGTAGGCCTTATTTAGAGCTGCTTGAGAATCAATGGTGGAAGAAACAGAAACAACTTGGTCGCGGGAATATACAACCGACAGAACACTTAGACTGGAGGAATGAGATAAGGAACTAGAAAACATTACAAAAACAGAGACATGATAAATAATGAGGGGCTACTTCATCTATGTGTACGTCCACTAGAGTTTCCTTTTTACCAGGAACAGAACAGCTGACAAACTCAAGATTGGCCTTTATGACAATTTCATTCTTCAGAAGGTGGAGAAAGTGACAAGAAGAACTATTCCTCTGGATTTGCTTCCAACCAATAAGGATGAATTTGCTGCTAATAGAGAAATGGAGGGAACCATGGAAAGAAGTGGTCATTCTGTCTTAGACTACATTATACAAAGGAGGAAAGACACTAGGTAGAGTCTCACAGGCATCATAGGTTTTTAAGTTTTTAGGGAAAGAATAGTCATTATTCCATGGATTTATGTTCAATAGAAGTATACCAAGAACCAAAGAAAGTTCTTATTTTTAATTAAAAATTTTTTTTCAAAGAAAATTCTTAGGAATGAAATTCAAAAAAAATTTTAAAGTAAGTTTTATTTTGATGACTTTTGTTTTTAGGTAAGTCAGTTCTGCCACTTCTAGAACTGAACTCTTCCCTATAAAAAAGAAAAATGGCTAAGCAAGAATACCCAGGGCAGTGATTGCTTCTAACAATGCATGCACTATTTTATCCAAGTTGCCCCTTGTCTTTGCCAAGAGTAGAAAGATACGTTTCATTCAAGGATAAAATTCTGATGTTATACAAACAGTTGTCATCACAAATGAAAAAAGAGGGAGATTCATAAAGAGGCCAACACCTATGCACAGACAACCCATTGACTTAGATTTTTTTTTTAAAGACAGGTTTAGAAGATGGAAGCAGGAGATAACAGAAGAAAAGTACTATTAGTACTAATATTTGATAATTTCTGGTGTTTTTGTCACGTGGTTTTGTATTGACATATCTTTCTTTGCCTTTGCCCCACCAAGATCATCTATAACTCCCACCTTTCCCTGAGCACAGCCTTAGGCTGGCTTCAGCAAGGAAGGGTTAGCCATGGGTAAAGGACAAGTTCTCCTCCCAGAGAGAACATATAGAGAGGGGTTCACCCAGCAAAGGTGAGAGGGCAACAAAGACAAATTTTGTTTATTCCACTCTTTGCACCAGGGTCAAATCCTTTTTCCCTGCAAATTTTTTTTAGACTCCAAGTATCTATTGGATACCTATGATGGGCCCAGCACTGTGTTACAGTTTGGAAATTGAGGTACAGAGAGAAAAATGAAATAGCCCTTGTTTGCAAGAGAAGCAACATGTCATAGTGCATACAAAGATGGCTTCAGGGATGGGTAGAGAGGGGTTCAAGCCATGCCTCTGACAAAACCTAGCTATTTGACCCTGGGACAAGTCATTTTAAATCTCTCTGTGGTCCAGGCAACTCTTTAAGACTATACGTTGCTGAATTGATAAAATCAATTTCCTCACCCTGGAGATCTTTATACCAATAAAATCTCAGGTCCAGTCCCTATCTACTATCCCTGTGCTTTCAAGGAGTTCATGTTCTATCAGTTCAATATGGCCATAGCCAACCTATGGTTGTGACTTGGTTTGACCAGAACCAATTGGAAATTATGTTACAGGGTATAGGGAGTTCTATGGAAAATAGTATGAATGTGGTGGCAAGTGAACTGATAGCAAGAGAGCTTATTTCACTGGATCTTAAGGGTGAGCTTGCCCTTAGTATCACCATCCATCCAATTTGCATCTCAGGTGACTTGCCAAAGGAGAGGTCAGTGGCAAAGAACTGGAAATTGCGGGGATGCTTGTTAATTGGGGAATGGCTGAACAAATTGGGTATATGATGGTAATGGAATACTACTGTGCTATAAAAATGGTGAACTTGATGGTCTTAGAAAAACATGGATAGACTTGCATGAAATAATAAAGAATGAAATAAGCAGAAAAACTGTGAGAATGTTGTATACAGTAATAGCAGCATTGTTTTAACAACAACTTTGAGCGAATAAGTCATTTTGACTATTATATACCCAAATTAACTACAAAGGGCATATAAAGGAAGATGCCATCTGCATCCAGAGAAAGAACTGATAAATAGAAGTACGTATAAAATGGTAATATATATGTACATGTATATATATGTACACACACATATACATACATATATATGCATATTTGTGTCTAATGGTAGCCATCTCTGGGGCAGGGGGTGAGGGAAAAAAGGAAAAGAAAAAAAGAAATGTACATTATAACTTTATTATATATTTAAAAGAAATAGCAAGTTGTACATAATAGATTTGCAGTTTTATGTGCAATCATCTTTTTTTAAAAAAAAATTATAGCATGTTATGGAAATGCTTGTTTTATTCCATAAATTAAAAGTAAAATAAATAAAAAGATTTTAAAAGATAATTCAGTGGCATTGGTTCTATAATAGCTCAGCAATATTATTTCAATATATATCTTGTAGTGTATGTGTGTGATTGCCTTAGACTCTGGGGACCAGTCTTTCAGAGGAAATACTATTGCCATCTTATGCTTTTACATCTTTCATTTCCAAAGATTTATGATTTTTCCCTCTATCCAACTCATCTTACATATGGGTAAATTGAATCCCAGATAGAATTTGTAACGTGGTCCAATATGTGCTGATCAATATCCCTGGGAAGAGGAAATAGATTAAAATAAACATTTATGTAGTGCCTACTATATGCAGGTAGGGGAAGCTAGGTGGCACAGTGAATAGATCATCTGGCTTGGAGTCTGGAGGACCGGAGCTGAAATCTGGCCTCAGATACTTATTAGCTGTGTGACCCTGGGCAAGTTACTTAACCCTGTTTGCCTCAGTTTCCTCATCTGTAAAAAGAGCTGGATACGGAAATGACAAATCACTCCAGTATCTTTGACAAGAAAACTCCAAATGGGGTCCCGAAGAGTTGGACGTGACTGAAAAATGACAAAGCAACCCCAAGATCCTGTATATAGCTTGCTTTGTATGTATTTGTTTGCATGTTGTTTCCTCTATTAGCCTAGGTAAGCCTGGAAGGCAGGGACTGTCTTTTGCTTCTTTTGTATTTCCAGTGTTCAGCACAGTGCCTGGTACCTAGGAGACAATTAATGATTGATTGATTGAAGGTAGTTCACTAGTCAATCAGTAGTAGCCTTGTAAATAAATTTCAAACACAGTCCTCTTTCTTATCGCTGGATGACTACCATTGTGAATCTTTCCTAAATGTTCAACATAAATTGCCACTTGGCCTGGGTCACTCTGTGAATGACCATTTCAGGACTGATTCCTTTTTACCTTCATCTGGTTTGTGTACAGTCAAATTCTCTTCAATGCATTTGAACACAAGGAGATAGGGACAGGGAGAGAACCTTTCATACAGAATGGGCTGATATGAAAGAACAAATCCTCCCAGAACCCCTTAGAAAGGCAGCGTTTTCTACTTTCTGCTGGGGGAAGGGGGTAGCTGGCTTCAGACCAATAGATTGGATATTGAAGGGAAGAAACTCAGGGAACTGATCCCCTGCTTTTAGACCAGTAGGGGCATCGTATATTGTGGCCTCTTCCCATTGAGTTAGATCCCTACTGAAGAATAAGGTAAGGGGTCACGACTTAGGCCCCATTCAGGTGTGAACTTCCCTAGGGCCCAACAGGCCTGGACTGTCAGTAAGAGTCAAGCTAAAGGGAACAGTTTCTTTCTGTCTTACCCCCAACCCCCACCTCTAGCCCAAGACTCCCATAGGCCCCTGGTTGATCCTAGGGGAGTCTATTCGGGCATTATCCAAGAAGAAAAGCCTCCAGTCTGAATGAGCAAAGTCCTTTCTGTGGGAGTCTGTTCAGCTTTCCCGAATGACTCTCTCAAATGCCCTGCTCTGAGGCCATTGTGATTGTACAAAGCTGACACACACAGCAATCCCCGAACAATCTTCTCTCAACTCTTTTCTCCCCCCCTCTTTATTATTGTTGTTATTTCCAAATCCTTCAGTTCTTTGAGATGATTATCACTGATATATCTTTGGTCAGAGTGCTTGGGGTTTTTCTCCCTCCTTCCCCCTCTTCTCCCTCATAGGTGTGATTCCACAGCAGCCTCTTTGACCAGATACATAAAACCAAGACTAATCGGTTAACATACATGGCATCTTTAAACTTGAATCTATTTTCCCCACTATAAACGCCGCATGCCGGCTTCTGTGGAGGTACGTTTCCATTGTTCATTGTCAAAGTCTTCTTGAGTGGATTTCCCACTGTGTCACTTTTGTGTGAGTCAAATCAAGATTATAGGTAGTGGAGAAGAAAAAGAAAAAGAAGAGAAGGTTTGCCCCTCATTTTAGAGTTTAAGAAAAATCTGCCAGCGGGTTCCAGTTGGAGTAGGGAATCGACATGAAAGGGAGAGTCCAAGCCAGGTCATTTGTGTCACCAGATTAAGTTTTCAGGGGAAGAAAGACAAAACGTACATTGTAGTGGTCACACACAGAGACATAAATTTAGGAATAAGCCCGGCCTTGGCTAGAACATAGTTAGCTCTGATAATGAGGAGCAATACGGAGGAATGATGCTTCCCGGATGGAAGGAGGTGACCTTTGAGGAAAGGTCTCCCATAAAATATGGGTTCCCTCTTTCCTCTTACCTCCTACCGCCCTCTAATCCCAACTTCAATATGGTCCTTGTTTCCTTCCTCACCAATGCCCCCTCCAGTGCCTCTGCACTTCTCAGGCAGGTTGAAAAGCTCGTAAGACCTTGAAGGACCACCGTGGTCCCCAGTGTGTGGAATATGCACTTTCCTTAGCCCTGCTTTTGAGGCATCCTTGGCTTCTCACAAAGCTCAGTTCAGATTCCACTTGCTGTATGAGCCTTACATGTTGCACGTCAATCAAGCAGCCAATCAACAAGCTTTATTAAGTACTTACTATGCGTCACTGTGGACAGGTAGGTGGCGCCGTGGTGCACAGAGCGCCAGACTTGGAGGCAGGAAAACGTCTTCCTGAGTTCAAATCCAGCCTCAGACACTAGCTGTATGACCATGGGCAACACTTAACCCTGTTTACCTCCGTTTCCTCATTTGTAAAATGAGCTAGAGAAGGAAATGGCAAACCACTCCAATATCCAAGAAAACCCAAAATGGGGTCATAAAGCGTCAGACACAGCAGAAACATAACTGAACAACGTGTCACTATGAGGAATGTGAGAATGAGCCCTGGACTCCTGTAGACTTGTCTATCAGGACACTGGGGAGGTTCACTAAACTGCCTTAGAGAAGGAGAACGACATAGTGAATACAGCAAATTAACTTGGGAGCCAGGAAGACCTGGGTTGAATTCTGCCTCAGCCAGGGTACTAGCTGTATACCCTGGACAAGTTGCTTAACCTCTCTGATCTCTAGTTTCCTCATCTATAAAATGATGATAATAGTAGAACTTTAGGGTAAAGATTGTTGTCCTGAGCCTCAGTTTCCTTATCTGCTAAATGGGAGTAATAATGGAACCCACCTGAGAGATAACATATGCAATGTACCTTTAAGGTAGTATTATTTATAAATGTGAGCTATTTTTTTTTTATCTTGGTAATCATCTGTGACTTTGATCCTTCTTTCTTGTCTTTTCTTTCTTTTCTTTTCTTTTCCTTTCTAATTTTTCTTTTTCCTGTCCTAGCATGGGAAGCCTCTTTACTCTGGCCACCATGGCAATGCCAGGGGAGGGCCTCTTCCTCTCACATAGATCCTACCTCCTCCCTTGTTTGCCTCCTCCTGCCTCCCCCACCAGTAGCTACAGAAGATTTCCCAGGAAGATTCATGTTATCAGGCTTTGTTTCTCTAAAGCTGTACGCGGCCTCTCACCCCTTCCCTTATCCCACCTTCACCTCTTGTAGGATCTTTCTACAGCTCGGTGGCCTGAGTCCTCCCCAGCCAAGGCCCCAGAAAGGATGACCCCATTCCCTCAGGGGGCCTCTTTATGTGCTCTCTCAACTCTAGACGCCCATAGGGGGTTGGTACCATGTTGAAAGCAACAGGGCATGAGGCCAGGCTGACAGCATCTGTTCTGACTTAAAATATTTATTTTTGTGAGCAAAATGTAGCTGCGTAACATGCCTCTTGGCCGAGTGGGTGACTCAGCTGAGTGATGGAACTTACTTCTGGTAGCCAAGACCACATTATTTGAAGAAACACAGGAGAAGTCATGGTGTTTGGGAGGACTTTTACTCATCTATCCTGAAGGACACTGTTGCAAACTTCTAGTCATTCATTTCTCAAATCCTTCCCATCTAAGTCAGTTGGCTCTTCAGCTATTATTATGTAACCTTTCTCCCAAAGCCCATTGGTATGGGACTCTCTCCTTATTGGTGGAGAAGGCTGCCCTGCCTCATGTGAGGGGCGGGGGAGAGAGTTGGGGAGAGCAAGAGCGCTTCAGTTCATGTCTTGTCTTCTTTGAGACTCTATAGGCAGTGGACTTTCTTTGAGCATTTCTGGCTTTCAGCTTCAAGAAGGAAGATGGATGAGGTCAACGTCACTTTAGGTTGCCAAAGGAAAAGACTGGGAAGATATGAGAGGACAGGCAGTTTCCATAATGCCCCTATCCACAGTTTGCTACGCTAGAGACTTCAAGGAACTCCCCTTCGGGTGAGATCTGGAACTAGCGCTCTCTCTCTCTCTCTCTCTCTCTCTCTCTCTCTCTCTCTCTCTCTGTCTCTGTCTCTGTCTCTGAGTTCTCTCACTCTGTATTATTTGGCATATATCTCCCCATGTATACCTTCTTCGATTTTTGTTTTGCTGTGGTTTGAAAAAATGGCTTTCTTTGCTATTCACTAGAGAGGTTCATCGTGGGACTGGTATTTGGTAGGAAAGGGCTCAAACCTTGGATATAGAGCTCAGGGTCTCACTCCCCACCAGTAATAATGGCATAGCAAATCAGAAGTCGGCATAAACTTGGTCATATCCTATAGACTAATAAAATTGAAGGGAGCAGATAGATGTAATTCTAGCCTAGTACCCCTTCTCTCCTAGGAAAGCAGAGTGGTAGCCTCTGGCCCCAACTTCCTGCTTCCCCTCCTGGCAGGAATTGAAGTCTCCCTCAGAGAAGGGTGGAGGAGACGAGGCTAGAAATGTCTATTCTGCCTCCCTCTGAGTCATACAGTGACAGCCCTGTCTACACACGGGGCCCTTCTCTACAATTATAAGGAGGCAGTTATGACAAAATTACAAACGCCACTATCATCATCAAAGTTTAATGAGAAAAGCATCCAAAGCAATGAATGCCTATGCAATACTAATCTTTTTTTAAAGCTGTACTCTTATTTTATTTTTTCTCAATTACATGTAAAAAATTTAATATTCATTTAAAAAGAATTTTGAGTTCCAAATTATCTCTCTTCCTTCGTCTCTCCCCCCTCCCTGAGAAGGCAAGCAAATTGGTATAAATTATACATGTGTAGTCATGCAAAACATATTTTATATTGACCATGTTACAAGAGAAAACACAGACCAAAAAAAGAAAAAGAAAGCCAAAAAAGTATGCTTCGATCTGCATTCAGACTTTATTAGTTCTTTCTCTGGGGATCGATACCATTTTTTATCAAAAATCCTTCATAATTGTCATAGCTAAATCATTCACAGTTGATCATTGTACAATATCGTTGCTCCGTAAAATGTTTCCTGGTTCTGCTTACTTCACTTTGCAATACTAATCTTAATATATACTTTTAGAACTGTAAGATGTGCAGTAAGAAAAAAATCCTCACCCCAAAATCCTGCTCAATATTAATGAAATACAGGACTTATAACCTTAAAAAAATTATACAAAAATGAATAGTTCCTCACCAAAAAGGAGGAAAGGGATTTGATAACTATTCTCAAAGACTTTATAAACAGGTCAAAAGACTAAGGAAATATTTTTGTGACAAGACACTACCTCATGGAGCAATAGTAAAAAGTGGATGAAACAAATGAACACTACCGAATTTGAAGATTCAACCAATAAAGTGTACTGGAACTGGGATGTTCCCATTGACTAGACTGTTGCCCACAATCACCCAGATTGATCCATCCATAAACAACTTAAGAACAATATTTTACATTGAGGTATCCACCTAGGAGCCTCAGAATCTCTAAGCTACCTGAAACAAAAACCTTTCAAAATATAAATGCCTAGCAGAAGAAATAAAAATTATTTAGAAAGAGTATGAAGTACATATCATCCCCGTGTGCTATTGTATTTGTACCAAGGATGCTTTCAATGAGCCTACATAAGATGGGTTTACACCCTAATAACTCTCTCTCACCTCTCTTGCAAAAGTTTTGTCGTTTTTACCGCCACTATCCTTCTTGAAGCACTTAATACCTTTTACCGGGGCTACTGCAATAGCTTCCTTATTGGTCTCACTGCCTCAAGTCTCTCCCCTCTCCAATCCATTCTCCCCATACCTGCTAAACTGATATTCTTTTTAAAGGGTAGATCTGATCACATCACTTCCTGACTCAATAAAATCCAATGACTCTCTATTGACTCAAAGACCAAATATTATTTTATCTTTAGCTCATTTTTTTTTGAAAGTTCTGTTCTTGTGTAAGGTTATAATATAGGCAGTTCATAGTCTAGTATTGTATTATATAATTCATCAGTAAGCAACTATATTCTTATTGGGGATGCGTGCTCAAAAACTACTATAGGAGCGTTCATACAAAAAAGTTTGGCAGTCATTAGTCTATACAGTCACAGGAAGCACATGACAGCAAAGACAATTTCAGTCAAACACAAAAGCAGGAAGTTTGTGCGTTATTAATATCAGGAATGAAAAAAATGGTTATATCAAGAAGAGTGATTGAAACACTAGATTTTTCTGAAAATTTGGAAGAGAACCATCCTAGATAAGATACATAATTTTTGCTTCAAATGCTTCACAGTGGCACATGAATTACTCAGACACAAGGCTGATTTCCGTCCTCAAAACATTAATTAATTATTAAGTGCTTACTATGTGTCAGGCATTGTGATAAGCACTGAGGATACAAAAAGAGGCAAAAGACAGTCCCTACTCTCAAGGAGCTCATAATCTCTTACTAAAAGATGAGATTACCAATTACTTCTCCAAGCTAGGTCAATTACATGCTCATGAACTTTATACAAAGCACTTATATCTGATATGACCTAAAAATGTTTACCATTTATGAGAAAACAAGAAATTGGAAGGGGAGCAAAAAGAGTAGGCCAAAAGGCTTAGGGATATAAGGAGAAACTCATGATTAATTTGACAATGATTTAACAAGCTGCCCACAAGCAATATAACATTTATACTACTTTTATTGATTACCACAAAACTTCAGACTTGGTTCTGCACTCATGGCTCATTTACATATTATTGATTATATTATTATATGTTAAATAGATTCAAATACTATATAGTGAAAATTCTAGAGCATGCCACATTTACATGAAAGCTGTTTTCAATCTAAAACATGTTGCTAACATAATAACATTAAGAACAAATGATATAAAATGTGGTATTTTTCAGGAAGACTGAGTCCTTTGTAGTTCTGTCTCATCCTAAATCCATGATTATCTCTCTTGGGTAGAATTGAGCATGGTGTCCAGGTCAAAAAAGGAATTACACCAAAACTTCATATTAATCACTTTATATGCATGGATCACATCAAGTTAAATGACTCCTTGAAATCACATTAAACACTTTTGTCTCACAGAAATAGTCTCCAATGATGTCACTATGTCATTTGGCCTCAGTAAGTGTCAAATTCTTATTATGTGCTAAAGAAAAAAAAAATAGAGATTGAAGGCTGTGAATTTCAATTTGGATGTCAGAAGAAATGGATGATGTTTGTATTAACAAAAACTTTGATCTTCTCTAAGCTAATACATTTAGCAGAAAGTTAGTGTTGACAAAGCTGAGTCATTTTGCGTCAAGAGACTTACTTGCGTCCTGAAATCGAAGTGCAAAAGGAAGAACACATTTGGTGCAATTAGCACTTTCACAATAACAGTCTCAATGGAATAGAATAGGAAAGGAACTACTCATCTATAAAGTAATTAAATGAAAATATAGTACAGGAAATTTGATGCTTTCGTGTAGAGAAGTAGGAAAAGGATTGAAAGATGATAGCAGATCACGTGATAATCAGATTGAAAACTTACAGAATTGCTTCTGCCTTCACAGAAATAATGGGTATATGCAAATAGATTGATTGAATGTAATAAATAATGATTTACCTTCAGATGGAGCCTATTAAAAGAGGAGTGCAATTCAAAGGTCTTCTATGGATGATAGCTGCAGGAATTAAACCGATAATGTTTGTTGACCTCAAAAAGCATCAAAAAATGATGGAGGAACATGGATTTACTTATAAGAACGTAGAGATTTATGAAAAGTTTACATAGTCCAGGTCACTACTTCTAGAAATTACAGGAAAGTCATCTCTAAAGAGCCTGGATTTATTGATTAATGCAATTGTCATAAAGAGATGATAGAAGTTGTGTAATATGGTTCTGTGGGCTGCAAAAAATTTGACACCTATAAAACACCTAGAAGGACACAGTCATGTAGAATTCTAGACCAGAAGCTCATTATCCTTCACAAACTAACAGATGAGAAATCCTCATACTACAAATAAAAGCCCTAACCCTCTTTTAGAGTCCAGCTAGCAAACCATACTGAAACTGGAGTATCATCACAGACCAAAACTGTTACTCATTTTGGCGTGGATGTCACATTGACACATAAACTATTGAAAAACAATATTTTTGATAGATTGGCCATACTGAATCGTTATCACTTCCAGACTACGTATGATGAAAAGCTCTCAAAATATAGACGCCTACCAGAAGTAACCAAAACTATGTGGAAATAAGATGGAGAATATGTCACTCTGATTATCCTATCTGCTCCTGGATTTATCCCAACATGATTCTGGCTAGCCTACAAAAGATGACCTTACACCTCTCCCTAAAAAAATAATAATTTTATCCACTTGTGTAATAGTTCTCCAAATATTAAGCATAAAAGATAGTAGGATAGTAACTTGTCCCAGGCCTGTTTCTGAGCTCCAATAGAAATAAAGATGATGATGATGATGATGGCTGACGTTTGTAGTTTGTATAGTACTTTAAGATTTTTTAAAAAGTACTTTATATACAAAGACCAACCTTTTAATCCTGATTCTTCCAAAATCAATTTGTGACCATCATCACATTTTTGGTCCCCAATGTGCTTATTTGACATAACCTAACTGCTTCAGAATTGTTGTGAGGATCAAATAATATAGAAGATAAGGAAGCCCTTAGAATACCGAAAAGTGCAAGATAAATGTAAAGTGTGATGATGTCAAGGGGAATTTTTGGAGATAAGTCTGGGTTTTTGCTAGACAGTTATTCAAGTCTTAACTTGGCACCCTTCTTCCTCCAGCCCCCTCTAACTTTCTCTGAGTGAGAACACATATGGCACCTAATGTGGGACACTGGAATAGATCACATTATGATGTGATGGTCCTAAGTCCTAAGTTAGGAAAAGACCAATAAAAATGCTATTCTCAAGTTCTTCATTGGCACCATTTATTGTGACATTGTACAAGATGATGATCCTGGAATCCTGGAATATTCAAGACAGAAAGGACCTTAGAAGTTACAGAATATAACCCTTTCATTTTATAGATATGAGAACTGAGGTTCAGAGAGGAAAAGTATTAGTGATTAGTGATTAGTGAGAAAAGTGGATATAACTTGTGTGTACATGGCTGTTTGCATATTGTCTTCTCCATTAGACTATAAGCTCCTTAACAGCAAGGATTGTCTAATGCATTTCTTTGTATTTCTTAGAGTGTAGTTCAGTGTTTATCTTTGTGTCAGAAAATAGAATTGTATTTTCACAACATCACCCTGGAAAGTTTTCATGCATCCTGAACAGTTTAAAAAGACTAGCATTATCACCTGGATCCCCAGTTAGCAATGTTTTTCATGCAAACTGACCAATTAAAGAATTGATCTTTGGGATGCAAAAGAGTTTGAGGTCATTCAGTCTATAGTCTCTGACTCTTTTGGGGCTTGTATCTAAAAATCTAAGATAAACTAAAGTCGCTCTAGTTTATAAAGTTATCTACCAAAGACCTACAATCTCTCTGGGAACCTATTCCTTTCAACCAGTGAATTCTTTTAGTCTTACTCAACTCTTGCCTGCTGAAACACTATCATATTCTTTCCAGTTATTTAAGTTCCATTAAGAATTCTCATGATATGATGAAGGGAAAGGATTTTGTTCATAAATAGTAAGCTCCCCCCCATCCCCAATTTTCCATTCCCATACAATTATAAACTCCATTGCTGCAATGTTATATCTTGGCTTTTCCTTAACAATTGATGATTTTCTAAGCTTGCCTGTTTATATATCATTCATAGTAATAATCAATGTTGGAGGGGTTGTAGAAGTATGGATGGGGATATTAATACATTCTTTGTGGAATTGTAAAATGGTACAACCACTTTGGAAAGCAATTTGGAATTAAAGAAATAAAATAATAAAAGGTCCACACTCTTTGAACCAGAGGCTTCATTGTTGAGTTTATACTACAAGAAAATTATCAATAAGAAGAACCCTAAATCTCCATATAATTTGCAGCAGCACTTTTTGTGCAATCAAAAAATTCGAAACAAGGTAGATGCCTATCAATTGGGGAATAGTAAGCAAATTGTGGTACATGAATGTAATGGAATATAACTATACTGTAAGAAATGCTGTATGTGATGAATATAGATCTACATGGAAAGATCTACACGAACTAATGCAGAGTGAAGTAAACAGAGCCAAGAAAACAATATACACTGTAACTACAATGTAAATGAAAAAAACCCTACACACCAAAAAATCAAAAGTGAATGTAACAAAATTAAAAACATCAAGTATGACTCAAATAAAGAGATATGAGAGGACACTCCCAATCCATGCTTTCCTAGACGTAAGAGTTCTATAGCTCTTATATATTACACATGTTTCTGGACTTTTTCAATGTATAGATCAGTTGTGCTGATTTTTTTTCCTCTTTAAGTATTATTTGTCATAAGGGATGGCTCTTTGGGAAGGGCAAGGGGAAGAATATTATGATAACATAAAAACAGGAGACAGTGATAAAAAAAAAACTTTTTGGAAAGAACCTACCACCCATCCTGGGTATTCTAGTTATTACTAGGGAATTGAGCATTAAAAGGCTGAGTTGAGAAAGGCATTCAATCCTGGCATGGAGGACAGTTAGTGCAAAGTAGAGGAGATAGGGAATGGAAAGTCGTGTATGGAGATGAATAAATGGACCAGTTTGGCTGGAATGAAGAGTAGATGGAGGACAGTAAAAAAAAGGCAAAAACATTCTCTGTACTCAAGAAGTGCACATTCTAATGGGGGAGACAACATGTAGGTAAGTCTGTATATGCACATATATACAATATATATAAAATTATGTATATGCACAGTAGGTGGAAGGCAATCTGAGAAGAGAAGGTATTAGCAGCTGTGGGAGTGGGAAAGGCCTCCTTTCTCCTGTTCCTTTCCCTGGAAAGTGGGATTTAAGCTGAGTTTTGAAGAAAGCCAGGTAAACTAAGACAGAAGTGAGGGGCCAGAGAATTCTAGGCATGGGGTAGTAGTCAATGTAAAGGTACAGACATAGGAGATGGAGTTTCATATTCAGAGAATTGCAAGTAGGCCAGGGTAATTATCTTGGTATGTATGATAGTAAAGTATAAGAAGACTGGAAAAGAAGTAGTGATGATGATGATGATGATGATGATGATGATGATGAGATGGTGAGGATGGTGATGATGATAATGACTAGCATTTATACGGGGCTTTAAGGTTAGCAAAGTGTATTATATATTAACTCATTTGAAAGGTAGGAACTTTTACTGTGAAATAGAGGAGTTTATTTATAAAGGAGTTCATAGGGAGCCACTGGAACTCACAGAGCAGGGAGATGGCGTGGTCAGAATTCCATTCTAGGAAAATCAGCTTGGTAGCTGAGCAAAGGATGGGTTGGAGTGGGGAATCAACTTGAGACAGGGAGACCAGTTAGAAAACTATTGTACTAGTAAGCACTTAATCCATTTTTGCTGTGCTGAATTGGGATGAGACAGATGGAATAACCCATCAAGATTTGTCTGTTGATTTTCTCTCTCTTCTCAGTGTTTATCCAGGACTCAGAGAACAATTATATTAAAAATCCCCTTATAGGAAGGCGTGGTGCATGGCAATTCTGTCCAAATAGCATTATTTCTCCTGGCCCAGTTTTGTAGGAACACTGCTGGGCATAATTTCAGAATTCCTATCATCCACTGAGGTTGCAGACCCTTAAGAGGATGCACTGGAGAAAAGAACATAGGGAATATTCGTTTGGAATGAGAAAAGCCATTCACCACATTGATGCATGTCTCTTGTAATACAGTGTTTCCCCCAGGATAGCATCTAATTGCTTCTTGAACGAACCCACTGTCTCTGCCTCAACAGCCTTGCCCAGTAGGCCATTGCAAACATTTATTATTCTTTGAGTGACAAAGCTCTTCCATCTGTCTTTTCTGAATTTGTTTTTTGAACTTCCATTTCTGCCCCCACTCCTGTCACCCAGGCCCTATCAAAAGTAGCAACATGCATTGATATTACCAGTTTGGTTAAAGATCTCACATACTTCAGTAAGACCCTTCTTTGAATGTCTTTTTTTTTTTTAAGTTGGAGTGATGGAGGGGCCTTTTTTTTTCTTCCTAACCTTCCACTAACTTGTTCAATTTTCTCTGGGAGTTTACCCCAGAGAATATATTTGCTAACATTTGACTTACCTTAAACCAAACTTACTAGAACTGGAAAACCTGCCTAAGAAACACATTCCTAGAAGGTTCCTTTTGGCAATGAAGTGGTTGCTAGGTTTCCCGGATAATTTTTTTGGGGAGAGGAAAATGGATGTGAAAAGTAATATCTGATAAAGATAAAAGAGGGTGAGACCAAAATTACATTAAATAGTAACTTTTTTTGAGCAAAAAATTAAATTCTACGAAGTGGACCCTTTTCCTTGCCAATAGCTTCTTAAATTCCCATAGAAAGTCTCTCAGGTGGGTGAGCTGGGGGGAAGGGAGGAATGGGGGATGAGAAAAGCCTTTGGGATTGGCTGGGTCCCTGGCTTCTCCATATCAGATAAGTTGGTAAACATACCAATGCCAAGGACTGGCCATTTTTAGAGGGGCAATATTCAAAGCTTGCCTAACCCCAATCAATTGATGTGAATGTCAGTCTCTTAGCTGAGTTTTCCCCAGCTAATGAGTCAGAATCATCATTCCCAATGCAGTGAACCTGGGTGACCTATAGCCATGGTTGTAGGAAGGAGATTTGTAAGTCCCCCGGCTTAGGGAGAGTCTCCTCAAAATGGTCCCAATTCTTCTTGCCATTCTGATACTTAGAAGATATTGTGTTGTTGTTATCAGAAGTAATAGTGTTCTCTCTGTGACTCTAGTACCGCAACTCCTGAAAAGGTTCTGATCTGGGTCACTGACAGATGAGCTGGGAGGAGGTCCATGCAGCATAATAATCTCTCCTCATCTTCATTGGTCAATGCCAGATCTCTCGTTCATTTTCCTACCCTCTTCAATGAAGTTATAACTTGATTCACAGGCCTCCTTTTCACTCAACCCTTAGCCGTCTTCTAAAAACCTTTAAGGTCCAGTTCAGATGTCACTTTCTTTTAAGCCCCCTC
This sequence comes from Phascolarctos cinereus, assembly GCF_003287225.1. Classification (NCBI taxonomy): domain Eukaryota; kingdom Metazoa; phylum Chordata; class Mammalia; order Diprotodontia; family Phascolarctidae; genus Phascolarctos; species Phascolarctos cinereus. The sequence goes on along the minus strand of NW_027555736.1, from coordinate 97,508,087 downwards.
CTAATGCCCCTCCACCCCCCAATGATCTTCCCTTCCTCAGACTTCACATGAAAGAAAGAATAAGCAAACAAAGAATTTGCTAAGTACTTACTATGTCCAAAGCACGGGGCATACAGATACAAAAGTCAGAAGGGGCCCTGATCTCCATGAGCTCCCATTCTAACAGGGAAAAAGGCACATATGGAGGAGACACTGGACTTGGAATCAGAATATCTGAGTTTGAGTATAGCTGCAGACGCTGTGTGACCTGGGGCAAGTCACTTTATGCCTCAGTTTCCCCATCTGTAAAAATGAGAATGATAATAATAGCCCCTATTTCTCAGGGTTGTTCTGAGGATAAACTGAGACAATGTTTGTAAAGTGCTTTGTAAACTTTAAAGTGGTATATAAATGCTAGCTATGATGATGATGATGATGGTGGTGGTGGTGGTGGTAGTGGTGGTGGTGGTGGTGGTGGTAGAAAGGTCCACATTTCTTAGCGTCCAAAGCAGGTGGTAATGCCCCTTCTTTAATGTCATTTCACTGATAAAATCATCTCTATTTCTGTTGTTGAACAGAACATAGGGCTTCATTTGTCCCTCTCATTCTGTTGTACTTTGTACTAGAGTAGTTGTAGGGTATTAGAGACTTGTTGCAAGTGTCGTCTGTTCTGCTATGTTGTTGGATCCATTAGATCAAACTTCATCTTATTTATTCTTGTTTTTCTCCATGTATCTTGCCCAGAGCCTTGCACATAGTAGGCACTTATTAAATGAATGGATAAATGAAGTGTCCTAGCTTGTCCTCCCCCCCCTTCCCTTTGGCCCTGGGCTCTTTTTCCACTTAGCTCGCCAGTATAACTATTAGACCTCCTCTAACAGGTAAGCTTTCCTAATGCCATTAAAACGCAGATAGAATTATGTAGCACACTCAGGGATTTAGGAAAGGAGAAGGGTAAAAAATTTTTAAAAAGTGAAAACCCAGTCATTCTGCAAAGCCTTTGGTGACAGAAAAGGCTTTAAATAAAACTCACCACACCTGCAGGTCTGATTCACTGAAAGGAATAAGAATCTCAGGCATATTACATGAAATGATGCAAAATGAAATAAGCAGAGGTAGGAAAACAACTTGTACAGTGACCGCAGCAATGCTTAGGGGGAAAAACAACCACCATGAAACAATTGGAAGTAAATGTTATTAAATTATCTAAAACAAGCTTGGTTCTGAAGAAGATATTGGAGGAGATGCCTCCCCACCACTCCAACTCCTGAAGAGAGTTGAGAGGCTTCCACGTATGGAACAATGTGTCTGTAAGATTTTTCTTTGTATTGATCAGTATTGTTGATTTTCCCCTTCCTTCCTTTTTTTCTTTTCTTCCTTTGTTCCTTCCTTCTTTTTTTCTTCCTTCCTTTCTTTCCCCTTTTTAAAAAAATTCATTATAAGAGAAAGCTCTCTGGGAGAGGAGAGGGGAAGGGGATGCGGCAATGTAAAAACACAAGTTGTTAAAAAATCTATTTAAAATTTTTAATCAAAAGTCCAAAAGTTGTACTTCTGAACAATTCTGGACAGCTACTTTGTCATGAACATAGCCTGCAGGTGTTAATAACTTTGAAAGATATTTATTCTTTCTGTAACCATCACCTCTAGTCGGACCCTCAAAATCTCAGAAAGGAGGAAAAGGGGGTCAGGCAAGGTGGGAGCAAATGCCCACCTTGAGGGACCATGACTGGGACCAGCCATGGGGACTGGGTTGGCCTGAGCAATCTTCCTTCCCTTCCCAATACCACTCCACCCTTCCTTCTGCCCTTCTTACTTTCTCTCTTAAGCTGCCTTCCCTCATCTGCTCCTAAGCTCTTGTTTGATAACACTCTGTGCCCCTTGAATTAATGTCCAGAAAACAACCTTGTCTCAGAACAGGGGAGGAAATCCTTTTAACCTGTTGCCAGGTTTTCAGGTGACACACTAGATAATCTAGCTGTTTACTTTTTTTTTAATTGATTTTTTTAAGTCACACGGTCTTATTGATTCATCTTTTGAGGATATTTCTTTATGCCTTGTGGACATAAAGTTTGGGAAGGGAACCATGGGCTGTTCTTCCTAGTAAGTAACTCTGGGGCTGTCCTCCTCTTCACATGTTGCTTGCAAGTTCTTGAATCCACAGAGGATGGTGATTCACTGGTTGTTAATTGCACAGCAATTATTCTGGGGAGCCCGTGTTTCCTCTTGGTATCTCCTTTCTGGTTTCCTTTTGACCCTAACAGCTGTCTAATAGAGACGGTTCTCTAGATTTCTTAGCTAATGCAGTTCATTATTTCCATCTCTGCCTTCCACCTTCGGTGGCTGGAGGTTTGGCGGCTGACACTGACTTTGAGACTTTGAGGAGTTGGCTCTTCAATCAGGGCCTGATGTTGCCTGCATCGTCTGTGGGAAGAAATTTCATTTGCAAATCAGAGGTGGTTCACAGAGTGTGCCTCGAATTTCTCTCACCAGCCAGCATTTTTATCTTCCCTGTATGTCTCCCCAGTCACACAGGCATGCACCTCAGTTGAGAGAAAGTCAGTCCCTGGCTCCCAGGCCTCAATGAGAATCACGCAGTTAGAACAGTAGGCAAATATTTGTTTGCTCCTTGGCTGCGCTAATTATCTGCGCAGGGCCATAGTGGTACCCTTGGCAATGGTGGAGATGTTCTCTGGGTATACTGCCGCCCGCTGGGCCAGGTCACAGAGACCAAGCCCTTGGCTCCGGAAGCTTCTGATGTCAAATGTCTTTAGTAAATTTAAACAAAAAAGAGGAGAAGAAGAAAATAAACCCAAACTAAAAACTTTCTATCCCCATCAAAGCTCTCACTACCTTTGGATTGGTTAGGGAGTATTTCAGCAAATCACATCCTGTCATACAATGGTTTGGCTCAGAAAAAAAAAACACCTACTTGGTACAGTGTAAAGTACTCAATAAATCTGTAATTCAATAAATACTTCAATCAAATCTTGATCAATTAGCAAGCCCCAACTAAGAACTAACACCAGGCTTTCGAGCCTGTGAAAAACTAGGATAGGCAGCTGGCATATAGTATATAGTAAAGAAAGAGGGTCTGGAATCCTGGCTCTTTCACTTCCTACCTGTGGGACATTGGGTAAGTCACTTCACCTCTATGGACCTCAGTTTCCTTATCTCTAAAATGAAGTGATTGAATTAAATGACCTCTAAGATCCTTTCTATTTCTTATGATCATATGGGAGATACCGACAGACCCCCAAATTTGATATCTGGAAATAGTACCAAACTTGCAAAAGGTGTGGGGTAGGGGGGAGAAGAGAAAGAAAGCATTTAGGGCAGAGTAGAAAAGTTTCCAGCAGTTGGCGAATTAGCTAGGAAGGGGCAAAGACCTGGAAGTTACCCTCCTTCCTTCCTCATGAACTCTGATTGGTTCATGATTCACTAACCAGATGTAAAGGAGAACTCTGATTGGCTATTGACATCTAACAGAAGAAAGCTTTTCCATGCTAAGACTGAGAAGTTTGGGAAAAGTGACAGGAGATAGAAAAGAGAAGAAAATTAGAAGGAAAAGGGAATGGAAAGGTGAAGAAAGCCAATGATGAAGAGACATAGGACAGTGCTGCAGTGTGGTGGCAGATACTGCCACCTGTCCGTCAGATGTCTTTTGGGATACCTATGTGCCCTGTTTAAAGAGTTAAACCCTAAGGGCAGAAAAAAATGGTCTTAGAACACTAAGATTTTTCTGTGTAAGACATAATCCTTGTCTCTAAAAGAGCTGACACTATAGTTGGGGAAATTAAACTAGCATGTATGGAAGACTAGCAAACAAAATAAGATTCATTACCATGTAAGCTATGTACTACAGAGAGTAATGTTGTGAGTGTTTAGAATAATCAATCAACAAACATTTATTTGCCTACTATGTGTCAGGCACTGTTCTAAGTGCTGAGGATGCAGAAAGAGGCAAATGACAGTCCCTGATTTCAAAAAGCTTGCAATCTAATTGGGGGTGGGGGAAGACCACATGCAAACAAATATATACAAAGCAGATTTTATACAAGATAAGTAGGAAATAATTAATGGGGAGAAATCACGACAGTTAAGAGGGGTTGGAAATGGCTTCCTTTAGAAGATAGGGTTTTAGCTGGGACTTGAAGGAAGCCAGGAAAGTCAGTAAGTGTTGGGGCAACTAGGTGGTGCAGTGGATACAGCACCGGTCCTATAGTCAGGAGGACCTCAGTTCAAATTCCGACTCAGACCAAACACTTGACACTTACTGGCTGTGTGACCCTGGGCAAGTCACTTAACCCCAATTGCAAAAAAAAAATTAAGGAATTTAAAAAAAAGAAAGTCAGTAAGTGTTGAGGAGAGAGAGCATTTCAGGCATAGGGACAGCCAGAGAAAATTCTAGGAGCCAAGAGATGGAGTGTCTTGTTTGTGGAATGACCATCCTGACAAGTGACACTAGAATAAAGAGTAGATGGTGGCCAGTAGAGTATGGAAAGCCTGGAAAAGTAGGAGGGAGCTAGGTTGCAATGGGTTTTGAATGCCAAGACAAAGCAGGGATTCTCAAGAAAGGTTTCTTAGAGAAAAAAGACCTTGAGCTGGGTCTCAAAGGGTGAATAGGATCTGGATAGAAGGACAGAAGAGTAAACTTTGAACTGGGTTGATTGTACCCCAGTTGATAGAAGGTTACCTTGTATGAATCTTATGTACGTGTTGCTTCTCCTATTCGAATGTAAGCTCCATGAGAGCAGGGATTATTTTACAAGTTTAGCAGAGTGTCTGGCACAAGGTGCTCAATAAATACTTGTTAATGGATTGATTTCTTTACATATTTATTAGTTCCATCCGGTGAGGCAGGGTAGTGGACCCTGAGCTTGGAGTCAGGATGGATCAGAGTTGCTATTCTGGCTTTCACATCTTGGTGCTGAGGCAAACCTGAGCAGATCAACTAATCTCTGCCTAAATCCTCAGAGTGGGTTGTGAGGAAAGCCTTCAGAGAAATGGGTGCTACTCTTCCTCTTCTCTATCTCCCATTAGATTGTAAACTCTTTGAAAGCAGGGAACACACTCTCCATTTTCTCTGTCATTGGCCTCAGGGCCAAATACAAGGTGCCTGGTCCATGTATAAACTGAACATGTTCTACTTGTTCCACCTAAGTGCTTGAGAAGAAAGGAAATTCTGCTTGGTGGATAGGATGCTGCCTGGGAATCAGGAAGACTTGTCTGACACATTATCTTAGCTCTGTGATCTCAGGCAAGTCACTGAGTCTCTCTACACCTCAGTTTCCTCATCTGTAAAATGAGGATACTAATACCTGTAGTTCCTGCCTCACAGGGTTATTGTGAGACTCAAAATGAGAATGTCCTAAAAGTCATAGTGCAGTTTGAAACAATTAAGGCTTAAGCTTTTAACTAGCTGTTAAAGTTTTAATAGCTGAAAACTGCACTAAGACTTTTGGGACACCCTGTGTAACTATTGGTTATGATTAAGACACTTTTCTTCTCTTGATGATCTTCTCAATATAAAAAAGAAATCTCTCACAAGTTCAGATCTTCTGGATCTCTGAGCTCAATTCAACTCAATTAAATTTAATTCAATTATCCAGGGCCTACTATACGCAAATTCAAGTCACTGTGCTCAAGGGAGAGCTAAAGAGAAGGTGAAAACACTAACATGTAGGGCTTTTCGCATCTGACAAATTTAGCTTTCAGGTCTAAGCAGGGGTAGTCTGTCACCCAGTTCTTCACTCTAAGGATGGTTGGCCAGGTGAACTTCATTCCTAAGGTCCAAAACATCCCAGCTCACAGCTGGGGCACACGCCCTGAATGAGAGGGAATATTAGGTGATTGGTATCTGGTTAGTCAGGCTTCAGGAATGTTCTTTGTATCTCAGTAAAGACCACCCACCAGACAACTCTGATCTAGGGTCATCCTCTGAGGGGAAGGGAGCACCCTGCCTGAGAGGGCCGGAAGAGAAAAGACTGAGGGATGGGTGTGAGCTCACTTCAACTTGGGCACCAGTTTTCCTCCTGTTTGAAGTAACACAGATTGTTTGGGCTACTTTCCTTCAAGTTCCAATCAAGAATGATAGAGTTTCAACATTTTCACATTTGTAGCCAAGCTTGGTCCCCAGAATTGCCTTCAACTACTCCGTCTCTTATCCCCAGATGAGACATAAAGGTTTCTGAGTTTATGCTTTAAAAAAGAAAAAAAAACACCCAAACTCTAAATTTAAAAAAAAAAATCAGAATCCAGACATCCTAAGCTCTTGAGGATTCTGAACCCTCTGTTTCACATGCAGTTCATTGTGAAAAGAAATGTAAACATCCCTAGTGTTTGTGTCTTCAGCTTGTAGGCATTTCTATCTACATACTTGTTCATACATGTCAGGCAGCTACAGACATAAAAGACTTCTAACGCTAATGGCTCCCAAGCATTTGTAGAAGTACAGAATTTAAAGCTGAAAGGGACCTTAGAGATCATGCAGTTTATCCCATTTCCCCATTCCAGTTCTACAGGTAAGCTCACAGGTCCAGAGTAGGGAAGTGATTTGACCAAGGTCATGTACCAGCAGAGCCAAGACTAGCTTGGACATTTCCTCATGCCAAGTTCTTTCTTTTCAAAATTTTTTCTTTTAAATTGTGAATTTAGCAATCATAAACAAATGAATAGTTTAATAAACAAAGAACAAAAAAAGAATTGTCTATGGACCTGTGAACATTTGTAACACACAATTTTAATAGTATATATTTATAGAATTTCTTTGGTATTGTCCCCTTCAGAATTTTTTTTTATTTTAATGGTGTTATCAATGCTTTTCTTCCTTCCTCCTTCCCTCCCTTCCTTCTTTTCTTTTGTTTTCTTTTTTCTTTTCCTTTCCTTTCCTTTCCTTTCCTTTCCTTTCCTTTCCTTTCCTTTCCTTTCCTTTCCTTTCCTTTCCTTTCCTTTCCTTTCCTTTCCTTTCCTTTCCTTTCTTTCCTTTCTTTCCTTTCTTTCCTTTCTTTCTTTCTTTCTTTCTTTCTTTCTTTTTTCTTTCTTTCTTTCTTTCTTTCTTTCTTTCTTTCTTTCTTTCTTTCTTTCTTTCTTTCTTTTCCTCTTACCCTCCTGTCTCCCTCCCTCCCCACATCCCTCCCTCTCTCTTTTCCTTCCTCTCTCAGTCTCTGTCTCTCTTATTACCCATTCTTCCATTAGAAACCCTTCTTCCCTTATAACAGATAAGTATAGACAAGTAAAACAAATCAAGCTGATGGCTATGTTCAGTATTCTTTCCACTGTCTCAAGGCCACTTTTTGCATAATCTTAGACCTCCTTCCAAATCTAGGGTCAACACTTTGTCTTCCATTCTCACTATAATGACCCTTATTAATACCTCATCCTTCACTGGATTATATGAAGTCATTATGTTTGGTGGTCGGTCACCCTTACAGACAGTAACTTTATCAACTTTTATATTTGTCAGTTCTTTAGGCATCCCTACATTTAAGGTTTTCCAAAAATCTGTCTGTAACCTGCATTCCCAGTTTCATCTAACATCACTGTCCTTATATTCTCTATAGTCCTGCTAAATTACATTGTTTACCATCATCTGAACTGGGAGTTGACAAATTATGGCCCCTGACTTTGTATGGTTCCAGAACTAAGGATAGTTTTTAAAATTTTAGAATTTTAGAAAATTTTAGAATAAAACATAGAATAGAAAACATTCTTATCTTAAAAGACTTATCAAAACAGGTGATTTTCCTTACATTTCTTCTGGATATTTTACATTGAATTTTCCATTGAGTTTTGGTCTTTTTGTTACAAATCCCTGAAAGTCTTTCAGTTTGCCAAATGACCATTTTTTCCATTCAGGATTATACTCAACTTTGCAGGGTAAGTTATTCTTATCCCAGCTCTTTTGCTCTTCAAAATATAATGTTGCAAGATCTACTGTCTTTTAGAGTAGAAGCTTCTAGTCTAGAGTAGAAGCTAGGTCTAGTGAAATCCTGACTGTATTTTGGCAGTATTTAAAAACAAAAACAAAGCAGATCACAGCTGGTGGGTAGATTTGGACCAGGGGGTAGTAGTTTGCAGATCCCTCCTTTAAATCCATCTCACCTTCCCCATCATTGGGCACTTGTTCACTTTGTCTTCTATGCTTTGAATATTCCATCCTCTCTAATCTTTGAAATCCTTCCTAAACTATAAAGCCAATTTCAAATGCCACCTTCTCCATGAAGCGGTCCCTAAATCCCTTCTGCTAGAAGTGACCACTCCCTTCTCAACAATCTCATAAGACTTGGCTCATACTTCTTTGTATCTTTGATACGTTCATGCATCAGTGAATACTTTGGTGGATATGCAGTTCCTTCATCCTATATTATTCTTGTCTGTGTTCCCTCATAAATTTTTTATAGGAGATCCAGTCGGGGAGTAAGACACTGAAGGGAGGGGGGAAAAGTTTGTAGAAAGCTTAGCAAGAAACCTAATCAAATCAGAATATCCTAAGTGGAGGGCCTATATATAGTGAAGTCCTTACGAGTGCTCTAGTTTGCTGATGACATTGTACTGATTGCATCAAGCCCTAGAATCCTCCAGGATGTCCCAAGTGAGATCTATAACCATTCAAAAGAGCTCACCCTACCTATCCACATAGGAAAAAAAAAGGGAATGAAGAATGTTTATAATATGCATTTAGAGGGACAGCTCATAGAGTTGGTCCTTCAGAACATATACGGTGGATATGGATGGTTCTTGGCCTAGAATTGAATAGGAGAGCATTCCAGGGTACCCTTAGAAGATTGTGCTGTTCATTTAATAATATTATTATCTCTGAAATAAAGGTCCATCCTTTACATTAAGAGTCTTCTGAGAATGCTTCATGGCTGTAAGTCAGGGAATACTACTGAAGAATTAAAGTTGTGGGCCACGGAAAAGCAATGATGTCAGATGGGTGTTAAGAAGGTTGCAACATAAATGGGCAGGCCATGTGTTCCTTTGATATTCAATTCAATCCGATTTAATTCAACAAATATTTATTAAATCTCTGCTAGGCCATGTGCTAGGACCTGGTGATACAAAAATAAATACCAAACAGTGCCTAGGAACAGCTAGGTGCTGCAGTGGATAGAGCACTGGCCCTGGATTCAGGAGGACCTGAGTTCAAATCCAGACTCAGACACATAACACTTATTAGCTGTGTGACCCTGGGCAAGTCACTTAACCCCATTACCTAGCCAAAAAAAACCAAAACCAAAAACAATGCTTACCCTCAAAGAGCTTATATTCAAATGAGGGAAAGAATATGTAAATAAAATAGTACATCTTAAAGGGAAAGGCTCGACCAGCAAGGGGACCCAGGAGAAACCACCTGCAAGCGTCTTAAATTGCTCTATTCATTAGACCAGGAGTCAAGCAAGGGCTCAATGCATGTTTGTTAAATGCTTAAATGAGTGAATGGGTAAATGAGCTGTAAACAGCAATTTATTTTTTAAACGCTTACATTCACAACTGAAATATATTTATACAACCAGGGCACTTACAGGTTGAGCCAACCTACCCCACAGCAGACTGGGTCCATTGTTACCTCTCCTACCAGCCCCCAAGAAAGCCCCAAATCAAAGATTCCTCTCCTCTTTTCTTCCCAAACCTCTCACAAAGACCTCATTAACTGCTTCTATTGTTGTTTGTCCTTCATTCTTGAGGAAGACGAGTGACATCAGGAGGGTGATTTGTTGACTTTCAAGTGAATTGAATTTGAGTGAGGCAGAGCTGTGAAAAGCCGTCAGCCTCACTTTCTCATCCAGAGTCCTCCGGATCCAGTGGCTAGACGCAGATCAGGAGCATGGGAGACGACCCCCAATTGCTTGGGAATCAATGCAGGGAAGAGGAGTCATCCGAATGAAATACAACTTTAATATGGGAGAAATAGACTACTGGACCTGGAGTCAAAAAGACCCAGGTTTAAACCCTGCCTTGGATACTAGCTGTGTGACCCCGAGCAAGTTATGTAACCTCTTTGGTCCTTAGTTACCTAATCTGTAAAGGGAAGGGGTGAATGTGATGAGCTCTAAAGTCCTTTCCAGCTTTAAATCTATAACCTTCTGCCTACATGGTTTAAAGGCCTTTCTAGCTGAATGAGTCTATGCAGGTCCAAGTCTTGGTAATTACTGATGCTTCAATGGACCTAGGATGTGAGCAGATCAAGGTCCACCGATGTTTCCTCATCCTGTGAAATTCTTGTTTGTGTTTTCTCATACCTCTTCCATAGAGGATCTCTCCTATGTAGATTGAGTCCTTCCTCTTGTTCTTTCAGTGTTTAATGGGCACTGGAAATGGGTATCTGTGACTTTTCATTGCCACCATATGATTGGCTCACCTCATTTTTCAATCATACAAAAGTCAAGCCGCAGCAGCGTGCAAACTAAATGGCACAGTAGATAAAGCATTGGGACTAGAGTCAGGGAGATCTGAGTTCAAATCCGACCTCAGATGCTTACTAGCTGTGTGACCCTGGACAAGTAACCCTGTTTGCCTCAGTTTCCTCATCTATAAAATGAGCTGGAGAAGGAAATGGCAAACCACCCCAGTATCTTTGCCAAGAAAACTCCAGAAGGGCTCATAAAGAGTTGGACATGACTGGAACAATATCATCATCACTATTATTATTATTTACATAGCACTTTCAGGTTTGCAAAATGCTTTACATATTATCTCATTTTATCCTCAAAATAATCCTGTGATGTAGGTGCCATTATTATCCACATTTTACAGATGAAGAAATTGAGGCAGAGAGAGGTGAAGTGAATAACAGAGGGTTACACAACTACTAAGACTCTGAGATAGGATTCACACTCAGGTCTTCCTAACAAGTCTAAACCTCTATAGGCTGCATCACTTTGTAGACCTTCATCATGGTTTGGAGATGGGTTTTCAAAGGCTATGCCAGCAGGTTATTATGTCTAACACATCCTATTAAACCAGAAAAGCTTAGAGGAACAGTTCTCTAAACATGGGTCCAGAGACTCTGGGTGGTACCCAAGACCCTTTTCGGGGGACCTACAGCTCAGAACGATTTTCCTAATAATACTAAGATGTTTTAATTTCTAATATGGTAGACACCAATATGTAACCCCTATAAACAAAGACTCTTTGGGGGAATCTTCAGTCACTTTTAAGAGAGTAGATGGGTCCTGAGACCAAAATGTTTGAAAACCATTGGCTTACCATAGAGGAATGCTAATGAACTATGTGTCTTCTGCCCAAGGACCATACTAGTTAAATTCATTACCAAAGAGTTGACCATCACATGATGAATATTTTGGGCTACAATGAGATTCAGAAAAAGGACAGAAATGCAAGATGGTTATTCTATTATTAAATTACTATGTTCACATGCATTTATTAGTATATTGATTATTATGATATATATGAATGTAAATAACATAATGTAACATACCATATAATAATGAATAATGCACTGTATTTGTATAGCCTTTCCTGATTTTCAAAGCTCTTTTTATAGAAATTGATAGAGAAGCAGTGGGATGCAATGGAAATATTATTGTCTGTGGAGTCAGAAGTTCTGAGTTCAAATGCTGCTTCTGATATTATGTGTGTTACCTTAGGCCAATCACTCCCTCTCTGTGAGCTTCAGCCCTCTTATCTGTAAAATGAGTTAGTTGAACTTGATGACCTTGAAGGACCTTTCTAACTCTAGATGTATCATCCTAAGGTGTCATTTGATTCTCACAACCACCCCGTCATGGTATTACAGCTGGTGGTGGCAAAGTCAGGATTGGGATTTTGGTATTCCAACTTCTATCCCAGGGCTCTTTCCTTTATAGGAAATGTCAGCTTTTATTTAGATGGGATGCAATCCTGGACATTCCTCCTTATGGTAAGTAGATCACCGCTGGTGAAATCCTAATTGCACTCATGTTGCTGCCTTCCTGTCTGAACAAAATGAGGAAGTAAAGGTGGTAAGATGGAAGGCAGAGGTTTATAGCAGGTATCGTTCAAATGAGCCGAGAATGAAAATGTCAAGGGGTAAAAAGCGGAGACCAACTGTCCTCCATTTCAGAAGATGGACTAATCATTTCTGTGCCTGGATGGAGGACCTCTTTTAGATCCTGGGCCTAGGCCCTTTCTTCAGCTCTGGCAGCATCCATGTGTGGTCTTCAACTACTTGGTGGCTAGGGCTATCCTCGAAGGTGGTAAATAATTTATTCTGCTCTGTGTCATGCATATATGCAAGCCTTCTTTTATCTCATATTTAAATTTCAGGGTTTTTTCTTCCAGTGATTGGTTTTGCCACATCAAACCCTCCTAACATCTTCAAGAATCATGAAGGGCTCATAATAACAATAATAAACATTAGAAAATGTCCCTTCCCTAATCTTTCCAGCATTTCTCTGCCTCTTTAGAAATGAAGGGATGTGTGTGGGATATCGGCTACTAACAACGACGGAAATAAAAAAAAAGTGATTTTTGATCTCAAGGCCTCACATTATTCATATTTTTTTATTGCCTCGAACAATGTCTTCAGATATCTCAGCTAAAGGCAAGGCAAAAACAAAACAACATTATACAAGCATTATTATATACAGACACTTTCAGCTACGCTTCATGCCTTACATTGTCTTTGAACCCTGTGTGATGAGAGAACCGTCTCAGGCTCCAGGGAATACTCTTGGAGATGTTTTTACTTCAGTGGACGGTAGTGCAACAAAATTCTTAGGCTTCAGAAATGTGTTCAAGCACTCACTTTCCTCTTCTCTCCCCTTTAATCCATTTTTTTTTAACCCCTTAGGCAGGTCGAAGTTGGGGAAGAGGCCCATTAGCAGGTGGACTCTGCACCTGGATTTGAGCTTCTGAACCTCCAGTCCAGTGGTTTGGGTGGGTGCAAAGCGTGGGTGGAGATTGGGAAGCTGGGAAGCCACGAGGCTTTCATGGAAAAGAATTTGGCAGTATGACTTTTCCAAGCCTTGGTTCCTCCCAAAATAAAACTGGCCAACAGCCATGAATTGGAAAGGGGCCGGGGACCAAGATGTACTTAAAAAGGACAGAGGGTGTGGAGAGAAAAAGGAACCAGTCACAGGAGAATTCTGTCTCTTTCTAATGAAACTATCTGTTTTCTGGCTTCAAAGTGCCAATAAATTCCCAGCCAAGGAATATAGTTTCCTTGGCTCCCCACTTTTTCTCCCTTTTCTTCCCTGCTTTTGTTTGTTAACAAAGTATTATTTACCTTGAACTCTCCCCTCAAGCCCTTGACTTTGTGAGTAAATCCTATTGTTTCCAAAAAATCTATTCTGACCACACCACCACATAATGAGGCCTCATCCAACCATGTGACTCCTTCTTATCCCCACCCCCCAACATGGTGCCTTTCACATAGCAAGTCTCGCTGGTGTAAATGTTTGCTCACTCATCCTTGACTCTACAGAACTGTGGGGGCTGAATTTGAGACTAATTCCTAGGTATGAAGCTACTTTTAGCCTTTGTGACAAGCAACAAACCCCCAGTCAGGCTTACACTTTTAGGGGCCTATGGACCTTTTTGAGGGAGATAAGATTTCACTTGTAGGCCCTTCTCAAGTACCCTTCCTTCCCAATCCAGAAATGATTTCCACCCTTTTCTTAACTGCTTCTAGCACTCAGACTGCTCTTAAGGTCTTTCTCCCCTATTGGTCATGTCTTCTGCCTCCTGTTGCACTATTTGTTCTTTGAGGGACACCTTTGATTCTTCAACATGGGGTAACCGTTCTGGGCACATAGGTAGAGCCTAGGCATTTGCTTTATGAGTTGACTTTCTCTACTTTGTTCTTGAAAGAGCCTTGTAGGATCCTAAGGGCACAGATCTAGATCTAGAAGGTACTCTGAAGTTCCTCTAGTCCAACCCTTCCATTTTACAGAAGAGGAAATGAGGCCCACCCAGCAACCTTGCTAGGGCTTAGTTTTTTCGTTTGTGAAATAAAGATGGTGGTAATATATATACTGTATTCTTCAGTAACAGCAACAATAACAGCAATAATAAGGATGATGGTAATAATTATTAATCCTAATGATAGTTGACTTTTACATAATGTGTTAAGCTTTGCAGAACATTTTATGTAGTATATTTCTTCTTTGATCCAACAATCCTATGAGGTAGGTACAACAAGTATTATTATCCTCACTTTACAGATAAGGAAACTGAGTCTCAGCAAGTTTTGAGTAACTCATAGCAGCCATTTAGTAAGTGGATTTGAATTCAGTTCTGCTTGACCCCAAGTCTAGCTCTGTATCCACTAAATAGGGATGTGGCCTGGACCTGTGATTTCATTAGTATAGATTGCTCCCTGAGTAAGGAAATGCCCTCTACCAATGCAGGTTGGCACCTTCTCTGTAACTTGTGGTCTTAGAGAGTTCCCAAGGCACTGAGAAATTAAGTGACTTGCATAGTGTTACATAGCCAGGATGTGTTAGGGGTAGGACTGGAACCCAGTCCATTTCTGGTTTTGAGGCTTACTCGTTATCCATTAAGACACATTGTCCTATCCTACCAACTGTGAACTAATATTATTGTCAAACTTTTTATACGGCTACAGATCCTTGAAAAATTAGGACAAACCACCTAAAGAAAGATGAAAACCTTTGATTTTCATCCTTCCTAGCCTACTTATTACTTTTATTTCCATCATTTCTCCTGTATTTAACCAGCTCTTCATTGGCCAACTTGGTGTTGTTTTTTTTTTTTTTAACAAACTCAATGTACATTTAGTTAGAACAATCCCTCACTGGGATCTAATTTCAGCCTAACAAAGGTTAATTTATCCTTTTTCAGGCTACGTACTCATTTGAACTAAAATTACCCCGGTACTAACCTCCTTGATAGCAATTACATCCAAAGAGAGCAGACCGCGGGGAGCTTCGTGTATTGGTAATAGACTTTTTTTTTCTACTTTTTTTCCCTCTTAGGGATGGAGTTGTATGGGAAAATTAGGCACATTAAATTGGGAAAATAGTGAATGAAAATATGTATTTTCAATTTTGAAAATGTATTCTCCTGTTAGCCATTCCAAACTTTATTAAAAATAGGTATTTTCATATTATGGAGCTTGTCTTTATACAAAACAGAACAAATCTGATTGGTTAGTTATTTAAGAGGATCTTCTTAATAAATACTCTAGTCCATTTTAATTTCTAATAATAGAGGCTGACTCAAGTATTCAAATTTTAGCATAAGCATCAGGAAAACTGTTTGATGTTTTAATTATGTCCCTGAAAATGCTGAATGTGTTATAAAAAGCAGTTTGAAGGAAATTTTTTTAAAAGGTCTGGACTTTATTATTATTATTGCTGTTATTAGTGTTTGGGGAAAAGACATTTTCCACATCCCATTAAAAACCTTTCTGGACTGTGGAAATGCTGTCAGAGATAAACCAGGCCACAGAAGCAAAGAGGATTTGCATCTGCTGTAAGCATTTTCTTTTGGGAAAAAAAACCAAAAAACAAAAAACAGAGGAACTGTATTTCAAAGATGGGGGGCGGGGAGGAGAAAGAAAATCTTTTTAATTACACTTAAAACTAGCCAGAATCTTGCACTCTTCCCAACAAGGTGTCTCAGAGGCTTGAAAAGTTCCTGATGAATGCACTGACCCAGCGATCTCTGATGCAATCAGTTCAAAACCCACCTGGTGATTTGAACTTGGGATAGGGCTGTGGGAACTTCCTGGGGCTCTATCCTGCTGGCACCGGGTCATTTGCCTCAGAAAGAATCAGGGAAGCTATTCCTAAGGGAAGGGAAACAATGAGAACCTAGTCATTTTAAAGGAACTGAACCAGATGTATAGAGCCACGGTTATTTAACCTGAGATCAACAGTGTCAATGGACGTAGGAAAAAGGACAAAAACAAACAAACACACAAAAAAAAGAGACCGGCTTTTGGTGGAACTCTTTTTGTCTCTCAGCAGGTAGGGGAGGCTGGTCTAGTTGGACCTATCAAGGGAATGGATGTAAGAGCTTTGTCCTAGAACCTCCAAATTTGAACAGTGTGATACTGCTTAGAAAAATGTTTATAAAAAGGAAACTTTTGGGTGCATTAGCAATAGTGGGATTGTAGATCTCTGCAAGAGTCCCATAAGTGCCTAGGGGTGTTGTTTGATTCTCTGTGCTTCCCAGAGCAACTTATAGTCATTCTTTGACCCCCCAAACCCATCAAGCTCCTAGGTGGTATTGTATAGGCATTCTTCAGAACAATGTTTGCCCTCAAATGGCTTCCATTCCAGAGCATGTGTTAGGCTTTAGAGAGTGGACACCTCCTGCCCCAGGAGGTGGACTTTGGTTATTTCAGCGAGACCTTGCTTTGATCCCCACACTTTGTGAGGCCCCTCAAGAGGACGCTGTGTTAGGCCCAGTAAAGAGATACAAAAGAAGGATAAAACATGGCATCTGCTCTCAGAGATTATAATTATCTCTACATTGCCTTTTCTGATGATAGTTACTGAGATATGTCCTTACTCTCAGAAAAAATGAGTTGGTCTGGCAAATTTACTTACTTATTCATTAAGTTCTGTGTTCTCCTGTAGTTGTGGAGGACATAAGGGGCCACAGAATCATGGCATTAAAAAACTAGAAAAGATCTTGGACAGTGTCTAGTCAACCAATCCCCTAACCTCCTATATATATATATATATGTAGATAGATAGATAGATAGATAGATAGATAGATAGATAGATGGAGGTACATGCTAAGGTCATACACACCACCCTTTTGGGTGGGAGAAAAGTTATCTCTAGTCAGGCAGAACCAGCAACATCATAAAATCATAGAGCATTGGAGCTGAAAGTTCCGTTAGAGCACTTAAGAAATGATTGTTGATTGATTCACTGATTTGAGATCATTTAGTCCAATACCCATATTTTACAGAAGAGGAGAATGAGGCCCAGTGAGGCAATTTGCCTAAGGCCACACAGCAAGCCAGAATATTCTTTTGATTTTCCCAGGGTTTCAAAAATATCAGAGTTCTGGAACAATAATGTTGAGGCAGTAAGGAAGTTTATACAAAGGTAAACATCCTAAACTTCTTAATTTTACCTCGCCTTTTGTCAGAACCTACCTATGGTTAAAGGTGTCTCCTCCTTTAGCTGATTCCCTGCAAGTAATTCACTGCCTATTCTCTTCTCCTAAATTCTGCTTTGGCAGGAATTCCCAATCATAATAATTTACACTTCTGTGGTGCTTTTAAGGTTTGTAAAGCACTTTATTCACAACTCCTTGCCAGGTAGGTGAGATAGAAAAGTACAGGTATTACTGTCCCCATTTTACAGGTGAAGAAACCAAGGCTCAGAGAGGTTAGCCCAGAATTATACAGGCAGGAAGCATTAGAACTAGGAATTGAACCCAAGTCTTCTGATTTCAAGAGTAGTTTTTCTTAGGTAAGGAAGTAACAACAATAACAACAACAATTATTATTATCATCATCATCATAATAGCTAGTATATAGTGCTTATTATATACCAGGTACTTTACCAATATTATTTCACTTGATCCTCACAACAACCCTGGGAGTTAGGTGCTATTAATATCATCCCAATGTACAGTTGGGGAAACTAAGGCAAACAGAAGTTAAGTGATTGCCCAAGGTCATACAGATAGGAAGTATCTGAGGCCATATTTGAACTCAGGTCTTCCTGACTCCAGGCCTAGCGTGCTAACCACTGTGCCCCAAAGCTGCCCAACAGTAAAAGCCTGCTCCTATCATTCCCTCCCTTCCTATGTCTCACTCTTCCTAAACGTAATTTTCCTCCTTATTATGACCTACAGTCACTCTGTCCCTCTGTGCTTTCCCAGGGCATCATTCTTATGGCTTCACTTTCCTACTTTCTCAATCTTGACTGTGAGACGAGTCGACTTGTCCTCTGCTATAGAATCCTCTTCTCCCTTCTCTTATTGCTGCTCACGTCTTACTTCAGCCATCTACCTCCTCTGTTCCAACTCATTAACTCCTTGATGGTGCTAGAGGAAATGAGGCCGACTTGCAAGTGTGCCGGCTAATCACAACTGGACTGTCATTGCTCCACGGCAATCCGATTAGGCTTGAATTAACTGTCTCACAGTGCCCGCAGCATCTGTTCCAGACCTTCTCTTCCCCCCTCAAACCTCCCACATCACCTCCTCTCCCTCCCCTCTCAGTAGAGCAGCTCTCTCCATAATTTACTGGGAAAATACTTTACTAAAACACTCTAACTCTACTAGAGGTCATGTGCAGCAAGCTTCCTCTTCTTTCCTACCCTACTTCTCTAAACACCTTAACATCACCTTCCACCTTCTCCTCCTTTACTCCAATCTCTTTTGAGATCTTTCTCTTTACCATGAACATCCTCTCTATCTTGATCCTATCCCCTCCCCCCTCATCCAGCATGCTGACCCCCTAAATCGCCCTCTTTTCCAATAATCTTTCATCCCTTCCTATCTAAATGAGCCTCCCCTGGTGCTTATAAACACGCTCTGTCTCTCCCATCTTCAAAAAACCTTCACTTGACCCTAACATCCCTTGTACCTATTGTCTTATCTCTCTCCTCCCTTTCACAGGCAAAAGCCTAAAGTGGGAGGTGGGGAAGGGGAAGCTGTGTATGCTTCTTGACTCTACTTCCTTTCCTTTTATTCACATCTCAGCCCTCTGCCATCCTGCTTCCAACCTGAAGCTGGTCTCTCCATAGTTCCCAATGATCTCTTAATTGCCAAATCTACTGGTCATTCCCCTTGCCCCACTTCATTCTTCCTGACCTCTCCGTGGTCTGTGGTACTGTTGCTCATTCTATTTTCCTGGATATTATCTCCTTTCTGAGTTCTTGTTACATGGCTCTCTTGGTTCATTTTTTTTACCTGTCTGGTCATTATTCAATCTCCTTGGCTGGTTCATCATCTGTGTCGTGACTTCTAATTGTGGATATACCCCAAATCTTCCTCTTCTCTGTCCAAGTGATCATATCAGTTTTCATCATTTCTATATATATTTAGAGTTCTAGTCTGGCGTCACCATGTGCCTACCAGACATTTCCAACTATGTTCTATAGACATCTTAAATTCCACATGTTCAAAACAGAACTCATCATTTCCCCCAAACCCACCCCCTTCCAATCTTTCTTATTTTTCACTGAGGGTACCATCATCCTTTCTGTCACCCAGATTCTCAGCCTTAGAGCCATACTTGATTCTAAAGGGAAAAAAAAATTAAGTACCTAATATGTAACAAGCAAACATTAGGAACAAACATAAAGAAGTGAGACAGTCCCTGCTCTCGGGGGAGCTCCCATTCAAATTAAGAGAGGTAACATACAAAGGAAAATTCATTTTAATGGCAGATGGAAAGATTAGTTAGTAGGGTATAGAGTCTTCCGTGCTGCCTATAAACATGCTCTGTCTCTCCCATCTTCAAAAATCTTCACTTGAAAACTTTTGCTGCTCTTCCAGCAGGAAAAGTAGCAGATAAATTTGTTGTTTGGTTCTGCCATTTCAGAGTTATGTGCCCTTGGACAAATGACTTTACTTCTCTGGGCCTCAGTCTTCTTTCCTATAAAATATGGAAGTTGTACTAAATAACCTTCAAGGTCCCTTCTGGTTTGTATAAGCCATGATTCTGTACTTCTCACCTCATTGCCACACTGTGACATAAGGCGAGGTGACCTGGGAGAGAAAGGTGGAGCCTGGAGAGTGAGTAGATCTGGACCTGTAATTAAGGCTCTGAGAAGCAGCAAGAGGCCAAAAAGGGTCAGAGATTAGAAGAGTCTGTTATTATTGACCCAGACCTGCAATTTCTTAGATGGGGAAAACTCTCAATGCAGAAACTTCCTCTACCCATGAAGGTTTTAATTTATAAACTTAGAGTTACCTGTGGTACTGAAAAGTTAAGAGTAGTAGGTACTGGCCAGTATGTGAACCATAGTGATAATAATGCTAGCTAGCATTTACATAGCATTTTAAGGTTTTCAAAGTGCTTTTCAAATATTATTTCATTTGATGCTTTTAACCTTGTAAGGAAGACATAATTATTATACCCATTTTGCAGATGAGGAACCTGAGTCTGAGAAAAATTTAATGATCTGCCGAGTGAATAGTAAGTACCTCTGGCAGGATTCAAACCCAGATCTTCCTCTCCTTAAGTCCAGTACTCTATTCACTATACTACCTAGATGCTTCTGTAATAACAGAGTTTATACAGCACTTTCAAGTTTGCAAAGTGATGTACAAAGATTATCTCATTTGAAGTTCAAAACAACCCTGTCAGACAGATGGTAGTTATTCAGAATCCCATTTTAGAGGCAGGGAAACTGAGGCTTAGGAAGGTTAAATGATTCGCTTTGGGTCCACAGATAGTACCTATGAGAATCAAGATTTGAAGTCCTGGGCTCCCTGACTTCAGGGCTGACCCTATATCCCCTCTGCTGGCCTGCTTCGGTGGCATTCAGGTTTAGTAATCATGCCACAGAGATGACCAGCTTCCCAAACCCCCTATTAGAGGCACAGAAGCTCCTACCAAGCTGGAAAGGCTTCAAGTATGAGCCTGGCAGTGGCCTGTACGTGTGGCGTCCAAGGAGGACGGGTGCTGCGGGGAGGTGTGGACCAGACGATCTCTGTGGGCCCTTCCAGCTCTAAATCCTATGATCCCCCATGGAATTCCACTTCCTCTGTGGAGCGTTCCTCACCGACAGAAATCCCTTTTTCCTCTTGCTTCCTCTGGCACTCACTGGCCACCCTACTCATCTCTCACTGGGTAATTGCAGCCTGAGATCCGCCACTCTTTACACACAATAGGTGGCTGGTAAGCATCTGGTGAATGGCTGGCATTGTTAGTTTAAGTGCGTCGTCTGCTTGGCCTTCTCCACCGTGCTTGGCATTGTACTGGGCATAGAATAGGTACTCAATGAGTATGTTTCTGGCTGTGTCCAAACTGCCTGGCGTTATGGGCTTCATGACTTTCTTCTGCCAGTGGATACTGTGAGATTGGGTCTGCTTTTAGAATTTCCTTTCTACTCTTTCTAAAGAGTCTTGCAGGCCCTGAAGGAGCAGCCTGGGAAAGTGGATAGAATGCTGAACTTGGAATCTGGAAGACCTGAATCTGAGTCCTGCACCCAACAACAGCTATGAACCCTAGGGAAGTCATTTAATTCTCTAGCCTTAGTTTCTGCAAAATGGGAATAATAACAGCATCTGCCTCACAAAGCTGTCGTGACAGTCAAATGAAATAATAGATATGTTTTTACACTTTGCAAACCTTAAAGTGCTATATAAATGTTAGTTATTATTATCCGTAAAATGGGTCTTATAATACCATCTACCTACCTACCTGACAGAGGCAGCTAGGTGGTACAGTGGATAGAGCTCAAAACCTGGAGTTATAAAGACTGATCTTCCTGAGTTCAAATCTCGCCTCAGACACTTACTAGCTGTGTGACCCTGGGCAAGTCATTTAACCCTGTTTTCCTCAGTTTCCTCATCTGTAAAATGAGCAGGTGAAGGAAATGGTAAACCACTCCGGTATCTTTGCCAAGAAAATCCCAAATGGAGTCACAAAGAGTTGGACATGACTGAACTAAACCTAGCTGACAAGGTTGTTGAAAGACTTAAATAAGGTAGCAGATATAAAGTTCTTTGCAAACCTTAAAGTGCTATATATAGAAGAGGATGATGATTCTTTTAGGAAATGATTTCTTCATAAAAGAACAACTGTAGGGATTTGAAAGCTGCTTCAGGGGCAGCTAGACAGCACAGCGGATAGAGTACTGGCCCTGAAGTCATGAAGACCTGAGTTCAAATCTGGCCTCAGACCAAACACTTGACACTTACTACCTGTGTGACCTTAGGCAAGTCACTTAACCCCAATTGCCTTAAAAAAAAAAGCTGCTCTTCTCTGTCCTATTAAGGACTAACTTTTTTTTGGGGGGGGCAGTTAAGTGACTTGCCCAGAGTCACACAGCTAGTAAGCGTCAAGTGTTTGGTCTGAGACTGGATTTGAACTCAGGTCCTCCTGACTCCAGGGCTGGTGCTTTATCCACTGTACCACCTAGCTGCCCCATGGACTAACTTTTAATATGATACAATTGCTAGGGTGTCATTTTAATATGGCACGAAGTTATCTCAGGGCAAAAAGTTTTGATTTTTGTTTTTACTGGCCTAGTGTCTTCCACAGTGCCTTTTATGCACAAAGGAGGTGCTTCTCAAATGTTTCTTGAACAGATTGAATGGGGTGAAATAAGAAGGGACTTTAGATTTAGAAAACCTTTAATTGCCTTTTTTGTTGTGAGGAGGAATTGTTTCATTCATTGCATTTGTAGCCCGAGCAACTAACATAGTCCCCAGTAGGCATCTAGTAGGACCAGATAACTGCTTGTGGATTGATTTTATTTGATTTCCTGGAATCATTTGTTGAGTGCCTAGTGTTCACCTACTATGTACCAGGCGCTGGTCAGCTGCTGGTGATACAAGCGCAAAAAACAAAACAAAACCCAAAACCCAACTTAAGATCAACCTGAGAGCCTTGTTCTCCCCTTTTTTTGGGGGGGGAGGGTGAATACATTTTCAATAGCTTACACTTCTCAGTTTATCAACATTTGTTAAAGGCCTACTATGTGTCAGGCCCTGTGCTAAGTGCTGGGGATACAAAAAGAGGCAAAAGACAGTCCCTGCCCTGAAGGAGTTAATTATATAGGACTTTAAGATACAGTTATAGCCATTTTATATGTACACACACATATATATATATATACACACACATATTTATATAAAATTATATATAGCATATAATGTGTGTATATATGTGGCTTATTATAGAAAACTCTAAGATGGCATTATATATAAAATCTATATCTTATGTATAATATCTATGTGATATATAATAATATATATTATATATCTACATATAATATGTGTATATATGTATATATATATATATATATATATGTACTTTAAGATTTGTAAAGCATCTTGAATATATTGCTGTATCTGATTCTCTCTCTCTCTTTTTTTTTTGGCTGGACAATGGGGTTAAGTGACTTGCCCAGGGTCACACAGCTAGTAAGTGTTATGTGTCTGAGGCCAGATTTGAACTCAGGTCCTCCTGGATCCAGGGCCGGTGCTCTATCCACTGCACCACCTAGCCACCCCTGTATCTGATTCTCATAACAACATTGTGAGGTAGGTAGCAAAAATATTATAACCCCCATTTTACAGATGAGTAAACTGAGGCACAGAGAGGGGAAACAACTTGAACAAGGTCATCTAGTAAGTCAGGAGACGTGAATCTGAGGCTTCTGATGCCAATTGTCACTAAATCACAGTGCCTCCAAGAGGGAGCCAGATAGGGTCACATTCAATCTTTCCCCTTCCCTATCACCATGGGGAGATTCTCCACAACTCTGGCAGGTGACGATCGACCTGTACTCCTGGCAGTACTCAGGACCTGTCTTTTGGGGTTGCAGTACAGGAAGTAATCAGGAAGGCTTAGAATCAAGACACAGAGGAAGTCTTATTCCTACTGAACTAGGAAGGAAGCAAAGAAGAAGACTGACTCCGTCTTGGAGCAAACTGGACAATTAGAACTGATATCACAAACACATTCTTATGAGTCACAAGGACACATCACAAGGAGGCAAGATGTTTTTGTTATAATATCTTGACATTTTTCCATTATTGCTTGCACCTTTGAATTTATAAAAATGTAAAGCTAATTCAGAGTAACCAGATTCTGTTTCCCCTTATGTTAAAAGAGCAAAATATTCTGGATTTTTGGACTCTTACTTTGTATGACTTTTCTTTCTTTTTTTACATAGAATATATTTTAAGTCAGTAAGTCAACCTAGTAGGCACCGTGGCCTACTGAAAACTGCTCTGAACAAGGAGTCAGTAAATCTGGATTCCAGCTCTGACTCTGTTACTAATTAGCTGTGTGACCTTAGACAAACCACTTATTTTCTCTGAGACTCAGTTTACTCATCAGCAAAGTGAGGTGTTTGGATTGAGTGGCCTCCCTCAGTCCCAGACTCTCTGATTTTGGCTCCCCTTTGCTGACATTGACAAGAACAGCACAGCCTGCAGGAAGATGCTAAATTTAGCCTTTTTGAAAAGGAACTCCTGGGATGTAGCTTCCAATTCATGGTCACCAGAAATACCAGGGCATATACTCCCTATCTCAGTGTGGTCTAGCTCTGCTCCGAAGCTGCGAATGTTAGGTGCAAGGGTAGAAGGTGAGGACCTCGATTCCCTTCTTTGATTGAAATTAGCTGGCTGGGAGAACAGGACTGGAATTACAACATGCCTGTAACTAGCTGGGTGACTTTGGCTGCTTCACTTCTGGTTGCCAGTCATTTATTGTGACACCCACCTCCCTGACCAAAACCCACCCCTTCCTCCTAGGGGAGCTGCATCGGAGGTTGGGGGCCTCTGACACAGATCACAGATCAAAGTTGTAGATGTAGAACTGGGATTCTTAACTCTGTGCGTGCGTGTGTGTGTGTGTGTGTGTGTGTGTGTGTGTGTGTGATGTACCCCTCTGACAGTCTAGAGAAGTCTATAGACCCCTCTCTCATAATAAATGTACAAAATGAAATTTATAGGATTTACAGAGGAAACTAAAGTGAGTGAAAATAAAGATAAAACTTTTCTTTTTTTTTTAAATTTTTTGAAAACTTTTTATTTTCTAATCCAGGTTCATGGACCTGCCTGAAATTTATCTGTGGATGATCTGTGGGCTCCAAGTTAAGGACTTCTGTCCTAGAAGGAACCTTAGAGAATCATAACTTCTTACCCTTTTATTTCATATGCACACATACATACGTGCTTATATGTACACACATATGCACATGCATGTGCATGTAAAAACAACGCACACATATGTGTATATATGTGTGCATACATACATATGCGCTTATACACACATATATTTGTTATTCAGTTGTTTTTCGGCCATGTCTGACTCTCCATGACCCCATTTAGGATTTTCTTGGCAAAGATATTGGAGTGGTTTGCCATTTCTTTCTCCAGCACATTTTACAGATGAGGAAACTGAGGCAAACAAAGTTAAGTGACTTGCCCAGAGTCACTTAGTTAGTAAGTGTCTGAGGCCAGATTTGAACTTAGGAGTCTTCCTGACTCTAGCTCCAGCACTCTGTGCACTATGGCGCCCCCTAGTTGCCGGGGTCCTTGAGATTATCTCCCCTTTAAACTTCATAGATCTTGTATCTCTATGGTGGTTTATTTGTCATCTCTTCCATTAAAAAATGAGCTCCCCAAGAATAGAGACAATGTTTGTGCCTTTCTTTGTACCCCCAGCAGTTAGCCCAGTGTCTGGCACATAGAAAACACTTGATAAATTCTAGCATACTGCTTCTTTATTTTAGGATGTTCAGTTTTTATTTATAATAATCTTCATGTGGGCAACTTGGTGGATGGAACTTTTGCCTTGGGGTGGTAGGAGGGAGGGGAGGGATGGACATTTTCCCCCCTGAAAGGATGGCAGATTCCCATGTTGCTGGACTTCAGGGCAGACCTCTGAGGAATTAGAAATGTCCTGTAAGGCTAGGGCCTGGGAGCAGTGGAGTGGACCACCAAGATGCTTAGGCACCACTGGTCAAGCAGTCTAAACATCCTCTACAGCAGTTTGACCCGACTTGTGAGTCTCAAAAAGCATCTCCATCTTGTCTGAATGGGAGGAGAAGTTGAGGTCATGCCTGAATTTCTATGAGCCCATTTGCCTATGGTCAACTCCTGACCCCCAGGGGATGCCATAGAAACCCCTGTCCCCACAGGTTCTCTGAAGGAGGGCCACAGATGGCTGCTCTCCTACTAAATTTGCTGCTTGGGCAGGGTTTTTCCCTGTCTCTTTGCCTTGTTATTTAGTGAACAAATCCATTAGCATTCCCTTTTCTTGCTGCATCCAAGATGTTACAGCTGATCACTCAAGCCATTCAGTGGTATTTTAGCCTTTCTTCAGAAGACAATCGCATCTTCAATCAAAGGCCTCTTGACAAAGGAAAATGGGAGAGGGAGCGGGAAGATCTCTGCAGAGTGCTTTCTGTACACCTGCATATAATGCATCTCCCTCCCTCACCCACCATTACTTTCCAAATTGTTGAGCTGAAAGATTTCTCTTGCTTACATCCCTTTATGCCCCAGCCTTTAACCTTGATTCTTTCCCCTTCCCCCCAGCCTCCAGTAGCAATTCTCTTTGTTGGCCTAATTCTGTGGAATGATGCTGAATTTCTAGTTGAAGAGACTCCATGGTCTATGACTTGGTAGCTGTGTGACCTTGGGGAACTCACTTCCCCTCTCTGGAAAATGAAGGAGATGGCCAAGATAATCTCTAAACCCAGCTTTCTCCCTTCCAGCTCTAATATACCATTTGGTTCTATGATTCCTCATTCCTTCACCTATCCTCTCACTCCAGTTTTGTTTTCTCCAGGGAACTGTTTTAGGTCATTTACCAAGGCTAATTTTCTGAGTTTCTTTTAGAAGACTGCTCCCCAGAATGAAAGGGAAAAGTTGGTAGGAAAAAAAGAGTCATATGAGTTGAGGCTTTTAAAATGGTAATGGGGTCAAAAATCTACCTGCAGATTGTAGGTGTTAGCAAAAGTGAAAGTGACATGGGTATGTTGGGAAAGGATAAAACTGTAAAAATGGGATGATTGTGACAAGGAAGTTTATGCAGTCCTGTTTTCCAGGCTGTGATTGTAGGAAATTTTAAAAACTCTCAGTGAGATTCCATTCCTCCCAGCCCCTGCCTTGCTGCAGCTGCATCTCTTCTCCAGGCACTCAGCACCATCTGGGTGGTGTCTAAACTCCAGTTAATCATTCATTCAACAAACATTTGTTTAGGTACTTCACTCTGTGAAAATCCCTATTCTAGGCACTGAGGGGTGATGCAAAGATCAGTACCTTCCTTGTTTTCCATTCCCGGCATCCTTTTAGTAAATCCCTGCTGAGAACAGCCTTATATCTCCAACCTTGTCCCATCCCAACCCATCTCAACCTTTCTGACAGGACACCACAGAGCTCAATAGAGAAGAAACAGTTCTCTGCTCTGGAGGTCCATTGTCCACCATCTCCAGAGCAGACAGAGAGGTGTAGAAAGAACACTGTCTTTTCAACTGTGAGACAATAGGGGCAGCTAAGTGGTATACTGGATAGAGATCTGGGTCTGCAGTCAGGAAGACCGAGTTCAAATCTAGCCTCAGACACTTACTTAGATATGTGACCTGGGGTAAGTCACTTAACCTCTGTCTGCTCTCAGTTTCTTCAATTATAAAGTAGAGGTGATAATAGTACCTACCTCATGAGGATTGAATGAGGTGGTATTTATACAGTGCTTCGTGCAGTACCTGTCACGTTGTTGTTCAGGGGTGTCCGGTTCTTTGAGACCCTGTGGACCATAGCACGTCAAAACTGTCGATGAGCTTTTCTTAGCAGAAATACTGGAGCAGTTTGCCATTTTCTTCTCCAGGGGTTAACAGAGGTTAAGTTACTTGCCGAGGGTCACACAGCTAGTAAGGGTCTGAGGCTAGATTTGAACTCAGGTCTTCCTGACTCCAGGCCCAGCACTCTATCCACTGAGCCACCTAGTTGCCCCACTTGGCGAATAGTAGGCACTTAATAAATGCTTAAAAGTATTAATAATAAGACCTGGATTCAAAATGTCATTTACTACTCATGTGACTGAAAAATTTAATCACTCTGTGCCTCAGTTTCCTTTTCTAAGACAGGAATAATAATACTTGTAAGACTCATACCACATGGTGGTGGCTTCAAGGAAAGCTTGGTTAAATTCCAAAGGGCAATATAGACATGAGCTATTGTTATCAGAACACTTATTGAGCCACTTCCTATGCACTGGGACTTGTGTTAACTACTGTGTGGACAGAGATGAATGAGGCAGCTATGCATTACAGTGGATTGAACACTGGGCCTGGAGTCAGGAGGACAGGATTTTGTCTGAGCTCAGACACACAAGTTGTGTGACTCTGGGCAAGTCATTTAACTGCTATCTGCCTCAGTTTCCTCTATAAAATGGGGTTAATAATAGCATAGAAATTCCAGGATTGTTCTGAGAATCAAATACCATATTTTAAAGGGACTTTGCAGACCTTAAAGTGCTATATAAATGCTAGCTATTACATAACATGGTTCTTCCTCTCCAAGAGTTTATAATGTAGTTGGGTTAAAAAAAAAAAAAGGCTAACAGTAGGAAGAAATAAAAGCATCAGCCTGGCATAGCAGAAAAGGCTCTAACAGGGAGACTGGAGACCTCAGTGTGACAGGGGTAGAATTGCTTCCTCTCAACTTCTGGTCCTTAGTTTTCTTTTCTGCCAAATGAGAAAGTTGGACTAGAGCAACCTTTTTTTTTTTTTAAAGTGTCACGGACCACCCATTGACAGTCTGGTGAAACCTATGGACCCCATTTCAGAATAATGGTTTTAAATAACTGAAGGAAATGCTAACTTCAGTTAGAGATTAGTGAAAATAAAGATGTCCTTTTTCGTTTCTGTGTTCACGAGCCCCTAGAAATCTACCTGTGGGAGTTTCTGGACTGCAGGTGACCAGAACCCCTAGACTAGATAATCGTCAGGGTCCTCGGGGCTCCAGGACTCCATGCCAATGAGTGGTAGCAGGCAGCAAGTGCTTTAGGAGTTTCAGGGAGAAAAAGATCCATCCCTGGGGGCTGGAGCAGCCAGGAAAAGCTTTACGGAGGAGGTAGGATATGTGCTTGGGCTGTTCGCGACTGGCCCAGCCCGAAAGAGAGAGGAAAAAAAAGCATCTTGATTTCTTGGGAAGTGGGATCCCTACTTGAGTCCAGCGCCCAAGGGGTAAGATACAAACCAATCTCCCCTTACATCCCTCGTGTTATAATTAGCACTGTTTCTGCGCGGAGCTGTAAATCATCACCGACTATTTTTAGAGCCCGGCAGGGAGGGGCTGCTCCTCATTACTGGGTCAGGAGAAGAAAGGTTAAGGTGCATCCTTCAGCCCCAGCGTCCCTGCGCTTTCACGCGGAAATGCAGACGCCCCGTCCTCTCTGCCACCTGCCCATTAAAAGAGGCTCAGTTCTTAAAACAGATGACGGTTTTAAAAGCTGGAATAAAGGGTTGAAAATGGACTTAACCTTATCAAACGCATTCATATCTGATCTTCCCTCCGATCTGGGGGACGTCAGTAACATGAAAGGGCTCAATTTGCAGGACGTCTGGCAGCATTTCCACAAGTACCCCCATGATTTTTGCCCATCATTGATCCATAGAAGGAGCTGGAGGATTGTTGTGGGGGGGTCCTCGGTGGCAAACGACTCTCTCCAATCCTTTGGGCAAGGGCTGGTGGAAGTGAGGAATTGTAATCTCTCTTCATCTCCAGCTGGGAGTTAACACCATCCCCCTTTCCCTGACCCCACAGGAATGGCCCCGGAGCTGCTGATTCCTGTGCGGGGGGGAAGAAGCTTTGCCTGCTCCTGACTTCCTCACACAGGGCAGGGGTGGGTCCTTTATAATTTCCTGGTGGCATGTAGCCTGGAGCGGGTGTCTGATCAGTTGCCATGAGGCTTAGGGAGCACCAAGTTGGGATGTGTGTGAACAGCACCAGGTCAAAACGAACAGGACCACTCAGGCCAGGAATGAGGGAACATGAGTGTGCAGCCTGGAGCCAGGACATCTTGGAATCCATGGTCCAGGCTGGGCAAGAAGGACAGATGCCAATTCCATTCGATTCCCCGTTTTTTTTTTAGCATTTACTGTGGACCTCATTTGTAAAATGAGGAAGGATTTGCTTCTATGGTCGCTTTCAGCGCTAAATTTATGAACTTATAATAAGGCACTACACGGGTACAGAGACCTCCCCCCCCCCGAAGAAAAAACCAACCAAAAAATAAAAAGAAAGGAAACCCTAAACCCAAACAGTCCCTGCCTCAATCAGCTACATTCCACTTGGCTGGTGGGGATGGTGCGACATATAAAAAAAAGGTAGAGTGTGATGGGGACAAAGGAGAAATCCAGACAAAGTACTGTAGAACAGAGAGAACATTAAACAGGTAGGGAGATCAGGGAGGGATTACAAGAAGAGATTTGAATTGAGTTGAGATTTGAGGAAGAGACTGATTTTGTAAGGCCAAGTTGAGGAAGGAATATATTCTATGCTTGTAGGGTGGTCTCCAGGAATTACTGGGGGTGCAAAATCATAGTCATAGGTCTAGAGGTAGTATGTTCCATATTCTTCTAATTTGCTTGTAATATCTCTCTTTAGATCTAGGTCATATATCCATTTTGATTTTATCTTGGTCAGTGGTGTAAGATATTGGTCTATACCCAGTTTCTGCCTACTACTTTCAGTTTTCCCAACAAAGTTTTTTTTTTACCAAATAATGAATTATTATCTTAAAATCTTAAGTCTTTACACTTGCCAAATGCAAGGTTATCATGCTTATTCGCAGGTGTAAGTTGCGTGTCTACTCTATTCCATGGATCTACCTTTCTATTTCTTAGCCACTACCAAAGAGTTTTGACAATTACTGCCTTATAATATAGTTTAAGATCTGGTACTGCTTAACTTCTTTCCTTTACATTTTTTCATTATTTCTTTTGATATTCTGGACTTTTTGTTCTTCCAAATTATTTTTTTCTAATTCAGTAAAATAATTTTTTGGTCATTTAATTGGGATACTCATTTTAGATGAGAAAGGGCTTGGGGAGGGGTCAAATGACTCATTCAAGGTTATACATGATGGGACATGGACCCAAGTGTCTTGATTCCCAGACCAGTGCTTGCTTTAGCTACTTTGCGCACTCAATGGCAGATATATCACTCTCTCTGTCTCTCTGTCCCAAGGGCCAAAGGAGCTCAGGGATTTAAATAGTTCTTCCTCACCCCATAGCCATCTCTCTCCATAGGAACCAGGCATGGTTCAGAGTAAGGGTGAAAAAGCAGAGCAGGAAGACCTTGGAGCCATGTCAAAGTTTGCCCCGGGCTGGGTTCTTTATATATCTCCTTGTCCTGGTGAAGTGGGAGCCAATAGCTGGCCCCCTAGGGGAACTGACCCAGGGTGATAAGAGGCCTCACCTCGAACATCCGGCAGGAGGGCTGCCTTTTGCAAAAACCCAGCTCTGACAAGTTGTGACAGGGAGAAAAGGCGAGTAAAGTGATTCCTCTGCTTGGTGTTCCCAGAAGCAGCAGCAGCAGCAGCAGCAGCAGCAGGCGGCCACTTGGGGGATGCCAGGCAGGGTTGTTAGATCACCGCCCTATTTCATCCCAGAGGCAGCTGCATTTCTGTGTGATCCTGAGATGTATATGGTTTGGGCTTCAGAAACCACTTTTGGATTTGAGAAAGATTCTTCCTACATCAAGAACAGATATTGTGTTGATGTGAAATCGAACCAGTAAGTTCTGAATATTGAGTTGTAGTCTCCTGGTACAGAAAGGACTCTCCAGGAGTACCAATTAGTACCATTTATCTCTGAGTACTAAACTCCCGTCAGTACATCCCTGCCATGGTGTGCCAAGTGGGGCTCTAGTGGATTGAGGGAGTTAATACACTTCCCAAAGGGGCTAATTTACTCACGGGGAGTAATGGAACTCCTTGAGGGCAGAGATAACAGCTGCCTTCTTTGTACTTTATTCCTCACCTGGTCTGATACAGAACATTGTGTATAGTGGGACTTAACCCCACCCACTGCTGTTGGCTAAGCATCAGCACAAGGTAGAAAGAAGAAATCTGAAGTCTAGACCAGGCTTCGCAACTAACTCATTGTGTGACTTTGGGCAAGTCACTTCTCAACACCAAAAAGTAGATTTCTGCATCTAAAAAATGAGGGAATTGGCTAGCTCTTCTCTTTTTCATGATTCTATGATGCTAATGTTTACATTAGGGGATCGGGGCTGAAGGGAGTGATTCTTGGGTGGCTCATGTTCTGTATAGCAATTTTTATCATTTAGGATGCCTCAAATCCAATGCTGCAGAATTCTCACCAGAAGCAACCCAGGTTTGATGGGGAGACATGGGCATAGCTAGGTCAGGGTGACTGGGGCATTGGGCTAAGAACCATAAATTCAGAGAGTACAAGGTAGAGTTCCTATAGGGTAAGAATTTGAATTTGTCTTAATTTCAGGTATTATTTTTCACATAATGAATTATTTTTATCATTTTCACATAATGAATTACAGAATTGGTTTGAAGGTATTGCTGCTTGCCCCGAAAAGCCAAAATTTCTAGTTATAGCTCTAGGTGGAGGGCCCCTAGAGCTACTCTTTTGAATACTTATTCTCCTCCCTGTACCATATTAAAAATATATAGAACATTTGGAGAATTCCAGGCTACAGCCTGACCACTTCCCACTCTCAGGCCTTGCTAGCTTCCCCATCATTAAAAGATAAGGATTGGAAGAAGGGAGTGGTGGATTCCATATTTTATTAATATCCTTTTCAGCTCTAACATTGTTTGATGCTAAGATTATTTTAAAGGGCCTTTCACAATCTCTGGGAGAATTTCTAATCACTGTAATTCCATTCCAAGGATTAAGGAGAAATTAGTGGAAAACTCAACAGAGGAGCCAAATTCATTGGTTTCTTCCTTCCTTCCTTCCTTCCTTCCTTCCTTCCTTCCTTCCTTCCTTCCTTCCTTCCTTCCTTCCTTTCTTTCTTTCTTTCTTTCTTTCTCTCTCTCTCTCTTTCTTTCTCTCTTTCTTTCTCTCTTTCTTTCTTTCTTTCTTTCTTTCTTTCTTTCTTTCTTTCTTTCTTTCTTTCTTTCTTTCTTTCTTTCTTTCTTTCTTTCTTTCTTTCTTTCTTTCTTTCTTTCTTTCTTTCTCCTCCTGACTTGGTCTCTCATCCTCAGTTTCCACATTGTAAAATGGGGATAAAACCAGACCTACCTCACAGGGTTAATATAAGGGATCAAATGAGGTAACATATGAAAAGTGATTTTATAAAACATTATATAAATATTACCTCCCCTCCTCCTCGTTATTATTAGCCCGACTTGTAAGAAGACACTCCCTACTCTTGAGGGATCCATAAGGATCAGCATCTGAAGGCTGAGGGTAATGGATTAGGTACAGGACATAGCCTCTGAGGGGAAGAAAAAGGCTGAATAGTTAAAATTTGTCTTTGGCCATCCCATTTGCCTTTCTTCTCATTTCTTCCTTTCTTGTTGTTCAGTTGTGTCTGACTCTTTGTGACCCCATTTGGGGTTTTCTTGGCAAAGATAATGGAGTGGTTTGCCATTTCCTTCTCCCGCTCATTTTACAGATGAGGAGCTGAGGCAAACAGGGTTAAGTGACTTGCCCAGGGTCACACAGCTGGTGTCTGAGGCCAGATTTGAACCCAGGATTCCTGATTTCAAGCCCAGTGCTCTATCCACTGCACTACCTAGCTACCCTTCTTTCTCTCACTTCCCTGGTAAAACCTGCCCACATAAGTCTTTAATTCACACTAGTTTGAGTGATTGGTAACAGCTTAAGCCAAGTCAAATCAACAAGCATTTATTAAACACTGTGTGCTAGGCATAGCATTGCCTGGGAATATAAATGCAAGCAAAAAAAAAAAAAGACAGAGTCTGCCCTTAAGGATCTTACATTTCAGTGGGGGAAGACAACACATAGATGACAGTTGAAAAATCAGGGTGAGGGGTATGGAGAAGTGTACCAAAGTGGTGAAGAGAGTTGAGGCATGAGGACAAAATCCAGAGAATTAAATGGAGTATTCCTTCTTAAAGTGTTTCTTTTTATTCAAGATCAATACCTTATACTAAAGGGATGATGCTATAATGGTGGGATTTCAGGCACCATGCAGCAGGAGAGGGAGATATTTGGGGGCATCAAGCTTCCTGGTGCCTTAGACTAGCTTGTGGGTGAGGCTAGTATTAGTTGATTAAATTGGGCAAAAGGTCCCAAAATAACAAATGTAAAATTCCACTGAACTTTCTACGCTTCCGCCTTTCTAGATGTGCTTATTTAAATGATATGGATTTCCTTTCAGTAAACAACAAATACATTTTCATGAATGTATTCCTGGGATCTGAGATTCTCTGGTAAGTCTGCAGTCACAGCCTTATGAATATTATCTGTGTTATTATCTTTCTCTGTTGGGGAAAGGCAATGATCATTGGATTATTTTCTTCTTAGGTTACCTAAGTAGTGAGCATAATATCCATTACATGTCAGATTAGTTGATGCTGCTACCGCTACAGTTATTTCTTGAGAAAGACTGGAGTTGCTATGTACCCATATGGCCACTGGGGCTGTCACCTTCCCTGGTGATGGTCTCCAGGGTTGTCTTCCCTGTGGGTGAGGAAGCACTAATCAGTTCCAGGCCAAGTAGTAAGTCTGCCATCACTAGAGATATTCAAGCAGGGGCTAGCCATTGTAGAGGTGATTCTCAAATTAAATAGGAAGTTAAACTTGATGAGACATAAAAATCTCTTTGAGTGCTAAGATTTTATCAGAAAGTGACCAAGGGTACAGCTGACCTCAGGTCTTGACTCTGCAAAGATAGAAAGCAGGCAGGTACCTGAATCAAATCTCCTTCCTGGCTTGGTATTGGCTTTGATCCCTTCCAAAATCCAGGTTGCCATAAGGCTTGGGGCATCTTTCTTGGGAAGCCATTGCCCAGATGCCTTTGTCCTTGTTCCCCAGACTTCCGATTGGCCTTGGGTAGCTCTGGAGTCCCCAGGCTCCTGCAGCCTGGGTGGTGAGCTACCTGCCGACATATCCATAGTGCAATTAAGAAATTGCATTTTTCTCCTTTTCCATTCCATAATTGTTATTTTTGTCCCTGCTTTAAAATTGTCCCCGGATTTCATTTTATCTTGCCCCAGCCCAGTGCGCCTGGCAGAAAAAGCCCGTTTGCTCAGCGGGAGGCAATTTCCCCAGTGTGTCCAGCGATAATTCCAACACGGCTGCTTTGTACATATAATTATAAAACCAGGGGCCACCAAAGTGCACCTATAGAGCAGAATCTTGACTGTTCTCGGCTCTGTTTTAATTATTAAGCCTTAAAGCAAAAACTAGGTTTCAAAGAAAACTTTCTGTACAGTCCTCAATAGAGTTAAAGGAGAAACATTTTAAGCTGATGAGCTGACACTTGTAGAAGCAAATATATTAAATAAATCATGATTCGTTTTGGGGGCAAAGTCTGACTTACATCAACTCTGGAAAAAAATGGAGCCTAATGAGTGACAGTTTGGTATTTTCTGTCA
The DNA here is from genome assembly GCF_003287225.1 of Phascolarctos cinereus. Lineage (NCBI taxonomy): Eukaryota > Metazoa > Chordata > Mammalia > Diprotodontia > Phascolarctidae > Phascolarctos > Phascolarctos cinereus. The sequence goes on along the minus strand of NW_027555736.1, from coordinate 97,472,926 downwards.
CTTCCTGAAGTAATGGCCGCAAGCTGACATTGCTCAGTGGGTGTCTCTTACTTCTGAACAAAAGTTTTTTGGAGTGAGATAGACAAGGTAGAAATCCAGACAAGGTAGAAATCCCAAGGTGACTGGGAGGAATGTCTAATGAGTGGAAAGACATATTTACTGGCAGTCTGTATGTAAGCTGTGACAGTTGACAGGATGTGATTGTAACAAATATAGTTGATGAAGAAAAGGCTGACAGACGGGGATGTGAGGGGGGGAGAAAGAGTCAAAAGCCCTGCATTGGCTGAACCCTGTTAATGGTAAGTTGGTAATAAAGCATGAAGTCATGAAAGGGAGCAGGGATCTTGCACTGATGTCTAAACACTGAAATGTGTAGGGTTTGCAGGTTGCTGTAATAGGCTCAGATTTGTTGACCTTTCTGCCTTCGACTTTAGAGGCTGGTGGTTTCAGGTTGCATTTGGGGCCAATAGACAGCCCCAGATCTCATGAAATAGGTGAGTGCCTTGATCTCAAAGGCCAGGATGATTAGTAGGGTTCGAGTCCTTAATTTGTAGTCTCTTTTATTGGAGAGGCTGTAATTGCCCAGAGTGACCCAGATCTGATTGGAAACTGGGCCATACTGGAGCTAACCTGTGAGAGGGAATTAGCTCAATAAAGTGTTTTCAGAAATCATGAAATCAAATGAGTGCTATCTTGCCCTATGGTCTTCCCCTAAAACACCCCATACCCCTTTCTCCATACTTTCTTTCCTCTCTGGTCCCCCAACACAAGTGAGAGTTGCTGGCCCTGAAAACACAGAGACAACTGGCATATTAAATGATGACGCTTTGTAACTGACTGGTCAGGGTTTCAACAATGGCTTGCCAATGAGCTCTGCACTTCTTCCCCCAGGCAAATGTCACACTGAAACGAAACACAATCTTTTTTCATCCTACATGCTGTTTTCTATGCCACAGATTATTTTACAGTTGAAAATAGGTTAACTTTTAAAAATTCACACCAATCACTTTTATCATGAGATCATTTAGGAGGGAGAACAAGGAAGAGCAGATTCAGTCAAGGGGTGGTGAGACCTTGGCCAAGACTTTGACCTTGACAATTTTTAATGAAGGAGAGCGAAGGGCAAAATTGACCTAGGCATTTCTAAAGATTGAAAAAAGGCAAGATATGAGAATGGCAAGAGGGAAGGGGGCTCCAATTCTGTGAATTTCGTTGACCATGGGAGTTTGGTTTTTACCATTCACCTTCTTCTATCATCTTGAATTTTGCTTGTCCAAGGACAATTCTTCTGAGCTCTAGACTGAATTTGAGCTCTGCTCTTTGATTTGGAATATGTTTCTTTTACCATTTCAGTTTGAAATGGGATGGAGGAACCACAATTCACCAAATTTACAGTTCACCAATAAGGCTGAAGGGGAAAAAAAACCCTTTGAACACTGTTATCTAATCATAATTACTGACATTTGTGTAATTCTTAAAGTGTGCAAAATGCTTACATACTTGATTTCAATTGGTCTTGACAGCAACTCTGAGATAGGCACTTATGTATTTTATCATGTGGCTCAGAGCCCAGAGCCTCCCCAAGGCTCTGAGTTCACTTGGTTAGGGTTTGATCCTGAAGGGTGACCCCAATAGGTCAATTTCTTTCTTTGGGATCACCTTCATTCCAGAGTGTTACTATAATGACATCTCCAAAATAAGATTTAAGTATATCTGGGTTGGAGGCAGCTAGGTGGCTCAATGGGTGGAGCACTAGGCCTTGAGTCAGAAAGACCTGAGTTCACATCCGGCCTCAGCCACTCAACTGGCTGTGTGACCCAAAGCAAGTCACCTAACCTTTATTGGCCTTAATCCCCAGAGAAGGAAATGGCAAACCTCTCCAATTTCTTTGGCTTGCTCCGTTCCACAGAGTCATGAAGAGTCAGACACAACTAAACAACAGCAATAGCTCAAGTCAAGATTTCCCCCAAATGTGAACAGTAACGTTCCCACCTCCCGCAAAGGTCCGTAATGTACATGAAGTACTTATTGCGTTATGGTAATGGGTATGGCGATAGTCTATCAGGAGCCCCCAGACAGATACAGAACTATGAATCAGTGGAAAATCTTCTCAGTTGCCCCTGGAAAGAAATTCGACTTGGGGTTACTCTCAGATCAGTCCTTTGATATTAGGGGAACACTACAGAGTCTTCTTAAGATTTGTAGTAGCATCCCATGGCTTAGACTTTGTTGAGAAGGTAACTCTTCAAAAGTGGCCGAATAAACAAACTACTTTTCTTCAGACCTTCTCTATCCCAGTAACTTGCCAGCTTTGTTCTTCAAGTAAGATGCTGCTTCGGATCTAGGTAGGTTATAATCTTCTTTCTCCAAGGAGTATGCACAATAAGGCAATCTAGGGGACTGACTAGACCATGCATTCCTCTGAGTATTGCCTACGAAGTATTCTCTCAGGCCACCTGCAAGCACATACCTGCCACCTCCGTGTGCCTCTGCTGTAAGTCACCATTACTACTCTGGGGAAGTAGGGTTGGGTGGTGGAAGAAATCCCATCCTCATCTTCTTGTTGTAGTGCGGAAGAAGGCCTAAGGGACAAGATGAATGGGGCATTCTGGAAAGCAAGAGAGATGGAAGTAGAGCTGAGCTAGCTCTCATGGCTGGCTGATTTCTCAATCAGTCAATAATCAGGAGGCAAGCCCTGTGTGTGAAACCCAAACAATGCAGTACCAGTGGGCACACTCACATTCACGAAAAGGTACCCCTCAGTTGCCTTTAAGTAATGGCTCATGCTTTAAAATATCATTAGATGATGGAGGAATTATTCAAATTGATTGGTGAATCCTCTGATCACTCCTTTCCCTTTTATGCACATATGAAGAAACTGAGTCTTAGGTAGATAAAGTGACTTGGGTATAATCACAGAGTGAATAAGTGTCAAATGTGGGATTTGATGCCGTCTTCCCTGTTCCAAGTCTTGAGATTGGAATTGGGTGCTTCAGTTTTTGAGGGGGATGAGATGGTCCTTTCTTCAAGTGGGATCTACAATTTGTCAGCTGTATTATCTTGGGCAAATAACAATCTCAGCTCCTCAGTTTCTCCATCTGCAAAATGATCACATTAGACTAGGTGCTCTCTAAAGTACCTTTTTCCTCAAACATTTTGTGCTTTTTTCCATTTTTCCTCCTCAGTTCTATTTCAGGCTCCATATGGTGCCTGGAAATCCTAGAGAAGAGCAAAGGGAAGAGAAAGGAGGAGCCAATCCTGCTCTTAACCAGCTAGAGGATAGATACTGTTGGGTGTTTGTATTTGTTTACAAGAAGGCAAGATGCTTTGATTGCAAGAAATCAATGGCCTTCATGTAGCCACACAGATCAGCAAGGTCTTCAAGGCCAGACCTTGAGGAAGTCGAGGCTTCTTAAGTAACAGCTTAAATCAAAATGGAAAGACTGTCTAACCCTGACCCTGGTAACTGTATCCTTCAGTCAGCTATGTCCTAAGCTATTTTACCAATGATGGATTGAGTTGCCAATGAATAGGTTTCATGGAAGTCATTTTGACATAAACAAGTTTCCAAACCTATTCACACAGAATTATATGTAAATGTGACATGTGGTGACTTGACCATTCCTGCTTTTCTCCCTTTTTACTATGATGCTACTCAGGGTGGGATGACAGGGAGTAAATGGATAGGTGGCTCATTGTGTAATCCTAATGACCAATACATTTACTACTGTTGGAGGAGCCAGTACGGTATAGTGGAAAGAGAATTGGACATTGAGTCAGGAGAGGTTTGAATCTTACCTTTGGCATTTACTTGTGTGATCCTATGCAAGTTATTTAACTTGTCTGGGCCTTAGTTTCTTCATCTGTAAAATGGGGAGATTGGACTCACTGTCTTCTAACCTCTCTTCCATTTCTAAATCTGTGACCCTGTAATCTTCTCATAGCTTCATTTTCCTTATTTATAGAGTGGGTGTAATAATTCCCATCATGCCTATTGGATGTCAAAATCACATGAGATAATGCTTACAAAATGCTTTGTAAGCCTTAAAGCATTATGTAAATCTCAACTACTATATAGATTGTCTATAGGTTTTGACTTGTTCAGTAAGTTTCCTTTCCCATTTAGTCTTTTTCAAGGAGATCCAACAGCTCTCTGTATAAAAATGTATTCCTTCTCCCCTAACTCTTCTAAGTTTCTTACTTTGTACCCCTTTCCCATTACCTTTTTTCTATCACTTCTCACACAGCCCACCTCTTTGCCTTTTTTCCCCTTCCCTGCCCCCCCCAACACCCCATGCCTGAGTCTAATTTTGAGTTAAGGGCTATCTAGTTCTGTAATGATTAAGGATTTAAGATTAGGAGGAAGAAAAGAAAATTTCCCATCATGCCTAGTGGTCCATAATGGACTAGACACATTATGGGATTTTTCTTTTCCCTGAAGTATATTGGCTGAGAGAGGAAATAGATTTCTGTTTAAATCCTGAAAAACAACTTCTAACAGTACTGGTTATGGGAGATTGGTTTTTCATCAATTATAGTATGGAGCTGGGGTGGCATTGGTGTTGATTAACTCCTCATTCATTGTGCTATCAGATATTTTAGGAGCTTAGTGATGAAACAAAAGTTCAAAAATCTCCAAGGTCTAGTCCTTAGATATCCTAGCCCAATTTCAGCTGCTAGTCATTTGTGGAAGACATTGATTATTTCTGCTGCTCAGCCAACCCAGAGACCTGTGTCGCAGGGGACCTTCAGGATGAAATGTAAGTCAAAGGCATTACTGTGCATGAAATTCTCCACCTGCAACCTTATTCCTAATGTTCATCCCCATAGGCATGCATAGATCCTGGTCCAGATGCCCCCGAGTGTGCTAACACCCTGGGATGAGCCAGGGATGGCCCTTTCTCTTCTTCTCAGAGAAGTATCATGACTTACCCTCAAAGAAAGAGTCAATGGCCTTCCTCCATTAAAAAGGAGGCCAAAGGGGGCTTCCTGGGGCTGATGGCCTACCCAGCCCACCCTGTTTTATTCCTGGGTTTGAGGGCAACTCTGGTTTGCTTTGAAGACTCTATCCCACCCCTGTATCTGACACACCTTTCCTACTCCACCCCCCTCAATGCTGATTCCCTTGTTTGATGACCTTTCTCTCCATGCTCCAATTTGTACTGCTTTGCCACAGCTCTCTTTAATCTCCTAGTAACTCTGACTAGTAATACTTGGTGCCTGTCCCTCCATATACCACCTGTGTCTGCTGTTTTTCATACTTTTCCCCCAACCTGGGTCCTAGGTGTGAAACTATGGACTAGAAATTCTAATCCCCAGTCCTACTGCCTACCAAGGTCTACCTCAGTATCTCCCTTCATTGAATGGGGGAGAAAAGTCCCAAACTTTGTCTATGAGCAAAGACCTATTCTAGATATTGGAGTAAAATACTTTCTGTGCAGGATGCTCCCAAACGTCTTTCTGAAGGCACCAGCTTTCTCAAGGACCATCAAATGAGGCAGGTACTCTCAAATGACCAAAGCTGAGGCCAGTGGAGAGTTTTTTGAAGAGCTATTTATAACAGGGTTCCAGAGCTCAGAACCTTAAGAACCATATTCAGAGCCTTTTGCCTCCATGTTCAATTTCAATGTGAAGCAAGCTAGTCTCATGCTTCAATAAAATAAAATAAAATAAAATAAAATAAAATAAAATAAAATAAAATAAAGGCAGTGGAATTGTCTCTGTCCTTTCTGAGCCACAGCAGAACTTTTCTGAACGCTGAATCAATGACTTTTCCCCTTGACCTAGTGTGCCGTATGCAGACAGACATTTTACAGTAACAATTATAATAGCTCGGTGGGAAATTGCAGTCTGGCTATGCAGCTGAATTCATGCCTGGCTCCAGCTTCAAAAGTAGGTATCAGGGGCAAATTAGCACCGACATAAAGTTTTGGATTTTATAAAAAGTGCCAGGTTGGGAGAGGAGAGGTGTAATTGTTCCTGTGGTAGAAGGTGAAGGTTAATACTCAGGGCCTTGGCCACCTAACTCCTGCTTTCTCTTATGCTGTACGGCATGCTCTTTCAAGGCTGCCAAGCACACTGACGCTCATTATATTTCCTGTCATAATATGACTCCATCGGAAAACCTATCAGGTCCTTTGCCTACTATTGAGAAGGAGATCTGATAAGTCAGCCACCACTTCTGGAGTTTGGAAGAGGAGGAGTAGAACCCAACCCTTCCGAGGTTTCTCCCTCCCACCTCCATCCAGCCTCATAAGAGGGTCACCCATGAGCACCGGGGGCTCTGCTGGTGAGCCGGATCATCACGTCCAGAAGAACATGGTAGTGTTCAGAGCATTTCCGTTAGGCTTAATTAATTACTCACTGGGATGTGGAATTTATTCTTCCCCTCTCTGGACAGTTGGCAAACTTGACTAGACTCAAAATGAGCCTCTTTGATTCCATCTGCAAAATTAGATCAGATTTGATAAAGTAAAGATGTATCCTTTGAAGTATTCCCTATCAACATAAGTGCTAAGAACACTTGAGTGAGGGAATTTTAACAGTTTTGAAAGGAGCAGCAAAAGAACTTCAATAAGGATTGCAGCTGAGGGCATGCCCAGAAGGCACGAGACTAACTGCATCTATCCTGCAGGCAATAAGCAATCACTAAAGATTTCAGACTTTTTAAAGTTCAGAGTTCAACTGGTAGGAAAAAAAAAGCCAAAAAACTTTGTTTCACTTCTGATAGGCCACGCTCTCTGGTTTGCATCCTTTTAAAAGAGACTATAAAGAAGCAGGGCTTGGGCGCTTGGGAGGGGTATTCAAGAGGTCAGCGTATCTGTCTGTAATAGCCTCCCAGGGCTTGTTCGCTTGGGGTCCATCAACTTGGTTTGTGGTGATTGTTATTTTTAATATTTTGAGAACTGTATTCCAAACCTCTCCAGGTGAAAGAAACTATTTCCAGCAAATCAAAGTAGATTGAATTTAGGTTTAGTTTAACGCTGGAAAGTCTAGGTTTACAATAACTTGGAAAAATACTTTAGTTAACAAAATAGGAAATGAAAGAGAGAAAGCAATAATAATTAGAATTTCTATAGTTCTGTGCAATTTTCAAAGTACTGTATAAATAATTGTATCTAGCATTCCTGTAGCACTTTTAAGGGTTTGCAAAGTGAGATACACATGTATACATATATACACATATATGTGTGTATATATGTACATACACACACACACATACACACACACATATATATACATATATACGTATATAAAATTACCTCATTTGATCCTCACAATTCTCCTGTGAGGTAGCTGCTCTTATTATCTCCACTTTAGAGAAAAGGAAAGTGAGACTGGGAAAGGTGCCCAAATTCGCACAATTAATAGTGTCTGAGGCATGATTCAAACTTCAGTTTTCCTGATTCCAAATCTAGAGTTCTTTATTTTTCTGTACATAAGAATCCTTTTTTTTTCAAAAAAAATTAGTTTATTCTGAACTTCAGAAATATAAAGCATTTCTATAATATAGTAGAATAGAAAAAAAGATGATTGCATGTGAAATTGCAAATCTATTATGTACAACTTACTAATTTTTTAGATATATGTTAAGGTTATCTTGTAACTTTTCCCCTTCTTTCTTCTCCCCCTCCCTCTAGACACCTACCATTAGAGACACAAATATGCGTATATATCATATATCATATATATATACATATATATATGTAAAATCATTCTATAAGTATTTCTATTTATCAGTTCTTTTTCTGGATGCAGTTATATCTCCTATGCCAACAAATCTATTCTAGAGAGAGAAAAAAAGACTAAGGGTGGGCTAACTCTTTTTAGAGCATCATTTTCTAAGAGGGTGACAATTAAGGCTCCAGAATTGTATTCACAAAGTCTAGAACACTGTGGGTATCCCAATATTAATCAATGAAGATCTGAAACATCAAATGACAATATTTAGCGCTTGTGAAAAGAGCTGGCTAAGTGACCTGGGACCAGAAAGGTTCTGTCAACTATGAAGAGTTCCAGATACTCAGGATGTACCCTATATAATATTTCCATGATGTACTTCAAGCCCAGCTAATAATAGCTCAGTTGGCATAGTACTCTATCATTACAGAATCATAGAATGTCAGAGCTGGAAGGGACTTCAGAGGCCAATGTGTACCTGAATAAAGCTCCTTTCTATAACACACTTGAAAAATGGACATCCAGCATTTGTCTGAAGACTTTTTGTGAGGAGGACCCCATGGCTTCAGAAGATGAGCCATTCTGCATTTGGATGGCTTGAATTTTTAGGGACTTTTCCCTTATATCAAGCCTTAATACAGTTATCCCTTCCACACTGTGACTTTTCCTATCTTGGTTTCGATATATCTTGGGTCAGCATCAGAAATTAAATGGGAAATTTTTGGGAGTTTTGTGGTAAGCTGCAGATGACACATGAAAGCCAGCAGATGACACAGAAAAAATTTAGAGACTCAGAAATGCATAAAATATATGCATAGTATTGTATAACATCAACATATTTTATCTTTTGATACCATAATAATTTGGACTTCTTCTCTGGTAAGAAAGGGGGGCAAAAATTTTTAACCCGATTTTCCATATTGTGGAGGGTATGTGTGGGGGGTGTGTGAAGGTGTGTGTGGGGATATGGGGAAGGGTGAGGAGAGGGACTGGGCCCCTAACCCTTGAGATGTGGAAGAGATTACTGTATAGTGTTCTATGATTAAAAACTAATGAGAGACATCTTACTGTAGTGGTTAGACGGCTGGCCTGGAAGCCAGGAAGACTAGTAGTCAAGTCCAGCTTCTGGCATATACTGCTTAAGCAACTCTGAGGAAATCATTTAACCTTTCAATGCCATAGTAAGACTAAGTTACAGAGAAGGTATCATCCTGCATTGGTAAAGGGAGTTTCCTTACCAGGGAATTTCCTATAGCGCCAATGAAATCATAGGTCTGATTCCTGATTACAGAATGACTGCCTGATTTTGTTTCTTTGCACCTTTAACCCATTGCTCCTACTTCTACCCTCTGGTTCTAAGCAGAAAAAACCTAATGCTTCTTGCGCAGTCCTTCCAGTTCTTGAAGATGGCAATCATGTTCTCTTCTCAAGGTTAATTATTCCCACTTCTTATGGACTGAAGGGCCTTCACCATCATAGCGGCCTTCTGGCCCCATTTCAGCTTTTCAGCATCCTTCCTAAAATGAGGCACTCGAACTGAACCCAGTTCTCTAGATGTGGTCAGAACAGGGCAGAGTGTGATGGGACACTCAACTTCCTATTCCTGGATGGTAGTCCTCTCTGAATACATCCCAAGATTGCATTTGGCTTCCATACCTTATTGTTGACTCTTTAGCTTGAAGCTAAATCCCCCAAGGACTTTTTTCAGAGCAGCTGTTTTCTGGTGATTCTTGTCCTCTTATATTTGTGAAGTTGATGCTTTGAAACCAAATCCCATTTGATTTCATTTTATTAGAGGTTCTGCTTAATATTCTAACCTGTGAAAATCAAATGAGTACACACTTGGATATATATTATTTAATTTTGTTCCCAAAAAGTACCATCAAGGAAAGTAGTTTGATTATCACTTTGCCAGTTTTACAATGAAGAAATTATGTCAGAGAGGTGAAGGAACCTCCCCCTGGTTACATAGTTAATAAGTGGCAGAGATGGGATTTGAATTGAATTCTGATTCCAAAATGGCTCCTTTGGAATTCATAATACTGTGAATTTGCTATCCTAATCCTAACCCAAATCAGAGTCTCCTGGTTTTCTGCATGTTCTGATTGGCTTTTGTAGATTTTACTGGTGAGAATTCCAGTGAGGTTCTGTGACTTTACAGGTTTTCAAGGTATTTATGATAACCTGTGGGCTGTCTTCAAGACTAAGCATTGAAGGGAGTATAGGTAGTGGGAAGGATTACTGAGCTTCCCCAGGAGATACCGTGGAATCAAATGCTGCCTAATCTTTTCCAACTAATTCTTCCCCAGTCACAGGCAATCAGCAAAAAGTATTTGTAAAAAACCTACAACTCACCAGGCACTGAGTGCTAGGGAAGCAAAGAAAGGCAAAAAACCAAAACAGACAAAAAAGCCAGCCCTCAGTTTTAAGGAGCTTGGAGTCTAATGGGAGAGACAACATGCAAACAACTATTTACAAACAAGACAAATACTGGACAAATTGGAGATAAGCTTTAGAGGGAGGGGATCAGGGATAGGGGTCAGGAAGATGAGACTTTAGCTGGGATTTGAAGGAGGTCAGAGAATCCAGGAAATTGAGATGAGGAAGGAAGGAGAGAGTTCCAGGCAAAAGGGGCAGGCAATAAAAAAGCAAAACACTAAGAGATGGAGTATCCTGTGTGAGAAATAACCAGTATCTCTGGATTGCAGAGGAAGAAGAGTAAGTAAAACTGGAAATGTAAGACAGGGGGTGAAGGGACAGGATATAAAAAGCTTTGAATGCCAAACAGAAGATTTTATATTTGATGCTGGAGTTTACTAAGTAGTAGGGGGTGGGGAGGGGAGGAGGCTACCACTACATAGTCAGGCCTGAGCTTAAGAAAGATTAATTTGACAGCTGAGTAGGGAATGGCCTGGAGTGGAACCCAGAGACTTGAGTCAGGGAGACCAATCAGCAGGTGATTGTGCAGATGTGAGATGATGAGGGCCTGCACCAGGTAGGTGGTAGATACTAATTCCACTACTCAAGGTCCTTTCAGCATTTCATTTCTGCCTAGTCTTATTCACTTTGGTTGCACACTATCCTGGCAGGTCATTTCTTCTTTCACATTTTTAGTGTCCTCATCTTTTTCAAGTATCTTGGGGTCAAGAAGTGGTATAAAAACATTATCAACAACAAATATAACTACAAAATGAGAGACACAGCAGATGGATAGCCCCAGTGTCAATACTGATACCTGCAGGATATAAATAACCAGAAAAAATGCCCCCAGTACATTGAGTGGATCCTTTGTGGAGAATTATAGAAAGATGTGGACCAGAATTACACAGGAGGCGGTGTGACTGGGTTGTAATCTACATTGGTAGAAGGAACACTCACAGGGATGAAATTGAGATACATCTAGAACTAAGTAATTCTCTCCTCTTCTCACTTTTTCCCCAAGATCCTTGGTTGGCAGATACAATATCTCTTAGGTATTGTATTTTCCAATAGTGCCCTAGTACAGGGCTCCATCTACAGGGTATAGCTAATCATTGTTGACTTCCATCTGGCTGACTCTATTCTTCGGTTGGTTTGAGATTTATTTTTTCTAACTCTAAAGTTGGGAAGTTGTTATTCCCATCACCCTGAAGTTATAGATGGAATTAGGAAACTCCATGAGACAATCCTGTGCTTTATCAGCCAATACATTAGAATGTAAGTTTCTTTAGGGCAAAGACTTTTTGATTTTTGTCCTCATTTCCCCACTATCGAACATTACCTGGCACACAATCAAAGCTTATGGATTGATTGATTAATTGATGGCATATTAAATGCTTTCACGGCTTGCACCCAGCATGGTTCTGTGTGGATCTACTTCAATCTAAACCAGAGCTTCTTAAACTGTGGGTTGCAACCACATACGGATCTTGAAAAAATTGGCAACAGTAAAAGGTTTCTGAGAGAGCAATGACCAAAAATTAATTCAAAAATTAAACTTGTGATGAATCAGAGATGTTTCTGGCAGCATTTGCCCATGTTGCATACGTATACTTCACTGCAGCCTTCGTTCTGAACACAAAGCATGTGCACTTTGCACTGTGCCTGCCCTCAGGCTGTTCAATGCCAACAAGGCTGCCCAAACTTGAAAAGGGTCTCGGGTGGAAAAAGTTTAAGATTTAAACCACTGAGAAATCAGAACAAGAGAATACCGGTATTCTTTTTAGTCACAAATGAGGTTCACCTTTCCCTAGATTCCTAACTGACTTTTTACCTATGCCATTTTGAGGAGTTCTCAAGGCAGCTAGGTGGTGAAGAGGGCAAAAGGATCAGGTGGACCTGAGTTTAAATTCAGATTCAGATACTTACTAACTACGTGACCCTGGCAACCTCTCAGCCTCAGTTTCCTTATCTGTAAAACAGGGGTAATAATAGCATGTACCACATAGGGTCATTGTGAGGATCAAATGATTTAAAATGTATCACGTCTTTGCAAACCTTACAGTCACTGTATAAATGAGAACACATAAGTAGTCTCTAATGATGTGTCTGAGTGAATGAGCCTTAGAGCAAGCAGAACTCACTCAGGTGAGGCATATAACATTTGTGCATGGAAGGGGGTGAGGAGGGCGGACCAGGGGTGATAGGTGGGAAGATTACTTTTCAACTATTAAATAGCACCAAAGTGAAATTGGCCAAGTAATCTTCGTGCCCTGGTGGGAAGGAGGTAGGCTAAACATTATGGAATTTTTATTGGGAATGGGAAGGGGTGTGCATGAAGAAGACCCTTGGGCACTTCCTCTCTTACTGTTCACTGAGAAACCTTTCTCCTTTTCCCTTCATAGTACTGTATAGTGGAAAAAGCACTGAATTTAGAACTAAATGACCTGGGTTTGAATCCTGACTGCCACTTAATACCTCTGTCCTTTTGGGGGAAACCCCAAACAAGAGGCCCCTGTGCTTTTTTCCCCCCTTTCAGAAGAAGCCTTAGCCTTCTTCAGACTTCTCTGCCAATTAGGAAATTTGGTACCTGTGTGATTTCCTTGAGAGCTTAATAAAAATTGGGTGATTAGAAGACCTCAGGCGGCACTTTTTAAATAGTCATTAAACAATCATTACAGATGGAAACAGCTACAACCAGGCTACTGGGAGAGTGTGGCTTATTACGACATAATCCTTTTTCAAGTCAGAATGAATGTGTAATCAAAGCACAAAGGGAACAGTTTCAAAGTTCTGAGCCTACCCGGGCAAACCTATAAGACATCAACCAGTCTAAATTGGTGCCCCAAATGTTCAATGAACACATAGTGTGGTGCTCTAAGTAACACACCATTTAAGGCATTTTCCCCTCCTTTTAGGGAAGACTTTATAGCCTTTCATGTTTCCCCATAGCAACCTGCCTCTCTGACATCCCCCAATTTGGAAAAATGGTGTCTTCATGGTGGGTTCTAACTTGACTTTTGAGGTAGATCTTCATAATGCTTTTCCCTCCTTGGGCTCGAGATAACAAATTAACAAGTAGTTATTGGAGTGATTAAGCTGCTCAGGGGTGGGCTGGGTTGGTTTGAGCAATCTCTGGAAGGCTCTCTGTCCCACAGATAGCTAGTTCCCTATCCACTTGCCACAGTGTCAGAAACTTCATCATTAGACTCATTCAGAGGCCATCTAGTCTGATTCCTTCATTTTACAGAGGGGAAAACTGAGTCTCAGAGAGAGGAAATAAGTTACTAATGTCATATAAGTAGTAAGTGGCAAAACTGGGATTTGAACCAGGTCCTCTGACTCCCAATTCAGCATTCCCTCCACTATACTGCACTGTATTTCTTTATATTATTGTTATTATTTTTGTGAGGCAATTGAGGTTAAATGACTTGCTCAGGGTCACACAGCTAGTAAGTATATGTATCTGGGGCTGGATTTGAACTCCGGTCCTCTTGACTCCAGAACCAGTGTCATATCCACTGCTCCACCTAGCTGCCCCAACACTATATTTCTCCAGATGAGTTGGGATTGAGAGGTTTGAGTTGATTGCGAGAAATCAAGCATGTCCCAAAGGAACAGTATTGGGACACTATGGTAAGATGGAACACATAAGGGATGGTATTTCCTTTGGGATAGTTAACAGAGAATATTCATCAAAGGAATGGGGGTTTTCATCACTTCATAAGTTTAGACTAGAGAGAGAGGCAACCTCAGAAGTCACCTAGTAAAAACTCTTTCTTTTTGCAGATGTGAAACTGAGGGCTAGAAAGATTAAATAATGGGCCCAAGGTCAAATAGGTAGTAAATAGCAGAAGTAAGATTTGAACTCAGGTCCTCTGACTTCAAATCCAGTGCTCTTTTCTCCAAGTACTGGGATAGTAACGAGGAAGGGGGAGATAAGTCCCTGAGATTCCTTTAGGGCAGGTCGACTTTGTGTAGGGTGCTTTCAAAGTGGGAGTGTCCTCTGGGAAGCAACATAGGGTTATAGAAGAAATACTCTCCCCCCATGAAATGAAATAACAATGAAGTTCTGATTCTTGGAGCATCCGGAAGAAACAACTTCCTCTCTGATCTCTGCACCATAGAAAAGGTGTTTGCAACGCAGACCTGAGGAAATTGAGAGTATACCCAATGGAGCTTATCACGCCTCAACATCAAAAACAACAACAACAACAACAAAAACTGGCTGAATAACCAACTGAGCTGGGAAAAGATTCCATCAAGGTTAATTGGCAGCAGGAGCCAACGCTTTCTCATTGGTTGACAATTTTCTCCTTCCCCTTTTTTCAAATGATTAGTTGGATGTTGTATAGACATAGATGTAGAACTATCTACCTTTGCTCTTTTCAGTTGCTTTGCAAGTGGCCATCCTCGATCCTTTTAGGGGGTTGCAGACAGATCTATCAGAATAATTGGAGGGGATGGGATCTGAAGAGATACAGAAATATATCAGCTCAGAAAACATCTTCTGGACTCATCCCACCAATTAAAGAGTCACTTGGGTACTTTGGTATAGTGCCAAGCGTGCTGGTCTTAGAATTGGGAGATTTGGGTTCAAATGCTAAATAGGATACTTGCTAGCTACATGACAATGGAAAAGTTATCTCCCTGCACCTCAGTTTCCTTTCTTGCAAAATGTGAAGAAAAATTATTGTACCACCTATTTCAGAGAATTGTTACAAGAAAGTGATATGTTTGCCTCTGTTATATGTCTATATGTGTGTATAGATATGTACATATATCAATATGTGTGTGATTTATCATTATATTAAACATAAACATCATAATTATTTTTGTTATTGCTACATTTGTTCTTCTCATCTTATATTCAGCAGAGTTTAGAAAGAAATGGTCTGAGGACTCGGGATAAATTGCTAGCCTACTAAATTCTTTTATGTTTGATTTTCAGCAGACTGCTGCACAGGTGGGTAAAATGAATGCTTTTTTTTTTTTGGATACTTGTTTTAAAGTAATGAGATGTAAGCTCATCTGTAGGCCCACTAAAAGCTTCTTTGGGGTAGACAGGATGATGGAGATGGTCTGCACTAAATCATGGTTTTGACATCTTCTGTGCCTCTATATGTTGAGAGCTTTTCTGTTTATGTAGTTTGGCAAATAGAAATATCCAGTACAGTGACATCTGTTAAAAATGTTCATAAGTTGTTACAGGTCAGTATTATGTCTGCTTGAATTCTGAGGGCTTCACAAATGTCAAGTCAAGTCAACAGGCATTTATTAAGTGCCTACTGTGTTTCCAGTCATTGTGATAAGCACTAGGGATACAAAGAAAGGTAAAAATAGCCCTTGCTCCTGGGGAGCTCATGTTTTAATGTGGGGAGACAACAGGCAAACAACTATGTACATATAACTCTAACCAGGTTTGTAAGCTACGTGATTTGCCCTCTCAGCATCTGTGTGGATAAGTGCTACACCTCTAGACATTTATGTAGAGCTTTCAGATTTGAAAAATATTTTACATATATTATTTCAGTCAATATGAATACTATGAAATATTAAGTCCCCAAAGGACTCAAGAGCTGGGGCTCTGAGTTCCTTTCCTAGACTGTAAACTTCTGGAGGGCAGATATTAAGTCAAGTGTAGAAGCTTTAAAGTTTATTGGGTGAATATATTGTTACAAATTTAAAACATGCTGATTAATTATATGTGAAATGCTTTCATGGGATATTCCCAGAATGGTTTGTGTGGATTTATTTGTGGTTTTAAATTAATGGAAATTAAAAGAATATTTTAAAGCCTATTTAGTTCTAGATTATGAGCTCCTTGAAGGGAGGGGTGGCTTTTGACTTTCTTTGTATCCCCAGGATTTAGTTCAGTGCTTCAAATACAGTTAGGTGCTTAATAAATGTTTGATGGCTTGACTGGTTGACTTGACTTCATCATCTTCATATAAAAACTTTCACATTTCAAGATCAGAATCTTGGTCCTGACTGAGAGAACTTATGTGAACAGCCTACCATAGCCACCCAGACCATTCCCACTTTCAGCCTCTCTTCCCTGGCTTTGTGACCTTTGAAGTAGTATTAGGGACATGAATCCTCACTACTGTGTCAGGGTTAACCCTCCTCCTCAGAGTCATAGATGTCTTCTTTCAAATGGTACAGAAAATCCCTGGGGTACTTTGCATAGCTTGGATGAGCTAAGGAAGAGGAGGATGGGAAACATCAATGAATAAAAAGGGGGCATTAATACCTTTCCCAGCCCCAAAGAGACTCAGTGGGAGGCACATTGCTTGGATGCTAGGGAAAGAGAAGAAATGAATTGGACTGTGCCCTAATTTGGCTGGGAGTGGGAAATGAGGACTTTTGAATGAAGTAGAGAGGGATAGAGATTCTTACAGTCACTAAAGGAGACCCTTTGTGTGGAGGGAAGGGCTGTAGGACCCCAATAAAAGAGCAGAACGCCTGAAATGACTCACAGGCATTCTGACCTTGAGCCTTCCTGAAAGAGCTGGAAATTTTCAAATAGCTCAGAAGCTTTTGGTCCTGGCTATTTCATTTTGAAAGAGATGTAATACGGATTACACTTCCAGGGTAATCCCTCTATGGTCAAGCTGCTGGAGAGCTGGCGCTGTATCTTGGGAAAGAGGGAAAACAGTGGGAAGCTTTGGCAACGGTAAAAAGAGACATGGTGATGAGCAGCCAGTAGCTATGGACAATGAGCATCTTGGGGAAGAGACCTGACCTGCTATGAGCTATGAGACAGACCGCAGCACCTGCCAAGAACAGATGATAGCAGCAGTGGAGTGATGGAGCATTGTTGGGAGGGAGGGGGAGCCCAATATGATTGGGGGTCAGAGCAGTGATGGGAGGAAGAGCCTGAGAAGGAACAATAGCCACAGAGTACTGATGGGCAGAAATAAATCCAAACTGTGGCCTCATTCTGAATAATACTATGATGTCATGCAGACTGTGAGTGTCTAAAATGTGAAAGGTCTATTCGCTCCTTTACTACTTTTTGAAAGCCTGCATTCTTTCCCCTTGCAAGGGGTAGGGATAAGATGGATACAGGATAGTACTGTAAGTCTCAAGGACTGCATTGTCCCTGGGGAGGCAGATGCCCGTGATTGTGTGTGTGGGTGGAGGGAATAGTATTTGGCAATCTAGTGACCCAAGTCAGTTTTCCTTGGGGAAAGAGGGAGAGGTTTATCCAGGGTAGTCCTATAAGCTAAGAGTTCTGTTAAGTTCCTTTGGGAAGATGGAGACCCACCAGAAAGGACAATGTTTTCATTGTCAATGGACTCAGGCTGTTTTTGTGCTCTTAATTGTTGAACAAGTCTGTTCTATGTTTGATAGTTTGTGGTCCTATATAAGGACCTTATTAGGAATTGAGCCAGAGAGAGGTCAGAAATCTCACAAGTGTACCTAGGTCTATCATGTTTTTGACACAAGAGGTGTAAATACATGGTCTGGTCTTAGCTAATATAACACATGCTTGATAATAAAGGTATTAATACTTTCCTAACAGGCATGAATCAAGGTGTCATTATTTTTGTTTATATTTGTATATTTTTATTTATATTTGTCAGGACCAAAATCTCTCCATGAAAATTCGTATGATTTTATCTGGGCATCATAAGATGCTCAGCTTTGATCATTATCATCATGGCCTTTATCATCAAAAAAGAGATTTTAAAGCAAAACCATCTTCACCAAAGATACAGGTTACATTAAGTTAGGTGAGAAGGTCACTGAAACTTGTCTTTGAAGAATCTGTGGTTGAGACTTGCAGCACTCATGATTGGAATGTGGACTTGACATTTTCTAGCTGGTATATGTGTGTGTGTGTGTGTGTGTGTGTGTGTGTGTGTGTGTGTGAGAGAGAGAGAGAGAGAGAGAGAGAGAGAGAGAGAGAGAGAGAGAGACAGAGAGAGAGAGAGAGAGACAGAGACAGAGACAGAGAGACAGAGAGACACAGAGAGAGAGAGAGACAGAGAGACAGAGAGACAGAGAGACAGAGAGAGAGACAGAGAGAGAGACAGAGAGACACAGAGAGAGAGAGACAGAGAGAGACAGAGAGAGAGAGAGACAGAGAGACAGAGACAGAGAGACAGAGAGACACAGAGAGAGAGACAGAGAGACAGAGAGAGAGAGACAGAGAGAGAGACAGAGAGAGACAGAGAGAGAGACAGAGAGAGAGAGAGACAGAGAGAGAGAGAGAGAGAGAGAGAGAGAGAGAGAGAGAGAGAGAGAGACAGAGAGAGAGAGAGACAGAGAGAGACAGAGAGAGAGAATAGTGCTTTGGAAAGAGCAGTAGACTAGGAGTCCACATTTGACATTTTATAAATAGCTGCTGTGACATCTGTGATTACTTGTGGCTATTTTCAGAGTAGACTATCCAAATTAGCTCTTATACTTCCTTCCTAAAGTCAGTAGTATGACAACATGACGATATTGAAATTATCCAGCAAGGGAGTGCAATATCTGAGTTGCTCACCAGGTAACACTCTAGAGCTACCAGGTCCATAGACATAGGCTAACCTTCCGAAAGACCACAGAATCCCAACTGGCCACTAGAGGGTGAATAGCTTAAAAATGCCTATGCAACCTCACTATGGCAGAGCCAGCAGTCAGTCAGTCAATCAATCAACACACATTTATTAAGTGCTTATTATGTGCTAGGTAATTGTGCTAAGTACTAGGGATACAAATATAAACAAAAAGGATGACAGTATCAATCCTCTAAGAGCTTACATTTTAATGGGGAAAGACAACACGTAAAAGGGAGTTGAAAAGTGAGGGGGTTTGAGGCAAGGTACCTATGTAGTGGCATTGTTACGAAGACCAGAGAGTCAGAAGCAGAGCCAGGAAAGAAATGAAAGATGACCAGCCTGGGCTGCTTCCCAAAATGAAGGTCTGAGGACTGAAGGGGGCACGGGGATGTTTTGGAGCTGAGGGGAGTTCCTGAGTGAGATGACAGCTGGTAGTGAAGTCTGGACAGCCCGAAGCAGAGTCAGGAGAGGATTGAGTCAAGATTGGTTGGCTCGGGCCCCTTCCCCCAGAGAGTGGCAGCACTAAGTTCAAACCCACGGTGACTGGGTTTAGAGTTATTTGGGGGATAAAATGAAATACTCACAATTTGAAAAATATGAAATCTATGAGACCCTGTATCTTGGCTGTCCTCACCTTGGTCATGACCACCCACATTCACAGGACTCAGACACTCAAATATTGTTGATCATAATGTTTATTTAACGTAGTGGAAATGGAAGGGGAAAAGTTAAGCACATCTACAAGGAAACATTTGTCTCTATTCATCATCTGAACTTCCTCTTCTTTGCCTTTTGGGGGGGGGGAATTGGTGAGGAGGAGAGAAGAGAGGTGATGAAAGGAATTTCTTGCAGCTCAAGAAAAAGGAATCAAAGATGAGATTAAATATATCCAAGACCCCAGTTCTGGATCAGAGTGCAGCAAGAGAATCAATTTCTCCTTGTTCACTGGCCAAACAGGTTTCTCAATTAACTGCCAGGTTCAGAACTCAGTCCCTGTCACTGTTTCAGAATCTGCATTGTCTCCACAATGCCAGCCTTTGATCACTTCAGTTACTGGCCCTTAGAGTCTTGGGCTGCTACAGTAGTAGCCTCTGTTCTACCTCATGCAAACCCATTAGTTCCTGTTGAATGGCAGCTGCCAATTATCCACAGACACCTGCAGGAAAGTTAGCAAGTTCCATTCCAATGGCAGCCCATCAATGGCCCCACCCATGTAGAACAAGTCTCCAAGAAGCAGAAGGATGTGGCAGCCCACTCAGTCCTCCATGCCGAGATGCATACATGACCCAGCACTCAGACTCCCACCCTGGGACTCTGATTGGCAAGAGTTTTCCATATTCAGCTTAGACTCAGATCTGCCATTTTGTTTTCCATCCTTCTTCCTGCCATGCATTGACACTATCTACTAATTTTAGTTCTGGGAACAGTAATTAAATCAATAATACTGCTCTGGGAAAGGATGAGCATTCTTCCTGGCTACCATTCTTTTGTATGTATTTATTGCCTTCCACCTCAAGAATGTAGCTCCTTGAGGGCAGACACTGTCCTGGTTTTTGTTTTTTGTATTTGTATGCTCAATAGCACAGTGTCTGGAACATAGTAAATGTTTAATTATTTTAAAAAATTCATCATACAGATTGTTTACCTTCCTCTGCTTTATCACATTACTTTCCATACTAGAGCATGCTCACAGCTGTTTAGCTTTTTTATCTATTTTCTCCTAAAGAGAATTGGGACAATATTACTTCTTGGTCTATTTCCCTTTGTGGAAAACTCAGAAGGCCTCAGGTCCCCACAGTGATGAAACAACAATGTAAAAGCATCCACAATACATAGACTTGAGTTTTGGTCTCAGATCTGCCATCAACTAGAAGGGAGACCTTGGGTAAGTCAGGCTTTTTTCTTTTTAAATAAGTGCTTTGTTCAGTCTTCTTCTTCTTCTTCTTCTTCTTCTTCTTCTTCTTCTTCTTCTTCTTCTTCTTCTTCTTCTTCTTCTTCTTCTTCTTCTCCTCCTCCTCCTTCTTCTTCTTCTTCTTCTTCTTCTCCTCATTATTGTCACTTCCCTCTCATCCAATAGAAAGCTCTCTCATAATAGAGAAGTATAGCTAAGCAAAGTAAATCAATAAATTGGTCATATCTGGCAATGTATGACTCATTCCACACCTATAGCCCACCACCTTTCTCCTAAGGGAAGGAGACATACTTCTTGTCAGATCTCTGTAGTCAAGACTGGTGCCTGGTTAGATGAGAGTTCTGCTGTCTTTCAATGTTGTTTTTCTTTACATTATTTTGGTTATTGTGTAAATTGACTTGGTTTCCTTATTGGCCCAATGAGACAGTTGGACAAGCTGATTTCTGAGGCCCCTTCCTGAACTATGATTTTTGGATTCTAAATGGGATAGGGAGGGAGAACGAGGCCACCAGGGAGAAATAGAAATAGGGCTGTCAAGGGCAGGGAGAGGAAAGCCCCAAATCCAAGAATCTTAATGGCTTTCTCAGAGTTTCCTGCCAAAGAGAGCCCCCATAGTGGCCACTTGTTGACTCCTAGCTTAGAGGCAGCTGGAGAAAAAGAACATTCTACAAAGCAGTGAACTGGATTGAAGTGATCAAGCATTCCACTCAGGGTCCCACATGTCTCTATCAGACTTTCCTGACCCCATCCTAACTACTGCTTTAATATTCTCTCTTTATTTTCTCTGCTGGCCATATGAAGTGATGAAGTAACAGGGCGAAGATGATTGCAGACCTCTCAGAACACCTGCAAGACACAGGCACCATGCCATAGGCTTGATTGAGAGAAGGCAAGATTCATTACCAAACAGATCAACTGACTCTCCTCCTGCCCCTTCCCCCTTTCCTTCCCTTAAACACCTGCAAAGGCAGGTCCCTTGGGCATGGGAACCTATTGGGCTCTTGTAATTGAGCTGG
This sequence comes from Phascolarctos cinereus, assembly GCF_003287225.1. NCBI lineage: Eukaryota > Metazoa > Chordata > Mammalia > Diprotodontia > Phascolarctidae > Phascolarctos > Phascolarctos cinereus. The sequence goes on along the minus strand of NW_027555736.1, from coordinate 97,451,348 downwards.
GGTGAGGTAGTTTCCAATGGAGCATGAATATGGGAAAGAGGGAGACCCTGCTTGGATGACAGGAAGTCATCTAACTGTGTTTGCAGAGAGGGCTGAGGAAGGATGCCATTCCTAATGGGGTTAGCTAATCCAGATAGTAATAAGGATAGAAGAGTCAGCCATCATAATCACAGCTAATGGATTCCAGATGGAGAAATATAATTGTTGTCATTATCGTTAAAAAAAAAAAAGAAAGAAAGAAATCTGAGGGACCAACTTCCTTCTTACTCTCCTCTCCCCACTCCCCCCCCCCAATTCTATTAGTTGGATAGGTTCCCTGCAGATAAGGGGTACCTTTGTCATTTCTCTTTCCCTTTTTTCTTCTCTGGAGTCCATTCAAATGTAATAGTTTCATTAACCTTGAGACATTTCCAATTGAGTTGAAAACTCAAGCATAAATGACCAATTAATTGGTAGTATGTGTTGAATAGAGTAGGGAAGTAGAGTTCCCTCCCCTTTAAATGCCACCTTCCTTTTCAGCCATATTGCACAAATGTTAAAGTGGAAGTGGAATATCTGGCCTAAAGCAGAGAACTCTTTTCTCCCCTTGGATGCAGCTGTTCATTTTGTTTAGGTTGTTAATTGAACCACTCCCAGGTGCCCATTTTATAGTATTCGCTTTTAGAACAAAATAAAGAAAAATCGTCAAAGCTTCTCAGCCTAACTCATTGTCAAGACTCCCAAGTCCTATAAGATGCCTGAGTTTAGAAGCAAAGAATTATTTACACTCTCTCTCTAGAGAAAAAAAGCAAACCCTTAGTGTTTTCCTAGGCCTTTCAGTTAAAACCCTGAGCTGTACCATAAGGTATCTTTCCATGGAAAATAATCCAGTTCAGTTGTACTTATAAATCCCACCCCCCTCCCAATTTTTATTGATAACTTTTGTTTTCACAGTTATTTTCTGAGGTACTTTTCCCTCCCCCCCACCCCCCACCTCCCACCATGTGCACATACCTCATCACTGAGACTCCTACTGCAACAGAGAAAAAAGTTACGTAAAAATGCTAGACAAAACAACCATATGTGATAGTGTATCTAACATTCTACTCCTGTAGAAACCAACCTGTTTATCAAAAGTAGAAAAGTGTGTAATATGGCTTTCATTCTTGTTTTTTTGGAAGAAAGTCTGTTCACTGCAGTCTGTTGGGGTTTAGCTGCCTCTTAGTGTTGCTTTCATTTACCACTTTATGGAAGTCTTTGTGTAGTATTCTCATGGCTCAGCTTTCACACACACACACACACACACACACACACACACACGCACAGATTTAGAGCTTGAAGGAACCTGAGGGGTAATTTTACAACTGCCTCATTTTATAGATTTGGAAACTGAGGCCAAGGGTTAAGTCAAGTCAACAAGTTTTTATGAAGTACTTAATGTATTCCAGGCATTGCTCTAAGCAGGGGACACAAAAGAAAAAAAAAAAGACAGTCCCTTACAAAAGTGGGTTGGGAGGAGCAGGAGTTACCCATGTAGGGACATGATGGAAAAAGAAGTCTAGAGAGTCAAGAGTGGGACCCAGAGAGGAATGAAAGAGTGGACATAGCTGTCCTAGGGGTCTCTTCCTTAAAATGGAGGCTCTCGGAGGAAATGACCAATCAGAGAAAACAGGCCTCAGGGGCAGAGGAGTCTTCCAGAATGAGAACAGCAAGAGATTTGCCTGAGGTGATCATAAAGGTAGTACATAGCAAAGCTGAGATTAGAATTCAGATCCCATTCTCCCTCCATTATATCACACTGCTTTCTTCCCCCAGTACCATATGTTACAAGTCTTCCTATGTGTCTCAGAATTCCTAATATTTATAACATAACATTTCATCCCATTCATATACCATGCTAGGTGGCCATCTCCAATCTTCCTGATCTATATCTTGCCACTGGACCAAGATGTTCCAGAGGAGAGACTGAGGCTGTGGTGACTTTACATAGTCCTGCCTCACTTAAATCTAATTCACTTGTAAGTCATGACATCACCTTCCTGATATCACAGTCCTCTTCAAGAACGAAGGACAATCAACAATCTGTGAGTATTAGTAGCTGCCCCACTGGGGACCCAACTGGCCAGTTCCCTCCTTTCCCTCCCTCCCTCCTTCCTATCCCTCCCTCCTCTCTCTCTGTCCACATAGGGAATCATACCCTTACCTGCCAATGCTCTGCTCAAAGGAATATAAATTTTGATTGCTGAAACCTCACAAGATATCTTGGGGTTTACAGGCTAGATTTCTTTTTCTTAAGGACCAAGCCTTAAACCCAAATCTCTCTGGCTCTCATTGATTGGCCAACAATAGGTCCCAGCTCAAGTCTCATTTGGTCATTGTTTGGGTGGTGATGGCTCAGAGTCAGTGCAAATAGCAATTGCTTCTGTTTTGGAGGGAAACCCTGAGGGTCTTCCCCTCTCAGATTGATTTTTTTTTAAAATTAGGTAAAAGAGGCTCATTTCTTGGCTAGCCTTAATCATCGAATGGGTGTTGCCCCAGACTGAGATCTGGGAAAGACCTTAGCTTAAAAAGGCTAAGGTCTCCCAATGGATCCAGGGCAATCTCCAGTCTTCCCGATCAATATCTTGCCACTGGACCCAGATGGCTCAGGAGGAGAGACTGAGGCTGTTGAATTTGCACAGCCCTACCTCACTTAAATCCAATTCAACTTGCATGTCATGGCATCACCTCCCTGATGATGTCACAGTCCTCTTTGAGAACAAAGGACAGACAACAATACCATACTAAAATATACTCATCCGTTTTGGTGAGGGTCCACTTTGGCCCTACTTCTTTTGCTACCTCAAACTGTGCTGCTATGAATATTTTGGTCTATATGAATCTTTTCTGATTGAGCTCCTTGAATTGTGTTTTTGGAAGTGGGATCACCAGGTCAAAAAGGTGTGAATAGCTCAGTTTTTCTCACATAATTCCAAATTGCTTTCCAGAATGATTGGACCAATTCACAGCTCCATCAACAGTGTATTGGTGTGCCAGTACTCCCACAGCTATGTAAATAGGTTATGGTTTCTGGGTGTTTTTTTTTTTTAAATCATGTTGGCTGTTTTGATGGATTATCTTAAATTGTATTTCTCTTGTTAATAGTGATTTGAAACATTTCTAAGGTAGTGGTTGATCATTTGCATCTTTTCTTCTGAAAGCAGCTTTTTTTCCATCCTTTGACAATTTATCAGTGGGGGAGTGATCTGTCTCATGCTACTCATAAATTCTTGCAGGGAGTCTTATCTCTGACCTTTACTCCTTCTATTCTTCTGGCCTGGGGTGCCTGTTTTCCTCCTTTGCCACTCCACCAAAGCCCAACCATGTTCTGGCTAGGCTCTTCTCTGGTTCCACCTCTTTCCTTGACCACCTTAATATCAACTAACATTCATATAGTACTTTTAAAGTTAATAAGGTATGTTGTTGTTTTTTCAAAACAACCCCATAGCAAGGAGTATAAATATCATACTATATTAATCATATTATATTATATCATAGAGTATAAGTATTATTAGCTACATTTTACTACTGAAGAGTATGAGATTCAGGGAGAGCTAAGGCTTGACCAAGGTCAGGCAGCTAAGAAGTGTTAAAGGTGAGAATCAAAACTGGTTCTCCTGACTCCAGGTTCAGGACTCTTTTTACTATGCCACAAAATGATTTCTTTCTTCTCCAAACTCCTGTAACACTTATTGTAGGAATCATTCGAGTGGCATACTCAGAGCTTCTTAAATTGTGGGTCCCAGTTACTGGGACTGAAGCCCCTAAGGGATTGAGAGTGGAAAAGTTTAAGAAGCCCTGAATTATCACTTCCTATCTTGATTTGTCAGAAAGGCACAAGGGCTAAATGACAAGAGTACTGAGCTATGAGTCAGAAGGCTTGAGTGACATTTTCACTCCTATTTATTAGCCTGATGGCTGGGCAAATCATTTCACTCAGTTCTGAAACTCACTTTCCTCATCTGTAAAGTGGAGATAATAATGCCTACTTCATAAGGTTGTTGTTGTGCTTTTTTTTTTTTTGATGAGGCTCTAAAGAAATAATTTATGTGAAAAATTTCTGTAAAACAAAGAAGGAAGGAAGTAAAATGAGGGACCTGGCCAATGGGAGCTCAGTCCTCACAGCATATGCAGGGGACTCTGTTTGCTGCCAATCTAAGTTAGGGATTTGATGAACCTGTTTCTGGAAGTATGTGATAACAAGCATTGTAGGAGTCAGAGCTGTGCACAAGTCTCCTTTGACTGTTTCCTTTCTGTTTACTGTGTAAGGGGAAAAAGCCTTTTAATTGGTTGCTGAACCAGAAAGGAGAGTACACACAAAAGGGTCCAATGGAGAAAATCAGACTCTCTCTTCCCTGGTGTTGAACAAGGAAGAACTGGTGCAAGCTTTTGCTGCCATACTTTCCCTTCCCATGAGGGTTTTTACATGTTGCCAAGAAAGCAACTTGTCTATTGACTATTCTGCCTTTGGAAGTGAACTTGGTGGGAGGAAAGCTTGTAGATAACCCCTTAAGTTTTGGCCTATACTATCCAGTAACTGAGGTATAGAAAGGAGAGTGTGCCCCAGTTTGTGGGGACATTATTGTGCTTTAGTTCTTACTGTACTTTCTCAATTAATAATATCCTCTTAGTAAAATTTAATGTATGGTAATTGCATATTGATGATAGGAGATGATTTGTCAAATGATGCTAGGAAGGTTAGAAGCTCCTTGTACTGCACCATGTTGTTTCTTAAACTAACAAGATGAACCTAATACTGACAAGGTGACTGCCTCCTTGGCTTTCAGTAAAAGAAACAAATTCTTGAGTTTGCCATGCATATACATATAAGGAATAAAATAAAATAGATCAATTTTCACTAAGAAAACTATTAGATACATAGCATCTTTTTATTAAAAGTACTGCTTTTGTCATTTTCCTCTTTTCAAATTTATATTTTATTCTAAATTTAACACCAAATAGAATGGGCATTTTCATCTACATATGAGAATAAGAAAAGAGAATTGTACATTAAACTGTGGGTCTCTGTTGTATATAGTTCTTTTTAAAAAATACATAACAAAATCAACATGTGATTACTTTCTGGCCTTCCTTCTATTCTCTTCTGTGTACTAAAAAATGCTTCAATGACTGTCTTTTTATTTTCTCTTTTTCAGCTGCCCTGTCTCTGGGTTCTCTCTTAATCACCCTCACCAACCCCAAATAAAAAAGAAAAACAAAACCCTTGGAACAAATATGCGTAGTCAAGCAAAACAAATTCCTACATTCTAGCACCTTAGCACAATGCCTGACATATAGTTAAGTCCTTAATGAATGCTTTCAGACATTTCTGGAAATTTATCTTATTCTCATCTTGTGTATTTCACCTCTCTGTCAGGAAATGTGTAGTATGCATACCTTACTTATGGAATATTTCAACGTGATAATACAGATATTCACCCCATATTCTGTACATTCATTCGACAATTTCTTAGATCTCCTTGTATGCATAGCCCAGGTTGGGAGCGCCTGGTGTAATGGATAGTGAGCTAACAATGGGGATTCAGGAAGGGCAGTTCATGTACTGCCTCTGACATATATTAGCTATGTGAACATGGTCAGTGACTTATGCAACTTGCATCTGTGGAGGAAGTTTCCAACCTGAAAGTTCCCCTCAGTGAATTTACCACTCTAGAGCCCTACCCTCCCCCCCAATTTTTTTAAAGGCTCCTATTGACTGTCTTGGTTCTCTGTCCTGGAGTCTTGACCTTCTGGTATGTGCCTAGCTGGCATCCTTTGCTCTGCTGAAGCCCATAGGCACATTGCACTACATAAGGAAGGTAGGTATAGCATCTGTACTGGGGGACAGTTCTGGAAGAACAGTCTTGGATTCCTACATGGCTTCCAGTCAGGGACCCAGGGCTCATCTGGGAAAGTCAGGCATTTGCCTACCACAAGAAGATTTTGCTTCCTTTGTCCACAGGCTCCTTATAGCATTACAGTGGTTTACTTTGAGAGAAGAGGAGTTTAGCCAAAATGTACTGTAATTAGGCTTCTCTGAATGAAATTCCTGGAAAACAAGCTTCAAATACTCTGCTGCTTGGAATTGCTTTCTGGAACAAGTTTTTACTGTCACTGGTTTGTTTTCCATTCCTTCAACCACACTGTTTCCCCTTTTTAGGTATCCTAGAATCATAGGACTGGAAGAAGTCATAAGAGGTCATTTGGTATATCCTCCTGCCTCCAGGACTCAGGAGGACCTGACTTTAAATTCAGCCTCAGATACTTATTAGCTATGTGACCCTGGGTGAGTCATTTAATCTCTGTTTGCCTTAGTTTCCTCATGTGGGGATTATAACAGGGTTGTTGTGATGATCAAATGAAGTAATGTTTGTAAAAAGCACCTACCATAGTGCCTGGCACAGATAAATACTATATAAATGCTTATTCCCTTCTCTTCTGCCTTCTTATACTTTATGCCTCTTTTCACACTGTGAGGTCCAGCAAAACCGTTTTATTATTCCATCTCCATCTCAAAGGCAGGAGTGCCTTTGGACTGGCTGTCCTTCATTCCTGGAATGAATTCCCTCCTTACTTCCTCCTTTTAGAATCCCTGGGTTCCTTCAAGACTCAACTTAAGTGCCTCCTTCTACAAATCTACATTTCCCAATTCTCCCTAGTTATGAATGTGCTGCCTCCCATTACCATCTTGTATATATATACATGATGTATATGTTATGTCCACATAATACATACATTCTGTATATATCACGTAGGTTTATATATGTACATCTTGTATCCTCCATTGGAAAGTAATTTCTTTTAGGGCAGGGATTATTTAGCTTCATAAATAGTTGATGATTACTTGATTGCTAACCTTGTTTTAGGAAAAGGAGAGCTACTCTGAGAAAATAAACCCAACATCTTGCAATCTATTTTGTAGCTTAGATTTTGAGAACTCAACTCGATCTGTGAAAGATGTGTTGTATTTGGAGTCAGAGGGCCAGGTTAGAATCTTGGCTCTGCTCCTTTCTAGCTGTGTGACCTTTGCTTAGCTTCTTTACCTTTCTCTTGTAGCTCTGTGTCTTCATCAGCACATTGAAAGAGTTGGCCCCTTCTTGCTCTGAGTCTATAATGCTGTAACTTGGGTTCAAGTTTTATCTGGTGTACTCTTGAGCTCTGTATCCGTAGACAAGTCATTAAACCTCATTGGCTTCACCTATAAAATGGTATAATATTAATTGTACCATTTATCTCTCAGGGAGTTTCCATATCCACATCAATGAAAATTACAGGCCATGCCTTGGCACTTGACTTCCCTTACTCCCCCACCCCCAATCACAGAGCCATTGTGATAAAACCACTGTGTAAACTCTAAGTACTCTGTAAGTGTAATTATTGATCAATCCTCAGGGCATGCCCACCTCACACTCTTTGCAGGCCTACATCAATCCTAAAGACTGACTACTTTTAGGTTCAGCCTAATTTACTTTGCCTGAATTACTGCAGGGACTTAGGGTGACTTGGAAAGCCAATTCTAACCAAGAGTCATTCAGTGTGCTTTGTTTCTAGAAATACATTTCCATCTGTGGATAATCAAATATTGAACCTATTAACAGTGACAAGTCCCTGTGAATGGAGGAAGTGAGGTATTTCCCATAATCCACAGAGACAATGGGTCTTTTGACTACACCTGGGAATAGGGGGTGAACCAGTCCCAGGTCACAGGCAGAGGAAGACAGGGAGACAGGGATTGGATGTATTTTGGAGCAGCTGGTGAGAAAAGTGGATTGGTAGAATTGACCTACTAGGGTCTTTTTTTTTTTTTTGGCAGGTATGGGGAGGGAGAGGGGAAGGTGGTGGGGATTGCATGATATGACCTGTGATGAAAGATTCCAGATACAAGGAATGTAATGACACAAATGGAAATCCATGCTGAACTTTCAGTCCAGAGACTAGGGATTTCCATAGCACCACCAAAATTGGAACACTTGTCTCAAAGTGTAAACTTTGGGGAAGAAAGGGGAACTTTGTTTCTGGGACCGGGAGGATGAGCAGAGAGTTAGTGAGGAGAGAGAACTCTACTAGCTGGTAGTGGAGGAAGACCTGGGCCTCATATACATACAATCTACCTATATTTCCCCCTTTCTGCACCATAGCCCTACTATAATCACAAAACAAAGCGTGCAGGCCTGCTCCTTTATCATTTTACATACTCCTCCCAGGCTTTCTGGTGCCTCATAATGGCCTTTTCCCCTCATTAAGGCTGCCCTATATGTTCGTTTTAATCTAATTTATCCATGTGAAAGTGTTGAAAGTACGCTGTTGGTACATCTGTAAATTAGGACAATCTTGTTGGAAAGTAATATGGCATTATACAATAAGAATTATAGATTTGTTTCTATACCTTGACCCAGGGATCCTACTACTAAGACTGGCTATACTATAAGAATGTAATTGCCAGGGAATAAAAAAGAAAGAACCTATCTATTCAAAAATATTCATAGCAGCGTTATTCATAACAAAAAGACGGAAAACAACCCGTGTGTCTACCTATTGGGAAGGTCTCAACATATTGCAGCAAATGAGCATAATGGAAATGACAGATTTGAAGAACACAAAGAAATGTACAGAGGTGGATATGAAGAGACTCAGGGTGAAGAAAACAGTCAGAACAAAATAGACACCAAGTATAATTATGCAAAAATATATAATAAGAATGATAGAAACAAAATCCAAAAAAACACATAGAAAAAAATGAGTTCAGCATGGGACATGGAAACAAACCAGATGTTTTTGTTGCTTTTATTTAAGTTAATATACATTTTAAAAGCCAACTATAAATAATGGAAGTTGACACATTCCCGAAGGACTGCTTTTTTATTCTTATTTCATTCAAAAGGTTTTTGTTGTTGTTGTGAATAGTTAGAATGAATAAAATGGTAAGAATGTTGATGGTTAGAATGAATAAAAATAAAAATGGGAAGAGAGGGGCACAACGTGATTTACCTTAACCCAAGCTCCTGCAGGCTGTCTCTAGCCATCTGTGGGGGTCTGCACTTGCCCTACCAAAGACTGTGCCAGGAATTGTCAGTTCACTATTTTAACTAGCTTACATTTCTTACTGATGAGTCTGCCCATTACATCCCCGTTGTGTTTTTGGAGCCAAAACGCTAATTTTTAACTTTACCCTATCTGTGTTGCTTCCCTTTCCATCCGTCCTAACAAGGATGTGGTGAAGCTTGAATGAGCTTAAGAGAGCCAATTGTTAAATTTTCAGCATGAGCATTTATTCCTTAGAAATCAACAAATGCTACGGATCAGGATTCAATTTATTATTTTATTGGTTTTTAGACTTAAGAAAGTGTTGGGGAAAATGTTGGTAATACAGATTAAACTTAAAAGTGGGTCATGAGTACATTTTTTTTCTTTTTGGTTAAACATTGACCATCATACTGCTGTCTGAATGTATGTTGTATAAAACTAGTTATTTTAACATTTGTTTCCTCACAAGAATATGAGTTTCTTGATGGTGGGGGCAGTTATTGCCTTTCTTTGTATCACCCAGCCCTTAGCACAGTGCCTTGAACACAGTCAACACCTAATAAACGCTTGTTGACTGATTACTGACAAACTGCCAAATCTCCCCAGGCCTTAATGAAACCCTCACTAGGTCCTACCATCTCCAGTAACTATTATCTTATATCTCTTCTCCCCATCTTAGTTCAGCCCTCTGGAAAATCCATTTACACTTAATGGCTCAGCTTCCTACTCTCTTACTCCCTTCTAAAGTATATACAATCTGGCTTCCCACCTTATCATTTAACTGAAAATACTCTTTCTAAAATCACCACCAATTCCTTATTGACAAATCTAATGACCTTCTCAATACTCATCCTTCTTCACCTCTTTGTAGGATAGAACATTATCAGCCACATTATGCTTCTATACACCTTCTTTTCTCTAGGTTTCTGTGACACTGATCTTTTGGTCGTCCTACCTATCTGACCATTTCTTAGTCTTCTTTGATGAATCTTCATTTATGCCATGCCCACTAATCATAGGTGTCCCCCAAGGATCTGTTTGGGGCTTTCTTCTCTTTTATCTTTATATTATCTTATTTGGTGACCCAGTTCCCATGGGTTTGATCATCATCTCTGTATAGATGAATCTCAGATCTATCTATCTATCTATCTATCTATCTATCTATCTATCTATCTATCTGTCTGTCTGTCTGTCTGTCTGTCTGTCTGTCTGTCTGTCTATCTGTCCCTAATCTCTCTCCTGAGTTCCAATTCCGTATCATAAACTGCTCATTGGACATTTCAAATTGTGTGTCCTGTAGGCATCTCATAGTCAATGTTTTCAAAACACAATTCCTTCCTCCTTCCTCCCCCCCCCATGCCCTAGTCCAGTGCTCTTCCGAACGTCTCTGTTCTTATCAAAGGCACCACTGTACTTCCAGGTATCCAAGTTTCAAACCTTGGTGTCATCCTCAGCAACTAATTCTCACTCATCCTTTATATTTTTTCATTTTTATCTTTACAACATCTCTTATATGTCCCATTCTTTCCACTCACAGAGTTACCACCTTAGTTCACCCCCTCATCCCCTCTCACCTTGATTATTTCCTTGTAATCAGTCCCTCCTTGCTTCAAATCTCTCCCCACTCCAATTTATTCTCCACTCATCTGCCAAAGTGATTTTCTAAAACTTGGTTTGATGATGCCACCTTCTTCTTAAGCAAACTCTTATAGCTGCGTATTGCTTCCAGAATCAAATATAAACTCCTCTGTTTGGTATTTAAAACTCTTAACAATCTGGCACCTTCCTATATTTTCAGTCTTCTTTTTTATATTTTTAACATTTTCAGTCTTCTTACACATTATTCTATGGTCTAGACATATGGGTCAACTCGCTGCCCCTCACTCATGAAGCACCACTTCCTGTCTCTGACGGCCTTTTCGCTGTCTGTCTCCCAAGCCTGGAATGCTCTCCATCCTCATTTCCATCTCTTAGAACCCCTAGCTTTCTTCAAGACTTAGCTCAAATGCTACTTTCTTCAGAATGCCATTCCTCACCCCACCCCACCCCACCCTCCCACATCCTGTACCTTCTTTAAGGTCACCTACTTTTATATACCTTTTTTATGAACACATCTTCCCTATTAGAAGAAAAACTCATTGAGGGAGTTTTCACTTTCTGTTTGTATCCTGGGGATTTAGCCTAGTGTTTGGAGCATATTAAATACTTAATAAATAGTTGTTGGATTATTGATTGAATGTGATTTTCTCTTTCCTCCTCCTAGGATCCTCTTTCTTCACCGCTCCCTCTCTTATGTAGCAGATAAATGGATCCCAAATCATAGCATCATCAAATCTTTAGAACTGGAAGAGAACCTAGAAACCCCCTATCTGGTCCAACCTCATCATTTTAGAAATGAGGAAACCAAGGCCCACAGAGGGAAATTGCCTTGTCCAAGGTCACCTAACTAGTAAGCAATAGAACCTGGACTAGACCTCCTGTCTTCTGACTTGGGTTCTTTCAACCATAGCATGAAGATAACATTTTCAAATAGAGTTTGCAACTCTGTCCCCCCAAAATATGATGTGCCACAGTTCATATCCAACTGTTAGTCTGATTGGCCCAGAGAGCTATATTTTGGGAAGTTCTGGAGTAGTGCAGCTGGTATACTAGGGCTTATTTAAGTTCAGAGAAAAGCGACCAAAATTGGCAATATGGTACAATGGAAAAAAACACTGGAACAGGAGTGAAGCAATCTGGGTTCTAGTCCCAGCTTCCAAACAAACTGACCCTATGCCCTTGCAGAAGTCACACAGCTGCTCAAACCCTCAGTTTCTTCATCTGAAAAATGTTAATGATGATGACTGGCCTACTTATTTAACAGGCTGATGAAGATTTTCTGAAAGGGCTCTGAAAAGTATAAAGGCAGAGGGTGAATTTAGATGACTTTTAATGCCTCTTTTGGTTCTCACATTCTGGAAGTCATTCAAATGGTAGAAAATGGGTCCTTGGAAGAAAGGTGAAAGAAAGAACCAAGCCTGGGGAAGAGATAATTGATCTAAAGGATTCAGTAAGAGGAAATGAGATGAAATCACACCATCTGAAGAGCAGCTTTGGTTAGATATTAGGAACAATTTCTAGTCTTTTGAGAATAGTTTAACTTTGGGATAGGCAGCCAAGGCAAGCTGTAGTCTCTGTCCTGAGCTGGTTTAACATTGGATACATGATAATCCTTTGTTCTAGATAGTCTAAATGGAGGAAAGTGGCTAGACCAGATGATATTATTTAAAATTTTATTTTTATAAACATTTATTATCCCTCCCTCTCATTGTTCCAATTCCCACAGAACAATACCCACTCATCCTCCAACCCTGACCCCCTCACGATAAATGCACAGTCTAGCAAAACAAATTCCCACACTGGCCACATCCACATATTCTCAGACCAGATGGTCTTTGAGGCTCACCAAACTCGTCTTCAAGAAGTAGTTTCTTCATGCAGGCTTGGTAAGACATTTGGCTGGATAGATCAAGATCATGACACTTCAGATCCCTTTCTGTCCTTTTTAGTTTTTAGGCCCATATTCCCTTTCCGATTAGAATTTCTCTCTTTTTCTCATCACTTTTGCATTGGCGACCAAACTTTTAACATGTGAGAAATGTGGCTGGGCTGAAGGAGATGAGTTTTGGTTTTTTTTAAACTTTCTGGGAGTTTTCCCTTGAGAGCTACACATCTCAATTATATTTTGCATTCTAACTGCCAGGAGATAGGAACCATCATCCTTATACAGAATTCCTTGATCACAGGCAGAGTTTTAATGTTGTTGCTGTACCAAGGAATGAAAAGACCCTTCTTTTAAAAATCCATATTTGTTTTTTGTCTCCCCCTCAAGCCCTTCCACCCACTTCTATTACTCACATACAATTTTTCAACCTGCAGGCAATATCCTGTAGGATCCACTTTAAGGTTCTTGTAATTGTTTCTGGGAAGAATGTGTTAACAAGGCAGAGCTGGGAGTCTCTCTGGTTTAGGACAAAAATGGGACTTTCGGCTAGAAGTCAGCAATGTTTTTGTGAAAGCAAGCTGTAAGTTTGCTAATCTTTCATGCCCAAAGACCCCGTGGTCTTTAGTGCCTGAACTATTTTTTGATGTTGTATTGTGTTTAAGAGAAGGCAGAATGAGTGGGTGGAATTTGGCATCCGGTGCTGGGCAGGAAGGACCCTTGGGCTTGACCTGAGCTTGGCTGGGTTGTGTGCTCTCCAAATACCACCTCCCCTTTTGCGCTTTCTCTGGCCACTTTAAAGGAAGATACCAGCAATCAAACAGAGCTAGTAGCTTCAAGTACCTGGCTCCTGGCAGAGTATGTGGTGGAGTCTAAAGAAGCAGTGCTTACCCACTCACCTAAGAGCAGGGGCTATAGGAAGCAGCAGATGGGTTCTGGAGGTTGTGTAGTATAGAGAAAAGGATATCAAAGGTTGAGTCAGAAGACAGGAGATTGAATCCTGGCTGTTAATATCAGTATGACCTTAAGGTAAGTTTCTTTCATTCTCTGAACTCCTTGGTTTTTTCATTCGTAAAATCCACTAGATTAGATTATCTAGATCCTTTCAGCTCCAAATCCTATGATATCCACATGTATGGAGTCACCTTAGTTCCCTACTGCCTTGGCACTGACCTTGGGTCATATTGCCATATGATTGTTGGACAGGACTCAAGGATCGTGACTCTTGCACTTGTGAGTTACTTGCCCTTTTCTCCCTTATGGTCATGGTCATTGAGGGACAGCTTAGGAAAAGGCATTCTTATCATTCATTTTCTCTGAGTAGGATACACTGTGGGGTCAACATGTTCTGTTGTGGGCAAGTAGTCTTCGTGGTTGTGATAGCAGCAGGTCTGTGAGGGTTACAGATTCTCACCTGAAGCTAAGCAATACAAGATCCCACATTTACTTGTGAATTAAGCAAGAGTATAATAGAGGACACTTACTAGCTGTACAATCCTGGGCAAGTCATGTAACCCTAGTTGCTTCATTTTCTCATCTCTAAAATGGGGACACACTGGAGAAGGAAATGGCAAATCACTTCAATATCTTTGTGAGAAAATCCCACGGACTTTGTCCGCAGGATCACAAAGAGGCAGATATGACTACACGACTGAACAACAACAATAATAGAAGAACAACCCACAATGATGGAAGAGCAGAAAAGTTGGATGTCCTTGTAGAGTGGCAGGAGATTTCAGGTGCCAGATTTGGTTGATTCTCCTTTTTGGGACAAGCAAGCCTAGTGGCGAGAGGAGACTGGTCTTGGATTTAGGAGGTCTAGGTTCAAGTCCCAACCCTCCCATCTTTGGCAACTCATAACCTCTTTGAGTGTCAATTTCCTCATCCCTAAAATTGGGATAACACTTGTCTTCTCTACCTCTCAAGATTGTTAGAAGTTTTAAACAAGGCAATGCACAGGGCACTATTTAAAAGCAGGATATTATTTTGAAGAAGCACACAATCCAGCTGGCATTTAATGTCACTACCAGCCACAAGAGCATGAATTGTGTGACTGGAGATCACCGTGGCTCTGTACAACCGTTTTACATTAGCTCAGTAGTGGGAGTTATTCTGGATCACATAGTCCGGGTTCTGAGTAGGGCCTAAGATAGAGTTGGGACCACAAGTGAACCAGGTAATGGTGCAGATTAAACTAACCCCTGCTCTAGAAACAGGGGGGGAAATAGGGTCACAGGAGTTTTCCAAGGTTTATTGTTCTGTCAGTTAAGATGGCTTGGATTTGGGCAATACTGATTGATTAGGAAAAGACTTTAGGTGGGAAGGGACAGAACCAGAGTAAAAAAAAAAAAAGCATAGATTCAAGGGGCAAGTCCAAGATGGTGGCTTGGTAAGGCTTAAGGTCTGCATTTTTGGCTGGAAGAGTCCAGTGGCAGGAGGGACTTGTTACTAGGGATTATTTTATTCTTTGTCTTGGTAACCCCAGCACCTATTATTTAACCTGGCACATAGTTGCCTGCTCAGTAAATGCTTGTTGATTAATTGATTGGCAAATCAGGGACCAGATAAGGAAGATAGATATAATCCAAAGCACTCCAAGGCTCCACAGGGACCAGCAAATTTTAAGCACAGCTTTCTGTGAGCAGGCCCTGTACCTAGACCTTCCCCAAACCCCCACCAGCTAAGGGACCCTTCTGCCATGACTACTTTTATTAGCCTCCGTAATAACTAGAGGTGTCAAGGAGAGCTCTTTCTGTGCTACACCTGCATGGAACTTACTGGGCAGAAGTCTTACCCTGCCATCAGCCAGGGGGATACTGGAGCCAGCTCTAACAAGCTTATAAAAGCCAACAGTTAGATTTTTAGTGTGAGCTTCGATAACCTCAGAAATCAGGAATTACTACTCATCAACCCTTGATTGTTTATTTTGTTGATTGTCTGGACTTAACAAAGTATTAATAATGCAAATTAAACCTAAAAGCACGTGCAAGTACATTTCCCCCCTGTATTGCTCCATAAACAGTCCTTAAATTTGGCAGCAGTAAGTGCAGCAGAAGGCTCAGGGAATGAAGTTATCACCCAATGGAGACCTGGTGATTGTGGGCTAATAATAATGATAACATCATCATCAGCAGCAGCAGCAGCACCACCATCACCATCAACAACACCACAATCATCAACAACACCTCATCATCGCCAACGGTGTCACCAACTTCACCAATACCGTAATCATCACCAATGCCACCACCATCATAGACAGCAACAACATTTGCAAAGTTGTTTTACAGCCATTATCTTATTTGAGCCTTACAATACCTTAGTAATCAACTCATTTCCTCTTCATAAGCTGCCACACAAACATCTTTACAATTAGGCCCCTTGATTCTCTCTCTCTCTCTCTCTCTCTCTCTCCTCTCTCTCTCTCTCTCTCTCTCCTCTCTCTCTCTCTCTCTCTCTCTCCCTCCCTCTCCCTCCTAATGGAACTTATTTGCTCTAGTCAGACTAGTTTCTCCCCACTGTCCTCCCAACACAACCCCCATGAGTTTGCTCCGGGACTTGAAGCCATAACAGATAAGGAACTGTTAGGGGAACTAGCGATGGTTAGCCTGGAGGAGAGAAAATGAAGGTGAGGCTAAAGAAGCTGCCTTCACAAATCTGCAGTGGGGCTGTCATGGGGAATTGGGAGTAACCTTCTGTAGAACACTGGAGCTTGGGTTGATGCTCAAGGAAGGCCAATTTTGGCTCAAAATCGGGAAGAACCTATTCATAGCCAGAGCTGTCTCAAGCTGGAACAGACTGATTTGAAGAGAATGAGCTCCCTGCTATTGGAATAATAAGAGCTAACATTTATATTGTATTTTAAGGTCTGGTAAGCATGTTAAATATGTTATCTTATTTAATCTCCACAACAACTCCATGAGTATATTTTATTCTTATCCTCATTTTACAGATGAGGAAACTGAGGCTTAAAGCAGTTAGGTAGTTTCCCCAGAGATAGGAGTTGAACTGCATGTCTCCCCCAACTCTAAGTCTTGCACTTTTCCTACGATATCACAGTTCCCATACTGGAAGTGTTTAAGCAGAGGTCCAAAGTCTCCCTATCAGAGATACTGTAGAATAGATTCCTAAATAGGATTAATAGTTGGATTATGATCTCTAAGTCTCTCTAAGAATCTATGGTTATATGTTGGTGCCCAATCAATCTTACAGATGAGGAAATGGAGGTTTATATAGGGGAAATGACTTGTCTAAGGTCACCTTGGAATTTCCCGGCAGAGCCAAGAGTAAGACTGTTTTCTTGATTCCTTTCCCACTATATTTTCATCCACACCAGAGTGAAAATATGTTAACTTCTATTTGAAACTAAAAGATATTTTAGGAGACAAGGAACTACCAACATATCAAAGAGTTTTGGGATATTTACAACCAGGGGTGGTCTCTGTGATGGAAAGAATTTCAGATCAGATATTCCATTGCTCTTTTGTAAGGGTGAAAATTATAATGTGTTCCAGTCAGCCTGGGCTTTTTAAGTCTTTGGATGATATAACTAATTTCATGTTTATGGCCACTGAGTCAATTGGTTTGGGCCAAACTTACTTTGGTCACCTCAGGGACTGATTTTAAACTGATCATCTACATGGTTGGTTTTACGAAGTCATGAACATCATATGTTCCTATCTAGTGTGAGAAGTCTTTCCTACCCATGTTCTGATGGTTAATTTCAGTTTGAACTCATCAGAATCCTTCTATTGGTGATATGGCTAAACTTGGTGGCCTCTCTAAATCATGTTACCGTGTAGAAGATGTCAAATGGATCGATTTAATAGAATAGGCAAAATGGATTAGGTGAGTTCTTCACTGTATCCAGAAACAGCCTAAGATAGTACAGTGATCACACCCTAGTAAACCATCTTGGCAGATGGGCTAAACCAGGTTGAGGGTAACCTACAGGCCTCAAACCCAACAGTGAGGTAGGGAGATGTGTACCCCAAGCATGGGAAGACTTTCTTGGGCGGAATGGGCAGGTAAGATCAATTTATTCCAACTGCCATGAAGGTGGCAGAAGCTGGTGCTTAGAGCTTGGTCAGACATTGAAAATGCCAAGGTCATCCACTGCATCCTGGGCCATCATCATTGGTCTTCCTGACTTTTGTCTTGCCACTGGACTTCAATGACCCTGGAAGAGAGAGTGAGGCTAACAACTCTGTGCAACTCTGCCTCACTTAAATCCAATTTATGTGCAAGTCAAGATATCACAAGATGATCCCAAGACATCAAGACATCATCTTGTGATGTCATCAGTCCTCTTGGAAAATGAAGGATGAACGACAACAATAACAGCTGATATCATTCATTTCAACATTGCTGGTGTGATTTTTTTTTTGTTTATTTTTATCCTGTATCTCTGAAGTGATATAGAGTCTATACATAGCCTGTATCTCTGACATGGTCTTCCCTGCAGCGAGCAGGTAACATTACAGTACTATTTCCTTCTCTGTTTTCCTAATCCATAGAGTAACATTCTAACATTCATTAGAAAGGAAAAATGAAGGGAGAGGATTAAGGGTACATTGAGATAATCACCAAGTTGATTTCCCTGTTGAGCCAAGGAGAAATAGAATTTTGAAATCTGAATGGAAAGGGGAGATTTTTGTGAAATTTCTGAAACAAAGTTTACAATGTTATAAAGTAAATAGCCTGGCCATTTATGTTCTTCTCTTCCCAGAGACAGTGGAGCAGAAAGAAAGAATGTGCTATTCTTATTCCTTCTTGATGGGAGTTACATTCCAATCGGGCATGCAGATGGAAAATCATCCCATGCCCTATAGACAGTAGAGCAAATGTTCCATGTCTGGCTTAGGAATTTGTTTCTTGCTTGTTTCTATTTCTGTCTTGGCTAACGATTTGTGTGAATTATATCAGACAGTAGTTGACCTTTCTGTCTCAGTTTATTCATCTGTAAGATGGGAATGGAGCTGACCCCAGACAGGAAAGGGACTTGCTTTGTCTCAAATTACCTGGTTAAGTGGACTAGTAGAAAAAGCCCAGGGCTGAGAGTCAAAAAAACCTGGCTCTGTCAGCATTGCTTGAATTGTGCGTCCTGAGCAAGTCACAACTTTTCTGTCCTCCACTGTCTTCATTTATAAAATGGGATTAATAACTATCAAGGTATAGTCAAAGGAGGGTTCAAGTCCTTGGCACCATCACTTATTAGCTAGTCTTGAACTGTTTCTTTATCTCTGTAAGTTGCCCATTAGGGTCTTTCTCAAGAGGAATAATATTTGGAAAGTGCTTAGCACAGTGGGCCTTCTATAAATGCTAATTCTTTTCTTTCTCCTTCTGTCTTTCTCTACCCACCATGCAAGGCTGGTGTGAGACTTGAAGGAGGTGATATATTTGAAAGCACTTCATAACATTTTATAAATGTAAATCATAACAATTCTTAATATGACTACTGCCCTCCATATTGAGCTATGTGAGGTTAAATGAGAAAAGGAATGTGAAAGAATTTGGGAAAGTATGGTGCTTCTCCGAAGTTAGAGCTCGATCATTATTATCACTACTAATAATAAGATGTTCTGCTAGAGGATCAGAGGCAAACTTGATGTAGCATAGAGCTGGCCTTGGCGCCAGGAACGCTTGGGATCTAGTCCTGCCTCCTGGCGGCACGATCTTGGGCAAAGTCATTTAAATCAGCAAACACTACCAATCAGGACTTGATTTATTATTTAGTTGATTGTCTAGACTTGAGAAAGTGATGGAGAAAATGTTAATAATGCAGATTAAAGTTAAAAGTGTGTCATGGACGCCTCCCCTCCCCCTTGAGCTGGTTGTTAACTATTTCCCAGAATACTCCTGCTTATAGCAGTGAAATCACAGGTCCAGGTCCAGGGCCTGTCCCTGCAAGATCCCAAATAGAAGCTCCTAAAAGACATGTCTGTGCAAGAGGACCTTTTTTTAAACTGCTTATGAGTTGCTGCTTCATTTGAAAATAGAAGTTTTATGGGTTTCTTTATTTTTTTGTTACTTATTTTCCAATTTAAAATTTACAGATGTTTTACAGGCATCTCACTCTTAAACAAATATCAATTTTGCTTCCTAGAACCCTGAACTCTGGTTAGACTAATTTGTTTTCATTAGACCATGTGTACTTATAGGATATTTGGTGAGCTTCAGAGGGGAAATAACAATTTCAGTCAAGCCAAGAGGGGTCATGGGAAGCGAAAAATAGCAGGAATTATTCCTTCCTCCCTTCCTTCCTCCCTTCCTTCCTTCCTTCCTTCCTTCCTTCCTTCCTTCCTTCCTTCCTTCCTTCCTTCCTTCCTCCTTCCCTCCCTCTCTCCTTTTCTCCTTTTATCTCTCCCTCCTTTATTCCTTTCCTTCCTTTTTTCCTTCCTTCTTTCCTTCCCCCCTTTTTTTCTTTCTCTTTCTTTCCCATATGAATGAAGACCATTCCAGCTTATATAACAGGGCAGGAGTTAGAGATGAATTAATCATGGCATTTTGCAAAGAAACAAAGTGCCTGATGTTCATTTCCCAATCAGTCAAGTATCTCAAGGACCTGGGGCCCCTTGGTGATGAGGAAATTAAATATTCCATCCTGGTTGGGTCTATGGTGAGTCAGGGTGAAAAGGCATAATGATGGGGCATGTCTATGATCATCTGGCCTGTAGCAATCATCAAATTCTGGGACTGAATGGAGAAAAAACCTGGAGATGAGCAAGGAGCCACACGCACTAGCTGATTCTCTGTGTAACCTAAACCCCCAGCTACATCTGGGCACCTCATGTTCTTTCTTGTACCTTGGAGAAAGGAGAAAAAAAAACACTACCTCGTTGAAAGATGAGCTAAGCCCTGTGGAGCATGCTGGAAGAAGAGGCAGATGATTAGCATGTTTAGATAACGGGTGTCTCCTCGAGGAAACTCACTCAGGAGAAAGGAGCTGAGCTAGAGAGATTGGACACTTGTATAACTAGGGATTGGCAACTTTCTAAAGTGACTGGCCAAGACTGTATTTATCCACTATCTTGCAAGAAAGGGTTGGAGATGAGAGGAAATTCAAGTACCTTGGAATAGGAACAGTTGGTTGAAGGGATATGGGTGACACAGTTGGCTCGTCCTTCCACCCTAAGCACGGGTACTGTTAAAAATAATCTTAAACGGCACCTTTTGTGGCATATGCCAAAGTTTGGCATTCTCTAGGCAGTGACAGAATAATAATCATCTCTAGAATCTCTGATTTCATCAATGTCAGCAGGAACTTTCCCTACCAGAGAGGCAGCTGGTGACACAGTAGATAGAATGCTGGGCCGGAGTCAGGAGGACTGAATTCAAATCCCACCTCAGACACTTACTGGCTTTGTGACCTTAGTCAAGTCCCTTAACCTCTATTTATCTCAGTTTCCTGAACTGTAAAATGAGGGGACAATAGCACCTAACTCTCAGGGTTCTTGTGAGGATCAAATGAAATAATATTTGCAAAGTTCTTAGCACAGTGCCTGTATATAGTAGGTACCTTATAAATGCTTATTCTTTTCCCCTTCCCTATCAATGAAGAGTGGCTCCTTTTTGTAACTCTAGAGAGTTGGTCTAGAGTTAGGAAGACCTGAGTTCAAACTCTACCTTTGATACATATTGGATGTGTGATTTTGGTTGAGTCACTTCACCTCTAGGCTAGGGGTGGGGAACCTGCAGCCTCTAGGCCACATGTGAAGTTTGGATTCAGTCAAAGGGCCTCACTTGAGGACCTAGAGGGCCACATGTGACCTCGAGGCCCATGGGTTCCCTACCCCTGCTCTAGGCAATGATACTAATAATAATAATAGTAGGAATAAGGACAGGGCAAGGCCTTGTGATTTTATTGGTTTTGGAAGCTCCCAGGTGAGGAAACTCACTTTACCAATCCAAGTTAGAACTTTCTCTGCAACTTAGAGTCTCAGAACTGTTTGGAGCATTAAGCAATGTGCCTGCAGTCACACAGCCAGTATTTGGCAGGGGGTACTTGAACCTAGGTCTTCCTGGCTTCAAAGCCTGCTCTTTACCTACAGTATAGGTATATATACATATGCGTGTGTGTGTAAAATCGTGTAACACAAATTGTCATTTACTAATGTCTTGTGTCTTTCCGGAGCTTCATAGTGGTTAGCACCATTAACCATTCCCCTAGAACAGCAATGACGACAGGGCAACTGGGGCTTTGCCTTCTAAGTCCTGGATTTAGAGGACCCTGGAGGTGACTTTAGAAGGTATTCATCTTTTTTTTTGGCTAGGCAATGGGGTTAAGTGACTTTCCCAGGGTCACACAGCTAGTGAGTGATATGTGTCTGAGGACAAATTTGAACTCAGGTCCTCCTGAATCCAGGGCTGGTGCTCTATCCACTGCGCCACCTAGCTGCCCCTTTAGAAGGTATTTGACAGTGTTTGCAGTCCTTCAAAATGTAGAAACAACATTGTTTAGTATCTACAATTATCCTTTCCACATCTCAGGGGGTTAGGGGCACATCCACATGATCTGAAAAATCTGGGTAAAATCTCCTTTTGTATCATAGAAGAAGTCTGAATTTTTTTCTTTTTCTTTTTCTTTTATGCAGTGTTCACTGTACCTTATTGTAAAATTTGGATTAAGTATTTGGTCAGAGACTCTGTGTCACCTGCTGGCCTTCCTGTATCTTCTGGGGTTTCTGCAAACTCTGAAAAAAAAAATCCCAGTTAATTTCTTATGCCAGCCTGACATATATTGAAACCACGCTAGGGAAAGTCATTATGTGGATGGCATAACTGTAGTTAGCAACAATAATTAGTTAAAGCAGAAAGCTACTCTATGGCCTGCGGTTATGGAGGAATGTGATCACAGTTCTCGAGTTGGCAAGGGTCTTAGAGGCTGATGAATTCAACCCACTCTCTGCCCTATCATGCTCCCCCCCTCTCAAATGAGCATATGCCTCGTGCTGCTTGTCCTATTGTACTAGCCCCAGAGGCAAAAATTCTTCCTTAAAGCCCTTTGCCTCTCGAAGATTTTGGTTTATTCTGCATTTCATGACTTCTGCCAATCTTCTGGGTTTTACTGAAGTGGTGAACTCTTTGACTTTATCCTGGCTTTTTGGTTACTCTCTCATATCTTAGTTTAGGCCAGGTGTGGGGAACCTGTATCCTTGAGGTCACCTGTGACCCTTTAGGTCCTTGGGTGTGGCCTTTTGACTGAGTCCAAGTTTTACAGAACAAATCTTCTTATTAAGGGGATTTGTTCTCTGAAGTTTGGATTCATGCTTGAGGACCTAGAGGGCCATAAGTGGCCTTGAGGCTGCAGATTCCCCACCCCTGGTTTAGGCTATGTTTTTCACTCTCCCCCAGGTATATTCTACTTCTTAAAACTAGCATAGTCTTTGTCATTTTTACCAATCTGATAAGTATTCATTGGGACACCAGAATTACTTTTATTTACATTTCTCTAATTATTAGTAATTTGTAATTTTTTTAAACATATTTGTTAAAAGATTGGATTTCTTCCATTTAAAACTGACTATTCATATTATTTGACCAATTATCTATTAAGGAATACCTTTTATTCTTATGCATTTAAATCAGTTCCTTATACATATTAGAAATTAAGCCATTATCAGAGAAATCTACTAGAAAGATTTTCCCCTCATGTCCAAAAATAATTTTACATAATAAAAATTTTCTATTTTATCTAATTTGAGCCTTTTTATCTCTCATTTGGTCATGAACATTTCTTCTATTCACAATTGCCAAAGGCATTTACTTCCTCGCTCCTCTAATGTGTTTATGATGTTGTGTCCTATATGAGATGTTAGTTTCTCATGTGTTTTCCAAAGAACAAAATGGAACCAGTATAATGTAAGATCTGTGAGAGAAGAACCTGTTTTTATTTTTATCCCCAATGATAAAACAGTGTAAATAATAAGTGCAAATAGTAAGCACTTAATACTTGTTGAATTGAATTTTCTTCTTAACTATTATTTTGTTTGTTATAACACTATTAGACCTCAAGAATTTATTGAAAGGCTGAAGTAATTGTGAAGAGCCCTAATGACTTAGCCTAATTTATGTAGGTCATTTTCCTGATGATGTGCTAAAACCTTATGGACTGTTGCCAGGATGTGGGAGATATTCTCTCCATTCTGCCCCATGCAAGCTTCTGGAGGGCAGGTATTTTGTTTTGTGCTTGCTATGAACAGGTGAAGGGACCTTACATAACCCAATTTGGAAGGCAGTGGAATCCAAATTCTTACCAGGATGTTTACATGAAATGGTGATGGATGGAGAAGTAGCTTCTAGAGAACTCTGAGGGGCAGCTTACAATTTTAAAGGGAAAAAGAACAAAGCCGGATGGAATAATAATAAAAGTTCACAGTTATATAGCTTTTTTGAATTACTACACACTTTCAAAGACATTGTCCCATTTTAGCCTCACAACAAACCTATGAAGTAGGTAACTAGCATCCTGATTTTATGGATGAGGAAACTGAGGCTGAAAGCTATTGATTGGCTTGTCTACATAGCCAAATGCTAAACTCCATAAGAGAGTTTTATAGTAGGATGCCTGTAAAAGTGACAGAAAAGTGGAATAGTCAATTAGTAAATAGTTGAAGCAATGTAATACATATAACAATATATATACATATATATTTAGTATCAAGAAAATTTATTATAAAGAAAGTCCAGAGGATTTAGACATTTCTGGCCAGAAGTGGGCTCCACCCCTCTTCAGGAGGGGTGGGCCCTGAGTGCAAGGGAAAGTGTGCTTTTATGCAGTTGAATTTGGTGCAAAACCTCCCAGGCCGGATTGGTCCAACCCTTCCTAGGTTACACCTTTCCTTACATGTTTCCCCTTGATATTCTCAAGTATGTTCCCCCTCCCTTGGTCATACGTCCCATGACTCGTTAATGAGGCTCTAATTTTATGCAGGGTGTGTCTGATAATAGTAATGAAGTTCATTAAGCAGGCACACTAACATTTTTCAGGTTTACCCTAACTGGTCTGAGCTAGCTCGACCCCTATCTTGATTTTGGGGTCTTCTTGGAACAATCCATTTACTTCCTATTGGTCAAGCCCAGCCCACCTACAGTGTACCACCTCTTGGAACCTTTGTTCTTTAAATCTCTGCGTTATTCTACTTGTGGAAACTTAAGCCCTTCTAACTCTAACAATTCCCTCCTCTTCTTCTCAATAAGAATTATGTTTCCACACTTTTTGTTCCTGTCGTCTTTCCTCAAAGTGTTTTAACATTAGTTCAAATTCTCCATCAGAAGGAGAGGAATGATCATTAATTCAATCATCATCCTAACTCCACTTGATCCTGTTACCTGAATTCCCATAGCTGGTCCCGTTGGGATACTTTTAGTTAGTGCTGTTTCTATTAATTTTTGCACTAGTCCTCTGATACAAGGGTTGATGCAACACCTTACTGCAGTTAAAACTCCCACAGCTAAGGTTAGAGAAGTGATGATGGATGCTGCTATTCCCTTCCATTTGCCAGACCAGGATTCTAACCATCACTTTAATCAGTTATCTATCCCAGAATTCTCTGCCAACTCCTTGGCTAAAGTGGTTAAACCTTGCAATACCTTAGTGATGGTTCTACCTGGGACTGTGCTGCTGGGCAACATTTCATCAAGGGATTTTGGGGACTTAAAACAATATGAGAGAAGGAAGGGAAGAGTTGACCTACCCATTGACAAATTAAAAAGGGGGCAGTCTCCTTATTAAGTGCAGATACAGAGACCCAAAAGTAATGATAAATTGTCCATTTAAAGCTTCAGAAGTCTCTTCTCATACTGCTGTCTGACACTCTTGACATCATCTGGTGAAGTCTTCTTGTCTAAGTGCTGTTCAAACAGTGTCCAGCAGACTCTCCTCCTGCAGAGATCCTTCTTGTATCCACTCTCCTACAAGATTGATCTCAGCCATGCAGAAAAGTCGTTCTCCTGACCTTCCCATGAGAACACCTTGCAGCTCATAGCAGCTCACAAACCTCTTTGCAGGTTGCTGACGTCATGGGTCAGTAGCTCAATCAGTTCATTGTTAACCATACCTTTGCCCAATATATTGGCTCTTGTGGTCTGCCGGCAGCTTCCCCAATCCCCTGGACTTCTTCCACGTGGTCCAAGATCAGGAGTTCAGTTGGGAAAGGCTCAATTCACCGAGACCGCTGAAATACAGCGGGACCGCTCTTCCCGGGATGTCTTACCTTATCCTCTCCGAAATCTAGATTGAGCCCCACGCTGGGCGCCAAATTGTTAGAAATAGGCTTGACACCAAAAATTTAGTATCAAGAAAATTTATTATAAAGAAAGTCCAGATGATTTAGACGTTTCTGGCCAGAAGTGGGCTCCACCCCTCTTCAGGAGGGGTGGGCAACAATATATTTCTAATTATTTCAAGTACATTTATTGACTTAAAGTGAATTAGACAACCGAGTAGAGGCAATGACATTAAAGGCATTAAAATAGGGTCTTGGGAGACCTGCTTTAATGAATAGGTAAAAATGAATTATAATTAGCACATCAACTGATTGCAGAGACTGGCATTTCTAAAATGCTTTAGGCTGCTTGAAGATAACTGGATCCATGAATTTTTAAAACATTCTTCCTTTTCAATCTTATTTACATTAGATTTCTACACTATTTATGAAGAATGGATTTATGAAGCAGGTCTGAGTTTCTGTCATCCCCTTTGGAGTTGTCACAAATTACAGATTAACACAGTGAACTAAATGGGACTTCTCTGTATTTTCTGAAGGACCAAAGATGGTTTTGTCATCAAAACTGGTTGAGCACCATGATGATATTCCACTTGTCCTCTATAACTGAGTCCATATACATTCAGAGACATAGAATTTCATAGTTAGAAGAGACATTATTGACTGTCTAGTCCAATTTGTACCTGAAAAAGAATTCCCTGACCATGGAAACCTGTTCTTGAATACATCAATGGAACTGTGGTCTCAGTAATAGACCATTCAGTTTAGGTCCATTGTATTTATCTGTTTGTCCTGCAGCACCACAAGGTTATTATGGAGTATACAGAAGGAGAAGACCACCCCTCAAGGAGCTTACAGTTAAGTTGGGAAGATATATAATCACAGAGAAAAAAGAACAATACTAGGTCTTATATGGTTAGGACCACAAATGTGTGATACAGACTGTAACTATGATACGAGTTCAGAATCAAGGAAATTCTTTTTCCTTTACTCAATCAACTTTTCTCGCATGGTAGCAAAAAGAGGAGGGAAGAGGACGAGCAGGAGTTGGAGGAAAATGAATAGGGTAGTGAAGACATAGAAAGAGAAACAGAAGAATGAAAGCACGTATCCTGATGCCAGCATTAATGTGGTGGGAACTCATCTCAGTTTATTCCTTCACTTTGTTGCTCCTGAATCTGTATGAGCCTTTTCTTTCTAGGAGAGTCTGTCATCATCAAAGATAGATATGTACTCCTTAGGCAGGCATCTTCATGACTCATTTGCATCCTCTTTGCTATAAAAATTCCTTCACCCTGACCTCTAACAATTTTAAAGGAACTCATGCCTGAAGTCATTCTACCAACAGCTATGATGCCCCTCCTGATGAAACAGAATCTGGCAAAATCCTTCTCTGGAAATTTGTACTCATTTTTTGGTGAAATTATAGGCAAAGATAATAACACTAGCAGTAGTAGCAGGAATATCATTAATAAGACTTTACATATTCATGGTGTTTTATATATTTCAGAGACTCCCCACATAAAATGTTATTTTATCTTTTAGAAAAATCCTGTGAATTACACAGCATTAGTTTTATATCCATTTTACAGATGAGGAAACTTGAGGCCCAGAGAAGTCAAGAAAATGCCCCAGGGTTGCGCAATTGTGGTGGAAAGAGTGCTTGAAGCCAGAAGACCTGGCTTCTAGTCCCTGCTGTGCCACTTACTAGCTAGCTGTGTGATCTTAGGGAATTCATTAACCACTCTGCTGCCTTCTCCTGCTTCATGTTTGAAAAGAATGGAGCTTATATGTGATGATTGCTAAGGTCTCTTCTGGATCTGATATTTCATGATTCTAAGTTATTGGCAGAGTCAGAGACATCTTTAATTTTTTTTACAGTACCAATATTGTACAATTCTTATTTTCAAGTCATAAATAGATAAGAATCATAATTGCTCATGTTGATTTTAAATGGATTTCTGAAGGATGTGAGCAGAAAGCAAAAATTTAAGAAAAATGCTTTTAATAGATGTTGCCGTATGATGATGATGATGATGACACTAACATTTTTATCATGCATACTATATGCCAGACATTGTGCTAAATGTTTTGCAATTATCTCATTTGATCTTCAAAATACCCCTGGGAGGTAGGTGCTATTATTATCCTCATTTTACAGATGAGGAAGCTGAGGCAAACAGTTTGAATGATGTACCCAAGGCCACATAGCTAGTAAGTATCTGAGGCTGTATTTGAGCTCAGGTCGTCCTGACTCCAGGTCTGATGCTCTATCCATTATGCCACCTCTAAACTAAGTAGGATGAAAAGGTTTTCAAAATAGAGAAAAATAGCAGAAGAAATCAGAACCGTGAAGGAGCAGGAAGAAGTATGTATCATCTTCATCATCCTGTCTGGCATGGGAGCTGTTCTGAAGATGCTTTCAGTAAGTTTATAGAAGATGAGTCCACATTTCAATACTTTCCTTCAGTTACAGAAAATATACAGCATTTTATTTACCCAAACAATAGTTCTTTGAATATTAAACATAAAAGAACAATAGTGAGATAGTGACTTGTCCCAAGATAGTTTCTATGTGAATGCTAGTGAATACATAGTTGATAAGAATGAGAAATAATTATAATAATTGACCTGAAAAAAGGTTCCAATCTTGATTCTTTGACCACTGGGCATTTTTTCTTACTTTTGAAGAGCATCTTTTAAACAATTCATCATGGCAATTTACACTTGATGTTTCCTCTCCCTTTAAACACCTTGCTTCATGGTAATGTGCACCCCTTCTTCTCTCCCAACCCCTGCTTCCTCCATTTGTTCTCTCTGTCTGGAAGCAGGCTGTGATTGTTTCAGTCCCAAGTTCTCAGCACAGACCAAGTGCAACCACCTCCATGATTGGCTTAATTAATGGCATGGAAGCATGTTTTCCAAAGTTGTCCTGGGGACAAGATTGGCCATGCTGTCTCTGCAGTTCCTAGGGGTGACATAGCATTGCTCCAAACCCATCTATCCATGGCTAGTGTTGATCTCTAATCTGCTTTTTCTCCTCCTCCTCTGAACTCTTATAAGCCTTGTCTTTCAGCAAGTGTGAAACAATTTCCTCTTTTCACAGAGGCCCAGTGGCAGGCAGATTAATGAACCTTAACACAACAGAGGCCTGCCTAACAAAAAAAAAAAGTCTGAAAAGCATTCTGCAGTCCCCTATGACATCGCACCCTGTGAAGGACAATTATAAAAAGACCACAGAGCAACTGGGCTGCCTTCCCTCGCCCACAATTTCTATGGCTCAGAGCCACCCTAAAGAGCCCTACAAAATGATTATTCTGTTACTCTTGGTTTCCCCTACCTCGACTCTCCCCACCTTACATACACACCTAATACCCCACTCCCTGCTGCCCCATTTTCTGAGAATATCAAGGACTGTGACTCTTGACATCTTTAGACAAAAATGACATGACAGGGATTGGTTTTCCTTAAAATAAACACAAAGTTTCTGTCATCTTCTTGTTAGGACTTTTAGTTCAGAGGCTATGATAGATGGGTGTAGTTTCTGTTTCAGAGAGAATGTCAGAATGAGCAGGACTTACTTAGCTGGCTCAGCTGTGCCCACTAACTCTGGCCAAAGCATCAGGGAAATGAGGCTGGTTGGTAGTTTTTGTTTTTAGGGAGATGTTTTGGTTATTGTTGTCTCTCTTTCTTCTCCTCCTTCCCTCCCCGGCCCCTTTCAGTGGAGTTGGCTCAGACTCTCTTAACACACTAGTGTGTGGGACTCTCCCTCAGAATGTGAAACAGATGGTCCAAGTGAGGGACTCAGGGATATTTGCTTTGGAAACATAGGGCCCAGGTGTCTGTGGTGGAATTTCCAGCAGCTGAGGGTCTCACTGTGCCTAAATGTCCATATGATGTAGGGAACCCCTGAAGGATTTGGTTGCCAGCTCCTAGACTGCCTGGGAGCGAATGATAGCAGTGAGCCCAATGGGGGGGACATTGTTGCTCAGTCATGTCCAACTCTTCATTACCCCATTTGGGGTTTTCTTGGCAAAGACACTGGAGTGATTTGCCATTTCCTTCTCCAGTTCATTTTACAGATGAAAAAACTGAGGCAAACAGGGCTAAGTGACTTGCCCAAGGTCACACATCTAGGAAGTATCTGAGACAAGATTTGAACTCAGGAAGATTAGTCTTCCTGACTTTCACCCACCACCTAAGGCTTACAGGGGTTAATTGGCTTTGCCTGAAATCTCTGAGCTGTTAAATGGCAGAGATAATTCTAAGCCCCCCTGATCTTTCTTCTCTACTATGTGCCTCTCCAGTGCTGTCAGAGTCTCAGCAATGCCTCCAGAGGTCCTTCTGTAGTGCTCTGCACACATGTAGTGTTTATTATTATTGTTGATATTAATAAAATAATAACAGCTCTCATTTATATACTACTTTATGGCTTGCAAAGCACTTTACATGTATTATCTCATTTGATAATAAAAGTTAATGACTGACAGGTTGGCTAAGTGCAGTTGTTTATGGATTGTTATTATTATTGCCAAGAGCTGTGACTTCATACATGGGGAGAACAGTCAGTGCGGAAACTCCTTCTGCCCTGCCCCACCCTCCACCAGCTGCCGATTGGCAACTCCTCTGTCACTTAGAGAGTTAGAAACTTGTCCGTGGTCCTGAGAGGTTATACAATTTACAGTTGCTCTCACTGCTACTATTTGTCAGAGATGGGACTTGAACTCTGGCTTTCCTCCCTGCTAGGTTGGCCTTCAAGCCATTAAACCACACTGCTTCCCCTTCTAAATGGCTAAATAGAATATTCAGGTGCAGCTGCACAAGTGCTAGGTAGTGCAGTTGGTTGAAATCTCAACATTAAATGCAGAAGGCAGTGTGAGACCAGACCCATAAAATCCTTGGGAAAGAGCTCCCCCTGTTTTTCCGAGAAAAAACTTTTGTGACCCCTGACAGTCAAACAGCTTGGAAATTATTCTTCCCTGACTCCCTCCGGGGCCTCTCCTTCTGAGTGAAAGGATCAGCTCTCCAGAGACAAGTCACGTTTTCGCTCTGTGATTTGGATTACGGAGAAAGGATTTTGACATATGAGGACAGCCTCTTCCTAGCCAACTTCCCTTTGGCTATTATTGCTGGACATGGCCACATATTTTCGCAAATATATAGAGTTATCGCTGGTGTCACAAGTGGAAGTGGCCTTCCAGGCCCTGGCAGGAGTGTCTTAGTGTCTTGGGGAGGCCAAGGACAGCATAGTTCGGATGTCAGGCACTTGCAGGATAGCTACCTTAGCCTTTGGAGGGGCTGAGATGCCCTTAGGGTGGGTCAGGTGAAAAGCCCTCCTACTTCTTGTCCCTTTGATGATCTCTTACCTATTTGTCTATTTCTTGAGTACCTCCTGTCTGCAAAGCTCTGATTGATGCTGAGCATATCCACACACGAATAAGACATGGCTATTCATGTCTTGTAGTTTAGCAGGGAACATATGAAAAGTACAAAATTGAACGTAAGACAAGGTAGGGTGTGATAAATATTGTAAGTGTGGTATGAACGGAAAGTGACATGGGTTAGGGAAGAGGACGATCACTAGCTCACTGGCAGGGAGCCTTACATGTAATGGAAGCTCGATTAATATTTGTTAAATGAACTAGCAAATTGGGAGGAGGGGTGGAAAATCAAGGAAGCCTTTCTGGAGGAGGTAATATTTTATCTGGGCCTTGAAGCATGATTAGGATTTTGTAAAAGGGGTGTGTGAGTGAGTGAGTGAGTGTGTGTAAAAGAGACAGAGAATGACAGACAGAGGGACAGAAACAGAGAGAAAGAGATAGAAAGAGGCAGAGAGAGACAGAGAGGTGGCAGGGGGGAATAGGGAGCAACCCTGAGTGAGGTACCATGGGAAAGTGTATTTTGAGCCACTGGGAATCTGTTATGAAAGCACTGGTTTCTTGAGTGGGTGGGATCTGAGAGTGCACACTACATTTAAGTTCATGGAATGATGGGGAACAAGGGATTACCATACATATTCCACATGATTGGAAACTTTGTCTAGGGCCAGCGCTGTCAATAGTATGCTTTGATACTCTATGAATCCGTTGTCTAATTGATGTACATATTCCCTCCAACACTGCCAATAGAAATCCATCTATGTCTCTCTATGAGGTCCATCCAATGTGCTGTGGGCCTTCCTCTGGGGCTCTTGACATTATTTGGGTACCATCGTCACACATAGGCTCTTTCTTTGTATCCCTTCTTTTCCAGTCCATCATGCATTTCTCTGATATCTTTTCCCTTGCCTTTCCCCTCATTCCTCTGGACTTGTGCTTTCATCAATACAGAGAGCTCCAAGTGAGAAATTTTCTCTGCCCATTCAATCACATATTCTCTGCCACTTAGAGTCTCCCAGAGAATTGCCTGAGGTGCCAAAAAATTAAGTGATATGCTCAAGGTCACACAACCAAAATTATCAGAAGTGGGATTTGAACTGAGGTCTTCCTGATTCCAAGGCCAGCTCTCTATCCACTGTACTATACTAACTCTTTTTTTTACATGAAGTTATTTTTGGTATTATGCTACAGCATACTTATGCCCACTATAATTGTCTCTCATTTTAACCTCAGATTATGGTTCCCCAATTGTGATGTTCTAGGATCTTCAGCCACAGAGCATCCCTAGAGGCATATTGGTGTCCAGATTGCCCACCTAAATCAGTCAATGGAGCACAAGACCCTTATTTGCAGGGTTATGAGTTCCATATTAGGTTCAAAGGTCTTCTCGTCAATAGCATATTTGGGCAGGGGGGGAGAGAGAAAAAGTAGAAAGCAAAAATAATAGCTTACATTTACGCACCATGGTCAAATTTTTTCAGTCTCTTTCTGTTCATGCACTCGTTTGATCCTTCCAACAACCCTGTGAGAGAGCAATCCAAATATCTCCCCATTTTACAGATGAGGAGACGACCTCAGGGAGATGAAGTGACTTGTCCAATGTCACACATCTTATTGGTGTGAACCAAGCTCTTCCTACTCCAAATTTAGCTCTCTTGTCATGCTGCTGTGCTACATATCTATAGGAGTGATATCTACCTGAGATTTTCTAGCCACCGGCAGTGTGGTAGAAAGATCTCTGGACCTAAGGGTTGGGCTGCCTGGCTTCTGGTGCTGGCTTTGCTACATATTTTCTGGGAGGTCCTAAACATAACGCTTTTCTCTTTCTAAGCCTCCGCCTTTCCATCTTGTTAAATGAGGATTTGGACTGAGGGATTTCTAAGGTCCACTCCACCTCTATCATTCTATGATTCCTTCATGGCTCCTTTCATTTCTTTCCAAGTAGTTGAATCCTTATACGTTCCTCAGATGAGAGAATTCAATCTTACTTCAATGATGGGGCATCAAGATAAGCAGTCAGTTAGGAATCCAGTTTACCTTACCAGCTCTCTTTGCTCAGTGACTCTGCATTGATTTGGGGAATCAAGTCTAAATTTTCTTGAATCCACAAAATGGGGAGAAAATGATGCATTTTCTGGACTGATGGGAACAATATTTTCTTTATAGAATAATAATTATAAAGTACTTTATAAACCTTAAAGCACTGTATGTTTCTGCTTCTACTACTCTGGAATGATAAAGCCCTTTACAACTATGATGTCCAAAATACTCCCTAAAGTCAATGATCCATTTGGGAAAGAGTGTGTATAACAGGCTATCATGAGCTATAAAAGGCTAGACATTTATTAGATGTTTTAAAAAAATACCTGTTGCTGCTGCTAGCTTCTATCAACCAGGAAAAGAAGGCTGGGAACCGAATGCCCCAATACATTTTCATGATCTTGGGTGAAAGGCCTGCAAAGAACAAGAAATCACATTTTTCCATTCGACAAAGGTCATGGAGATACTTGTAATCTTGCATCTTGGAAAAGGACGACAGCCAGCCTAATTGGACCAATAGTCTTAGTGGGTGGGAGCAATGGAAAGAAATGTGCCTTATAAGTGAGAAATAGCGTATGAGAGAATAACTAGTGCTCAGGACTGGCAGCACTCCGGAAATACAAGGACATTTCCAGAGCCAGCAAACCTTCAGTTTAATATTACATAGCTGAATGATTTTAAAAGCCAAACAAGTCTGTAATGTACAAAATCATCAAATGCTCACCAATATTGGTTGCAGATTTAGGACAATACTTTTTATTTTTCCCTTTGGTATTTTGACTTGGCCTCTTCCTACTCATAGAATTCTGTAGACTGGGCACTATAATCTTTTTCATTAGAGGACTGATTTTTTTCTTGACTTCAATAGAGTGAGAAAGGGGTCACTAGTGGTATGAAATCTAGCAGAAGGGAGTCCTGACCGTGGAATTCCAGTAGAGAGGATGTCTGTTTTGTAATCTTGGGGATTGGGATAGGATGGGAAATTTTAGTTACCTTTATATTGCTATAGCTTACTAGCATTTTAGTTGTTGAACCTAGCCTAGGGACACTGGGTAGGGAGCATGATGCTATCTAATTCCTTATGATTGATCAACTGGGACGTCTTTTATAATATACACCCTGATCATTGTGATCAATTGACCTGATGGTGGACACCTGCTAAAAAAAGAACAATTCGGTGAGCTGGGATAAGGGAAGTTATGGGAGAAGAAGGGAAGCAAACCTTGGCCTGGATACATAACAAACCATTTATTTGGCTTCCAAGAAGGAACATACACACACACACACACACAACACACACACATACACACACACACATACATGCACACACATCCCAGATTAATTGATTGGAATTGTAAATCTTCAACTGCATTTTTTAGTTCTATGATGCTGAATCATAGAATTCATGTGCTTCTCCTGGGAAATTTCACACATTTATATGTACTTTACAATTTGCACAAGTTTTTCCTAACAGCAGTGTATGTCTTAACGCCCAGATCTTCCTGACTCCAATGCTGACCTTCCTTCCATTGTGCCGTGCTGCCTCAGTGTACATTTATTTGTTTTATTTTGTTTTTACAGATGAAACAACTGAATCTTAAATGGATCAAGTACCTCACTTGGGATCAAATGGATTGAAAGTTGACTCTAACCTAGTACATCTAACTCTAAAATCAGAGATCCTCCAGCTTCATTACACATAATCTCAGAATATCTTCTTTGGAGTAAATACTGCCTACAGATTCTTCTCTTCTCTAGAAAATATGTTATTTTGAGGAAAACGAAATGATTTATGGTTAATGAACAACAGGGATGTGGTTAGATTGGAATGGCTTAGAAAGCAACCGAGCAATTCTCTCCTTTAAAGCTGCATCTGTAATGCAACCTTGGAATTGAAGGTTTTCTTAAAGTTGCATGCAAGTAAAATAATACCTCTTCTCTTTGTTTGCGTGATGCCAAATAATGGATTTGGCTGGATGGTTCATCTTTCAGCTGGTTAACTTGGTTTTTGGTAAACAGTCTCAAGCAGGGGGAAAATCAATCAAATTGGAATATGTTATCATGCAGACCAAATAAGGGATCAAATGATTGAGTTGTTCTTTTTTTTTTAATGTGAATATTTCAGTGCCATGTAGAGTGCTAGCTGTAATCCATGTGATTAGATAATAAGAGCAAAAAGGGCGTTGCCTGGCACATGCTATCTAGAGATGCCAAATAGGAAGATGTGGGCATTTCCCTTGGGAGATGTACCTAACAACAAGCAGGTGCTGGGACTGGAAATGAAGAGCCCTAGTCTGCAGTTTTCTTTTTATATTAGACAGGGAGCTAGAAGACAGATTGCATATTATTTAAATTTTATCATTTCCCCTAGTACTTAGTATAATGTTTATGATTTTGGAAA
The DNA here is from genome assembly GCF_003287225.1 of Phascolarctos cinereus. Classification (NCBI taxonomy): domain Eukaryota; kingdom Metazoa; phylum Chordata; class Mammalia; order Diprotodontia; family Phascolarctidae; genus Phascolarctos; species Phascolarctos cinereus. The sequence goes on along the minus strand of NW_027555736.1, from coordinate 97,415,783 downwards.
TAGCATGGAGCTGGAAGTCTAAAGAACTAAGGTCTAATCCCAGATCTTTCACTTACTGTATAACTTATAGCCAATCATTTACTCTTTTATGCTCTTCAAACCCATTGATAAAATGAAGATCATGCACTTCTTGCCCATCTCTACTTCACTGGAATGTTGGGGGAATACAATGTGATCACAGATATGAAACATTTTGAAAGTGAAAGGCCAAAAGAAATATGTTATGATGCATGGTATAGTGGACAGTCATGGCTGGTATAGTAGGAGTCAGGAGGACTTAGATGCAAAACCCACCCTATTAGTTTCAAGATACTAAGCAAGTCTCACTAAGCCTTACATCTACGAAGTGGAGGAGCTGGACTTGATGGTTCCCAAATTCCTGTTCAGCCTTATGATCCTATCATAAGGTTATTCAAGTTTTACTCCAGTAATGGTTCACTAAATGTGACCAACTCTGCTAGTGTAACAGAAAGAATACAGGGCTGGTAGTCAAAGGATCCCATCTCTGCTGCTGAGTGGTCTTCAGTAAGTCATTTAACCTATTCTGGCCTCAGTTTCTTAATCTGTTAAAGTGAGGGAGTTGACCAGATGACATATAAAGACCTGTCCATCTCTAAATCTATAATTATGTGACCCTATATTTCTAGAGCTTGAGAGAATGGCTGGAGAACTCATAGTAATGGCATATCTATCTCTGCCAGAAATGGCCCTTGTGTAGCACTGAAGTGCTATGTCAATATTTAGCATAATGGTATTTTATAGTTGGAAGGGACCCCAAAGATAATCTACTTCAACAATTACCAGAAACAAAATTCTCTCTACATCTGCAAGTGGTCAGGAAGTTTTTGTGATAGAGAACTCACTCCCTACTAAGAGAGGCCATTCTACTTTTTAGTGGCTGTAAGTATTAAGATGTTTTTTGCTTATATTGGATTGAAATCTGCCCATTGGTAACCTTCACCCATTGATTTCAGTACTTCCCTATGAGTCCAAGATGAATCGTGGACTCTGGCTACCCAGGAATTCATGGTCCAGGGATAGGACATCTGTTATCTTGGAACCAAAATAACATGCTTTCAAATAAAAAAGGAAAGTTTTGACATTTCCACAGATGGAGATGGGTGGGGCCAGGGGAGTTGTCAGAGGGATCTCAGTGTCTGGTTTGAGATTTGGTTTCTTTAAGAGACTGTCATACTCACCAATAAGCATTAACATTCCACAGGAGAGCAGTGTGGGTAAAACCATCCCAGAGAACATCAGGATCCAATGACAGGAATAAATTAAAGATTGAATCCATTTTAAGAGGACTTTAAGAACTTAGCAAGTTCAAAAAAGAAAATCAATGCTTACAGGAGATTTCCATCAATCAATTATGATGAAGATATGAGGGATTCCTTGGCTTTTATCACCAAAAGGTTATATTGCTACAGTTCAGGACATTTGTCCCTCAGATATTTTCTTGGAGGGGTAAATAAATTATTTGACTCAAAAGTGGGATTCTTGTCTGGAAACTGGAAAGGCTAATGCCACTAGGGTTGGTGGTGACCCCAGGAAAAAAGGGAGGATGAGTTACCTCCTTAAATGAAAGGGCTCAGTCTGGGGATTGCATCAAGTCACAGAACCATTGGATGATAAGATTTAGAGTTGAAAGGCATCTTAGAGACCATCTAGTCTATTTCCCCTCATTTTATAGATGATAAATCAGAGAGAAACTTTGAATGGCCCAAGGTGATAGTGGGTAGTGGGTCAGAGGTAAGATCTGAACACTGATCTTGTATGGTTCACTCCGTCTTTTGCCTCTTTGTGATTTGATATTGACTATCACTCTACTTTGCACCTGCTGCTCTGAAATCATGTCTAATCTCATCTCCAGTTTTCCTTGATTGTCATCGCCTCCCTCAGCCTCCTCTCCCCTCTGATTGGTGGGCTGTGGGTGTAGCACTAAGTTCCTTCCACTGCTTTCCTTTAGAGAGGGCAGAAACTAGACCCTCAGCTCACTCTACCTTGCATCTGCTGCTCTGCCTGGTTTCAATGGTTCCATGCATGGAACAAGACGTCCCTGTGCTAGGTAGTCCCTGTAATCCTCCCCTGTTTCCTGCCTCCTTTTGTGTGTTGTGACCCAAGATTAGATTGTAAGCTCCTTGAGGTCAGGGGTTGTCTTTTTTTAAATTAATTGTATCCCTAGAGTTTAGCACAATGTCTGACACATAGGAGGTGCTTAATAAATTTTATTGGATTAAATATTGGAATAAGCTCATGGCTACTTTGCTTTTGGCTCCATCAGTTGGACATCAGCAAGATGAGATGGTATCCTTTCTTTTTTAATCAGTTACCTTATTCAAAAACTACTCAGGTATGCTACCACTTATCATGTCAGAGACGTGGATGGGACCTAATAAAGGGGCATGCATCCAAAAAGCATTTCCTGTAAAGAATGGAACATTATAGTAGATTAGTTTCTTATTGCCTGGATTTGAATAAATCATAGCTCAAATCCATCTCTCCTTCAACATAACAGCTTTGTTCAGTAAGAGATACTATGAGTCTTTCAGGGGAGTGTTTCCAGCCCTACTGTTGTAAAGGGATTACCCCATATTATAGAGTACTGAAATTGTACTAGGTACTTTCAAAATACCTATTGATCAATAGAGATGACATGTTTTCCTGCGACACAGTATGCCTGGGAATCATCCCAGAAGACAGACAGGGATTCCATAGAAGGACACTCCCTCCAACAATTCCAATTACATTCAGTAGGAGTGGGCTAAATTTAGGGGGAAGGGAATCAGCATTTATATAGTGCCTGCAATGTTCCAGGCACTGTGCTAATCACTTTACAGATATTATCTCGTTCGATCCTCACAATAGCCTTTCGAATTAGATGTTGTTATTAACCACATTTAACGATATTTCATTTCCACATAGCATTCAGTTGTTTCAGTCACATCTGATGTTTTGTGACCCTGTTTGGGGTTTTCGTGGCAAAGAGTTGAACACAATCAAAAATGAATGAATCAACGCTAAGCGCTAAGTACTTTTTATAAATATCTCATTTAATTGTTACAAAAACCCTAAGAGGTAGGTGTTATTATAATTGCTCCCATTTTACAATTGAGGGAATTGGGGTAAATGGAAGGGACTTGCCCAGATTCATATAGCCAGTAAGTATCTGAGATCTAATTTGAAGTCAAGACCACTTGACTCCAGCCCTAGCACTCCATCCAACATGACACCAGCTGAGTGAATGGGCGCTTTTCAGAGAATACACATTCTTCTTCCTGGAGGCCAATATGTTTGGTTCATGGAGCCCATGAATTTCTGTATTCGCTTGCTACTGCCTGATTTCACTGAAATTCTCATGATGAAGTGAAGCTTCCTGGTATGAGATCAAGTCCACATATGTCCTTCCCTTGAATGCTTATGATGCAGTGTGTGTATTTTTGTATGACAGACATATAAATACCTGGGAGCATGCACCTGATCTGAGATATTTCTCCTGCTGTAAAATACCATGTCACCAATGGTAGCCAACAGTATGTGAGGGGAAAGTGGAGAAGGGACATTAAATGTTAATGACGAATATTGTCCTCTCCCTTGGTGATTTCTGTGCAGATGATCCCTGCCTAGCCAAGACATGTGTTCATCTCATGCCTTTAGTTCAGGAGAGGAGGTAGGGAGGTAACCTTTGAGAAAATAGCACTGAGAGGCGTCTAGAGTTTCCCCTGGACTTTCAAGTTTCCTTATTGACTGAATCCACACCTCCATTTAGGTGCTGAGACTCCCCACACCTAGGAAACATCATCCACTTTAATCACTTATTCTTTCATTCATTCAACAAGAATTTATCAAATGTCTACTAGCTGTCAAGCACTATGGCAGATACTGGAGAAAATAGAAAATTTAAATAAGATGGTTCCTGCCTTCATGAAACTAACAGTTTAGTAAGGGGGATAAGATGCACAGGTGAACGATAGCACATAATATTCCAAGCTAAGTACACTACAGTGGTTGAAAAGGAAGTGGCATGTGGCATCTAAAGGGGAAGGCTGTTATCGATAAGGGTGTCCAGGGAACGCTTCATGGAAAAACTTTTTCATTGTATTTCCAGTACTTACTTCAGTGCCTGGAACATAGTAAACACTTGTTAAAGATCAAATTCATTGGCATTTGAATGGGGATTTTAAAGAATGGATAGGAATTTGAACTTTTTTTACAGAACATTTATAAACATTGATTGATGGATAGATGGAAGGACATGGATAAAACTTTCACAGAATAAAGCAGTATGGATGGCTCATGATCTGCATTAGTGGGAGGAGAACTCATTGGTAAGAACATGAATCCGCAAAAGCAAGAGGAGTTCTGCAGGGGAAGAGTAGAAGGACAATCTTTGTATAGGAAACGGCATGAGTAAAGACATGGAACTGGAACTTTCTCCTGACATACAGTCTAACATCTCCAGCTGCCTCGATGTCTCATAGACATTTTAAACTCAACATGCCAAAACCAAATTCATTCTTTTTTTCCCCAAACCATCCCCACTGTCTAATTTACTCATTACTGTTGAGAGTATCACCATGCTCCCCTTCACCCAGGTTTGAAACCTAGGGGTCATCCTCAACTCACTTTCACCCCCCAGCCTCATCCCATGCCTGTTCAGTTGTGACATCTCTTATATATGCCCCCTTCTCTCTTCTACCCTGGTGGAGGCCTTCACAATTGGACTACTACAACAGTCTCTTAGTTGGTCTCCCTGCCTTGTCTCTCCCAGCTCCTGTCCATTCTCCACTCAATTGTTAAATAGATCTTGTACCGTTCTCACCATGGCTCTCACCCTTTGCCCCCGTCCAATAAACTCCAATGGTTTTTTTTTATTATGTCCAGGATCAAACATAAAATTATATTTTTGACTTTTAAAATTCTTCATAGTCTGTCCCTTTCCTACCTTACCAGTCTTCTTACGACTTAGACCCACTTCTTCCACGTATGCTGTGATCCAGTGACATTGACAGACCTGTTGTTACTCTCACATGATGCCTCATCTCCTGATTTGGCACATTTTACTGGCTAGTCCCCGTGCCTAGAATAACCTCCCTCTTTGTCTCCACCTCCTGGCTTCCCAGGCTTTCTTTAAGTCTCAACTCAAGTTCTACCTTATCAAGAACCCTTCCCCATCCTCCTGAATATTAGTGCTTTCCCTCTGAGATTACCCCCAATTCATCCTTGTATGTATCAGAGTTATTTGTATATTAACTCTTCCATTAGAGTATGAGCCCCTTAGGGGCAGGGACCGTGTCTTTGCTTTTTTGTCTACCTCCAACACATAGTACAGTGCCTACCACATAGCAGGTGCTTAATAAATGTTTGTTGATTTGTTAAGGTAAGATTTTTTTAAAGATTAGAAGTGGAAAAGGAGAAAGAGAAAAATACAGAAAGAGGAGAGGATTGGGTAAAAGGGTCAAGGGAAAAAAGTTTTATCACTGGGGACTCCTAAGCACTTTTGTTGGCTGTTGGAAAAGAGGGGAAACTGATTCTGAAACAAAGTGGGAAGATATGAGATAGAAGTGAGAGCATAATTAGAGGAATTAGTGTGAGAGAAGACACCTCTATTTTCATAACAAGAGGGAAAAGGGAAGGGGTAAATAATTGTGCTGCAAAGTCTTGAGGAATGGAGGAGCATGACAAGGGATAACAATAGTTTAAGTCTTCTTAGTGAAGCAGGATACAACCCCCAAATCAAATGTGGGTATTTGTTGATAGAGGGTTCTTGGGTTTAGGGGAGAGGAGAAAAGATTTGAAAAGACTGCTGGAGAAATGTGATAGGGATACCACAAAGGTTGCACAGAAGGATTGCTTAGCATCAGTAAAGGCCCAGCTGAGGTCCCGTAATAGGAATCTGTAGAAGTTGAAATGATAAGCTCGAGCTCATGACTTTCTCCAGCAGCAACCAGCCTTGGATTGGAAACAGAGTAGCCGGACAAGGGGGATTACCCCTAAAGATTCACACCCTGGGAGTGGCAAAAGGTCAGGTAGGAGAGGGGACCCAGTGTAGCAGCTAGTGAAATAAGAGGCAGAACGTGGGGTTGCTGGCAAATGAAGCCAGAATCAGACAGATGGAATGGCAGAAGGGATAGTTGGAGTCAATGACCCTAGTCGTTTTAAAGGCAACCAGTAGGTTTAGCCTTAGATAAAGTATTCTTAACCCAGGGTCTGTGAATTCATTTAAAACTATTTGGATAACTATATTTCAGTATTATTGGTTCATCTTGTAACCCCATGAGTTTTATTTTGTGCATTTAAAAACATTATTCTGAGATGCATCCGTAGGTTTCACCAGACTGTCGAAGGAGTCCATGACACAAAAAAAGGTCGAGACCCTGTCTTAGAGAGAGAGAGTGGGAGAAGAAGGACAACAAATGCCTGTACACACATGCCTGATGTTTAGCTGGCAAGGTAGAACAGAGGTCCTAACTCAAGGAGGGAAATTTGTCTTTAGAGCTATCACTGACACTTGGTTATAGCTTTTTTTTTTTAAGGTGATTGGGGTTAAGTGACTTGCCCAGGGTCACACAGCTAGTATGTGTCAAGTGTTTGGTTTGAGGCTGGATTTGAACTCAGATCTTCCTGACTTCAGGGCCGGTGCTCTATCCACTGCACCACCTAGCTGCCCCCTATCACTGACACTTGGGATGAAACCCATGACTAGAATATTGGGCTAGATACACAGATGTGCTAATGATGTTTAACAACCAGCTTTTTAAAAAAAACATGACATGCTTTTAATCTACATTATTAATATTCTCTCTATTATGTTCTTAAGCTTGGACAGTCAACAGAACAAGAAATCAAGCTCTGATCAAGCCTTTGCCAATTTCCAAAGTGTAGATGCTCACACTGAAAATTTAACAATTACCTCTCCTCAGCAGTTTATAACTGGCTCCGGGACCCTGCTGCCTGTATGAGAATACTTCATTCAAAAGAAATAGGATAAATAAAAAGGCAAGAGATGGTAGCACAATGTATCAAGAAAATACATTCATGTGAAGAAATCTAGGAAACAGAGGGAAAACGTGGTGGAGAGTACTTGGCTGAAAGTCTATGGAGGGTAAAAGAGAAGTAATTTTGTCATTAGAATTTACCAAAGATCACCTTAACAGAAAAAGGAAATAGATGGAAGAGTTTGGGAAGCATCACGAACCTAGCATAGAGGTGTGATGTATTAGTGATGGGGGACTTCAGTTTTCTAGGCATCTGCTAGGACTCTTTTTGCCAAAATCAGAACAGATGATAACTTTTTGACTTGCCTTAATGATAATTTTCATCCTTCAAAAGGTACGGGAACCAAGAAGGGAAAATTCTATTGTGGATTTGATGATTCTCTCCAAGTGGAAGGAGCTGGTTCCTGGGATACAAATGAAAGGAGCTCCAAAGAGAAGTAATTACTCACTTCTAATGCAGCTTAGTCCCCAAATGTCAGGACCACTTTTGCATTCTGCCCCAAGAGTCCCCTTTATGCAGATCATAACGTCACTCCTGTATCCTCTCACTCTGATTGGTGAATTCCTCCCGGGAAGCTCCATTTTGAGGAAGTATCAAATCAGCCATGTTCACTTTTAACCTAGCTCGTTCCTGAACTGTCCAGATTACTTTTTCTCCCTGGCCTCTTTCCCCAACCCCTCAACTCTCTTTCATGTGTTGCCTTCTACCATTAGAATGTGGTAAGCTTCTTGAGGGTAGCACAGTGCCTGGCACATAGAAAGCACTTAATAAATTCATTATCTAATTTAATTAAATTCTATTGTTTATGATAGAAGAGAGGAAATGTAGGCATATCTTGACATTCGCCCTAGACTTGGTGGAAGCAGATTTAAAAGGGTTCAGAGCAAGTATCTTGGGATCCCATGGAAGTCAGCCCAGTAGGGATGAGAGGTGCTTGGGAAGTAAATTCCAAAGACAGAAAAGAAAAAACGATTCCAATAAGGAAGAAAAATAGGAGTTAACTGAAGATTGTATAGGGAACCCGCCAACTAAATCAGATTTTAAAAAGATAGAAGCAAGGGCAGGTAATAGAATGCATGTAAGAGAATGATGGGATCCTATGAAGCATGTCAGGCCAGTTGGAGCTCAACTTTAGCTGAGGCTAGCAAGGAGAGCTAATGACAGCAAGGAGTTTGTTTTGTTTTGTTTTGTTTGTAGCTGTAGTGCAAGAAAAAGGTGGGCCAAAGAACGGATAGGACCTCTGGGTGGGAAGGAGAGGATGGTGTCACAGAACTGTTCAATTTTGACTTTCCTTGTTTTCTATGTCAAAGACATTGTCCTCTGCACTGGAAATGACAGAACAAAAATGGCTAACGTGGAGTTGATGCATAAAACCATATCATCATAACTCTGAAGTTAGAAGGGCCCTCAGAGGCCATCTTATCCAACCTCTTTATTTTTTTTTTATATTTTGGAGGCAATCAGGGTTAAGTGACTTGCCCAGGATCGCAGAGCTAGTAAGTGTCTGAGGCTGGATTTGAACTCAGGTCTTGCTGACTTCCGGGCCAGTGGTCTATCCATCTATCCTAGCTGCCCCCAACTCCCTTATTTTGAAGATGAAAAAACTGAAGCCTAGGGAAGTGAGATGACTTGCCCAAAGTCATATAAATAGTATCATAGGCAGAATTTAAACCCAGATCCTTTGACTACAAAGCTAGTACTCTTAAGAGTTCCTTTATTTGTCTTTGATGAATTCAAGGAACTGACTCAAACATAGGTCTCCTGACTCCAAGTCTAGCATGCTTTCTATCTCTCCCTTTTGCCTCCACCTAATTGAGTAGGTGCTCAACAAAATATTCACTGATCGATGGCTATGAATGATAAATGTGAAAGACATCCCAAGGGAGACTCCAGAGAGCAGCAGGCAGTATATCCCTATCTCTCATCATTTGCCCGAGTATGAAAAAACTCAACACTGAAGAGAATGCCTCTTAGGCTGACTGCTTGAATTTGCCACACTCTTTTACAGGGCCATGCTAGTCTACATTTATCCCTTCCATGTGACCAATTAGAGAGCAAAGGCACAGAGGAGTCTGGGGCAGAGATGGGAGAATGGGCCAACGACTGAATGACAGAAGGAATCTTGCAAAGCCCGTAGGGCAAACTAACTGACTGATGCTGAGAGACCATGGGTAAGTAGTATCTCCCATTGTTTACAAGGGGGAAAGAAAATAGCCTACACAACTTTCCCAAGGTTTGTCCCCTGAGAGAAAATTAGGCAGATTATCCCCCTGCTTAGGGCCAGCAGCCTCAGCTCCTCGTAGGGGGAATTAACATCGTCACAGTTACTGTGGAAGTCGCCTGGGTTCTTTGTCTGCCAACATCATCTGAGTCCCAGGAACACTGTGAACCTGCAGAGAGCATCCCTCCAAATCACCCTGGCCAGGAAAAGCATTCCCAGGCCTCTCTCAGCCCATAGGCTGTCCACTTATTCAATTAGGTGATAATGGCAGAGGACCTTAGGTCTCTTGGGAAGTTTGCAAAGGGGCCTGGAAGAAGGAGCTTTTCGTCATAGGAGAGAATTTAACCTTTTCTCTCTTTTTAAAAAACTTAACCACATCTCTGCCTTGCATATTTTTAAAGCACCGCGTATTGTTTGAGCTCTTGTAGTGTGCTAGTCTCTTGTGTTAAGTGTCACTCAAGGGATACGGAAGTGTACACAGCTGAGCCACAAATGACTTCACCTTGCTGGGGCTAAGTCCTGTCTCCAAAGTTGTAGGGATCCTCTGACCAAAAATTATATGATTTGATGATTCCATGGTGTTTGCAGACATCAGGAATCTTACAATCCGATTGAAGAGACATGTTTGTTGTTGTTGAGTTGTTTTTAAGTTGTGTCTGACTCTTCATGACCCAGTTTGGGGTTTTATTGGGAGAGATACTAAGTGGTTTGCTATTTCCTTCTCCAGCTCACTTTACAGATGAGGAAATGAGGCAAACAAGGTTAAATGACTTGCCCAGGGTCACACAGCTATTAAGTGTCTGAGATTTGAACTCAAGATGAGTTTTCCTGATTCCAGTCTGGGTACTCTATTCACTGCACCTAGCTGTCCATATAAAACAAAGAAGAAAAAAAATGATTCAGTACTAAGTAATCTTATATAGGCAATGAATACTACACGCTGCCAGGGGTGGTATCATTAAGGTGGCAGCAGTCAAAGGAGACTTCATTGAGGAAGTGGAACTTTGAGCTGAGCTTTGAAGGGTGATCAGGAGTCAGATCAGGAGAAACAGTGGAGGAGGGATGAAATTCCAGGCAGGGAGGAAAGTCTGAGCAAAGGCTTGGAGCTGGATATCTTTGGTAGACATAAAGAGTCACTTTTAGCTATGTTTCACTTATACTTCCCTTTGTCACTGATACTGTCCTGTCACATAGGCTTAGCTGAAGGACTCTGAATTGAAATCAGGTGATGAGAGTGATAACGAGCTGTTTCTTCATCTCTCACTATTCCCCTCAAAGCACTTAACCCTTTGCCCAAAACATAACATGTTTCCAAAACTTAGATATTTGCTTTAGTATGTTATTTAGCATGGATTGTTTTTCTTTGCCTGGGATTCTGAAGACTCATATCTTCTTGCCCGGTTTGAACAGTATATCCAGCAAAGAACAAAGTTGTTCTGGTAATGTGTCGGGTGCTGTATAGATGCTGGGGATACAAAGGCAGAAATTAAAGTCCCTGCCTCCAAGGAGCTTATGATCTACTTAGGGGAAATATTTGAAGGGATAAATTACTAGAAATAATCTTGTTTTATTTTTTTTCAGTGTGAACAGTATAAACAATTTTGGGGGCATAGAGAAAGACATGCCTTTCCAGTGAACAGTGCTTCTGTGGAAGTGAGTATCGGACACAAGGTCTGAAGGCTTTGATTTGAGGCTGCCTCTTCTGATATTGGGGATCAAAGTTTTAGAGCTCCAAAAGACCTCGGAATCCACCCACTCATTTAATCCCCGGAGAAACTGAGGTCACAAGGGGTTGTGACATGCTCAGTTACTCAGCTGCTAAACAGCAGTCAGGAATCAAACCTGGTCTTCTGACTAAATCCACTTCTGAGAGCCTCATTTCCTTATCAGTAAAATGGGGATGGCAAACAGCCTATCCCACAGAGTTGTTGTGAGGAACAGATGAGACAACTGGTAAACAATGTTTTCTAACTCTAAAACTCTTTAGCTATCTACATATGCATACACATGCATATATATGTGCATACATTATGTATACACTAGTATATGCACACAAAGATACATAAATGTATGTATGTACACATACATGTATATGTGTATTAACAGACATGTATACATCTAGGTGCAATTGTAAAAGACCTTTATAACTGAACAATAGGTTTTGCAGACAGAGAGCCAAAATCAGAGTGATCACCAGCCAGGTGATCCCCAGGAGAGATCCATGCTGATGCCAACGTGATCAGAGCCAGTTAGGGAGGACGGCTGATGTGGGGTCAGAGTTGTCCTCTCAGTTCTATAACTTGAGCCCCAGAAGAAAGTATCCTGTGACCAGTGCCCATAGACATCGAAGGTATGGCTAAGCCTGGCATGGCGGCAGGTCTCTCGAGTTCAGAGTTTCTGAGTTGCAGGAGGCTAAAACACAATGAGTGTCCAGCAGGTTGCCTAAGGAGGGGAGACTTGGCCCAGGTCAGAAATGAGCAGGTTCAAGTTCCTGTGCCAATCAGAGTAGGATCTGTTCATGAGTGGACCCTACGTGTCCAGCCTGAGCAACATAGAAAGATTCACTCTTAAAAAAAAAAAAAAGGATACGTCTTGAATATGAATTCTAGGGAAAGAGGGATGGAAGGGGAACCAAGAAATTAGTGTTCAACCTTAGTTCTGATGTGTGCTGTTTAACATCAGAAAAGTCACTTGATCTCTACTGATACTTCTGTAAAATGGGAGTGATTAGGGCCCTTATGAGGATAACTGCAAAACTCTGAGGATCACAGATTTAGAGTTGGAATGGACCTCAGACAGTCCAATGCCTTCATCTTGTAGATGTAAGAACTTATGGCCAGAAGTCTAAGGGATATAATCAAGTACTTCAAAGCCTTTGAGAAAGCTCGGTTAGTCAGTTTCCCCTACTAAGAAAAATAAGAGTATTAGAGATTGTTTAATAATAAGTATTCTGTCTAATGACCAGAGTAAATTAATACGAGGTATGTCTATAGGCACTAACCATCTTGGGTAAAAAGAATTTAAGTTTGTCACAAATAATGTATTTTTGATAACTAGCTGTTTGAAAAAATCAAGAGGTTGGTTTAAAAAAAAGTTTGGTCAATTTTTATGTTTCTGGTTTAATTTCATTACTCTCCACTTTTCTTTCTCCCAGTCCTGCCTTAAAAGTCACTTGTATATGTAGCAGGAGGCTTTCTGATAAAGTTTAGGGGTTTAAAAAGAGTTAAATAAGACAGAAAATTCATGTGTCAAATTTACTTTGGCAGAAAACCACTTCCAGAATGTTTGAAACTATGTCAGCCTCCTCCAAAGACCAGAACATTCTCCAAAGCTTTTGGGTGTTGGGTTGCAATCAGTTACTCTTTCCAAATGTTCGGCTGAATTTCTGTCATGCCTTAAGAATGGCAAAATCACAGATAAAGACCATGTAAAACTTGGGTGCTCCTCGCTGCAGGCTACTCACCATGGACCAAAAATTTACAGGGAGGCCTAATTATTTGAAAATCATTTCAGTGAAAATTATTCTCTTTCATCTCATTACAAAAACAGAGGAAGATTATAGGGAAAGAAGTCCATGAAATTTCAAGATATTCTCTTCCAAAATGAAATTGGAAGGAGTTTATACAAGGTTAGGGATGGTTAATATCAAGAATACGTTGCTAAGAAGGAGCAACAGTTTTTTTTCAATTAATTTTGTCTTATCCCATTGATCATTGATTGTACTATCATTGCAAGGAAGGAATAAGGCCTTAAAGACCCCTAAAGAATCATAGATCCAAAGATGAAAAGGACCTCAGAGGTCATCTAGTCCAACCGAATCATTTTACTGATGAGGAAATTGAATGTCCATGTGTGTAGCTTGGCCAAGGTCACACTGCAAATGAGGAGCAGAGGAAGAATTTGCACCTCCCTCCCCTCCGTACCATATTTCTTAAAAAGCTCATAATGTTATCAAACATTAGACTCAGAAGGGGTCTTCCAAGTCATCTAGTACCAGTCTCTCCTTTCACAAATGACAAAGTTGAGTTCCAGGGAGAGGCAGCAACTTGCCTTATCTCTCATGGGTAGTAAACATAGAGCAAGTCAAATTCTCATGAACTGAGTATCCAAGAAGCAATTAAATACTGGTTGCAACATTTATATACTTTCAGTTGACAGTCAACAAGTATTTACTATGTGCCAGGCACTGTGCTAAGCACTGGGAATAAATCTATAAGCAAGGTGCTCACATTCTAATGGGGGGAGAAAAGGAATTTTGAGACCTGAGCCAATCAGCTCACAGCAACTTGAGAGTCAATGTGATAGAGTGGAAAGACTATTGAACTCTAAGTTAGGAGACTTGGTTCCCGTCTTGCTTCTGGTTACTAATTCACTCCGTGTCCTTGTACAAACCATATACCCTTCCATGGCCCTTGTTTCCTTATTTGTATGTAAGGAGCCACAAAGCACATTGGTATGGAACTTTTCCTTCATTGGTGGAGATCTATGAGCTATACCTGAATGAAAGGTAGGGAAGACTTGGTGAGAGCAGAAGAGAAGTGATCCTGGGTTCTTCTGGCTTCTAGCTTCAAGAGAGAAGATGGCCATTCCAACCTCTTTTCAGATCAGTGGAGGGAGACAAAGACTTTGGGAAGAAGCTTACATGAAGAACTTTGATCATGTCCCCATTTACAACTTACTACACACAAGAGCAGGGGTGGGGAACCTTTGGCCTCAAAGCCACATGTGGCCACATACTTAAGTATGGCCCTTTGACTGAATTCAGACTTCAGAGAACAAATCCTCTTGATAAAAAGATTTGTTCTATAGAACTTAGATTCAGTTAAAAGGCCACACCCAAGGATCTAGAAGGCCATATGTGGCCTCAAGGCCACAGGTTCCCCACCCCTGCACTAGGGTCTTTGAGGAATTTCCTCTTGGGTAAGATCTGGGACTTTCTTTCTCAGTTGAGTTGAGGTATCTTGTTCCCAATGGTATTGCCTCGTATATTTTCTCATATGTATTTTTTTTTCTGATTTCTGTTTTGCTATTGACTTGAATGAGTTTCTTTGCTGTTTGCTTTGTGTGTTCGTTGTGGAACTGGAATTTGGTGGAAGAGAGTCAAGTGTTGGATATAAAGTTTGCACCCAATTAATGAATAGCGATCAAAAGTTAATCTTGAACCCTGAAGTTATTTCTCCTAAACTAACAATATTTGAGGGAGCAGATAGAGCTCATTCTAGTCAGTATTCCCTCTCTCAGAAGAAAGCAGAGTGTCGAGCCTCTGACCTCAATGCCCTGCTTCCCTTTCTAGAATGAATTCTCCCTTGGAGAAGTGTGGGGGTAGAAGATGCTAAAGATGTCTATTCTTGCCTTCTTGTGAGCCACATTGAGACAGCCACTACATACATTATCTTCCAGGGACTTTGCTACAGAGACTAGGTAGAATGGAAGATATGTGAGTGCTAATGGGCATGCATTACTCAGAGTCTTCCAGGGCTTTTGACTTTAGAGGGAACTTCTTTCCAGGAGAGAAGCTATTTGGCTGAGACAGAGAGAAGAAAGGCTATATTCAGGTCTTGGCTTCTCCTGCTAAGTGAGAAGAGAAAGGGCATAGCATGTGGTTCCCTTGCAATGGAAAATAAATGATCAAACTGGGAATGGAAGCAAAGCACTAAACAGATGAGTGAAAATGTGATTGGATGAGCTAACAAAAGCAGACTGTAGTGGAGATCAGACCTATTCATACCGACAGATTGGAGCTGGTGAGACTTCTGGAGACCAGTCCACAGCACCTGTCTTCTCTCAATTCCTTAGAGTGCACTACTCCCCCTCTCACTTTTCCCTTCAACTAGTGAGGAGAAAGGGACAGAGATTCAACCTTAACTCAGCCTCACATGCCATCACTGCCTCCTATAGAGCACTTTAATGCTTGTTTATATTTCTATGCAAGTTACAGTCAAACCTCAACTTTCACAGAAGTAACATTCCTAGAAAACAGTGTAAATATTGATACATCGAACCTATGGGAAATAGGTGGTTACGTTTCTGTGACCACCAAAAACTGTAATCTTTTGCTAGAGATTGCTGAAAATACACATTTCTGCACACAGTTCTTTATACCAAAACATTAATTTTTATAACATGTACTTTTCCTTACACAGTAACATGAAAAAAGCTTATAAAATGCAGTACACAAAATAAAATTGAGAACATGCAAAACATTTTTTCTCGCTAAGAATTCCCTAGAATTGGGGCAGCTAGGTGATGCAGTGGATAGAGCACCAGGGCCTGGAGTCAGGAGACCTGAGTTCCAATCAGACCGCAGACCAGACCAAACACTTGATACTTATTAGCTGTGTGACCCTGGGCAAGTCACTTAATCTCAATTACCTTAAAAAAAAAAAGGTAGGAGGGAAAGAATTCCCTAGAATTCTGTGACCTTTCATGCTAACATCTCAATAACAACAAAAACAAAAACAAAACATTGATTTCACATAATACCATACTGCTGTAAACCTCTCTACTTTTGCTGCCCTCTGAAAACCAATGGAGAGGTTGCTAGGACTTTAGTCACTGCTGTCAGAAGGCTCCAAGGCTGACACTGATATCACCTCTGACATTCCAAATGCACAGGGAGCTTCTTACAACAAGACCAGTAAAGTGCCTGGTAGGGTACCAGCCACTCCACAAACTGGCATGTATCCTGTCTCTGATTTTATTTTCTCTATTGTGCATAGCCTCGCATTGCACATTGCCAATGTAAGACTGAAAAGGAGGTTACTAATAAAATCATTCAAATACCTGAAGTACCAAAAATTAAACACAAGAATATTGAGGGTTGACTGTATATAGACATTTATAATTATTTCAGTCTAGTTGTAAGTACAAAGTTTGAGATCAAGAGCAGGGAAGGTAACCCAAAAAGGGAGAAGAGATTTTCTACCACATCAGACTGGGGAGGTTGGTGACAAGTTGATTGTAAAGGCAGTGTCTTCAATTTTATTAATATCCCAAAACCTATTCATTCATACCTAGACTACCTTTTGAACTGGTAGAGACTTAAGCTGGAAACAAGCTAGTAGCAGTGAGAGATGGACATTCGTATCCTTGCTGATATGATAATCATACTTAGCACATAGCCCTCCCCTCCACTCCAATCTATATATATAAGATGGGTGGGTTGAATTAAGATCTTTAAGGTTCCTTCTTTTTCTGACTTAGGACACTCTGTAATTTATCTTCCAATCTAATATTTTAACTAAAACTGTTCTTCCCAATGTTGATTGTTAAATTTAATGACTTTTTGTCAATCCTTATCCTTCTTGACCTCTCTGTAGTCTCTGACACTGTCAATCACTTGCTTTTAGGTTTTCATAATAGTGAGCTCTCCTGACTGTTCTCTTATATATCCTCATCACTTACCATACACCACTTACATAATCCTATATCTTACCACTCCTTATCAGTCTCCTTTTGTGGACCTTCATCTAGGACATGTCCAATAACCAGGGGGATACTCCCAAGGGTAGGAATTGTTTTCTGTTCCCAACCTCAACCCCCACTGCTAGTACCTTCCCTTTGAGATTACTCCCCATTGCACCATACATATTTTATAAATTGTCTCTGAAAATTAAGAATTCACCTGAAACTCTGTTTTCTGTCACTTTTCTCCATTCTTTGTGCACTTTTCCTTTCCCAAGGTTACATTCAATCAGTCAACAAACATTTATTAAGTGTTTATTATATGCCAGGAACTGTGCTAAGTGCTGAGGATACAAAGAAAGTAAAAAGAAAACCAACCCCCCCCCCCAAAACAGCACGGCCCCTGACCTTAAAGAGTTCACATTCTAATGGGAGGAGACAGCCTCAAAAAATTGTACATGTATATGGGGTAAATGGAAATGGAATGGAAATGGAAAGTGGAGGGAGGGGGATGAGAGTGCTTGGTGGATTTTAAAGTAGATTCAAAGGCTTGGTGCTGTAATTTTTCCACCGGAATTCCCATTCTTGATTGTTTCACTGGCTCTGGGTCTGAGAGCTTCTTGGTAAGAGAGCAGCAAGGGCAGGTGAAATCCCACAGCTAAGAGCCTTGAGTACATGGCTTTCCAGGTAGGGAGCTATGGAGTCAATGCCCCAGATTTTCTTGGACACTCCTCTAAATCACTTCTGAATCAGCTTTCCTTTGTTTCTTAAAATAGGAGAGATTTGTTTTTGAGGTTTTTTTCCTTTTTTTCCTTTAATTGCAAAAAGGCATGGGGATATTAAGAATGAGAAGTAAGAGGATGGGGGATGGCAGTATGGGAAGAGGGGGCTTTGTATTGGTTATCAGACTTTATGTGAAAAAGCACCCAATTAAGTAAATAAAAAATGTAAGCTGTGTCGGGAAAAAATGCAAATAAGGCAGCTTAGGGGGGAAGACTGTAAGTGGTCCTGTGGTTAAAATTATGCTCTTGTTTATGGGGGAAATGGATTTCCAAAAAATCTGTATACAATTGGGTGAATTATGCAACCACCTATTACGTAATTGAATAACAACATAATCCCCCATAATGACAGTCAGGCCAAAGCCATAGAAAGTCTCAGGGTAGCTATGCAATTATTGTTTTCCTTGCTTGAACACTCAGGAATCCAGGATCTCAAAACATCTAGTCTATCCCACTTTGATGCTTTGGAAAGGAAAGTCATCAGCATCCTTTCCCCAAATTTAGATTCTCAGGATGTTTTTGGCATGAAAGGTTAGTTAAAAAAGAAGCCCTGAAAATAGAATCTGCTATTTTTAATGACGACCAATGTTGTAAGCAGGGATTCTCCTGGAAGGCTTTTAGAGGAATAACACAGTTTGTAAAACTTGCCACAAATCCTTGTGCCAATCTGCAGAGACCATTTGGAAAACTCTTCTCCAAATTGTACTGATTTCCAAGAGGGGGAGAAATTCCAAAATGTAAGCAAAAGGTAAATGTAGTAAATTCTCAATTTTCCACTTTGGGGATTTTCTGCAGTTTGGGATTTCTAATCAGGGATATGCAAGAGCCAGCTTAGAGCATCTCACAAGAGCTGAATGTAAAATTTTTAATGTGAGCATTTACATCTCTGAATTTGCAAACACCACAAATCATGATTTGGTTTATTATTTTGATACTTGTCTAGACTTTAAAAAGTGATGGAGAAAATGTTAATAATGCATGTTAAACTTTTAAAAACTGTGTTGGGCATACATTCCTCCTACCCCAGACCCAGCTGTTAAACATTTACCAACATACTCCTAGTTGTCTTCCTACTACTACCCAGGCTGTTAATGGTAGGAATGAACCCAGAGAGTGTCAGGGGCTGAGAAAGAATAAGTATTATGGGAATCGATATCTATATTTATATCTACATCTATAATTTCTATCTCTGTATCTATAACTATCCATATCTTTATCTTTTTTTTTAATTTTAGGCAATTAAGGTTAAGTGACTTGCCACACAGCTAGTAAGTGCCAAGTGTTTGGTCTGAGGCCAGATTTGAACTCAGGTCCTCCTGACTTCAGGGCCGGTGCTCTATCCACTGTGCCACCTAGCTGCCCCCATATCTTTATCTATATCTATGTCTATATCTATCTGTATCTATATGTCTATAGCTGTCTGTATCTGTGCCTATATCTTTATAATTATATCATTGATGTGGTTGTGTACGTACTTTCCAAAGTTAGGAATGTCAATGACTTTTGGATTATCTATAAAACTGCACTGACAATGAGCCTAGTTTAGGCCCCTTGCCTGACCTATTGCAGTAGCCTCGTAATATCCCCTTGCTTCTCATCTAGCCTTTTTCCAACTGAAGCATCCATCCATCAATCAATCAAACATTTATTAGATGTCTACTGTGTTTCAGTCACTATATGAGGTGCTAGAAATATAGATAAATGGTGATTCAATCTTGGTCAACAAGGAACTTACTTCTAATTGTAGTCCAAATGGATATTCCTAAAATACAAATCTGTCCATATCACAATTCTACTCAACAATCTTAGGTGGTTCCCTATGGTCTCTAAATAGAGTAGACTATAATGTATTTAGACTGGCCTTTAAAGTCTACTATTATCTGGCCACCACCTACCTTTTCCATCTTATTTTATATTATTCTCCTTCACCCATTCTCTGTTCTAGGTAAACTGACTTGTAATTTGTTCTCCATATACAGCACTCTAACTTTCACCTTTGTGATTTTATATAGTGGTACCCAATCTAGAATGTAACTCTTCCACATTCTATCCATGGGTGGATACAGCACATTTTATTATGTTGTACACACAGTAACTTTTATTTAAGTCAGACATTGATTGAATACTCAGTTATAATGGATGATTTTTTTTATTCATCAAACATACTAAAGAAACTAAAACTTAGCTAAACTATTTTTTAAACTAATAACTAAGATTTACTTAAAAGTAAATGGCAGCTAGGTGGTTCAGTGGATGGAACCTGGTGCCTGGAGTCAGGAAGACCTGAGTTCAAATTTGACCTCCGCTACTTGCTAGCTGTGTGACCCTGGAAAGTTGCTTAAGCTCTGTTTGTATCAGTTTCCTCATCTGTAAAATAAGGATAATAGCAGTAGGTAGGTGCTACCTCTCAGGGTTGTTGTGAGGCTCAAATGAGATCATTGTAAAGGACTTACGTAGTCTGACATGTGGCACATAGGAAGCACTATATAAATGTTAATTGTTATTATTAAATATACATTTTTCAAAGGTATCATATGATCATATCGTATCAAAATCTTTCCTTACCCATAAAATGCAAAACAACCTTTTCACCTTTATCTTCTTGGTTCACTTAGCATCTTCACTTCTGGGTCATGAGATCTTAGCTACATACTTTGTTATGAGGAGGCTACAATGGAGTTTATTTTTGTTATTATTATTTTTAGGTTACAGATGTATAGTCATACAACACACATTTCCATGTAAGTCATGCTGTGAAAAAAAAACATAGACAAAAGAAGCCCCCCCAAAATAAAGAAAGTAAAGAAAAAGTATCTTCAGTTTGCATTGACTCCATCAGTTCTTTCTCTGGAGATGGATAGGACTTTTCATCACAAGTCCTTCAGACTTATCTTGGATCATTGTATTGCTGAAAATACAGTTGATCATCATATAATATTGCTGCTACTGTGTATAATATTTTCCTGGTTCTGCTCGTTTCACATCAGTTCATGCAAGTCTTTTCAGGTTTTTCTCAGAGCATCCTGCTCATCATTTCTTATAGCCCATTACTTCTTATATTCTATAACAATTATATGTAAAAAACTTGTTCAGCCATTCCCCAATTGATAGATATCCTTTCAATTTCCAATTCTTTGCCACCACCAGAAGAGCTGATACAAATCGTTTCTACAATGGAACTTAAAGACTGGTGGCTAGAGGGGCGAGCTTGTGAAATGTAAAATTTAAACTTTTTTTTCCCCTTTCCTTACAAAAGGAAGAACCCAAGGACCACATAGCAAGGTCTGAGCTGGGAGGGGGAGGGGGAGGGGGAGGGGGAAGGGGAGACATACTAATTCCTTCTGGTTCATCTTTTAACATCTCCACCTCTCCCCCTTCCTTTCTGAGGCCACACCCTCAAATCTCTCTTTGCTTCTGACTTGAGTTTTATACAAGTTCTTTAGGGTGTGACCAAGGCCCAGACCCAACTGAAATAGATTTTCTCTTGCACTTAATTGAAATATCTTTAGGGTTGATTCAAGGAGGACCTTCCTCATTCACACCTAGTTCTGATTGATTAATTCAATAAAGAGGTGTTCTCACCAAAAAAAAGACAGTTACCTTTATGTGGAGTGGAGTAATCAATGGACCCCATCCTTATAGATATTTACCTTTTCCTGTACATTCTGGATAATAGCAGCAATACAATAAAACTTGGGAAGAACTGTGAAGTTAATAGATTTTTGGGAGAGTCCTAAATTTATCACTGATAACGCGAATTACTAAAGTCATTTTTGTCTTCCGATAAAATGTCAGAGCTTCCAAACTATTCCCATCTGGAGAATAATAACATATACAAGTCAATAATGTAGGTCCAGGTCTCATTCTGTTTTCCAGAAATCACCTTTCATGGTTCCAGAAATCACCTTTCATGGTTCGTAAGATGAGAGCCAGGTGTAATGTCTTTTGGAGAATCCCAGAAGCAGATCAAAGTGGTTTGCCATTTTCCCAATTCTTTCTTAGAAAGCCATTCAAGTCAGCAGACTAAGTTTGGGAAATGAAAGGGGCATTTATGTATAGTTGGTAAAAAACACAAGGCAAGAATCTTCAGGATTCGTAAGAGGAGAGCCTAATGTCTTTTGGAGACTCTTAGAATTAGAGCCCGCATGCTTACCATGCCACAAATAACTATCCCTGTCACTTCCTGACCTAAATTCAACCAGACTCTTGAACTGATGATTGCCAATTGACTATTTGGTGTCATATAGTCAGCAATTGGTCTTGGAAAACAGGAACTTTGTCTCTAACTGTGTAAGGTTTTTCTAGGGTCACAATGGAAACAATGATTTATTTGAGAGTATCCAAGGGACCTGAAAGAGTTAACAGTGGCTCTCTCTCTTAACTCCATGATCAAATATAAGATCTGTTTGACTTTTAAAGCCCTCCATAACAGGGCTGATTCCTATCTTTCCAGTCTTCTTACACCTTACTCCTTACCTCCCTGCATACTTTGCAATACAGTAACACTGACCTCCTTGGTATTTCTAGAAGAGGACACTCTATCTCCCCACTCCAGGTAACCTGAGTCGCAAAGCCCACTGGTATGGGTTTCTCTCGTCATTTGCTACATATGCATTTTCACTTGCTGTCTTCCATGGCTAGAACTCTCTCCCACCTCATTTCTACCTCCCAGATTCCTTCACTTCTGAGTTAAAGTCCTTTTGCAAGAAGCCTTTCCTGCTCTTTCTTAAGGCTAGCACCTTCCCTGTACAGATTATCTCGAATTTACTCTGTATATGTCTTGTT
Organism: Phascolarctos cinereus; assembly: GCF_003287225.1. NCBI lineage: Eukaryota > Metazoa > Chordata > Mammalia > Diprotodontia > Phascolarctidae > Phascolarctos > Phascolarctos cinereus. The sequence continues at coordinate 97,393,592 of NW_027555736.1, read as the reverse complement.
TGTACATAATTGTTTGCATGTTGTCGCCCTCATTAGATGACACAGGAACTTGTGTTTTGCCTTTCTTTGTATCCCTGGCACTTAGCACAGTGCCTGGTACATGGTGGATACTTAATAAATGTCTATTGATTGACTGAGCATTATTATTGTTTTACCATACCTTTGTGATCTCAGACAAGTCATTGAACCTCTCATAGGACCTCAGATCCCTTATCTGTAAAGTAAGGATACAGAGCAAGAGATCACTCAGTTCCCCTCAGAGTTCAAGAGCCTATGAGAAGTTAGGAAAGACTCTAAAATTTTGTCTAGCTTAAACATTGTATAATTCTAGGAAACCATATTCATAACGTGTGGTAGGGATCTTAGAAACGTGCAATCTTTCTAACGTATGATAATGATCATGTCCATATTTTTCCCATTTGTCAAAGTGGAACTGGTAATAGCTTTGTGGCCTAAAAGAGTGAATGTCAAGGGGATTGAGAATGTCTTACTCCTGGGAAGTAGCTCAGGCACTAAGAGAATTGACCTCAGCAAAAAGTAACACAATCAGATAGAAGGACCTTCTTCCTGTGTAATGCTGTGCTATTTAAAGAGTAAAGAAGAGAGGACTGAGCATGCTTGATAATTTTTGTAGTCTAGCTACTTTAAAAAAAATTGTTGTTATTGTTTTGAATAATTTTGCTGCTTTTGAAAAAGACCTTTACACTTTCATAAGAAATAAAAAAAAGGGGGAAGGTAGAAAGGGTCCAGTGATAAAAGAGCGTCTTTCATTCAGTGCTCCAGGCACCAGCGGTGGAGAAGCCAGAGTGGTTGCCTACCCATCATCAGAGGCAGGAGGAGGAAACAGGGGCCACCTGGGAGAGCTGGGAGCCGCTCTACACAGGTAGAACGGAAAGCAGATGAACGGCAATTTAGAACAGAAAAACCAAGGAGGAGATTGAGAAAGAAACAAAGGAAAACAAATCCCCAAATCAATTTCAGCTTTGTGAATTAGGGCAAAGTTAAAAAAAAAAAGATAAAGCCAGGAGGCAAAAAGAAAAAAGAAAAGAAAGAAAAAAGGCAAAAAGAAAAGAAAAGAAAAAAATGGATCAACCTGTACAACAGATAATGAAATATCCCTTTGTTCTCCAAGCAGAGAGGAGGGGGCTGTCAGGGAAGAATGTTGTATATATTGTCAGGTGAAGTTACTGTATCAGGTGACTAGTCATCTTGATGTTTTTGTTATAAAGAAAAACAGAATTCTAGGGCTGGAAGATGTTTGGGGGAGAGGAGAGCAAAGAAGTATTTTCAGAAATTACTAAGTGCTTTTTAAAAAGTACGTCAATATAACCTGAAAACAAAACCAAAAAAAAAAAACACCCCAAAACATTGGACCAGAAGTACTTTACACTTAATGAAGAAATAGACAATTATAAACTTCACTCTTGTCTCATGAGGAAGCAGCCACTGGTAGAGTGAGTTCTGACTTAGGGCCTGGAACTTTCTGAACTGCTGGCACAGACTTATTTACTTAAAATAAAATTTTATTCTGAATTTAACAAACTTCAAACAAAATGTGATTTCCATATACATAGTGGTAAAGAAAAGGATTTGTACATGAGACTGAAGCTCTCTGTTAGATACAGTTTGGTTAAAAATATAATATAATATGATATTATATAATATAATATCATAACATAACATAATATAGTATAATAATTTCAATCCATACATTTTAAAGCTATCTTGCTTGTCTATGATTCTGGTCTTCCTTCACGCTTTTTGTGTAATAAAAATACTTCAGTGACTTTTTTTCTTTCTCTTTCTCTTTCTCTTTTCCCCCTCTTCCTCCTCTCTCTCTTTCTTTTTTCCTTTTTCCTTTTTCCTTTCTCTCTCTTTTTCTTTCCCTTCCTTTATTACTTCCTTCCTTTCTCTCTCTTTTGCTTTTTCCCTTTTTCTCTTTTTTTCTTTTCTTTTCCCTTTTCTTTCTCTTTTTCTCTTTCTCTCTTCCTTCTTTTTTCTCTTTTTTTTTTTCCTTCTGATCTATCTTATCTCTAGTCCCTCTTTTTTTTTTTTCACCCACCCTCCCAAATGGAAAAAAGAAAAAGAAAACCCCTGGAACAACTCTGCATAGTTGAGTCTAACAATTCTTACCTTGCCCATTTCTATAAATGTGTCCTATTTTGTGTCTTTACTCTATCCCCTCTGTTAGGAGGTAGGTAGCATGCTTTGCCATCAGTCCTCTGGAATTGTTGTCAGTCATTGAAGTGACCAAAGTTCTTGAGTCTTTCAAAGTAGTTTTTTAAATTTATAAATGGTATTGTTATTGTATAAGTCAAGTTCTGCTCACTTTCAGTTTATATGAATTTTCCCATGTTTCTTTGAAATTTCCACATCTATTGTTTCTTATAGTGCAGTAATATTACGTTAATTTAAATGCCATACTTTGTGTATCCATTCTCCTATTGATGGATATTCCTTGTTTCCAGTTCTTTGTTATAACAACAAAAGCTGCTGTAAATATTTGTGAACATATGGTCCCTTTTCATCTTTCCTTTATCTTCTGGGGTATGGGTCTAGTAGTGGTATTCCTGGGTCAAAGGGTATGCAGAGCCCAGTTTAGTGGCTTTGGGAGTGTAGGGCTTTCCAGAATGGCTGCAGTGATTTACAGGTCCACCAATAGTGCATCGGTGTGCCTATTTCCCCCAAGCCACTCCAATGCTTGTCATTTTTCTCTTTTATTTTCTTCATTTTCACCAATCCGATGTGTGTGAGGTGGAACCTCAGAGTTGCTTTAATTTGCATGTGACTAATTATTAGTGTTTTGGACAACCTTGTCATATGTTTGTTGATAGCTTGGATTTTTTCCTTTGAAAACTGCAGCAGAGGCTTATTTAGAGCTATTTCTATAGCCAACAAGATTGAAGCAGTGGGTTGAGACAATTGTGGGACTATTTTTAGACATGTGAAGATGACCCTGTTAGTAAGATTGTGAGATGGTAGGGTATAGTTAGGAAAACCTTCACTTCACTCCCTCTTATCTTTCTTTTTTTTTAAGGTGAGATTTGTTACTGAGGTAAATTCTCAATCAATCCTCATTTCGCCTTTAAAAATCTTGGCAAAGTAAAATGGGAGAAAAGAAAAGAATAATTTTATTGTTCAGTCATTTCCAACTCTTCATAACCCCATTTGGAGTTTTCTTGGCAAAGACACTGGAGTGGTTTGTCATTTCCTTCTCCAGCTCATTTTACAGATGAGGAAATTGAGGCAAACAGGGTTAAGTGACTTGCCCAAGGTCACACAGCTAGCAAATGTCTGAGACCAAATCTGAACTCAAATCTTCCTGATTCCAAACCTGGTGCTCTATCCACCATGCCACCTACCTGCCTTATAAAAACACTGATACATTGCTTTATATAGTGGACCCTAACCTCTTGCCTTGACCTTCCCCTAACCTCTGATTCAGAGTATGAAAGAAGTAATAAGTTTAGTCTTTTACTTAGGGGGAAGGGTGAAATGAAGAGGAGGAAGATGAAGATAGTGATGATGGTGGTGGCTATTTATATCGTGCTTTGAGGTTTGCAAAGCACTTTACATATATCAATCTCATTGGATCCTCTCAAGAACCCCATGAAGTGGGCACTACAATTTCATTTTACAGATGAGGCAACAGACTAAGAATGATTAAACGACTTTCCTAGGGTCACAAAGCTAGTAAGTGTCTGAGTGGGAATGTGAGCACAAGGAACTATCTGCTATGGCTTCTGAATGAAAAACCAAAGAACCTCGATGGACCTTCCAGAGGATTTCTGCAGTAGGAAATCTCCTTGTTTTTGTGCGATGCTCACTAGACACATCCATGTACAGTTATCCCAAGAGGCTGTGTTCTTAGGAAAGTATATTCCACCCTTAATTTCCTGTTTTCATTGTTGACAGTGAATTATTTTTTAGGCCAAATTGGTTTTGACCCACCTTGCCCAGGCTGTCTACCCTTCATGGGTAGACATAGAAGCAATGGAGTACAACAAATCCAGTGCCAGACTTGGGAGTCTGAAAAGCTGGATTTTAATATTGTCTCAGATACTTGCTAGGTTTATGAGTCACTTGGCCAGTTTTTGCCTCAGTTTCTTTATTTGTAAAATGAGGAAGTTGGATTCAATGACCTTTAAGGTCTCTTCTGCTTTTAAAAGTACCATCCTATAGCCTACTAGCTATAGGATTATATGTGAGTCACTAATATCTCAGGGCATCAGTTTCCTCATCTGTAAAATGGAGATAATAATATTTAGATTATCTACCTTATGGATAGATTTTACACAAAGAGCTTTGCAAATATTGAAGAACTATGTAGGCATGGATTTATTTTTATAGCAAACAAGCAAGGTGAAACTAGACAAAAACCTGAGGGGAGAAGAATCCCAAACTGTATTCCAGTGGTGATTATAATAACTCTTGAATTATCTGCCATAAAGGAAGGAGGACATAAGGAAATAAGGGTTTATAAAGTATCTACTATGTGCCCGACATGGTGCTAAGCACTTTATAAATATTATCTTCTTTGATCTTCCCAACAACGCTGTGGGGTAGATGTTGTTATTATCTCTATTTTACAGTTGATGAAACTGAGGCATGAAGTGACTTGTCCAAGGTCTTCTTGTGGTTGCTCATCATTCGTTCTCAAAGAAGACCATTGACATCAAGAGGGTGATGTCTTGACTTGCAAGTGAATTGGATTTGAGTGAGGTAGAGCTATGCAAACTCTTTGGCCTCACTCTCTCCTCCAGAGTCACCAGAGTCCAGTGGCAAGACATAGGTCAGGATGATTGGCGATGGTCCCCTGTCCAAGGTCACACTGCTAATAAGTGACTGAGGCTGCATTTGAGCTTTGGTCTTCCTTACTCCAGGCTCAGTGCCCTATCCGTTGCTCCACCTAATTTCCCTAGCTTCCCTCCAGTAGCAGAGATCCTCAAGGGGTGCCTTGAGCTCAATTTTATCGTAGTCCTTTGCTTGTCAGAGTAGTTTTTGCAAAATCGCCCGTTCCAAGATCGTATCATCTTTATCTTGCCCATCATCTGTCTGAAGTAGGTCCTTTTTTGAGTGTCATTTGAGACCATTCAAAATATGAGGAGTCCCCACCATAGCGTATGAGGCATATCATAGTGTCCCAGTGGAGCAAAGGCAGAGTTACAGTTGGTCTCTGCAGGATGGCCCCAGTCCCAAGCAGGTATTCATCATCAACTGCAAATGGCACTCACAGGCAGCACTGTATTCTCAATGAGAGCAATAAGGAGGTGGTGTAGTGCTAGTTCAAAAGGCCTCTGCTCTTCTGGGTCTGGTCTTGCTTGTCACACAATACCCCTTCTCTAGGCAGACCCTTTCCTCATTTCTCAAACCTCCATCTTCTGACCACATTTGTCTTCCCCTGCCCTTCCCAAATAAATCTGGAATTTTGTTGCACTAAAAACTTCTTAACTGTTGTCTCCTTTCTGTGATGTCAGAGATGGCGATTTGATGTCCCTAAGAGACACCCTGCTCCTCCTCAGTCCTCTTTCATATCCTGGAACAGCCCTATTCTGTGAGTGGACCAAGGTTTTTGGTCAACTCTAGTGGGAGGAGAGGTAAGATCCCAGGATAACCTGAGCACTAGATCAAGAGAGCTGCCTCTTGTTGCATCATCGATCCCTTTCTTCTCTCCTGCTGTGGTCCAAAGATCATCCCTGAATGTCTCAAGTTAAGCCATGATTCTTCCTAGTGTTAGCTCAAATGTGTCCATAATGAAGGCCTCTTGCTGTTACAACAAAGGCCCACCTGCCTCTTCTGTGGAACCTTCTGGGTCTCTCAAAGCAGCAACAATGGACTCCTGGAGAACGGGGAAGGAGAGGGTGTGTATCAGAAATAGTTCTATATTTTAAGTTCTAACCAGGAATTGATTTTTGTTGGTGTTTTGCTTTTTAAATTGTCAAAACATGTGGTTCCTTGAGAAACCTATCTGCTGAGATAGAAATTGGAAAGTGCTAAAACTTTTTTGAGTATCAGCAATCTCTGAAATGGCCTTTCTCATCCCATTCCCAGAAATTATCTCACTAGTGAAAAATGTCTTTTGCTGCTGGTGAAGAACTGAAAAGCCCAGGACACTCTTCAATAAGCCTATTTTATCCTGCTTGACCTGTGGATCACTCCTCTATCAAGAGAGTGGTCATACCAGGAAACCACTGATCCCTGCTAGGATCTGCTTTATAAAATGGGAACCTGATAACTTTCAACAAATTGACTTTGCAGGTCTTTGAGACTGGCTTTAGATGACACAGATGTCTTGGCCCGGTTCTATTACTCACTAGCAGGACAGACTCTATTTTCAAGGCACTCATATTTCAGTTGTGGGCAACAACAGGATCCAGTTGAAAGGCCTATGGTCCTAGGGATACAGAGTCAGTACAAATAGGAAGACCTGGAAGTCCTTAGAATGCAGTAGCAGAGTGAACAGCAAGGTCTGGACATCCTTAGGGTACAGATAATCGTACCTGTTCATAAGGATGTGTAGATAAATAAGATAACGAATGTGGAAAGACTCGAGAATTAAAAGTGCCCTATGAGTATCAGGTGGCTTGACCAATGCCAACATTAAGCCACAATTAAGCCATTTCTGACCATTTGATTTATATATACTTATATAAAGCTGTATATTTATATATGCGTATATATATATATATTTATATATGTGTATATATATATATATATATATATTTTATCTTCCTTCATATAGCTAAAAATTTGTGCCTATCCAATTTTTTCCCAGGACTGAGCAAAAGTCTGAACTAATTACTTTGTCTGAAGGAGTGCATCCAGGAATTTGGGGACTATAATCTTGCTGAAATTCTTCACCGTTGGCACAAATTTTACACTGGTGCTAGAAATTAAAGAAAAGCAGTGAGCTATGGTGAACACACCAGACAAAAGAAGGGCCCTTCTTGTCCTTGTCATGTCCCTGTTTTCTTATAGCTGGCTTGATTGCATTGTTCTGAAAATTAGAAGATATGGGTTTTAGTCCTGGTTGCTGCAGGATCTTGAACAAATTCTTTCTTCTTTCTGAGTCAATTTTCTCAGCTATAAGATGAGGAGGTTGAACTAGTTGCTAAGGTCCTTTCCCCTTCTAACAGTGACTGATCAATGCTACCTCAGCAGCTCCTTTCCAGTCTTCATAGGTCCCTGGCCCCTTTAAGAAAGTGGCCTTCTGACCCCTAACTGCTTCATGCCTCTGAAATAGGGAGATCTGGATGTCTTCCAGTGAGGTGAGCAAGCCCTTCCCACCATCCCACTCCCCACCCCCCTTTTTTAATAGGTCTTTGGCTTTTGCAAGTAGGAGTCAACTCTATTGGCTTTCCCCCACTGTCGGGACTGAGTAGCAGCCCCAACTGCTGTGAATTCCTGACCTCCATGCAGCAGTGAAGTAAAGCTTTGAGAAGAGGAGTGAGTAGTGGGGATGTTTGCAAGGCCACTGTGGCCTACTCCAGGCCCTTCTCAGCTTTCACCAGGCCCCTTCCCAAGGAGTATCGAATTACCCCAAAGAGGCCCACCAACACCAACCACTGTACTTCTGGCCCAGAGAGATGATAAACAAACAAAGGGCTGGAAGATAAATCACAGTTTATGAAGGGACCTTCAAGACTTGGCAGGTTTTTGCACTTACCTCTTGCCTCCTAAGATTCTGCCTTTCTTTGCCAAAAATGACATTTTGCTGACTCTTAAAAAAAAACCCCAAAACAACTGTTGAGGGTAGGATTTTACAAGCTGGATTGGAATGATTACATTGTGCTCCTTGAGGCCTGTGAGAATGTACGTGCTACAGATCTACCACTCCACTTGTAAGTTGTGCTCTACTTCTTGGAGCATTATTTAAATAACTGAGTAAGTTTAAAGGAGGAGGAAAGCCGCAAAAGTTAGGCAAATCCATAAAGAATGAGCTCCTTTTACTCCTGGGGAGGTGCTTATTGATATCACCCTAATTTAGTACTTTATCAGCTCATTCCTGGACTTCTTCAATTATTTCCTAACCGATATTCCTGCCCTTAATCTCTTCCTCTTCTCTAATCCATCATCAAGGTAGCTGACAAACTAATCTTTCTGAAGCCCAGGTTTGCTCATCTTACCCTGTTCTCAACGGTTCCCTATTTCCCAAGTCTAATTTTTTTAGCTTGGCATTTAATCCTTTCTATTATCTGACTCCAATTTGCCAGTGCTTAGCACAGAGCCTGGCACATAGTAGGTACTTAATAAATATTGTTTGATTGATTGATTGATTGCCTTTCCAACCTTATCTAGAGATGGCTTTGTCACCACTAATTAGCTCTGCTGTTCTTGGGCAAAAACATTTGACCTTTTCTGGGCTTCAGTTGTCCATATGTCAAATGGAGGGCAGCTAGGTGGGCACAGTGGACAGAGTGCCGGGCCTGGAGTCAGGAAGACCTGAATTCAAATCTGGCCTCAGGTACCCATTAGCTGTGTGATCCCGGGCAAGTCACTTAACCCTGTTTGCCTCAGTTTCCTCATCTGTAAAAAAGAGCTGGAGGAATCATTCCAGTATCTTTGCCAAGGAAACTCCAAATAGGGTCACAAAGAGTTGGACAAGTCTGAACAACAACAAATGGAAGTATTCCCCCCTTCCCTTCTTGATTCACAGGTGTGCTATTAAGATCAAGTGAGATAATGTATTTGAAAGTACTTTGACAAGTTAATGGTGCTCTATGAATGTAAGGTAATCCCTACCCTCAGATCTCTGCATTTCTTAATGTGTCCCTTCCCTGAAAACCCACCTCATTCCCTGGCTTGGCTTGCCCCAAAACATTCCCAGCTTAAGGCTGCATCCTCTCTGACCATTCTAGCTTACTGTGATCTCTCCTTTCTCTGAGTTAGAAGGCAGTGAGGAATAATAGTTTATCAGGCTCAGAGCCCCACACAGTTATTGGACTTGACTTTTATGTGCCTCAGTTTCCTCAGAGGAACACATGAGATAATGGATGTAAAACACCTTGTAAACCTTAAAGCATTCCTTAAAAAAACAACTGTTATGATTATTATTTCATAACAGTATATGAACAACTTGTTTAGCACTTAGCATACACTGTTGAATATCGTTAGGTGGTTCCCTTCTACCCCCACACCCTCAATGTGTATATTTTTTCTTTTTTGTACAGTCCTTGAGGGACTCTTCCCTTCACCCTTAACTTTTATCAATGCATCCTCAACATCCTCAACAGACATTCATTGAGTACCTCCTATGCGCGAGGCACTGTGCTAGACATTAGGGATATAAAGACAAAAATGTAAGTTCCCTGCCCTCAGGGAGCTTACACTGTATAATGTAAGCAGGAACACATCTAAGGGTATACAAAATGAATACAATGTAATTTTTAGGGGGAGGCACCAGCATTTGGGAGGGTCGGAAAAGGCCTCCTATGTGAAGCCTTTACAATATGCTTTGAATTCCCCCTTCCTCTTCCCCCCCCCCACTTCTATCTCCCAGTACCTTGTAGGTACTCGATAAATACTTGTTAATTAATTGACAGGTCCAGGATTGGGATCAGGTGAAGTAAACTAGGAGTCGTTTGGTATCTTTCTCATTTCTATGTTCAAAGGTGTTTTGTTATGGCAGTGGTTGGTAGCACCAATGACTAAATCACACGTTTTTCTTACCTGGGATTTCTGTTGAATACAGTTCATGCCAAGGACCTTGGGGACACTCAGTGAACACTTGGCATACTTATCTTCTTCTTCATCATCATCATCATCATCCTCATCATCATCATCATCAGTAGCAGTAGCAGTAGCAGTGATAATAGTAGTAATGATTGTTCACATTGTATAGATAATCCCCAAATCAGAATCATTGGATCACAATAGTGTTAGAAAAGACCTCAGTATCCATGTAGTCCAAATTATACCTGATTAAGAATTCCCTCTACAACTTATCCAACAAGGTTTTATTCAGCCTTAACTTCAGCCCTGGAAGGCACACCTCAGAAGTGTTCTTTGCTTCTGGGGCCCTTCCCTCTGATTGAGAAGAATCCTTCCAGAATCTTTTGGTTTTAAATAGATACCTTTGGTCATATTAAGGAAAAATCCTTTTATTTTTATGTTTTTAGTGTTTGAAATATAGGCAAGTTGTTGGAGTTTCCTGCATTGGTTGACGTGCACATTTGTTCATTTTTTTGTTATTAGTATGATTTATTTTGTTTATAGTTTCCCTAATGTTTATAATTTATAGTTTTCCTAATGTTGAACAAAGCCTACATTCACATGATCCTGTAAAACTTGAATAAAGTAGTAGAATTCACCTGTACATTTATCTGGTCTCTGAGTTTTTACAATTTCAGTTCAAACGGGGGTGGTACAATTTCTCTTTCTGAGATCAGTTGTTTGGATTATTTCCTGTTCTGTTAAACTGGCTATCTTATATGAATATTACTAATTTCTTTAAAATTTTCCAGTTTTGCTGGCACGTCATTGGCTGTGGACTAGATGATGATAAATAACAACAACGATAACCATTCTTTTATTTCTTCTCCTTTGCAAAATATCCTATTCTCATTTTTTATTTTGATAATTTGTTTTCTTCTTTTTTTAAAAAAATTGAACTAGCCAATGTTTTCTCTATTTTGTTGTTATTCTTTAAAAATAGCCCTTTATTTTCTTTATCATCTCAACAGTCTTGGGGGGCAAATTTGTCCATCTCTGATTTTTAGTTTTTGTGTTTATTTAATATTGATTCTCTAGATTTTTTTCTAGTTGCATGTGCAATCAATTTATTGGATGTTTCTTTCTCTTTGGTTGATGTATCTAGAACTAAAAATTTCCATCATAGAGTGCTTTAGCTACATTATAAATATTTTGGCATAATTTCTAATTGTTATAATTTTCTTTAATAAAATGATTTATGATTTGTTTTTATCCACTTATTACATAGATTGAATTGCTTATTTTCCATTTCAGTGTGAATCCTTTGATAATATTCCCTGATTGGTTTTAATTGTTAATCCTTACAGTTTCTAAAGGGTATGTTCAATATTTCTGCATTTCTCCTTTTGTTTAGGAATTCTTTATATTATTGCACATGGATTATTTTTGTAAATGTGCCATTAGTGCTAAAAATAAATAAGTATATTCCTTCCTTAATATTCCAATTCAGTAATTACTGAAGGTCTAATTTTTTATTTAATATTGTATTTTAAAAGTTCATTTTTTAATGAACAAAATTCTGCTCATTTATCTCACCTGAAATGTAACTATTAATTATTTCACAGCCTCAGATATTTCTGGGCTGTTAGTTAAGAAGCCTTGATTTCAATTCCAGCCTCAGAAAGTTACTAACCATATGCCCTGAGAAAGCCGCTCAACTTCAGTTTCCTCAAGTAAAAATGGAGCTCACAATAGTGCCTACCTTCCAGAATTGTGAGGAGCAAATGAGATAATATTTAGAAAGTGCTTAGCACAGTGCCTGGCACATACTAGTCCCTACATAAATGCCAACTGTTATTATTGCTTTGCTATGACATTTCTACTGCGGAAATATCTTGCAAATGTTTTCTGTGCTATTCCCTGATAGTGCCTAGGTTTTCCAGAAAGAAACACAAATGTGTATCTAAGAAATGGATATGCCATGTCATATTCTATAACTTAACAGGCTTTAAGATTACTGACAATTTCTTGGTAATTTTCTGCTTGTAATTTGCCTAAAAGTTTTTATACACTTTAAAAAAATAGTTCCCATGGAGGTTGTTCAGTTAATTGAAATGTTTTTTAATATGTTCATCTTTCATCAGCTCTCTTATTTAGGGACCCACAAATATTCCTTTTTATAAAGTTTACTTTCTGATTTCCTGAAATTTATTTTGCAAATAAAAAAAAAATATACCATTTTGATATCTCATCTTGACAACATTTTTAAAAGTTTTCTTTTTTTTTTTTTAAATCACTTCATCTTATTGGACCTCATTACCCTTACCTATAAAAATTGGATGGGATTCAAGTTCAAATTCTGACTTTACTGCTTACTACCTTTTCTTTTTTTCTTTTTTTTTTAAATTTATTTTATTAATTTATTTTGATTTATCAACAATCTCTTCCATATGCTTTGGAGTTTAAAATTTTTCTCCCCCTTCCCCCCCCTCCCCAAGATGGCACACATTCTGATATAGGCTATACATTTACATTCCTATTAAACACATTTTCACATTAGTGAAGTTGTAAGTAAAAATTAAAACCAATAGGAGGAACCATCAGAAAGAGGAAACAAAACTCAACAGAAGAGGAAAAAAAAATAGCATTTCAACTTCTATAGTTCTTTTTTTGGATGTGGATAGCATCTTCCATCACTAGGCCTCTGGAGATGTCTTAGATCCACAAGTGGGTTCTTATCCCAGAAGCTGGGGTCTTTGGGTTTATCAAATAATAGATAACAACATATTATAGGATTATGGGTTTTTAATCCATTCTGCTATCTGCTTCCGTTTTATGGGAGAGTTCATCCCATTCACATCACAGTTATGATTACTATCTGTGTCTTTTTCTCCATCCTTTTTTCCCCCATTTATGCTTTTCTTTCTCCTTTCTCCCCCCCCACTAGTGTTTTGCTTTTGATCACTGCCTCCTTCAGTCTCTGCTCCCTTCTATTATCCCTTTCCTTCTCCTTTGCCCTTACTGCTTCTTCCCTCCCTTCTATCCCCCCTTCCTTTTCTTTCCCCTTTTCCCTCCTACTACCTATAGGGCAAGTTAGATTTCTATACCTAACTGATTATGTTATTCCCTTCTTGAACCAAATCTGATGACAATAAGGTTCAAACAATGCTCACCCCCTCCCTTCTTTCCATCTTATGTAATAGGATTTTCTGTCTTTTCCTGTAATGTAATTTACCCTTGTCTGCCTCCTCCTTTCTCAGTACATTTTCTAAGATCAGACTAATCCACTGACTTGGATCCATTTAATCCACTTGATTAGATTTTTTTTTCATCATTACATCAAAGTCAACTAATATCCACCCCCTTTATATATACTCCTTTAATGTGGTGTAATAACAATACAGTTCTCAAGAGTTGCAAGTGTCATCTTCCCTTGTAGGGATGTAAACATTCTGTTCTTATTAACAACATTTGTATCTTTCTGTCCCATTTTCCTTTTTATGTCTTTCTTTGTTGAATGTTTCTTGAATCAAATTTTTTGTTGAGCTCTGGTCTTTTTATCAGGAAGGTTTGGAAGTCCCTATTTTGAATATCCATCTCTCCCTTGAAAAATCATGCTCATTTTTGCAGGGTAGTTGGTTCTTGGCTGCAATCCAAGCTCCTTTGCCTTACAGAATATCATGTACCATGCCCTGCGGTCTTTTAATGTAGAAGCTGCAAGGTCCTGTGTAATCCTGACTGTGGTTCCATGATATTTAAATTGTTTCTTTCTGGCTGCTTGCAGCACCTTCTCTTTCATCTGGTAATTTTGGAATTTTGCTATTATATTCCTTGGTGTTGTCAATTTGGGATCTCTTTCAGGTGGTGAGCAGTGTATTCTTTCTATGGTTATTTTCCCTTCTGGTTCTAGGACTTCAGGGCAGTTTTCCTTTATGATTTCCTGAAAGATACTGTCCAGGCTCTTTTTTTCATCATGATTTTCAGGTAGTCCAATGATTTTTAAATTGTCTCTCCTGGATCGATTTTCCAGGTCAGTTGTTTTACCGATGAGGTATTTTATGTTTTCATCTATTTTTTCATTTTTTTGTTTCTGTTTGACTGATTCTTGCTCTCTCATAGAGTCATTAGTTTCCATTTGTCCAATTCTAGTTTTTAACAGATTGTTTTCTTCTGTTAGTTTTTGTACTTCCTTCTCTAATTGGCCAATTGTATTTTTAAGGGATTTGTTTTCTTCAGTGTACTTTTTTTCCAGTTTGCCAATTGAGTTTTTTAGGGACTTGTTTTCTTCAGTGTACTTTTTTTCAATTGGCCAATTGTATTTTTTAAGGACTCTTCTACCTCTCTCAATTAGACTTTAAAATCCTTCTTGAGCTCTTCTAAGAAGGCTTTTTGGGCTTCAGACCAGTTCATATTCCCTTTTGATGTTGCAGATGTGGGTTTGTTGACAATGTTGTCCTCTTCAGAATTTCTGTCTTGATCTTCACTCTTCTCATAATATGAATCTATGGTACGTTTCTTTTTACTCATGGTTCTTTATTCCCTGGCCTTTAAAGAGATTGAGCTCTCCTGCTGGGGAACAGAGGGCACTGACCCAAGCTTCTTGTGTTGGGAGCCTAGGTCTTGGTCACTGGCTTTGTGTGCTGGGGCCTCTTATGTTGGCAATTGGAGGCTGTAGGGTTTTGGCAGCTTACCTTGTGTTGGGCTGGAATCAGCAAGGCTGGAACTTTCAGGCAATTCTAGGTTGCCTGCTTTTCCTTTCCTTTAGCTTTCTTCAGCTCCTTTTAGATGGGTGCTGCAGGGTGTTTATCTGCCTGGGGCCCCTTGCAATGCTGCCTCCCTCGTTTCTGCTAATGCACTGGGAGATTCCTTTGAGGTAGAGGGCCAAGGGTCCTGGTGGTTTTCTGAGCTGGTTTCCACCGGTTCCCCCACCCTCACTGAGGCACTGGGAAGTCCAGGTCCAGGTGTTGGTGTTTGCCTGCTCTACCACCTAGGCTTCAGGATCTCCTCCTGGTTGACAGTTGGAGGCTGTAGGATTCTGACAGCTTACCTGGTGTTGGGTTGGAATCAGTAAGGCTGGGACTTCAGGAAGACTCTAGGTTGCTTTCTTCAGCTCCTTTCAGATGAATGCTGCAGGTGCTTATCTGCCTGAGGCCCTTTGTAGTGCTACTTCCCTTATTTTTGCTGAGGCACTGGGAGACCCATTTGCTGGGCTGCTGCACTGCTGCTCCCCGTCTTTCTTCTAGTTCAGCTGTTCCAGGTTTTTTTTTTCTGGGGTGATATTTTCTGGGTTTTCAGAGGTTGATAGAGGAGGGTGAGAGCGACTACCTTTTTACTCTGTCATCTTCAATAGTTTTCATTAAGTTTATTGTGCAATGTTAGTAAGAAAGCTTTTTCCAGAATGACCAGTGGTTGACTTAACAAAATTTTCTCTTTTGGAATCAGTTTTTTCTTTTGTTGTTGTTGTTTTGTAAAATATAGGGTATTTCCCCCCCTCTGCTTTCCCATTCACAAATAAAGCAACAGTATTTGGTATGTTCATGTTGTAATCCTAATAAAAGCACAATCACTTTCAGATCTCGACACATATGCCAAGCATATTTTTTCCTGTTGCAATAGTGATTCTGAAACTCTCCTCCTCTGCCTGAAAGTTAGTTTATATTATATTTCACCCCTCCCCTAGGAATATACCCTTAAGAATTTGGGGATTGTCTAGCCTCTGTCATTGGCTCAAGCCTCCACTAATTGTGTTCCCTAAATTTTAGGGGTCTCCAGCACTCTGGGTCTATTTATTGCTTAACAGTCAGATTAGCTTTTCCAGAGGCATATTTACTTCAACACACAAATAGCACAAATTAATACAAATATTCCTCCCAACACTTGGGGAAAGCATAATCCCTGCTTATAAAATCTCAGTCTCTGGAGGGAAGGGTGAAATTAAGCACACAGTTTAATTCAATTCCTGTATAGTACAATCTCACCAACATCCAAGTCAAAAGGCCCCTCAGGTTTGCCTTTCCAGACTCTGGCTTCTCAGGGCTTTCCTGCCAGATTAGCAGCAATATTTTGTCTTGACTCCTGGCTCTATGGTCACCATGATTCCAACTTCCATATCTAGAACTCTACTGCTTGTACCTAGAACTCAAAAGGACAAATAAAAGAGACCCAAACCCCATGAGCTCATTTCTCAGAGCCACAGGGCTTAACGTGTGTGTGTGTGTGGGGGGGGGTAGTCTTTCCCCTCACCAAACTTGGTCTGTGCTGCCCATGCTGGGGGTGAACAGGACTCTTCCCCATGGACACCACTTGAAAGAGAGCAAGACTGTCTCAGTCTGGTAGACTTAGCTCATTGCATCTACACCATTAATGGAAAGAAGCTGCTCCCACTCATGAGGTAGGGAAATGCAGAATGTCTTTTCCCTGAATCAGGTTCCTGTTATCTCCCACAAGGGTGTCTCTATCTTAGGTGAAAGGGGCATGGACCAAAACAGGATCATAATATTTAATTCTTTTTAAGAGAATGTTCCTGTTTTGAACATAAAACCATGGTGCTCTCTTGCAGTAGTTCCTATTCTTTTAAAAGAAGCTCAAAGTTCAACTTTTTTAGATGCTAAAAGGTCATTTAGGTCTGCTCTGGGCCAAAAGCAATAGGACTCTCAGCTCCTGTTCTGCAGGAATCACGTCACTGCATTAGACCTGATAAAACAGCAATTTGCTTATTTACCAAGGATGAACCCAATTTAACCTCAGAAAAGAAAATTTCTATAAGAAGCTTTTGAACCAGAATAGGAGGACGAGTCTTCCCCAGGAAATCCTCTACATAACATGCAAATATGAACACAAATCCTGTGAAGCCAAGTCATGGCTTTTCATTTGTTTTAACCTTTTCTTTGCTGATCAAAGAGTCAGGCAGCTTTTACCCTCAGCATTTCTATCGTTGAAAGTACCTTTATCAATAGACCTTATGATTGAGAATTTGGCAGAAGTAATCAATGGAATTGTCTATAGAACTTTCTCACTTGTCAGTAATCATGGCAGCTGCAATAGAGATTGCCTAGTGGAAAATAGGGCTGCTGCTGTAAAGATGGTTTCAAATGAAAACTATCACACCTGAAAAAATAGAGAAATCTGTTGCCCTTTCAATCTTTTCTTCATTGCAAGCAATGTTAATTATTCTAGATTCAACACTCCTGATCAAAAGGGAAGAAAAAGTGTGTGTGTGTGTGTGTGTGTGTGTGTGTGTGTGTGTGTGTGTGTGAGAGAGAGAGAGAGACAGACAGACAGAGAGATGGGGGGGAAGGGAGAGACAGACAGACAGAAACAGATGACAAATGAAGCCACAGAGCCTGCTAAACTTGAAGTGAGGTCTGAAGTTCGTCATGCTTTGCATTGTCATAGGTTTGAAGCAGAAGGAAAGAGAAAAGCAGAATCCCAAAAAAGAAGCAAGTCTGAAAATGAGATTCCACAGTTAATTCCAAGTCAAGCAGTGAAAGTGCGCAGAGTTTCAGAAAAGTAACCTTAATACATGAGTCTGTGCTTCAGCTTCGGTGCTAAAAAATCTCAAGCTAAGAATCCTGGTTGGGAGAGAAGGGCCTGGTGGCTCAGGACACTTAAAAACAGACGAACTGAAGATGTCTCTGGTAGAAGACAAAAACAAGAAGCCCAGGATCCCCAAAGAGGCAAAGGAAGAAGGTAATTCCTTAACAGTGGTAACAGCCCTGAAAAAGACTCCCAAAAAGCCGGTACCAAAGTCCCTTATTACTCATGATAGGGTAGGCAAAGTTATGCAATCAGTCCCAAACTCCCAAAACTCTCAGGCAAAAGCAGAAAAATCACAAGTCCCCAAGTCAGCCTAAATATCTTTTGAATGACTTATTTAATAAAATCTGTTTGTACTTGCTGTTCTGTCTGCTTGCCCATGTAACGAAAACAATAAATGAATGCCTGAAAAAAATCGTGTTGATTGCTCAATTATAATTTTTTGTGTCTCTGTAGGGGACTTGCTAAAAACTTCATTTATTTATTTATTTATTTATTTATATATCTATCTATCTATTATTTTATTTATTTATTTTTGCTTTTTCCGTAGTCCTTGCTCCTGGTAAGTGCTTAATAAATATTGGTTTCTTTCTCTTTCCTTTTTTCTTCCTTTCCTTCCTTCCTCCCTCCTTTCCTTTCTTCCATCCTCCCTTTTTTCTTCCTTCCTTCCTTCTTTCCTTTTTCCTTCCTTTTTTCCTTTCTTTTTTCCTTCCTTTCCTCCTCCCTTCTTTCCTTCCTTCTTTCTTTCTCTTTCCCTTTTCCTTCCTTTCCCTTCCTTCTTTCTTTCTTTCCTTTTTCCTTCCTTTCCTTCCTTCCTTCTTTTTTTCTTTCCTTTTTCCTTCCTTTCCTCCTCCCTCCTTTCCTTCCATCCTTCCTTCTTTCCTTCATTCTTCCTTTCCTTCTCTCTTTCTTGAATTGACCCTCACATAACTATATATAGATGAAGCACATTAATCCATTTAACAAAACACCTGGCTATCACTAAGTAGTAATGACCAATCTAATTGGTCATTAGATTTATTAGATTTAAAAGGTATCTGCTCTGAAAAATATCTCCTGAGCTCTTTCCTTTTGGAAACATTATGAACATCCTTATTGTTCTATTCTCCACACTGAGCCAAGGGTTCTAGTAACAACAAAAAATATCTGTAGTGATACAGTCTTAGAAAAATAGAACATTGCAGGATGTAGTGAATGGAGTGCTGGGCAGGTATAGGGGTGGGAGGTTTGGGGGTAGTGTAAGGGCCCCTGGCTTTGGAGTAAGAGGTCCTGGGTCTGAGTCCTCCCTTTGCCACCTGTTGCCCGCATGACCCTAGGTCATTTAATCTTAATCTCTTCATTTGTAAATTAAGGGGCATGGGTTACATGGTTTCTAGAGTTCCTTCTAGCTCTAATTTTCTGCTCTTATAACCTTGTTACTAGTCCTACTTCTGCTACTAACTGGCTATGTCACTCATCTTTTCCCCTGTTTAGACTTTAGTTTCTGTCAGCAAAGTGATGGCTAATACTAGATGAGATTTTCTTCTATTCTGTTCTGTTTTGGTGAAGTCTATGGTCTCCTACTACTCAGGGAAATCTCAAAACCAAAAATTACTGAACCACTTTCAAGACCCTAAAGGAAAACCATCATTTTCCCTTTTTGGGTCTCAGTTTCCTTATCTGTAAAATGCTGAGGTTGGACTACCTAATCTCTAAGTCCCTTCCAGCCCTAAATCCTATTATTTTGTGAAAGTAGTAGATGTTCTGAATCATAGATTTAGAATAGGTAGGGGACCTTAGGGGGCAGCTAGGTGGCACAATAGAGTGCCAGAGTGCCAGGCCTGGAGTCAGGAAGCATCATCTTCCTGAGTTCAAATCTGCCTTCAGACACCTACTAGCCAGGTGACCTGGGCAAATCACTTTACCCTGTTTGCCTCAGCTTCCTAATCTACAAAAAGAGCTGGAGAAGGAAATGGCAAACCATTCCAGTATCTTTGCAAGAAAACTCCAAATGAGGTCATGAGTCAGACATGACAGGAAAACAACTGAACAAAAACAAAGGGACCCTAGCAGTCTTCTTAGTCTCTTACTCATCATTTGACAAATGAGAAACTGAGGCTAAGAGGCATTAAGTGACTTTCCCAAGGTCATAAACATAGTAGTAAGAGGTAGAGTTGTACCTCAGTCAGTTGATAAGGTTAGTCAATAAACATTCACTAAGTACCTACTATGTGCTGTTCATTTGGGATACAAAGAAGGCAAGTTCTCTCAAGGAGTTCCCAATCTGAGGGGACTCACTTTAATCTGAGTTCTCTGGCTCCAAATGCATGTTCTTTCCATTACAACTTTAGATTGTGAGCTCCCCCAGAGCTGGGACTGTCTTTTGCCTTTTTTTTTTTTGTCGTTGCTTTTTCTTGATTGACTGAAGCCATGCTGGGTAATCCTTCCCTCCCCTCCCACTCATCCCTTCTCCTCCTCCCTTCCCCTCCTATATTTACCCCCACCCCCATGACTAGAACTGTCTTTGTTTCAGTCATGTCACACTCTTTCTGACCCCATTTGGGGTTTTCTTGGCAAAGATCCTGGAGTGGTTTGCCATTTTCTTCTCCAGCTCATTTTAAAGATGAGGAACTGGGGCCAAACAAGTCAAGTGACTTACCCGGGATCACACAGCTAGTAAGTGTCTGAGGCTGGATTTGAACTTGGAGATGTATCTTCCTGATTCCAAGCCCTGTGCTCTATCCACTGTGCCACTTAGCTGCCCCCATGATTAGAGTATTTCTCTTTAAAATAAAAAAAGGAAAGAGAATAATCTCTCCACTTCTTGGGATACAGAAGCTTTCAGCTGTGATTTGTGTGGTCCATAATTTAGCCCCAGGCATCTAAGGCTCCCCCCTCCCCCATTGTGTCTCTTGGCAGGGTTGTCCAAATGAAGCCTAGCGTACATCTTGACTTTTATGCTCGAGTGGACCATTTTGGGGATGGGTGGGGGTGAAGGGTGGTCTTTGTCTGACCCAGAAATCATCATTGCTTTAGTAAAGTGCTACTATTGTCATGATCTTCCCGAAAAGACATAATAGGCATATTCATATGGGGCCTGTTGTTTACAAGGAATTCTTTCAGTGTTCCTTGTAGCACACAAGACAGTTTTAAATCTCCTAGACCAGGAGCCATTTAGTTTAAGGGTTTGTGCCAAACTTTTTTTTTTTCCCACAAGTTCCTTTTCTTATTTTTGGATAAAGTCAATTGACCATGAAATGGCTCTTTATTACAAAATGGAATTCCTAAGCTCTCCCTGAGAATTCATGGGTTAAACTGTGGTTTGAGGCCCATTAAGGTACTATTGGATTATGGTGAAATCTTTCCGAATGTTAACTTAACTGCATAAAGTACTCGGAAACTCAAAGTAGTTCCAGGTCCACAGTATATGAGCACCAAATGATTCTTTCAAATGACATTTACACTTATTAAGTCAATAGATTGGCTTGCAAATGTGATTCCTTTGTTCTGCTTTTCTTTTTTTATGAACAGGAAAGAGGAATATTTCTTAGTCTAGCATGGGGTAAAAATGTTAACCTGATTATCTGCTAAACATTTTCCTTAAATTAATACTTTTTATGGATATGTTAGTTGAATTTAATTATCAATACGAATAGAATTTTCTTAGAATTTCTCCCAGTAATAAATGATCTTTCTTTCCTGTTTGTATCTCACTTATGTCTGCATAGGCTCAATTTGGTATTATGTTTATTTGTGTAGCCTTAGCCCTGCTATCCGATTGAGGACAAGGATTATATTTTTCACCTATCTCCCGTAATAATTTGGGTGGTTGTGGTTCTTGCCCCCAACCTGTTTTTTTTTTTTATCCATCTAGGGAATTCTAAGTGTAGGGCTTTTATACCCGTGTAACCTGTTGGTAATTTATATTTCTAGAAAAATTTTGAGAGGCTGAGCAACTTGTCTGTGTTTCCAAGCTAGGATGTTTGGAACCCAGTCTTCCTGACACGGACTGCCTGTCCTCTGGCCAGCCAGTAGGCCATACTGTTTCTTTAAAAAAAAAAGTTTTATGGATGCATTTTGTTTTTCTATTACAAACATTTATAGATTACTCCCACTTCATGAGCTGTCTCTTGGAACTAAGTGAAAACAGTTAAGGAAAACTAATAATGTGGTTACCTCATCTGAAAATGCATGTAACATGTCACATCTGTAGCACCACCACCCACCTCTCTATTTTTAAAAATACAAACATTATTAGAAATCTTTTTTTCTCTTCCTCCATCTTCCCATTGATAGGGCAAAAAAACTCGAGAAAAACAAATTTCTTGTAACAAATATGCATACTCAAGCAAAACAAATTCCTTCAATGGTTGTAATTATATACATATCATACATAATATATTATGTTGTATGTGTGTGTGTATGTATATACACACACATATATACACGCATCATTCTGAACCCTATTTCTGTAACATCTTTGTAATAAGTAGCATCTTTCCTTATCAGTCCTCTGGCATCATGAATGGTTGTTGTATTAGATCTATACCCAAAAGAGATCAAAGAAAGAGGAAAGGTCCTTTGTGTACAAAAACATTTAGAGGAGCACTTTTTATGGTGGCAAAAATCCAAGAAGGTAACAGGGAGGTCTTAAAAAACTAAAAGGATGTCCATTAATTGAGGAATGGCACCATCAGGTTCTAAGATATGAGGAAGTTGATTATTTCAAAAAGACAAAGAAGGACATATGAACTGATGCAGAGTGAAGTGAGCAGATCCAGAAGAACAATTTATATTATTTATACTGATAATAATTACATACCATTATATTAATAATTACATACCATATATTAATATGCATCAATATAAAAATATAAAATTTTGAGGACTTCTATAAAATGATAAAGAACGAAATGAGAAGTAGGAAAACAATTTATACATTGACACTAACATTGTAAAACCAAAACAAACAACTTTGAAAGCTGTAAGAGGAATGATGAATACAATGGTCCTGGTGGTTCATATTCATTGTATATAGTAGGCATTTAATAAATGCTTGTAGCACTGAATGGCATTATAAGCCCTACATTTATTGAAAGCAACTGCCATGAAGGATGACAGAATCATGTATATTAGTGCTAGAAGACTTTAGAAAACACAATTTCTGCATTTTACAGATGAAGTAACAACTGAGGCCCAGAGAGATGCACTTACTTGTCCAAGGTCATACATACATACAGCAAGTAGCCAGATCTTAGTCTCTTCTCTCCAAATTTGGTGCTGTCTCCCTCTACAGTATAATCCTTCTGGAGATCCACTTGGTCACTTTGAAAAAGATCATGTGCCATCATTTCTTCTTTTAGAAAAGTATAATAAAGAGGGAGAAAATGACTAGATTTTCTGGTGTTCTTAAGATTGATCCCTGAGATGGCATGTTACTATATACCATTGAATTTCTGTGGATTCCTTTGGGTCAAGATGCTTCTTTTGGTCAGGCATTGATTTATATTTGGGCCTGGAGTCTTGGAAGACTCATCTACCTGAGTTCAAGTCTGGCCTCAGACATTTAATAGCTATGTGACCCTGGGCAAATCATTTAACTGTTTGCCTCAGTTCGCTAATTTATAAAATGAGCAGGAGAAGGAAATGGCAGACCACTCCAGTGTCTTTGCCAGTAAAGGCCCAAATGGGGTCACAAAGAATCTCATGCGACTTAAAATGACTGAACAACAACAATAAAAAGGAGTCAAGGTACAGAGCAAGCTGTATCAAAAACTGTCTTTACTTGTATTCCCCTACTGCCTTTCCTGGTTCCTATTCATTCATCCATTTTAGATTACACATGAATCACTGACATCTGATTCTTTTTCTCTTGATCCATCCTGATTTCATGGTGATTTCTGGAACCTGTACATGTTTCCTCCAAACCTTCACAGATCTCTGGGATTTTGGGGGTTGAGTAGAGGTAGCTGTAACGTAATAGAGTGGGATACTATTTAGTAATTCCTTGAAAAGAGGAAACAACTGGAGTAAAAAATTTCTCAAGTCCCTTCTAATTCTAATGGTCTGGTGCCTTCCAATGGATAGCAGCAATTTCAGTTTTTCACTTGGAACAAACAAAAGCCCAGAAATTTAGGAAGTAAAAACTCACAATATTTTTCTCTCAGAATTTTTTTTAAAAAAATAATGTATTTGTTTTATAATCATTTAATATTCTTGCTTCCCACCGTAAATCTCTCCCCTCATTGAACAATAAAAGCAAAGAAAAAGAAAACCTTCATAAACATATGAACAGTACAGGGAAACAAATTTTCCCATTGGCCAAATCAAAAACACATATCTCATTCTGCATTTTAAGTCTATCGTCTCTCTGGCGGTAGGTAGGTGGGGTATTTCATCATTAATTCTCTGCACTCAAGGTTTATTATTACATTTGTGAGAGTTCTAAAGTCTTTCAAATATTTTTTCTTTATGATATTGCTGTTGTTTATATCATTGTCTTAGTTCTCTCTTCACTCTGCACTAGTTTATAGATGTCTTCCAAGTTTCCTCTGAAACTGTCCATTTCATAATTTTTTTATGGCACAATAATATCCCGTTTCACTCATATACCAAAATTTGTTCACCCATTCCCCAGTAGCAGTTTGCCCCCTTAATTTTCAGTTTGACACTACTATGAAAAGAATTGTTATAAGTATTTTTGTACATATGCCTCAGTTTCCTCTTTGCTTGATCTCTTTGGGGTACAGAACAGGGACTGTCTTTTGCCTTTTTTTTTAATCCCCCTAGGTTTAGTACAGTGTATGACATATAGTAGACACTTAATAAATGTTAATTTGCTGATTGATTGATTGAAAAAGAACTGTATCAAGAGGTATGCATACTTTAGTGACTTTTTGTGTATAGTTTCAAATTGCATTTCAGAATGTCTTAATCAATTCACAGATCCACTAAACATGCCTTAGTGCACCTGTTTTCCCATAGCTCCTCCAGCATTTTTCATTTTTACTTTTTTGTCATTTTTGATAATCTGATGATGGGAAGTAGAACCTCTGAGTTATTTTAATTTGCTTGTCTCTAATTATTAGTAATTTGGAGAATTTTTTCCATGTTTGTTGATAGCTTGGATTTCTTCCTTTGAAAACAGCCTGTTCATATCCTTTGACCCTTTATTTACTGGGGACAGCATGACTTTCTCAAATTATTTGGAGCTTCTAAGAAGAGCAAATGTTAGAGATAAGCAAAGTTAAAGGCTTACTGAAGTTAATTGAAAGGAGTTTCAGCACGAATTATACTTTTATTGTAGAATGGGTTTTTGTTTTATTTTGGTTGGTCCAAACCACTGATTTCATCTGGGTGGGGAGTTCCTAGTGTAGATACTCCTTTCATTAGTACAGATAGGCAGCGGTCTGCAACTTACAATTTTAGAAGTTGCCCAAGACACCAAAAAGTTAAGTGACTTGCATAGAATTACTCAATTAGTAATGTATGTATCAGAAGCCAAGATTTGTATTGAATTGATTTATGTATGTATTGAACCCAGGATTTCCTTGCATTTTATCCACGATGTCATGTCATTTATACCAAAATTGAAAATCATACACTTTAATTTCCTCTTACATTTAACTCTTTTCAAGGCTCAGTTCAAGTACCACCTTCTTCAAGAGACCTTTCCTCATGCCCCCATTTGTTAGTGTGCCCCCTCCCATTCTTTTATTCATCTTCTATCTGATCTGTATTTACTTACTTGTGAAGATTTTACCATATTCTATAAGAATGTAAGATCACTAACTGTCTGTATTATCTCATTTTTATATTTTTACACCTAGCACCTAGCAGGCAATTAATATGTACTTAGTGGTTGATTTATTTCAGTGCTGTAACATTCATGCTCTTTTTTTTTTTTTGATCCTTATAGCAGCCACCTGGGATAGATAGTACAAGTGTTACTATCCCCACATTTATTGTGAAAGAGTTGTTTTAGTCGTGTTTGACTCTTCATGACCACATTTAGGGTTTTCTTGGCAAAGATACTAGAGTGGTTTGCCATTTCCTTCTCCAGCTCATTTTATAGATGAGGAAATTGAGACAAACAGGGTTCAGTGACTTACTCAGGGTCACACAGCTAGTAAGTGTCTGAGGCTGGATTTGAATTCTGGTTTTCCTGACTCCAGGCCCAGTGCTCTATCTACTGCACCACCTAGCTGAACCTGAGAGAAGTGAAGTGATTCATCCAAGGTAACATAGGCAGACTGCAGAGCCAGGTCTGGGGTCCATGGTCTGGATGAAGAATGCATATTAATGAATTTTGAAATGCAAGAATGCAAAATGGATAATGGTATTTCCACTATGCCACATATTATTACATATCCTTCTATAATGATTAGTGTAGACCCTCATTGGCTGGTCCCACTATTTTACCTCTAAGCCTGCTCCTACTACATCACAAATGAAAAAGTAGGCCATTATTAAAAGTTAGAGTCACAAAGTTTGCAAATCCCTTGCAATCATGGAGTGAAAGGAATATAAAAATTCCTTATATTTATATTTATCTAAATTATACATTGTATGTATATTTATATAAGTAAATATCAATATATTTTCTCAAAATAGCATTACAATTCATAATGTAACTAGTTACCAGAAATGCCCTAACTTCTCAACCCAAATCAATGACAAGTTCACATCTTTGTTGTATTTCTCTGTTTTTTTTTAAGCCTTTTCAAGCCAGTTTGGAATAATCATTTTAAAATCTTGTGATTATTTAAATTATTTTCTGGCACTTAAAACAGTAGCCTTAGCCTTTCCATCGGCACCTATAGGAAGAATGGCCCTAAAAGTACTCTGGCCACATTTTAAACATTGCCAGGTTGTACTCTGGTTAGGGATCCAGTCAAATTCAAGTTTAGCTCAGTGGCAGTCAGATAAAGCCCTGGGCCTGCAATCAGGAAGACCAGAGTCTAGCCTTAGACACTTATTAGCTGTATGACTCTGCACAAATCATTTAACATCTATTTAGTTCAGTTTTCTCAACTGTGAAATGGTGGTTGTGAGGATCAAATAAAAGAATATTTGTAAAAAGCTCTTAGCGCGGTGTCCAGCACATAGTAGGGGCTAGGTAAATATTTATTCCATTTCCCTCTCTCTCTCTCCATTTTCCATCCCACCCCTCGAGATGAGGATCAAATGAGATTATACTTGAAAAGCTATGTTTCCTTCATGTCTTCTATGAACACAGCCACAAAAGGGACTTGAAATTCTTAGCTGCAGAAGTGCCTTAACTCATGCGTTCCTCAGCATTGTGCTTACTTGCTGAAGTCATAGAATTGGAAGAGACCAAAGAGATCAACTCCTTATGGAGCCATTTAATGTCAGAACTGGATGGGACCTAAGAGACCATCTAATCCATACATCTTATATCATAGATAGATAAACTGGCCTTTAGAGGGGAAATGATTTATCCAAAGTCACACCATTGTTTAATTCAGTTCAGCAAATATTTAAATACCTACTACGTGTAAGACACGGTGTTATAAATGCTGGTGATACAAAGGCAGAAACAGTGAAATAGCCCCTGCCTTCAAGGCGAAGAGCTTCCACTTGGGTGGGGGGTGGGGTGTAGATATAACAGGTATTTAGATAGGTAAATACAAAGCAATGGCCAGCAGAGCTGAGACTAGAACCCAGGGTCTCCCAATACTCAATCCAGCATTCTTTCATAAATCTCAACTTACATTTGTGGCCAGAAGAAGTATGTTATGCCCCATGCCCAGTGTGCTGAAACTTGAGTTGGACAATATTGTTGGGATGCTTTTTCCTAGATGCATAGCTTTGGAAACAGAGGAAGGAAGCAAATTGTGAAGAAAGAAAGGAAGAGAAAGAAGGAAGAAAAGAAGAAAGAGTGACCAACTGATAAATTGCCCCATAATACTATTGACCAACTTTGTGATGGAATCCCTCCAGACAAGGAAAAAAAAAACCTTTTTTTTCCCTCCTTACAATGAAATTAAAACTAAAACTGTGGAGATTTCTTAGAGATACTGGCTCTAGTTTATTATTCTGTTAGCCTGAGGGACTGGAAGTTTGCCTTGTGTCTGTGGGTCTGGACTCTGGTCTATTAAAAATGCTTAAGGAAGGAAGGAGTTTTAAGTCTAATGAATAGTGTTTGTGAAAACACAAAAATGAATAGGAGACAGCCCCAAGAGCTTACATTTTCTTGAGTAATGGAAAAAATTGTCCTTTTCCATCCCTCTTTCCTTCCCTCCTCCTCCCCCCCTGCTCCGTGATTGAGAATTATCTTCTCAAACCACCTCAATACATTTTGTTTTACTTGTTGAAAAATAGAATCTGAAGGTTATATAGGGGGTGATAACATGTGGTACAAGCTGGTGCAACTCCTTAGTTAAAGGCTTCTGTGAAACTGTATGTTGATGTGTGTGGGGGTCAGCCCTCATCTAAATTATGTCCACACTAATGGAGTTTATGTTTATGCAAACAAAATCAGATTTAACCAAGCTCTGTGGTTTTGGTTTGTGTGATTAGCTGCTGCTCTCACACTGGCATGCCATGTGGCAAGGACAGAGAAACATCTTCTCACCCAGCATTAAGATGGATTGAATAGAGTGGATGTTTGAGCTCCAGTCCAGTGAAAACCGAGCCCAAATGAAGAAAATAGTTGAGCTATGATTTCAATCAATTTAGACAGCCAAATTGGATAACCCAGACCATTATTTTCCATATTAGAAGGGTTTTTTTTTAAATTATTGAGCTAATTATTTAAACTCTCCACTTCGTTTTGCCACTGCTGAAAAGTCCAGGAAATCTCCTAGAGGAGTTTCTTGAATGGTATTTTAAACCACGAGAATCCATCTCTGTTGATCTGAAAATTGGTCTACAGTATACGAAGTTTGTTTACCTCTAATATGTAGAGTGGTGCAGTGGATAGAGCACTGTGCTGGGAATCAGGAAAACTCATCTTCCTGAGTTCAAATCTCACTTCAGACACTTGCTAGCTATGTGACCTTGGGCAAATCACTTTAACCCTCTTTACCTCAGTTTCCTCATCTGTAAAATGAGCTAGAGAAGGAAATGGCAAACTCCTTCAGCATCTTTGCCAAGAGAACCCCAAAAGGGGGTTATGAAGAGTCTGAAACAACCGAACAATATGTAGCATAAGTAGAATACAGTTTTCTCATGTTGATGGCCGTGTCCAACTTCTTTTGCGTCTGAAGTAATGTAACCATTGTCATCCATCACAGAGGACCATTCACCTCCGGAGTCTCAACCTCTTTTTGAGGACCGTTATGCAAACTGGGCCTTATCAGAAAGGAGAGATTTTCGATTTCCTTTCTTGACTGTGTCTGAGAAATTTGAGGGTCCCACCCAATGGGAATTGCCCATGGTGTGATGCTGCCTTGTGTAACCAGGACAGCTTTTTGTTTATCGTAAATTATAGAAATTCCCAAAAAACCACATTCAATTTTCCCTAGGTTGTCTGCTTGGTTTGGACTGGGAAACTGAAATGGTCATTTTCATTTTCATTTCATTTAGGCACAATCACACTGTAATTGAGTTTAAATTTCCAACTCTGGGGGAGGATATTAAGCTATTTGTCACTATTATAGCTTTTGTTGAATTTTTAAAAATGAGAACATTCATTTTGAGTCGATAAAAGACTTAGAACTACTAAGCATAAGCAGTGACCTTGAACAAGCAAGATGCTTTTCTGCATATCATTGATCCCTGGAGGAAAAGCTGAGGAACATTCTGAGCATTCTCATGGGATGGTCCAATGGACAATGACATCAGATGCCTGGTCTGTTGGTATCCCCGAGTGAAAAGGCTAATCATATTTTTTGTTTTTGTTTTTTCCCTTGTTAAGGTTCTAACCTTGACAACCCAAAACTATGAAAGCAAAAAGTTGAAGGAAATTCTTCGGAAAGGATAATTGGGTGCAACTTTCTGAAGGCAGCAAGCTGGAACAGAAAGACCATTGGGTTGCAAGTCATGAAATCCAGATTCTAGTTCGTATCTCTTTTGTCATTCTTTGTGACATTCAGCAAATCACTTTCCTGTCCATATTTACCCATAGATCAGTTCTGCTTGAGAACTCAACAAATATTAATTAATTGCCTAATACTTAATAGGCAATTTAATAGGCTAGAGAACTGGGCCTGGAGTCAGGAAGACCTGAGTTCAAATTTGGCCTCATGCACTAACTAGGTGTGAGAGTCCAGGCAAGTCACTTAACTGCTGTCTGCCTCAGTCTCCCCAACTGTAAAATAGGGATAATGATAGCACTTACCTACCAGGGTTGTTGTAAGGATCAAATGTAATGATTTTTGTAAAAATACTTAGCATAGTGCCTGGCACATAGTAGCCACTACATAAATTCTAGCTATTATTACTACTCATATGTTTAAAGGTACTGTATTAGGAGTCAAAAACAAAAACAGTCCATGCCCTCAGGGATATTAAATGCTATTGGGGTCTACAACATGACTGCAGAGAAACAAAACCAAGATAAATTGAGGACAGAGAAAGAATGAACAACTGGGGAAACTGGGAGAGTGCTTCAGTTAGGAGGTAGCTCCTGAGCTGAGCCTTGAAAGAAACTTGGGGTTGGGGAAGATCAGGTGGGAAAGGAGTTTATTACAGGCATGGGGGTGGGGGATGGAGGGAAGGAGGACCTGGGGTTACCCTTTGTGAAGGAACTGACATGATGGAGATGGAATCCTGAGTCTGGGGAACAGCGAGTAAGACAGTTTGGCTAGCTCATATGCCTTTATTTCATGTTCACAGTCAGCATCGCTTTTGCTAAACCTAGAAAACCTAGAGAAATAGCACACACCTCACAGAAATATTGCTGAGAACCCTTGCTGCCACTTCCATTGACAGTTCCATGAGAAATATAGTGTACAGAAAGGGCGAAATGAAGTCTAGAAGACTTCTAACCAGATGGGAGCTCAGAGATCATCTAGACCACCCCCCCTTTTATACAGAGAAGGAAACTAAGGCCCAAGTAGGTTAAGGGACTTGCCCAAAGTTATCCAGGCAATATCAGAGGTAGGATTTGAGCCTGGGTCCTTTGAGTCACGAGGCCTGAGATCTAGCTGCAGCTTTACCATGAATTAACTAGGTGACCTCGGATAAGTCATTTAATCTCTTAGTGATTTCTTTCTCCATCTGAAAAAGGGGGGGGGGTGTCAGTCTTACTGAATTGAATGAAATAAAAATAAATTCTTCCTTTGCAGAGGTCTTATCCAATCGACAGTATAATGCAGTGGAAGCACTTTGAATGCTATGGGACACAAAAGCTATCTGAATTCCAGGCAATTATGTTGTTATTGTGAAATCCTTTTGTCAGGAATGTGAACTGCTTTTGGACTAAATCTCTGGCTACACAAAGGCCTCCTGAGTGGTCTGTATTAGGAAGGCCAACAATAGGGGAATTGGTGACTTGGGAATCATTAAGATGCTTGAAATATTTCATACCAAAAATGGAGGATTTCAGAGTATCATCAACTTTTAGAACTAGAAAAGATCTCAGGGTTCATTGAGTCCAACCAAAGAGGTTGTGACTTCCCCAAGACCACAGAGTAAGTCAGTAGCTGAGACTGGACAGCTTAAGCTATATTAAGACACCCAGACAAGTCACGCCTTTTTTCTTTCTTTCTCACCTAGGCTCCCATGGGTTGGCTTGTAGCCAGAACTTTTGTCGACAGAAGTGCCATGCAAGCTCCAAAGGGGTACCTCTTTGTAAAGAGGATTGATGACTGCATTTGCACAGTGTTTACATTAGCTTGGTAGTCTGAGTGTTCCTAAACCCTGGGTTATCAATTTGATCCCTGTAGGGATCAGTTAGCTTTACTATGCAAAATGACTATCCAGCCATTTTGCAAATCATGGCATGCTAACAGCTCCAAGAGGAGCTGAGCAATAGATGTCGGATACCTGGAAATTCAACATTGATGTCTCTTACTTGATTGACACCTTTATACGAGACTGCAAACATTCTCAGTTTTCTCCTATTCTAGGAAAATCTTCCCAGAAATCTACCATTCACAGACTACCAAGCAACTTCCTTTCTCTGTCAAATTTCTCAAAAGAGTAGCCAGCACCCATTGCTTTTAATTTCTCATCCCTCACTTTTTAATTATTTGTAATCTCCAATTTCTTTTCTCTGAAACTTCCCTCTTGAAGGCCATAAATGACCCTTAAATCACCAAATTCTATGGTTTTCTTTCTTTCCTTATCCTTTTAACTTTCTTGAAGCATTTGCCAATGTTATCTTCCCCTCCTGGGCACACAATGGAGAGAAACTTTGTGTGGACATGTGTTTTAATATTTTGTTTGGTTGATGATTTTGTTTTTGGGGGTGTAAGGGTGGGGCAGGGTCTAAAAGAATAAAAAAATCATTTATTAAGTGCTTACTATATGCAAATCACTGCACTGAGTACCTAGTCTAAACTTGTGATTTCCTTGTTATAAGAAACTCCTGTGACCCTGGGCAAATTGCTTAACCCCATTGCCTAGCAAAAAATTAAAAAAAAACCCAAAAATTAAAAAAAAAAATTAAAGAAACTCCTAGTGTGGAAAGTCACTTCACAGGTGCAGATGAGCCTCTTTTCCCTTGTTTCTGTCATTACAGTATCCTAGTTCTCCTATAGTTCTGCTTCCTTTGATTCCTCCTCTTCTTCCTCTGCCCCCTTCAATGTAAGTATTCCCTCAGGCTTTGCCCTCAGCATTCTCTCTCCCTACGTTTTCCTTTGGTAATATCATCAATTTGCATAGATTCAACTATGCAGATGAATGCGACATCTCTCTCTCTGTCTGTCTGTCTCTCTCTCTCTCTCTCTCTCTCTCTCTCTCTCTCTCTCTCTCTCTCTCTCTGTCTCTCTCTCTGTCTCTCTCGGTATCTATCACCAGTCCAACATCACTCCCATCTCTAGACCCACATTTCCAACTCTCTGCTAAGACATTTCCAGCCTCAAGCTCAACATATCCTCAACCAGATTCCTCCTTCTGTCCCCCACATTAAGCAGCTCTTTCTCCTCACACCTTACCTCTGTTAATAGAATCACTATTAGCTTGGCAACACTCCAGCTAGAAACCTTGGAGTCAGCTATGACTCTCTCTTCTTTTTCATTCTCTACATCTAATGAATCCCCAAGTCCTGTCAATTTTATTTCTCTAATATCTCTCAAATGCATTTCCTTTTTCCAATTACCACTGACACTATCCTGTTTCAAGGCGTCCTTATTTCTCTCTTGGCCTGTTGAGATAGCTTTCCAACTGGTTTTCTCCTACTTCTAGGATGTCTTCTTTCCCATTGATTCTGAATGTGGCTGCCAGATTAATTTTCTGCCAATCTAATTTTCTGGCTTTACTGCTCTCCCCTTTGAGTCCTCATGTTTTAGCTGAATTAGACTTTCCATTACCTGTACATGCTCCTATACTTTGGCACCTTGGTTCATATTGTATCTTCTGCCTCCTGCTATCTCCTGCCTGTTGAAATTGTACCCATCCTTCAAGGCCTGGCTTAAATTCCATCATTTACATGACATCTTTTCTGACCTAGCTAGAAATCATCTGCCCTTCCTGGAACCCTCATGGCACATCTTTGCATATTGTTAACATAATAGCATCTTGTCACTTCTGTTAGCTGCTCCATGCTTTCTGAGATTAAATAAACTGGAGGGAAGGGAGAATCAATTGGTCAAAGGCCAATTACTCTCCTCTCCTTTTATCTCCTTCTTGACTACACAACAGTCTCCATTTTTATATTTTTCACAGCACTTAGCACTAGGCCTTGACTAGTAGGTGATCATTAAATGCTTGCTGGATGAACAAGAAAACAATGCATGAATGGGGAATAGAAGTTTGGCTGCAGCAGGGTTCTTGTAGAGAAATATGAAATGTATCTGGAAAATTAGTTTGGAGTTATTTGGGCAGAACTTTGAATGCCAAGCTAACAAAGTTTCACTTTATTTGGTCGGCAGTATGGAACCATTGCAAGTGTTAGAGGCTAATAGAGTGGTAATATATTCATAACTGAAAGAAGACTGGGTAGGCAGTTTCTCTCTTTTTAATATTTTATGTTTGATGATTTGGATTTTTTTGTATAGTAAGTGGGGTGGAGTCGAGAGCTTTGAATTCATTTGTACAAGAAAGTTCCAGTGTGGAAATTCCTTCCACAGATGTAGATCAGCAACTTTTCTGTAACATAATTTTAGACAGCTTCCTGTGACACTGAGAGATTAGATGATTTGCTCATGATCACAAAGTAAGTATGTGTCAGAGACAGGACTGAAGACTTTAAGGCTCTATCAACTATTCTCTTTCTCTCTCCTTCCTTCCTTCCTTCCCTCCCTTCCTCCCTCTTTCTTTCTGTCTCTCTGTCTATGTCTCTCCCCCCCTTCTTTTCTCTCTCTCCTTCCTTCCTTCCTTCCCCCCTCCCTCCCTCCATCTGTCTGTCTCTCCTTCCATCTTTCTTTTAGTCTCTCTCTGTCTTTGTCTTTCTCTCCCTCTCTCTTTCTATCTCCCTCTCTCTCTTTTTCCCTCTCTCCCCCCCTCTTTCTCCCCCTCCTTCCCTCCATCTGTCTGTCTTTTTCTTACTCTCTCTCTCCTGCCCTCCCTCCCTCTGTTTCTATGTCCCTCTTTTTTCTATGTTTCTTTCTTTTTCTCTCAGTCTCTTTCTCTCTCTTTTTCCCTCTATCTCTTCTCCCTAACTATTTGGTTCAAGATTCAGCTCAAATCTCACCTGTTGCAAGAGACCTTTCCCAATTCCACCTCCCACACACACACTGTCAGTGTCTTTCCTCTGAGATTACCTCCCATTTCCACTGTATTTGTCTTTTATTTACATAATTGTTTGCATATTTTCTGCCTATTACAATGTGAGGTTCTTGAGGCAGGGACCATGTTTTTATTTTCTTTTGTATCCCCAGCAATTAGTACAGTCCCTGGCACACAGTAAGAGCCTAATAAATGCTTGTTGACTAGTAGTCATGTAAAAGTTCTCACATATTAAAAAAAAAATCAAACCATCATAGTATCTTAGCACTGGAAGGAATTTAAGAGATAATCTGCAATCCTCTTGTTTTATAGAAAAGAAAACAGAGGCTCTGAGAAGGAAGGCAATTTTCCCAAGGTCACACAGGAAGCTAGTTACAGACTTTGGAACTAGATTTTAGATCTCCTGACTCTCAGGTGAAGACTTCAGGTTCAAGACTTGCAGATCTAAGATGCCAAGCCCTACTAGAGTACAACAGAGATCCATAACCTTGAGACCTTTCCCAACCATCAACATATCCTCATTATTATTATTTGACCACAGACTAGCAGAATTACTAGCTGAATGACCCTGGGCAAGTCACTTAACCCTGTTTGCCTCAGTTTCCTTATCTGTAAAATGAGCTGGAGAAGGAAATGACAAACCACTCCAGTATCATTGCCAAGAAAACCCCAAATGGGGTCACAAAGAGTTGGAAACAATTGAAACAGCTCAACAACATATCTCACTAATATATTGATTTTTTTCCTTTACACAAGTCTGACCATGTCACACGTCCTGCTCTTTTCTACCTCTTAGAACCCCAACTTCCTTCAGGACTCAGCTGATTTGCTTCCATGGAGCCTTTTCTGATTCTGCTAATGGTTAGAGCCCTCCCTGCTCAAATTAGCCTGTAAATTCTTATCCATTCACATGGTATATCCTCCAAATAGAATGTAAACTCCTTGAGGTCCAGGACTGTTTTAAAATTTTGTTTTTGTACCTACCATCTTTAGTTCAGTGCTTTGCATATAATATGCACTTAATAAATATTTGTTGGTTTGATTTGGATTGGACTGGACATAGGTTCCTTCCTACCCTCCCTGCCAGAAAAAACCCAAACATTGGAACAAACTATTGAACTTTGTAACTACAGATTGAGTCTAAATTATTATTAAGATTATAAAGAGAATTTGTTTTGAAAACCACGAACCCAGAAAGAACATCTAACTCTAGTGCCTTGTTGACAATAAATACTATTAATACTATTAGTACTATTAGTAATAAAAGTTACTCAACAAACATTTATTCAGCTCTATCCTATATAAATGGGAGCTACAATGGTGTAGGGGAAAACCTTGGAGTTATAGGACCTGGTTTAATTATTGATGTGACCATAGGCGGTTTCCTAATCTGAAAATGAAGGAGTGTGACTAGATGTCTTCTAAGGTCCCTTTCATATCTAGATCTATGATGCCATGACATATACGTATATGTATGTGTGTGGGGGCAACTAGGTGGCACAGTGGACAGAGTGCCAGGCCTGGAGTCAGGAAGACTCATCTTCATGAGTTCAAATCTGGCCTCAGACAATTACTAGTTGTGTGACCCTGGACAAGTCACTAACCCTGTATGCCTCAGTTTCCTCATTTGCAAAATGAGCTGGAGAAGGAAATGGAAAACCACTCTAAAATCTTTGCCAAAAAAAAAAAAAAAACCCAACCCAAATGGGGTCACAAAGAGTTGGAAACAATTGAAACAATTCAACAAAATATGTGTATACACTGTCCATATAGATACATACAAATTATCCCCAAAGTCTTAGTGCAATTTAAAGCCATAGTAACTCCAAAAGTATAAAAGTAACGAACATAACATTTGAAAGCTTCTTTTAAATTTAATTCTGTGAATTTTTAATAATACACTTTTATTTTTAAATTTTTGTTCAAGTTCCTTTGGTTGAAGGTAGCAAACACAGTTTTTACTGTTAGAAAATCTGCTAGGGCAATGTATAGTACAACAATGGTTATATTGAATTTTAATAAGAGATATATCAATTTATTTATCAAAAATTTAAATTTATCAAAATAAATTTATCAAAAATTTAAAATTAAACTGTCAAATTTGGGGGTCTTTTGGTCAGTTTGCAGCACTTATACTTAAAAATTTATGTTAACCTTAAAACTTCATTAAACCTTTTGGGACATCCTGTATATTGAAGGAATACAATTATCACTTTTTTGAGATACAAAGGGTCAAAAATTTTCCCTTTAAATTTTAGCATCACAAGGAAACTTAGTGAATGAATAGAAATTTCCAATTATATGGAATGAATGTGAATTTCCTTGTAATTCAACTCAATTTTTGTTGAAATGCTTGTTTGGGTCAGGAGGGGTGGGAAGGATGATAAAACATTTGCCAGTGGTACGTTTGGCTGGCTGTCAAACGTACCAAAGTTTTTTTTTTTTCCCCAATCATGGAATCCTTAGAGCTGTCCAAAAGTCTGATGAGATGCTTCAGGAAAAGCTGGGTTTCCCATCAGTCAAACTGACCTGGATGACCACTTGTCAAGGACATTATAGAGGGTGTTCCTCACCAAGTAGTGAAGTCATGGCAAGAAGCGTTCATTAAATACCTACTCTATATGCCAGGCACTGTGTAAGCACTGGGGATACAAAGAAAGGAAAAGAACAGTCCCTTCTCTCAAGAAGCTCACAGTCTAAAAGGGGAGACAAGATGCAAACACCTCTGTAGAAACATAAGGTCCCTTTGACTATACATTTGTGGTAACTTGTGTCCACTGTGTTTGGAAGAGAAAGCTTTCTTCCTTTTCCTTGACTTGGTTTGCTGGAGGCTTGTAGAGAAGGTGGATCGCTTTCCTCTCCTAAAGCTGATGAAAGGACTAGGACAGAGAATGTTTCTTACTCAAGATGTACCCTCCATTTTTTCTTTTTTTTTTTTGATGATGGCTTGTCTAGCTGTACCTCTCCAGGTGGCTGTTAGAGACCATGACAGTATACAGCAGAGAATTTTAACCTGAGGTCTCTCTACTTGTGTTTTTTGTAATATTTTTATTCTTATTTAACATAATTAGTTTCCTTTGCAATCCCATGTATTACATTTTCTAGATGTAAATTCATTCTTCTGAGAAGGGATCCATAGGTTTCATCAGACCACCAAAGCAGTCTGTAATACAAAAAAAAGTTAAGAAATCCCAGTCTCTAATGTGGAAATGTTTTATATGATTGTACACATACAACCTATATCTGATTGCTTACTGTGTCAGGAAGGGGAAGGGGAGAGAAAGAGGGAGGGGAAGAATTTGGAACTCAAAAACTTAAAAAAACCCCAAATGTTTAAAAACTGGTTTTAATACATAATTGGGGGGAAAATAAAATAGAATATATAATAAATTAAAAAAAAAAAAGAATTCCCAGTCCTGAACATTTATGGATCAATCAGAACTATATCTAAGTGTTGCTACTCCTTGGCAAACTGGGTCCAGACCACAGGCTTGTATTTATGATAGTTTTTTTTAAATTAAACTGACCTAAGAAGAAAACTTCAAGGAGATGATAAGGAAATGTTAGATTAGAGATGTTTTCTCCAGGAGACAAAGCAATTTTTAAAAAAAAATGAAAATGACCTCAGGAGGAAATTTTTAAAAAGTGGTAAGGAATTGTTAGATTACAGTACCTTTCTCCTGCAGATTGTGTTCTTCCTTCCTAAAAAGCCAATCAACAAATATTTATTCATCACCTATTATTTGCAAGACAAGAGAATGCCCAGAATGTTTAGGATTGCCAACCAGCCAATGTTCGACTGTTGTGGCCAGTATTTCAATAGAGATGCTGTTTTTTTTTTTCCTAATTAAAATTTGTCATGTAATACCTCTTTCGGGCCGTTGTTTGCTTTAATTTTGCTTCATAAGCTATTGTGGTCAAAATATCCATCACCAAGTGGCCTGTGGCCTGGTGATTTACTTAGCTGGGTTGGTCCTTGGGGAGCAGGCAGAATACTTGAAGTTTTTCTAGCATGGTAGAACTTTCCAGAACTTGTGCTCTGTTGGCATAGACTTTGAGAACTCAATGTCTCTTCCTTGCCACAATGAGACCTTAGAATAGGACTTTGTGGAGGCTGAAGTCTGTATTGCTGGAGGTAATTACCCACTTCAGGGAGATAAATCCACTGGATATTGGAGAGCTTCCATTTTGGTACCCTGAAATGACGGAGATGTTGATAACAGCTGACATTTATATAATGATTTAAGTTTTGCAATCACTTTATATGGCTTTGTGCATTTGGGTCCTTAGCACAAACCTGAGAGGTTTGAGATAAAAGTGACACGCTTTTAAAAAAATCTTATTTTATAAATAAACAGCGGCTTAGAAAGTTAAGTGATTTATGTATAGTCATGTAACTAGGAAGTGTAAGAGGCAAGATTTAGACCTGGGTCTTTGTGGTCTCAGATACAGTACTCTATTCACTGTGCCAAATTGGAGTTTGGGCCAAATCACAATGAACCAGCAATTGTTAAGTGTCTGCTTTGTGCAGCTTGGTTTTTACAGTGGACAAGGTACACAACTTAAACCCTGCCTCAGACATATACAAGTTGGGTGAGTCACTTATCCCTGTCTCCATTTTCTCATCTGCAAAATGGGGATAATAATAGCACCCATATCACAGGTTGAGAAGATAAAATAAGTTAATATACATAAAGTACTATATAAATGCTAGCTTCTTTTTTTTTAATTTAAGACCTTATATCAGACTTTATGGACCAAAGATGAATAGGACCTACTCCTGTTGTTCAAGGCTTTACAGTCTAGTTGGATAAATGAGAAAATATAAAATAATTTGTAAAGGACATACACAATTCCCACTTTCATCTTAAGTGTTACTTGGCCTTCCATAAGTGGAATCACCAATCTCCAGAAGTTTTCCAGTCTTTTATGAAGGGAAATGACTTTAATTCAAAGACTTGGGAGACTCAAGTCAAAGGTTAGAGGCCTGACCATTGAGGTAGAGCTTTAGCCTCTGCCTCTAGGCCAGGCTTCTCACTCTTCTAGGCTGACAAAGTCTGCTTTCAAGGTAGTTAGAATTAGTCACAGACTTGTAGAGTTAAAGGGACCATACTTGAAGGAAGATCGCTTCCACTCTACCTGATATAGGAAACTCCTCTGCAACATACCTGATCAGGGACTGGTTGCTGTTTGCTTGAAATACCTCTAGTGACAGAGAAATCATTACCTACCAAGATTTGATGTCTGATCAGCTCCAATTTTTAGGAAGTTATTCCTTATCTTTTGCTGAAATCCAGAGGCATATTTATATGAAATGACGTAGAGTAAAGTAAAGGAACCAAGAGACATTGTCCACAATGACTCTAAAGATGTAGGTGAAAAGATCACTGAGGGAAAGTAGGACTGACTATTTTTAAATGGTCTCAGTGAATAAATAATGAAACACAGCTTCTACCTTTTGAGATGATACAAGGACAGAATGTCATAGACAGCTTCAGATGTTTACTGCTTGATGGCTTAATTTTTCTTTTTCACAAAGAAGGATTCACTTTGGTCAAGTGCAACATACAGAATGTAAAGATATAAGGCACCAATATAAAATGAGGGTTTTTTAAGAAAATCTAGGCTCATCTGTGAGTTCTCTGTATAGCTATCTACATCTCCAGACATTTCTCCCCTTTTTTTAATCAAGAAAAAAAATCTTCAAAAAAAAATCTGGAAACCATAATCATAATGGGAAAATACAAGTTTGGTTTTTTTTTTTTTATCTCAGTAGTCTGAAATGGATTTTTAAAAATTCAGGAGGACTGATTTTTAAAAAATTAACAGAATCAATTTAATTTCTTAATTATTGTTTCATTGGAATAAATCTATTGGGAAAGAGGTGGCAGGGCTAGGAGGAGGAGAAGATTGTATTGTAGGTTGGGAGAGAGGCTTCTCAAGGCTTTGATTCGAGTCCTATATAATCAGAAGAATTATAAAAGTTATCTTTTATGCAGAAGCCTGATTGGTACCATCTCTCTTTTTCCCCCTCCTACCTTGTTGACAAAATATTGGGAATTCATCCTCCTAACTAACTACTAATGGGTTAATTCCCATAATACTCCAGCCCAATACCTCCTATTCCTGTCATATTTTATCTTTTAAGATCCCTATGTAGATTTATTGAGTGAGTCAAAATGATTTGGATAAAACAATGTAGGATAGCATAGCAAGGCTAATTTTAGTGGTCATCAACTATCACTATCTCATAACACTTTGAGACATCTAACAATGAAATATGTTACTGTTTTTTTTTTAATATTAATACTTGGTTAGAGGCACTTTATGGGGGGGAGGGGAATGATGGGTCTGGACCTATGATTTCATTGGCATAAGGAATGTTTGGTGAGGACACTCCTTCTACTGTTAAAAATGGTTTTTCTAATTTTCTAGAACTGACAGCCTTAAAAACCTACCTAGGGGTACTGAGAGGTTAAGGAACCTGTCCATAGTCACATTGTCAGCTTGTAACAGAAACAGAACTCTGAACTTAAGATCTTCTGTACTTAAGAACCAGTTACCTATGCACAATACCATGACACCACATGTAAGTTTTTAAACATGGAGTTTGGCTGGTAATCTAGATAGAGACCACTTCAGGGGACTTTATTATATTATTGATGTTTAAGAATAAGCTTGTGTTCAAATCTGGCCTCAGACACTTATAGCTATGTAACCCTGGGCAAGTCACTTAACTCTGTTTGCCTCAGTTTCCTCATCTATAAATTGAGCTGGTGAAAGACATGGCAAACCACTCCAGTATCTTGGCCAAGAAAATCCCAAATGGGGTCACAGTGAGTCGGACACGACTGAAATGATTGAACAACAAGAAGAAATAATAATGTATAATACCACTTTTCTGAATGGCTCAAAGTGATTTCATATTTAAAATTTTCATTTATGCTTGGGAATGTCCCCATGAAGGAACGAATGGCGATTATTATCCCCCGAATCTAAAATAACAAAGGAGTTAAATGACTTGACCAGGGTCATGCATGAATCAGTGTCATAGACATTTGACCAAGGTCCCACAGAAAGTCAGAAGATAAGACCAGAACACTTACCTCCCATTAGACTGGGTTCCAAAGAGTCCATTTTTATTCTGTCTGGGTCCCTTTGTGCTGCTGTTCCCTCCTGATAGGGTTTTCAGGTCTCTGTGGCTTCCTGCTCCCTTTTCCCTCCCCATTTAATGCCTGTTCTTAGTAAAGAGTCACTTAATCCTTAATGTAAATCCGAATTACTATGTTCCCTCTCCCAGGGGCATCTAAAATTAACTTTTACCACTAAATAAATGAATGAATGACTAAACAAACTGAAAATGAACAAAAGGATATGTACCTTGGTAAAAGCATTTCCAATATTAGTGAGTAGGTGGGGAAGATCCTTGCGAGTAGCAACCCTACCCCAACACCCCTGAAATTCTATCCTGTGCTCAGCCCCAGAAAGCCTGCCTTGCTGTGTCAGAGGAAAAGGAAGTCTCCTTGACTTTGCAACTCCTTCCACCGGCATCTTGGGAAAGACATTGCCTCTGTTATGGTGCAACAGGTGGTCTTGGTGAGAGTGGGCTCCTCTTCTGAACTTTCCTTCTGACTTAAGAGGGGTAAAATCATGGACATTTTGGGTGCTGTTTAGTTTCAAAGGGGAACGACTTACTAATTAGGGTAAGAGTCTTTACAAAAATATGTTTTCGATTCCACTGATAGTCAGTTACAAGCGATAACACTGTTAAATGTAGTGCCTAATAAATCTAGAAAAACTACCCAATAAATGTAAGTAATAACAATGATTAACAATAAATTAAATGCAGAGAACTAGGAATGTACCACATTATTTTTAACTAGTTTGGGCCATCAGGTTCTGATTACTCAGTTTGTCCTACACACCTGGAGTTTATTAGAGCGTAATACAAACTCAACAGTCCCTCAGAGAGGCCATTGAAAGGGCTTAGTATAAAACAATAT
This sequence comes from Phascolarctos cinereus, assembly GCF_003287225.1. Taxonomy (NCBI): domain Eukaryota; kingdom Metazoa; phylum Chordata; class Mammalia; order Diprotodontia; family Phascolarctidae; genus Phascolarctos; species Phascolarctos cinereus. The sequence continues at coordinate 97,351,626 of NW_027555736.1, read as the reverse complement.
ACAAGTTTAATAGTGGTAACTGACCTTTCTTTCTCTACAAAAACATATCTTTGTAACTTGAGCCCTGAGGAAATGTAATACTTTTTACCTAATCCTGATTGTTAATTTTCTTTTTATTTAATTTAAGCTTTCATTTGTTTCATGAGATAGCAATATACAAATTTATATTCAATAATTCTTCCTGAGCTGGAAAGAGATTCAGAATGACTGGTTTTCTCTTATTCCTGCCATGTGCACTACAAGAACAAGGAGGGAAACAGATGAATGGTGTGCTCCATATTAATGGCAGCTGGTTAAAAACCACATTTTCAAATGGTCAAATGAAATAGTATACATATGTTTATGATCAAGGTACATTTGCCTAATTTTCCTTAAACTCTTAAATATTACTCATTCACAAATGCCAGATATTTGGGAGCATTCCGTTTTCAAAACATGGGTGATGTTAGTCTTCGGAAGAAGAGGACTCCTCCAATGAATATCTCAAATGTCTATTGATCAGATGGCATCACATGGTCTATTCTATTTGATGAATCTCCCAATCTTAACACTCTCTTTCTATGTAGAAATATTTCGTTTTGAATGAATGCAAGCACATTACAAATAGTTTCTCAATTCTTTTCCAAAAGGGAAGGGCTTTTAGTCAAACTATGTTTTGGAGTCATTATTTTCTGCAGTCCAAAATTCATCCTTCTACCGCACAGATTCCAAATGGAAAGAATATCTACTTCAGAGAGTTTCTCCTGGGTAAGTTGTCTTGACTAGAATTCATCCCTGAAGCATCTGGAAGCTGAAGTACCAAGAAAAAAATCAGCATGGCAAATAGTCCATAAAATCCTGCCTTGAAATAATTAAATGAGAATGCTAAGTACAGAGGGGCAGAGGTGCAAATAAGGGTGATTGCACAGGGGAGTCAGAGTAGACCCAGAAATAATTTCTTATAGTCTATGTTATCTTTAAACCTGCTAATCAACAAGAATTGGTTCCAATCCTTCCCTGACCAATTGCCGGGGTCTCAGACCACATACAGCTCACTGACTCTAAACATTCACTTTATAATCAAAACCATTGAATTCAAAAGCAACTCTTCATCTCAAAGGCTGGGCATGTTGTTCAACTTCATTGGGCATAAAAAGAGGCACTGTGCTCCAAATCATAGCTAGTTGGACTTTCTAAGCAAAAAGATCAGGCTAAAACAAAGGGGAATATAATTTCCTTTCTATTTTCTGGAGAAATTAACTCAATGGTAAAGGAGGCTTATGTTATATTATTAGAAGTTTATAAGCATTTCTAAGATTTACTTTGACTTTCTCCACTGAAGGGGTGATGTTTGGGTGGGTGGGTGGGAATGGGAAGGCGAGCTTGGTTAAAAGAGCTGTAATTCCACGACAAATGGGCAAAACCTGGGTCAGCCAGTCTGAGGCCAAATTATAAAGTAGGTAGAATTTATTCTTGGAGTCTCCAAACCAAAAGGTGAAAGTTTAAAGGAGGTAGAAATGAGTTAATATAAACACATTTTTCTTTTTTAAGAATAAACATTATTGCTATTTTTTGTTTTTACATTGCCTACATTTTCTCTTGTATCCCTCACTTTTTCCCCTCTAAGATAGCCATCCCATGTAACAAAGTACATTTTAAAAGAAAAAGAGGAAAGAGAAAAAAGACAACCAGCAAAATCAATTAATGTATTAAAAAAAAATCTGACAACATACACAATATTCCATGCCCATAGTCCTCCCCACCGTTGCAAAGGAGTAGCAAGTGGTTGGGGCCATGCTTATTCTTTAGAATTTTTGAACATTCACTTATGATTGCCTTACAGTTGTTCTCTCCATTTGCATCATTGTAGTCATCGTGTGTTGTTTTCTTGGATCTGCTTATTTTACTCTGCATCAGTTCACTTAAAGTTTTCTATGCTTCCTAATATTCATCCTATTCATTGTCTCTTAGAACTCAGTAATATTGCATTATAGTCATGTACTGCAGTTAGTTTAGATGTTCTCCAACCAATGGGTATCTATTTAGTTTGGATTCTTTGCTTCCAAAAAAAGTACAAGCAGCAATTTTTTAACAATTTTATCACACTAGCAACAGAACAGGTTATCTTGTAGGGTAGTAAAAGATGGTGTTCAATGAAAAGTTAGATGACCACTTGTTAGGGGATACTTTAGAAGCAATTCCTATTTGGGATGGAAGCTTAGATTAGGTGATTCCTATGGTATCTATCTACCTATGATTGTTTTTTTTTTAAAAAATCTTTAATGAAAAGTATTAGATACATCTAATTCATGCCATTGTATTAATCTTTTGATCTGGTAGCCACCCCAGGGTTACTTGCGTTTCTGGAGCTCAAAAGAATGACTTTCTATTTGTGGAATTTCAGCCATTTGTGAACAGGTTTGGGGAGATATACTATTGGACAGGAGGACCTCCCATAGCCCCTGAAATAAGACCACATAGGCAGCCACTAACACCTAATGATTGCTAGGCTATCTCAAAAGAATTTGTACTCCCATACACTGCCAAAAAAGAGTGTACAGACTGATTCTCTATGGTTAATTCACTTTGACTACTCTGGGCTTCTATGAAAACGTAAGTATTATGGTGTGGAGCAAGAGGTTCTGGTTTCAAATCTCGCCCATTTCATTTATTTCTGGTGGAACTTTGAACAGGTCACTTAATCTCTCTGGGCTTCACATAAAAAATAAGGAAGTTGGACTAGATGACCACTATATCTCTTACGGATCTAGATGGTCTTTACAGATCCTAAATGCCAATGTAACTGGGGCAGGATCAAGGGGGTGCTGGTTCTCCTTATCTGGAAAGTGAATTAGAACTTCCTTTTATGCAAAAAGGAAAAGCCAACTAATTGTTTCTATTGAATATCCATTTTTATTTTTTTTCCTTACAGATTCAGAGTACATGGATAACTAGAATGATGGCAGAAGTCTTCAACATTAGGATCATACTTCCTATATAGTTTTGGAACTCAGAAGCAATGCTGGCCTCCTCATTAAAGTCTTGGGAGAAATTAGGTGGTTCTGAAGTAACAAAACATTTATATTGCCGAAAAGCTCTGCTCCCCCAATCTAAACTCTGGAGAATTTCAAGCTTTGTGTCTTCTGGGAGAAACTTACAAAAGATTTGTGGTGCTCCAGCAAAAACACAAACAACTTCTTTATCCCATGAATGTATATGCTTTCCTGAGTTGTTTATAATGAAGGATGTGTATCAAAGATTGTGGGGGGGATGAAATAACTTAATTCTTCCATAAATTAGGAAAGTTTCTTCTACTTGCCTAAGGAAAAGGGGCTATGGACTACCCCACAGAGAATCAAACTTCTTTAAAGCTTGTTTTATCCCTTTTTGAAGCATATTTGACTATTGTATAATTTCACACACCTTTGAGCCATTGAAAAAAGATGAGATTCCATTCCAGACTTCAGAAAAGGTAAAGCAACAAATTAATTCAACAGTTTTCACAGACATTGGTTTTTATTTATTATTGCATCCAAATGATTAAGTTAAACAAAGTTCAAATTTAATTTTAAATGAAATAGGAGATAAAGTTGGCTCTGGATGCCTAACTGAATCATTTGGTATTTCTTTCATTGAATATCTGGAAAACCAATTGTTGACTTTCTAACTTCATCCATGCATTCAATATCCTGCTCTGAATATACACATGTGTTTATACACACACACACACACACACACACACACACACACACACACACACACATAAATATATAATATATATTTATATATCTTCTACTTAAAATTCCCTTAATAGATGCTGTGAAAATTCCAGGGGGTTATGGATTATATGTGAGCCATATTTTCAACTGGCTGCAAAGTTATGCAAAACAAAATTCATTAAATACCTTCCAGCTGATTTTAAGTAATTTTCTAAAATTAGATTTTTTTCCCTATGCAAATTGCATTCTAAAAAGGAGAATTTTTCTGAGATTCTGATTATTAGAATATAAATAATGCAATAAGTGATACAATATAATACATTGAAACCCATCTCAATCTGGGTAGCCTCATATTTGCAATGAAGATACTTTTTGAATTAGAAAATAATAGTGATGTGAGCAAACTGGATTTTGTAGGTCTGGTCCATTTTTCTAGTTTCTGTGTCCTGTCTGGAAATCTGTATTTGTACTTTCTTTTTAAAGATTAGAGGGAGAATGGAGAAGAAATAACAATGACCATGTTGCCAGAAACTGTCCATTGCACTGGCATGCTAGGCATTTGCCGAGACGTCTTTGGGGATGTCATCCCTCTATGCTATGGCCAGAAATAGGACAAAGAGCTCACAGGAGCTCTGCCCTCCAACCTTCAGTGTTGCACTGCTGGGGGGGGGTGGAAGGAATAAAGGTCAGGGTAGACTTATGTTATTGTTCCCTGTGTCATCATCTTAGTTTCTCAGCCATGTTGGCTGGCAAATGCTCAAACTCTTTTCTCTTAAGAAAAGAGTGCGACCAAGAATTACATTTCTGGGCAAATTGTAGACAAAAAATGTGATTGTGGGGGATATGCTGTGGGGGGCCTGCATGGGTTGGCTCAGTTATTTTGTGATTTGGGGAAAAGTGAGTGATTCTAGGAGGTGGCAGAGCCCTAAATGAAGAGGAATGACAGGGGCTTTGCTCCAAAGTGCCAAATTTAGATGGTGCCGACAATGTTTGCAGTCCTTCGGCAGTGTAGAAACTACAGGGATTAGCATTTTTGTTAACAAGAATAATCAGACTAGTAAACTAGCAGGTGATGGGCTGGGGTGAGCTCCTCTATCTCTCTCTATGCCCCACCTTGAGTGGCTCTAGCCATATTTCGACTCCTGAGTTTTCCCTAATGGAGAACAACTCTTTACATGCCCACCTTAGGCATGATTTGTGGTACTTGCCCCAGGTACAAACATTCCTAGTTAAGGCTCTGTAGTTGCATTATCCATTTTAAGCTACTAGAGGCTGGTTTAGTGTACTTCTTCTGGGAAACTACTCATTCATATTGATCTGGAAGAGTGAATAGCCCCTTCCTAAATCCTCATCATAATCTCAGGGGGTGAGTGCTTCCCCATCAATAGGTGAGGTAGCCTGGGCTAGAGCTAGCTGAACTAATATAGCATTCAGTAAATTGGCTAAGGTCCCAAGCTGAAAGAGAATCATAACATTTACTTCACAAATGATTGTTCCCATGGACAGAACCTCAGAGTTTGCCTGACTGGGGTGGGAGAAGAGGGAACAAAACCACAAAACTCCCTCTGATTTTGTGAAAGGCAGTTTTTAAATAAGACATCCTACCATTTAAAACCTTTTAAAATCAACTCAACTCATTTGCTAAGCCAAGCAGAGCAGTGAAGTAACCAGGAGAGGCAGAAAACAACAGGAAACAGGCTGGAGAACACAAATTCAGACTCATAAATTACCCAAAATGAGTTTGAAGAAAACTCCAGGTTCAATTTAAGCAGACCTTTCACAACTAGGTGTGCCCACAGCTGACTCTTTAGGAGTCATTAAAACACATCGCACCCAATCTTTTTACCCATAATCATCTATATTACCTGGGCAGCCCATCCATCAGCTTGCCAATTTAATGGATTCTCCTGTTTTGAGCCACTTTCTGATGAGCAAGGAACTTGGGAGGGGAACCTTGAAGAAACAGCATATTGAAAGCATGAAAATCCCCAAAGCTCTGGATGCTGGGACCACCTCTGCCTGAATCCAGTAATGAAATACATTCTTCTCTTTCCAAACTGTTTCCAGAGAGGCATGAAATAAAATTGCAATTTTTATTATTATTAAAAACATCATAATGTGTTTACAGATGATGCTTCTTAGGCACAGACTCTGAAATTGGCATTAACTACACGGAGAGAACTGTCTCCCTTTTTCTCTGTGTCCTTTCCAAATATTCCCGTTCCCCGGCCCCCCAACATAATTAAATGTAATGATGACATCACAAAAATAGAGCCAGTCTTTTGGTTTATATCACTTGCAGGAGATTATAAACTCTGATCGGAGAGTGTTCCTGAATTTGACTGGACTGAAGGCATTCTCAACTGAAATATAGTATTTCGATTGACTCATTGAAGTGCTTAATTGCGAAACTGCTTTCTATGGATTGCTTCTCATGGCAAAGTGCTAAACTTCGATGGGCCCGAACAAATATCTTCTATCATAAAAGCATGCTTTTGGCAGAGTTTAAAAAGTAATAAAGTTATGTATGTATTTTACAATTTGGAAAGGAGATGGGGGTGGAGGAAGCTAGTGGAATAAAAATTGTTGGTATAATGAAAATAACTGAAGAATGACAGGTAAAACTTAACCTGAAAAAAGGCTGTAAGTGAAAGACAGCGAAATGCTTAAATGCATCTGAAGCACTTTACCATGAATTAAAGATGGGAGAGTCTATGTATGAATGGATAGCGCTTGCTTAATGAGCATAGCAGATGTCTCCATTTAGGAAATGCGAAGAAAAGTAAAACCTTGTAAAGTTTTATGTATGATCCCTTTCACCGAAATATGAAAAACAGATTAGAAGTGGGGAAGGAAATATCTCCTATAAATAAATTTGAAGAAACACTCAGCCAGAAGGAGACAATTGTTTAAGTATAATGTCCAAGAGAGGAAAAACAGTCAAACCAACAAGAAATCCCGCTTTTGACTGTGCCGCGCAAACATTTTTGCGTCGCTAGGCTATAAAGCAGAAACTTTTTTCCACCCTACCCTTAGAGAATGCCTCACTGACCTCAGTGTTCTTTGGCGAGCCATATTTGTTAGAAATAATAAATAATAGCAGCTGAAGATCTGTAGCCTCCTTGCAAAGACATGTAGACATTATAAAGACATTTTTATCAAGTGTCTATTGAAGTCTATAGATTCATGTTTGGCCCAGATCAGTGAAAGCCATTCATTTCTTCTCTTAGGCTGCCTTTTTAATTTTTTTTTTTTTTTGCATCTTGGATCCGTGCCACTTTCATGTCATAAACAATTTGCCAGTTGCTGAGTTGTCATTGAACTATGTGAGAGAAACGCTTCCCTTAGGCATGAGATTCTATGTCAGAGGCCTCCTGAAAACTAGTGGCTCTGAGCATGAGTCTGCCATTCCTAAGAACAAGAAATCAGTTTTGGAAAGTGAAAAACTCAACTTCATTCTTAATAGTTTTATTATTATCATTATTATCATTATTATTATTATAGAGCAGCTTCTTTAAAATAAACAAACAAAAGGATCATCGACATCTTATTTTTTTTTATTATGTCTCCTAATACAAAGCTGTATAGTTGTCTATGAGAACTTCAATTCAAAGTTATTTTTACCTAGAGTATTCAGTAGGAAATGCTAAACTGGCTTCTAAAAGACCAAAAGACCCTGGAGTGAAGAATACTGATCAAACCCTGTAACATTTTGGTTCTGTCTAGAATCTACTCAATTTGGGAGATTTCATATTGCTGCATTACTGAAATTGAGATTTATGTTCTATTGGGTTCCAGACAAGCTAAAGGATCAGGCTTTTTCTTCTTGGCAAACCCTTCTTTAGTTCTTAAACAGAAAAGACAATTGTGACTTTTTTTTAAATTCAGTTGTGACAGAATCATAGCTATTGATCAATTGCAACAGTGCTAAAAAGCAGAAGTTAGTCATTCATGATCAGCAAAATAGCCCAAATGATGTCATCCATCAAGATGGACACCACAATTTTGCCAACTGTTTTCTCATAAATCAAATCACGGTCCCTCAAGGAAGAAGAGGCGAGCCTGAAGAGCCAACATGGCAGCCGTTATCGGCAGACTGAGAGAAATGCTCCCTCAAGTATACAGTAATTATTTTCACTCGATGGGAAATAAAGAGAGGAGAGATGGTAGAGTAGAACTGGAGAGTGTCTGCCTCACTTCATTACTATTCCCCAGGCAAGGGACACAACATATGCTTTTCATTGGGAAGCCAATAATTTTGAATCGTGGGACAGGTGAAAACTTAAATGACATTTGCAAACCTTGATTTATTTCTCTGCTTAACTCTGGAACATGCTTTAGATTTAGCTATATAAGTTTCCATAGATTAGTGGTCAATGTCAAGTATTTTCAGTGACATAGGCAAGCTTTCCCTGTCCCTATCAGTTAATTAAATATTTTCACTACTAATCTTTTCTTATTGAAATAGTCCTTTTTCTTTGGGTTAGACATTTGGAAAACAACCATATAGAGTTTAAACCTTTATTTATTTATTTATTTTAAAATACCCTTTTCCCCATGTGCTATTTTACTTGCTGGAAATCTCATTAAAAGTTATTTATGAGCTGTTAGTGATCCCATAAGGATTACACCTAATTCAGTCTGTAAAGCTTTTGAGTTACATAGCTTCCCAGGAATAGTCTTTTTAGCATGAAGGACCACCTTCTCCATTATTCTGCTTCCCTTATCACCCAAATAAATACTATAGACTGCCTTCCTAGTAGAAGAGAGCTCCTTAATTCCTAACCTTGTTATCCTCATTTACATAAGTAGGATGCTTACCTGTAGGAGCACTCTTCTCTCTTAGATTTTCTCATGGGCTTTCCTTGATAGAGGCATGCTTTATCAGATTAGTAAAACTGAGGAAAGATAGGAGGTACTGGAAAGAACAGGTACCTAGGACTCCAGAGGCACGGGTTCTAATCCTGACCATGCACTGACTCACTGTGTAACCTCAAGGCATGCCATTCCACCTCTGTAGGCCTCAGTGTCACCATGAGTAAACAGAAAAAAAAAAAAGAGGAAATGGTTGGGCTAGGTCAGGGTTGGGGAACCTGTGGCCTCGAGGCCATGTGTGGCCTTTGAATTCAGTCAAAGGGCCACACTTGAGGACCTAGAGTGCCACATATGGCCTCGAGGCCACAGATTCCCCACTCTTGGGCTAGGTGATTTCTAAGCTGCCTTCTTTTTAAAATATTCTATATTCTGATATTTTCAAATATTCTATGATTCTGTGAGCTGAAAGGCATTATGTAAGTATCTATTTCATGATTATTAGATTTATGTTAACATAAATCCAATGGGCTTTAGATACTATTAAGCTATAGGATTTCATAGGTCAATCATCTATTCATATGGGTAATGCTCCCTTAGTTGTGTCTTTTCCTTCTCCTCTGAAAAAAGCCACACTTTATCTGATAGGTCTTATTTAATCTATAGACCAAAATGCCCATTATTTTGAGTGTTTATAGAACTACTAAATTCAAAATTATCTGAGCCCCCTACTTGCCTAAAAGATTAAATGGTTATTTTAGTTCATTGAAGGAAGTTTTTTTTTTTGAAAAATATTTATTTCCATGCAATGTGTAGGAATTGTGTTTTTATTAATAATAAAATAATTCAGATTTGTATAGCTCTTTGATGTATATTTGTATAGCTCTTTTAAAGGCAAATTTATGTTTATCTAGATGCTGAGAGAAACGTATTAGATTCTCTGTATGTTACCTAAATGGTCTTGCATTTATAATAAGCACCAAAGGAGCATATCAGTAATCAGAGTCCATGGGCGACACCAATTAATGCATCAGGCAAGGATGGGGACCGGATGGCCCCTAAGATCCTTTCCACCTCTGAGTCTATGGTTGTATTCCTCTTAGTTTCTTCCCAGGACTTTTATCAGCTTCCTAACTATGAGTTCATTCCTCCAATAGTGAAAAAGGGTAGGTAGAATGAGCTTTCTTTTCTGAGTCAGGTAAATGAACTTTCAACTTTAATAATCACCAGGGTTGTAAGTCAGCACAGCAGTCTCCCAAATTTCCACCAGTTCCTCAACTCTTGGATCTCAAGTCAAATTGTAATTATGAATGCTGGAAATCTAAATGTATATTTCCACATATGAATAAGAGCTGCTTCCCTCAACTAATAGAGAATTTTTTAAAAAACAATGAAATATTAGCTATTTCAAGTAAAAATATATTTGTTGACATCACTTATTTCCACAAATTTATAAGCTGAAGGTAGTTCTATGTAGTTAAAGCATTTATTTTGTCACACATGCAGCATATAGTTCTTGGCATAGAGTAGGTGCCTAATAAATGCTTATTGATTAACACCCATTCTTACCATTACTTTTTAGCAATTCAGGGATATGAAAGGGCTACAAGGACAGGTCATGGGAAAACACACATAGTTTCTATTCTTTTCAATCCAGTCTGGTTTGAACATAAGAAGAATAAACATATAATGCTATTGTTGTTCAGTTGTTTCGAGTCATGTCCAACTCTTCTTGACCCTATTTAGGGTTTTCTTGGCAAAGATACTGGAGCGGTTTGCCATTTCCTTCTCCGGCTCATTTTACAGATGAGGAAACTGAGGAAAACAGGGTTAAGTGACTTGCCCAGGGTCACACAGATAGAACATGTCTCAGGTCAGATTTGAACTCAGGAAGACAAGTCCTCCTGACTTCAGGCTCAGCACTCTATCCACTATGCCATAATAGCACTTTTAGGTTTGCAAGCACTTTTCATTTGTTATCTTATTTGATAATACAGCCAAGTCTCTGATTGGTGCAAATTGTGAATCCCGTAATGTGGTTGCATTATTCAAATTCATAGTGCTTATTTCCAGTGGGCTGCATGTTTCCTATAATTGTAGTGTAAATTGTGTACATGGGGCCACTACATGAGACTGATTCAATAGCCACACTAATGGGGAGCTATGTGCAGTGCAACAGCCTGTCCCCAGAAGGCTTAACCTTCAGCTCCTGCTTTAAGAAACAAGGCTCACTCACAGAAGCATAGAATTCAGAGAGCAAAGATTCTCAGAGGCTATCTAGTCTAATCAAGATCTGAACAAGAATTGGCTTTACACAATGCCTGACAATTGATTAGCTAGCCTCATCTTGGAGGTCTCTAGGAAGTGGTGCATTACACTCTTAGATAGCTCTAAGATTTAAGAATTTCTTTTCTTAAACCAAGACTAAATCTATGCCACAGGAACTTTCTCCCAGTTCTCCTTGTTCTGCCTCCTGGGGTTAAGCAAAAGAAACCTAGACCTGGGAAAGATCTTAGCTTAAAAAGGCCAAAGTCTCTCCTTGCATCCAGGGCCATCTTCCGTCATCCTGATCTATGTCTTGCCACTGGACCCAGGTGGCTCTGGAGGAGAGAGTGAGACTGATGGCTCTACACAGCCCTGCTTCACTTAAATCCAATTCACTTACAAGTTAAGACATCACCTCCCTGATGTCATTTGTCCTCTTTGAGAATGAAGGATAAACAACAGCAATGACAGTCCTTCAAATATTTGGAGACAGCTATCATATATTCCCTGTCTTCTCTTCTCCAGGCTAAATCTCCCCCATTCCTTCAACGAGTTATCATGCTGTTTAATTTTTAAGCCCTTTACATTCTCCAATTTCTCCAGGATCCCTCCCAAATTTTGGCCCCCAGAACTGAATAGAGTATTCCAGATGGGGTCTGACCAGAGCAGAATACAACCAGACTATCACCTCCCTGGTCCTGACTGCTATACTTCTTCCAATGGAGCCTTGCACAATAGACTTTTGTGGGGCTGCCATATCACACAGTTGAAACATGTGGAGGATAAATACAAATTATACCTCTAGCATCATCTTGACCTGCCAGTCAAATAACCTTATCAAAAAAGGAGGTAAGGTTACTTTGGCATGACCTAGTCTTGATGGAACCATGTTGACTTTGTCAATCAACCAAGCAACACTGATTTATTAAGTGACTACTGTGAGCTAGACACTGGGATCAGTTTCTTGCTCCAGACTTTGTAATCCTTGGAAATGATTTTGAAATTCCTTCTGGTCAATATCATGTGAGTCTATGTGAATTACCAAAAGTGGGGCATTAGGTTTAACAAATCTTGGTATGTTGTCTTGTTATATCCTAGATATGTGCTCTGGGAGACAGAAGACTTCTCTGTTGTTCTTGTTAGATCAACATACAGACACCCCAGTACTCCACCGCAAGGAGTCAGCTACCACTGCTGCTCACTTCAGCAACCTTAATGGATGAGTGTTCATACAATGGTCCCTGTGGATCTACATCATTATTCTTAGAGAAACTACAGATGCTTCCAACCTAAAAGCATTTAGCTCCCTCCTTTCCTTATATCTATATTTTTTTGTTACAAGTATTTGATCTTTCTCACTTTTCCATTGCCTTCCCTTCCTCTTCTTTCTTTCTCTCTCTTCTCCCTCTCTTCCTTTCTCTCTCTTCCTCACTGTCTCATTCTGACTCTGTCTCTCTATCTCTAACTCTATCTCTGTCTCTCTCTATCTCTGTCTCTCTCTATCTCCATGTCTCTGTCTCTGTCAAAATATTAAAAAAGTCCAAGTCCACAGACCCCTTTGAAATCTACACATGCATCCCCTAAAGGGTCCCTAGACTCCAGATTAAGTACTCTTTTTCTAAAATATCTTTTAAGGATGAGTAAAAAGAGGAAATGCTGTTTTTCATACCATTTTGTAATTCTTAAAAACAAACAAAAAAATAACAAACAAAAATAACTTTAGAAAAATAGTAAATTTATCCAGTCTTCAGAATAGGATATTAGAGAGCCAGTGATCAAAGTATCTAATCGTGTTTCATCCAAATGTATGCGTTAATCACTCAAAACAAGGGAGATACATCATAGTTGCTAAAAATAGAATTATATTTGGGAGATTAAACCAAGTTAGAAATATGTCTGTTCTTTGGTCAGAACTCCTTTTTTTATGGAATGTTGCAAAAAGAAATATGAAACAGGGAGAAAGGAGGTCTTTGAGGCAAGTATATTGTTTCTTGGTTGCTCTGAGGAAGACGGGGCCAACCAAAGGAGCATTTATTAAGTCCCTACTATGTGCTAGGCACTGTGGCTAAAAAGACAAAAAAAAACAAGCCCAAAGCCTCTGATCTCAAGGAACTCACATTTGCATCTGTAAAATGGGAGTGATAATAGCACCTTCTTCCCAGGGATGTCATGAGGATAAAATGAGATATTCTAGTAACATGGAACTTCTTGGTGCTATGGAGAATGCTAGCCCCTTGATTTGAGTCTGTATCATAATAGGGTGTAGGAATATTGTCTCTTTGACAGAATTTTATTGTTTTCACTCTGTCGTTGAAGGTTACTGACAAGCCAGCAAAGCTGTTTATAATACGATTTGCTTGCCACTTAAAATTCCATCCCTCTTTTTTTTCTCTGACCAGTGTATTATAGGGAAAGAGAAGACAGAGGAGGAAGGAAACATTAAAAAGAAACAGTACACGAGTATGATTTGTAAACTAATCTATAGACTCTGAGCCAAGTTATTTCAGCCCTCTCTGGGGACAATTACAAGCGAATGAAGAAACATTTTGAAATACGTATTATGCCTAATTAATCATGGGACTTGAAGAACAAAGGCGATGATCCTTCAAAGTTTCTAGCCTTCTTTCTCTAAGTGGAGGAAAACAACTCTCCACTTTTACTCATTGGCTCAGAGCTCACTAATATGCTGTCGGTCTCTCTCTTCCCTGCCCCCACATCGAGAATTTCCATAGCCTTTAACTTTCTCCAACCTCTGAATCTTTATTTGATGTTGAAAATTTTACATTTTCATATTATTGAACTTTTTTATATTTCAGTTTATTTGATGACTCCCAGATCTATTCTCTAAGCTCCTCATCCCCCAAATACATTATTAGTGTTAAGATTATGTAAAATCCAGACACCAAGTATTTGTTGATTGAGTTGATACCACTCATTATTTTGTAAGAGGCCTAGAGGCTCAGTAATATACAACCTGAGATAACCCATGATTACATGAACTCTTGGTTTCATTCCCATTTTATCCGTCATCACCCAGATACATAAAATGTTTAGGTTTTTTCCCCCTCTTCTTCTTCTTCTTCTTCTTCTTCTTCTTCTTCTTCTTCTTCTTCTTCTTCTTCTTCTTCTTCTTCTTCTTCTTCTTCTTGTAAGGAAATTGGGATTAAGTGACTTGCCCAGGGTCACACAGCTAGTAAGTATCATGTATCTGAGACTGGATTTGAATTGAGGTCCTTCTGACTCCAAGGTCAGAGCTCTATCTACTGCGCCACCTAGCTGCCTCTTTTTTCCCTCTTTCTAAGGCAGAACTCTGGGGTCCCTGCCCTCTCCCTACATCCACTTCTTTCACACATCCCTTTCCTCTTAATGAGTCAGCTGTAGTCCTGTATGGGGATACACTGTGTGAGCGAATTCAAGGTATGAAGTTGTTGTGTTTCTATAATATTAGCATTAGGTCATTTATAGGTTAATCAACATAGCTCAGATTGAAGGTATCAGTCCCATACTATACAGCAGAATAGCTAGAGAATGTAGGGCTTAGAGTCAGGAAGACATGAATTCAAATTCTGTTTCAGACACTTACTACCTGTGACCCTAGGAAAATCAATTAACCTCTTTCAGCTTCAGTTTCCTCATCTGAAAAAATGGGAACAAAAACAGTACCTACCTCTCAGTGCTGTTGTGAAAAGAAAATGAGATGATATTTGGAAAATGTTTTCGAAACTTAAAGTGCTATATATAAAGTGTTGTTGTTGTTATTATTATTATTATTATTATATTCTCTGTTACATTATTATATGACTTCCCTGCCTCAAAAGAATGGTGAGGACCAAATAAAGTCATGCATTTAAAGCAATTTGTAAATATTAAAGTGCTATAGAAATGCCATTTATTATTATCATTACAAGGTGGTCTCTACAGGTCTTGGTTTTTCTCTACTGTTCTGCCATGGATCACCATGCTGCCCTCTGCTCTAGGAATTTTCCTTCTTTATGTCCATGTTTCCGACATTTTGAGCAATGTGTCAACTTTTCTATTTCATATAGACAGTCCTTTAACAAAAGTGATGGAGAACAAGGAGAGAGATGAATTCATAGCTCCCTTGCTCATCATTCTCAAAGAGGACCAACGACATCACAAGTGTGATGTCTTGACTTGCTCATGAATTGGATTTAAGTGAAGCAGCATATTAAAGTGCCAAATAGAAAGGCAGTGTTTGTGACTAGTTTTATTCAGGGTAAAACTCCCTCCATCAAGCACTAGATATACTTGCAAGCTGGATAGAAACATTCAAAATACAGTTCTCTGCTTTCTCACGGACTTACGTAAAATTGCATATTATGGTTAGCTGTGTGGTCTCTTCCATCTCACCCCAATAGAATTTAGTTCTTTGAGAGTAGAGATGTTATCTAAACTTTGTATCTCCCCCATGACCCAACATAGGGCCTTGCTTTAATATATGTTTGTTGAATAAATAAATGCATAAATCAAAGAAATTGCCAATGACACTGAACTAGGACTAGTCAGGGAAGGCCTCCAGAAAAGCTACGTGGTGAGATAGGTCTTAAGGGACTCAATGATGCTGCAGGGGCATAACAGAAGGGTAGAGGCCTTCCATGAAAGGGCTACTCCAAGCACACAGGTGAAATCTGGACCGCAAAACAAGCAAAATGGAGGAGTTGAATTAATACACTGAGTTAGAACCTTCAGGCTGTATCATACGAATGAAATGCCTGTATGTAAGCATGATGCTACTTGTACGACCTTGGACACGCTATAAAAGCATCACATACCAGAACTGGTGAGGGGGGTCACTTTGGTGCACCTAATAGACAAAACAGAGTATTGTAAATATCAATTAATGATCTGATTACGCAATTTTGGGACATCATCCCTCCATGTTTTTCCCCTTGTGAACTCCTACAGCTCTTAAAATTTATATCACACAATTCAGCCCCTAATAATATTCTGTCTTGTACTATTCATTATCATTTTGTGTGCATATATATCTAGCCTTTCTTCTAAATTGCAAATTTTTGAAAGGAAAAATCCATGTTAAACTTTTTCTATGTTCCTTTTAGTATCTAGCACAGTCCAGAATTTAACAAAGTAGCTTCCATACTTGTTGACCGATTGATTGCCTTACACCCTTGCCCCCTTCCCTGGTCTGTCACAGAAATTCTCAAGGCCTGTCAGCCCATCACCACAGGGACACTCTTCTCTCTTTTCTTCTGTCCTATTCTTTTTCCTAGACTAAAACTGCCCAAAATATATCTGGGCTACTTGACCATTCATTTGTCTTGAATGAAATGGGAGTTACCAAGTTTATTCTTTCTGATAACACTTAGGACCACCATACTTTGCCATTTGCCCAGCAACTGCCTCCTAGGGACCACCAGGACTCACCATCTGCCCTGCCTCTAAGTACTGCAGATCTCTACCCCCTTGTCACTCGAAGTACTTTTAACCAACCTCCCAACATTACCTAATG
Organism: Phascolarctos cinereus; assembly: GCF_003287225.1. Taxonomy (NCBI): domain Eukaryota; kingdom Metazoa; phylum Chordata; class Mammalia; order Diprotodontia; family Phascolarctidae; genus Phascolarctos; species Phascolarctos cinereus. The sequence goes on along the minus strand of NW_027555736.1, from coordinate 97,335,360 downwards.
ATAGCTTGGCTTTGTCACATGATCTAAGAATGAACCCTTAGGACTTCTAGGCTTTTCTATCCACCCAGCAAGTGAACATCCTTTTATATACTGCATTTCCCAATTACAGTGTCATATCCTTGAGAGTGGGGACTGTCAAAATTTTTCTGTCTTTAGTTCAGTATGTAATACTTTGCTTGCCACATAAGTGCTTAATAAATACTTTTTCATTCATTCATTTAATCTTCTTTTCCTCCCCCATATTTGCTAGAATTTAAGCTTTAATAATGTGGATGAATTGCCTATACTGTTTCAATAATAATAAGAATAATAATAAGAAGAAAGCTCACATTTATGTAGGAGTTTAAGGTTTACAAAATAATTTCTTCAAAACAACCTGATGAGGCAATCTTATAAGTATTTTTATCCTCATTTTATAGAAGAGGAAACTGAAATGCAGAGACATTAAGTGATCTCCTTAAGGTGACATAGCTAGTGAGTGTCAGAGCCATGATGCAAAGCTATGTCTCTTTGTACTACATGTCTTGTGCTCTTTCCACTGCAAAATGCTGCCTCAAAATTAACAAGATAATTGTGCAATCCCCTATCTAATACTGGCTTTCCAAACAGAGAGATACAGAGATTAAAAAAAAATTATATTTTTGTGAGATATTTTATTCTCTGAGGATATCATGGGTTAGATTGGTACCCCTAGGGCTTCATGGATCGATGCTCTCTCCTGCATCCTCTTCTCTTCTCCCTCTGTGCTATTTCTCTTGGTGATCTCATCAGGTTCTATGGATCTAATTATTGATTCTCAGATCTATTTATTGAGTCCTAACCTCTCCCTTGACTTCCAGTCTCATACTTCCAACTGGCTATTGGACAACTTGAACTAGATGTCTAATAGACATTTTAAACTCAACATGTCCAAAACTCAACTCATTATCTTCCCCCAACCCCAGTCCTCCCATCCTCCTACCTTCCCTATTACTTTTGAGGGTGACACCATCATCTTAGTCACTCAGGCTCCCAACCTATGTGTCATCTTTGACTCCTCACTCTTTCTCTCACATACCAGAATCCAATCAGTTACTTGTCGTTTCTACCTTTGTAACATCCGTCTTGTAAGCCTCCTTCTTTCCTCTGAAACTACTACCACCCCATGTGGGATTTCATCACCTCTCTCTTGAACCATTGCAATAGCCTGCTGGTTGGTCACTTCCTCAAGTTTCTCCTCACTCCAATCCATCCTCTAATCAGATGTGAAATTGATCTTCTTGAAGTTCGGGTCTGACCATATCACCATCCCCTGCCCTACCACTCCCTGGCTTTCTATTTCCTCTAAGATCAAATATAAAATCTTTTGTTTATCTTTTAAAGCCTTTATGACCTGGCGCCTTCCTATTTTTCCAATCTTTTTATACCTTTTATCTGGTGGCACTGGCTTGTTTGCTATTCTTTGAGCACACAACATTCCATCTCCTGACTCAGGGCATTTTCATTGGCTCTCCTCCATTCCTAGAGCTTTCTTCCTCCTCATCTCCACCTCCTGGCTTTTCTGGCTTCATTCAAGTCTCATCTAAAGTCTCACTTTCTACAAAAAGCCTTTTGAAATCTTCTTTAATCTTAGTGCTTTCCCTCTGAGATTATCTTCAATTTGTCTTGTATATATCATCTTTATATATAGTTACTGGCATGTTTTCTCTCCCACTAGACTATGAGCTCCCTGAAAGCAGGGATTTTTTTTAACGTGTCTTTGTATCCTCAATGCTTAGCATAGTGCCTGGCACATAGTAGATAATAAATGCTTATTGACTTGATTTAGACTGGATCAGTCTAGGGCTTTCTGTTATTTCTTAAGTAATACACACAACTATAAAAACCTGCTTACGTGCCTTGTCTCTAACATTATATCCTTCACCTGCTGAAGCGATGTCAGCTATAAATGGAACTGCTTTTACTTCCTGATTACCTTTCTTTTTCTCCTCTAACATGCTATCCACACCAATCTTAACAACCAGATTGCAGGATGGCACCTTTTTTTGGTCTTTTCTCAAGTAAGGATGCACTGAAAAAAAAGGAAAAGAGTGAGAGGATATTCTTTCTCTGGTCTCCATTCTATAGGATACCACTACATCTGATAGAAAGGTAAAAAATTGTGTCATTCCAATATTTACCAAATGCTTGTTTTGTTCAGGAAACTTTGGCAGATGTTGTGAAGAACTGAAGAAGAAAAAGAAACACGATAGATGCCTGAATTAAAAGAATTTGTAGTCTAGTTGGGGAGATGAGATAGACTATTTTGTTGCTGTTGAGTTCTTTCAGAAATATCCAACTCTCCATGACCCCATTTGGGATTTTCTTGGCAAAGATATTGGAGTGGTTTGCCATTTCCTTCTCCAGCTCATTTTACAGATGAGGAAACTGAGGCTATCAGTTAAGTTACTTGCCCAGAATCACACAGCTAGTAAATGTCTGAGGCTAGATTTGAACTCAGGTCCTCCCTACTCAACGGCCAATGTTCTATCTACTGCACCACCTAGCTAAAAAACATGCTATACATTGATGATATTATACAATATTATGAATATAGAAGTACAATAAGAAATGTACAAATTGGTGCGCTGGTTCAAAGAGCAGAGAGGTAGATATCACTTCTAATTTGAGAGTGGGTGGAAAAGACCAAGGACCAAGTACTTTGGTAAATGATACTTACTTCAAATTTTTGTCTTTTTACTATTGATCCTCACAGCTTGGCATTGTACCAACATGAGCTAAAAGTTGTACCAGTGGAATATATCCTTGAGAAAGGACAGGACCTTTTTTTTCTCTCTATCTTTATGTTTGTAGGAACTACCACGGTGCCTTGCATACGGTATTTGCTTAATAAATGCTTGTTGACTTTTATTGAATTGAATGATTATTGCATGGACTCAATAGCAGGAAATCAGAATGTATTTTATTCCAGGCTCTGTCCGTAACATTCCATGTGGCTTTGGACCAACTATTTTACGTAATTATTACACGGTTCTTCTCCCTTGGAGACAATAATATAATGTGACAAGAATGTTGTAAGACTTAATTAAGATTTGGCGCAAAGCTTTGAAGTATGAGAAAGGACATGGTTGTAGAAAAGTCTGGAATAATAGCTCTATAAGATACACATTTGAATTTGGCCATTTTAAAATTGTCGGTCCCATTTTTAAAATGCTTCATGTTGGTTTTCAGCTTTGGGAACTTGGCTTTGGCATATGCCACCCCTTGCTATGGAACAGTGAACCCACATCAGCAGAGCTATGCACAGCAGAGGTGTCAAACACATTCCTCAGAGTACTCATATGGCCTATAACACTCCTAAATGTAGCCCAAAACAGATCCAAATTTTAACTCCTATTTGATTTTAATGTGCTGATGGATTAAAAAAATAATACATACACAGGGGCAGCCACGTGGTACAGTGGATAGAGCATCAGGCCTAGAGTCAGGAAGACCTGAGTTCAAATCCAGCTTCAGAAACTTAATAGCTGTGTGACCTTGGGCAAGTCACTTAACCCCTGTTTGCCTCAGTTTCCACAGCTGTAAAATGAGGATAATAATAGCGCCTATCTCCTAAGGTTGTTGTAAGGATCGAATAAGATAATAATAATTGTAAAGCACTTAGCACGTTACCTGGCTCATAGTAAGCCTTATATAAATGTTAGTTATCATTATTATTATTCTTATGAAACATGTATGGTTTTCTAAGTAAATATGCAGACTGCAAGGATCCTTATGTATGGTTTAATGCCCCCCTCCCCCACTGGTGTACAGCATTTAGGTAGGATAGTGAATAGGATAATGGATCTGGAGTCAGGAAGAATTGAGTTCCATTCCTGTCTTAGATATTTACTAGCTTGGATATTTACTAATTAAGACACTGGGTAAGTCATTTAACCTTTCTCGGCCTCTATTTCCTCATTTATAAATACATGATAACATATAACTATAATAATAGTGGTTATCCCACAGGAGTGTTGTGAAAATCAAATAAGATCAAAGCCAGGTGTGGTGATACAAGCCTATAATTCCTGCTTTGGGGCAAGCTGAGGTGATTGTGTCACTGGAACTGAGAAATTCTGAGTTGCAGTGGTCTAAAGACAATTGAACCTCCACACTTACAGCACCGATGTGGTGAGTACCCAGGAGAGGTAGGCCCTCAGGTTGCCTGAGGAAGGGCAAATTAGTTTGAAAATGGAACAGGACAAAGATCCCAAGCCAATTAATAGTGGAACAGCATCTGTGAGTGGCTGTTACATTGCCAGCCTAGGTAAAATAGGGATTTGCTATTATCCAGTCATTTTTCAGTCATGTCTGACTCTTTGTGACCTCATTTGGAGTTTTCCTGGCAAATACACTGGAGTGGTTGGCTATTTCTTTCTCCAGCTCATTTTACAGATGAGGAAACTGAGGCAAACAGTGTTAAGTGACTTGCCCAGGGTCACACAGCTATTAAGTGTCTGAAGCCAGATTTGAACTCAGGAATATGAATCTTCCTGACTCAAGGCCTTTATGCACTGTGCCACCTAGATATCTAGTCTAAAAAAAAAAGTGAGATTAAGTGAGATGATATATGTAAAGTGCTTTGAAAACCTAACACCATATAAATGTTACCTCTTATTATTATAATTATTGCAAAACCATTCTCTTCCCAGGATCATCTGTGACAGACAATGTGAGGCACTTTCAGAGACAGATAAAGAGTGACATTTTATCATTTAGTTGTTGCAATGAATCAGTCAGTGGGTTATTCAATAGGACTGAGGCTGTGGTTCCAAAGAGAAAAGTATAGATTTCATGGGAGAGGAGTGTGGGAAAGGGCTGATCCATCATATTTTTGGAAGCAAGAGGAAGAATAATAGGAAAGTTCACATTTTTCAGAATGAAATTAAGTTTTCAAAACACTTTCCTCCACAACTTGTTAGGTAGTTTATATTTATACGTGAAGGATTTAGACTGTTTTGATTGTGGGAACTCTCAATGTAGAAACTCCTTCCACCACCATAGACAGCAACTTGTCTGCCATTTAGTAGCCAAATACTATGGAGTTGCCCTAGGAACATAGATGTGAATTGCCCTACGTCACCTACCTGGTGAGGTATCAGAGGTAAGATTTGAATCCAGGTTTCCCTAACTCTAAGCCCAGCACTTTATTCACTATGCAAGATGGTCTCTAATAGACTGTATTTATGGCCTTTTAAAATGTATAATCATTGTAATTATTTTTACTTTATAGTTGAGGAAACTGAGGAGCAGAGAAATAAAACAATTTAAATTGTCACTCAGTGTCAGTTTTTTCACTACGTCTTATTTCTGCCAGAAGATGTATTACCTACAAGGAGAGAACTGATAGGTGGAATTTAGAGCTCTTTGATTCTCCATATATGAAGCCAAGTCACCAAGAAAACTTCCCTGAAGTCACCCCTGCTGTTCCAAGGACCCCAAAATGATGATGATAGTGGTGATAGTAATAGTGTCTCACATTGATATAGCACTTTATGATTATAAAGGGTTTCACTACATTATCTCATTTGATCCATTTTCCAGATGTAAAAACTAGAGCCTAGAGAAATTTCAACCATGCTCCAAGGGTGGTATTAACCTGAAGGAAAGTCTTTAGTAAAGTGCCATAAGGTTCTATTTGTGACTTGGATGAACGCATAGATGGCAAACTTAATCGGATTTGCAGATAACATAAGTCCAGAAGGGACAAGAACATACTGTATGAAACAATTGAGAACCAACCCCAAAATCACAACAAATTAGGAAAATGTAGCAAATTGGATACCATAGCATTTAAGGGAATAAATGAAGGTTCTACATTTTGGATTAAAAAAAAATCAGCTGTGAAAATATAGGATACAAGAAATGTGATTAGAGGACAATTAATGTGGGGGGGGCAGTAAAGCACCCTAGGAAATGTAGTGAATTTAAGTTTAGTATGAGTCGAAGGTATGCCATGACAACCAAAAAAATCTACTGCATCTTAGGCTATATCAATAGAAGCACAGAATGAATGTTATACATCTTCTCTAACACATCCCACTAAGACAACATTCAGAGTATTGTGTTCTGTTCTGGGTTTTACATTTTAAGGATATTGACAATCTGGAAGGAGTTCAGAAGAGAGTGACCAGGAAGGTTAAGGGACAGGAAGCCATTACATATTAAAAAATAGTATAAAGAACTGGGTATCTCAGCTCTGCTACTTTGTCATCAGGCTAGCTCAGGTCAGCTATCTCTTCATTTCTCACCTGACTACACTCCTCAGGACTCTTGTCCCAGAAACTTTTCCATCCTGGGAGAGCACTTCAGTCCCAGAATTCATACCTTATAATTTACCCTCTGCCCCTGGTTGTCCTCCCTCTTGTTGGATGGCTTTTCCCAGAACCTTCATTTAAAAAAATGCTCAGGCTAGACATCTTTTCATTTCTCATCAGGCTGCTTTCCTCTGTATTTCTCCATCAAAACAATGAGTTGACAGGTAAAAGGTGAGTTGAACCACTGGTGTCATGTAGAACAAACAAATAGGTTTCCAAAGTCTTGTTTATGGGGTTTCTCAATGCTCTCTGTCTTAATGCTTCAATTCAACCTGAGTGAACATCAATACCCTGATCCTTGGATTCACAGGTGAGAGAAGAAAACAATAGGCAAGGTCAGCACTGACCATGGCCCATCATAATCACTTTAATGACTGCTTGTTGACTGAGTGATTTTTAGGACACCTTCTGCTGGTTTGTGTGGAGCCAGGGAGAAGAATGTCATTCAGCACTATCACTGCTCACACATTCTTGGAAGTATAGCCTTATTCTTCATGCTTCCTAGAATTTTTAGCAACATGGGGCAGTAGAATTTTAGAAGTAGAAGGACCCTTGTGATCTTGTGGTCCAACCCTCTCATTAGGCAGATCATGCAAAGAAGTTCAAGTGACAAACCCAGGACCCACACCTAGTTGGTGGTAGATCAGAGTTTTGAATCTAGGTCTTTTGATGACAATGCATTAGTATTCCCACTAAGCCAAGATGACTATTTTCATATCTGGCCCCAGCTGTGGGAAAGAAGACCCAGAATGGGGCAGGGATAGGGAGGAATCATACCTTCTAGAGTCTGAGTATGCACTTCTAAAGAGTGTTTGTGTCAGGCAATGTCAAGGTGTTCTAAGTGGAGAACAGTAAAAAGTGTACTGATTTTTGGAGTCATAAGGCCTGGGTTCAAAATCTAGATCTGCTACTTACTGCTTATGTTACTTTGGCAAGCCATTTCTGCATTCCTTTGTGTCTTAGTTCCTTCATCTGCAAAAAGAGGGTGTTGGACTAACTGACCTCTAAGTTTCCTTCCACTTCTAGATCTCTCATTCTCCTCCTGGGCCTGTAACTGACTTTCTATACTTCAAAACCAACCCTCCCCCCTCCCCTTATTTTCTCTGTGTTGTCTTCCCCAGTTAGAAAGTGAGCTCCTTAAGGGCAGGGACTGTGTCTTACTTTTTGCTTGTATTTGTATCCCTAGCACTTAGCCCAGTTGCTGCTACCATAAACACTTTAAAAATAGTTATTTCCTTCCTCCTTCCATGCTCCTAAGATCTAGCGTTTTATTTTAAAGGATACAGGGAAAGAGATGGCAAATCCACCCTCAGCTGGGTCACAATGCCTTTCACCACCCACACTTGTATCTGCGGGTGTGTGACTCTTGCTAACTTATGGGCCTTTTGGAATTTTAATGTGCTGTCTGGACACTGAATTTTCCTTGTCTTGCTCCACCCAACCAATTACCATTCACAAAACACTTTGAAGATGAAGTGTCCAGCAGCTCTGAATGTCATCATTAGCACTGCCAGCAATGTTAACAAGTCTATGGCTGTGTATCTGGTAACCAAGGAGAAAGAGAAGGAAGGTGAGCAATAGCGCCTGTGTTTGTGTTTGTTCCTTAGGTGCCAACTTGGAGTGTTTCTGTGAGCTACACAGGAAATCTTGGGTTCACACCTTCAGAAATTAGGAGTGTAAGGAGGAGAGTGTAAGACAGAGCCCAAATTAACCTACTTCTGTTTTGTTGTCTGTTTTTTGTGACTGATATTGAACCAAACATTCAGCATCGGAGGCACACCCTGGCATCAAAGGTTGGAAAGGCAGCTGTTGCCTCTTGCATTTGGAATTACAAAACCACTGATCCTCCACGGCAACAGCCTAAGAAGACAGATGCCAACTGGCATGTGAGCTTGCTGAAACGGACCATGAAAATCATAGGAGCTAGTGCCCTTCATCCCCCAGCCCCTATTGCCTTGAAAGGCTATCTTCTCTTTCTTTAACTGGGTGGGGTTTAAGTAGCCAAAGCCCACTCCCTCTTGGAGCTGGGATATTATTTTCTTCAGGGTACACTCCTCTCAACAGCTTTTCTGGTGATGGAGCCAAGTCCAAACCGCTTCATTCTTGACCTCCCTCCAGCTGATCTGTGGAGTATTAATCTTGCCTGGGGCTCTGAGGTCTTTTCTCTCCTCTCCTGGCTTAGTAAGTGGCTGAGTTATTGAAGGCCTTGGGTAATAAAAGATCCTTGTCCCGTGTTACCACCTCTCCCACCCAAGGTTGCCCAAGGCCCTGCTCAGAGACAGTACGCATAAAATATGAAACAGTCAACTAAATGCCACTCCATGGTTCACATTGTGCCTTAATGAAAACAAAGACTCAAGAACACTGTTTGAGAATGTGTTACTCAATAAAGTGTTAGAGAAGGAACTCATAAAGCTGCCAGGAAAGTTTAACTATTGCAAAGAGTAAGAGGTGAATACAGTTCGACGCTGCAGGACAGGGCTGGGGAACCCGAATCTTTTTTATCTCCTGAGCTGGGGGCTTTTTATTTAAAACACATGGAAAATGCTAAGATTTGGCACAGAATATTTTGTGGTTAAAAAAAAAATTAGAAATGCCCAAAAGCCCTAAAAGAGAAAGAAAGAAACCCCAAACAACCAGATGTGAAGAAATGAAGACGGAATGACAGAAGGTGTTCCACGGGCAGTAAAACCCATTTAAAGTGCTGGCGAAAGGCGAGAGCAACCAGCGTTTTCCAATGGCAGTTGATAGACACAAGCAATTGAACAGTTCATACCCTCTCTGTTGTCCCTGTCATAAGATTTGTAGGTCGTTCTCAGCCAGCCACCAGGGTGAAAGGGCAGAGGTTATGACCTGCTGATTTACCAAAGTATGATCAACTCACACAAATTATAGGCGTAAGAGAGTCCTGACAACTTCAATATGATGAGCAATGAGAGCAATTATTTGTGACATGTGAAACCAGTGTGAAAGTATAATTCTGTCACTGCGTGACAAGGCATTATTAGTTGGGGCAGGCAACGGCTTGAACTGGGAGCAGCTGGAGGGGAGGTATTGAAAGGGAGAGGGCTCTCGGGGAGAGAAGCCCCATAACAGGCTTTCTCTCCCAGGGCAGCAAATTATTGACTGTACCTCTTTGTGGCGAAGAGGCAAAGCCAGAGAAAAACAAAGTTTCTCCATCTTTGGGCAGTCTGGAAAAGACTAAAACAATGCAGGATGTGTGTGTGTGTGTGTGTGTGTGTGTGTGTTTCTTGTCGGAGCAGTGGTGTAAACCAACATTTGAGTAGCGAGGCTGGCATTTTCTTTGACTAAATTGCATGGGAACTATCTTATATCCAGCATTCACGAGGTGTTAGGTGAAATGAGAACCCACATTCCATTTAGTGGCCTGAAATCTGGTCATTTGTCACGAGGGTGTGAGACAAGGATGATGAGGGAAAAGACAAAGAAGAGGAAGGACATGAATCTGTGTCCATCCCTTCTCTCCTGTTAAGTTATAAGCACCTCTTCTCTTGCTGGATATCGGCTATGGTGCCAACCAGCCTGCCTCATAGTTAAGTCCTGCGAGAAAGAGGAGGTTTGGCTAGCTGATAATAGGGGAGGGATTGAATGGAAGCTCCTGTGGACTTTCTTTCAGCCTATGCTTCTCTGTAAAGGGCCACAATTCTGCCCTCGGGGGAAGGTGTGGGTGATGCTCTGTTTCTCTTCACAGGGAGTAGTTAGACAGGATTAGAACAATCTAGGTGGCTGGAGAAGGACTTATTCAACTGCACCTAGTGAGGGTGAAGTAGGATTACCTCAAGGCAACAGCCCTGAGTATTTGGTTGACCATTAATAGAACTTTCTGAAAATAGGAAGCAGAGACATGGTTGTGGGTATAATATAGATCATAGGTAATGATTACTATATTCAGAATCTAGTTCCATCTCTTTACAGCGTAGTGCTCTATGTTTAACCATGGTGCAAATGATGCCAGCACCTTGGTTTTAATCTATTTGAATGACAGCTTCCCTCTTTTGCAGAAATTACCCTACCCCAGTGTAGTCATCTCATAAATAAGTGGCTTTGGTATCAAGGTTCAAGAAAGTACTTTTGTATCAGTAGAAACTCTCTACTGGAAAAGCAACCCTAAGGGAATATTTTATTAACCAATAATACCATCTTTGGCTGTGAAGGACAGGAGTGTACTGAGGCAATGTGGTAAGGTAGAAAAACATTAAGAGAAAATAGAAGTCGGAAGACCTAGATTCTAGTTGTTCATCTTTCACTTTCCAAGAGGAACAATGACATCACTTAGCAATGTCTTGACCGATGAGTGAGCTGGATTTAAGTGAGGCAGAGTTGTACAGTTGTTAGTTACACTCTTTCAGAGTTATCAAAGTCTAGTAGCAAGACAAAAGTCAAGGCCATTAGTGATACCCCCAGATGCGGAGAATGACATTGGCATCTCGATTTCTGACCAAGCTCCAGAGCACTCCATAGCACCTGCCACAGCTGCCTTTGTGGCCATTGGAACAAATTGTTCTTATTTGCCCATTCCACCTGAAGTCTTTACACGCTTGAGGCAGACATCTCCCCAACTCACCAACAGGCTGGAGGCCTGTCAATTACCCTCAATTTGGTTTAGCCAGTCTGCCAAGAAGGTTTGACTGGGGTGTGGCCACTGAGCATGCTGCAGCTTTTCACAGCCACAGGTGAGAGCTGGGTGAGAAGTGGAAGCCAAAGGTGGATGAGCAGCCCTGAAAAGGGCTCTGCAAGCCATCACATCAGAGATGCTAGTCCTCCCTGAGCATTCCATAGACCCCTAGATTCTAATATCAACTCTACCACTTGCTAGATGTGTAGACCTCTGAAACCAAGTTTCAAGACTCCGTTGATCTTATCTTAACAATTAGACAGGACCAAGGACTCATCACCAGCCCTACCACCCAAGTACCCTATTCCCCTTTCTGTCTCCCATATTTTGCTCAGGAATTAATAATCAAATCTACATTATCTTTACTACTGTATTGTGAAGGGTATGAAATCTACTATACTATGGTTCCACTTAAAATCTCTGCGACTCTGAGTCAGAGCCTAAATACTTTGTGTATGTTTTGTGTTTTATTTTGTATGTACATATTGTCTCCCCAACCCTTCAAAAATGTAACTCCTTAAAGGCAAAGATTCTTTATTTTTTTCTTTTTATCACCTAGCATAGTGCCTGACACCTAGGAGATATTCAGTAAATTCCTATTGAATCGAATAGAATGGAATTGGGCCTCAGTTTCTTCTACCCTAAAATGAGGAGGTTAAATGAAATAATTTCTAAATTCCCTTCTGACTCCAAAATTCTATAATTCCAGGATTCCAATGTACAAAGGAGATAAAGTAAAGAAAAGCTTAACATAATTAGTTGTTTGGGTCACATCTATGTACAAGTAAGTTAGAGAACTATTTGCATTAGAAGTGTCAAACATGTAACCCATGGGCTGTATGTAGTTCCCAACATCCCTAAGTGATGCTGGATCCAAATTAAAATGTAATTGGGAAGTATTTACAAAATAAATACAAATTCAATAATACATATGTATTATATTTAAAAGCTAACTCAATATGTACCTTCAGAGATCCTTAGGTACGGATTAGTGGCTTGTCTTTATTTTTGAGTTGACCCCAGTGCTCAATAATCATGGTTTGATCTCTTATGAGGAATTTTGGGGGTAGTTAGAAATGATGATAATATCTTGTTTACAAAGCTCTTTATCTACATGATCTCCTTTGATTTTCACAATGCCCCTGTGAGGTGGATACTACAGGTATCAAATATGCCCATTTTATAGATGAGGATATTGATGTCCAGAGATACACAGCTAATATGTATCAGAAGTCAGATGAACTCAGATCTTCCCAACACCAAGGCCTCATCTCTATTGACTATACCATACTATCCCTTAGAAAGCCTATATATAAGAAAGGTATAGCAGAGTAGAAATGATTAATATTCTTTTATAACAAGTATTGCAATGAATTATATGAGTTCTACAACTCTTGAAACGGGAAATGTTTACAATTCCAAAACGATGGAACACTGATGACCTACCCGTGATCAGTTTTAGGGAAGAAATTCAGAGAATAAGCACTACTCCTGGTTAATTATTCAACTTTTTTCTGGACCCATTCATTCTCTTTGTGTCCACTGGAATCTTGATAATTCTCCCCTTTAGTCAGCACTTCACAAATCCTCCAGTGTAGAGTGCTGGCGAACCTCTTTGCTGCCTTTATCCCTCTGTTCCATTGCAAAGCCCAGAATGCTGAATTGGGTGCAGTTTGAATGGAAGGGAAGGGAAGGCAACTGAGTACCTCTGAGTGCCTCTGCTCCCAGATGGAATCTTCTCAGAATAACTCTATACTTTAGTGCCTAGCACTTAGGGGATAGAGACTGGATCCGAGATTTCATTAATAGGAAACTCCCTGATGAGGTACTTCGCTCTACTAATGCAGGTCAGCACCTTCTCTGCAACTTATCGTCCCAGCTCTTTGAGAGGTTAAGTGATTAGCCCAGGGTCATGCTGAATTGAATTAAGTTTTGAAGGGTTAGGAATTTCCAAACTGTCACACACATCCTCATATTCAAATAGAAGCATCTGTTAGGGATACTTGTAGAGAATTCCTCAATGAGATCACAGGAGTTGGACTCCATGACCCCTAAGATCCAATCCAGCTTTAATTTTCCGTCATTCTAGAAATGATTTGGAGGCTGTTTGGGGCGGATTTGTTGTTGTTTTGTACTACACTTGCCGCAGCTGCTCTTCATTAGCAGAAATCAGAAATTGGCCTGAGTTTTTATGCAAGGAGATTGTCTACGCCACCTTAAAAGGAAAAGCGCCATTTCTCTGTCTGTCTGTCTATTTACAAATCAAAGTGGTGAGTTATAACTTTGGACAACTGTGATGTGATGCCCAATCAGTCGGTGTCAGCCAGGCAAACGGGGCCAGGTAGACTGGTTTGACCAATGTTTTGCAAGTAGTTGACATTTGGCAAGATACATGTTTTTCCTGTTTGTTTCCAAATGTTTCCATTGTATACAAAAATGAGACAGCGCTCTTAAAATAATTTTTAAAGTTGTTGCTACTTTGTGTTTAAGCCAAAGTTATATTTAACCAAATAAGAAATAAGGTAGTAGGTGCACTTTGCATGAAGAGTGGGGGAGAATTCCATAAACAGGGAGAAGGGAATCATGGTTGAAGTCTGGGCTCAGTACATCTTCTGAAGGAATGGGGAGGAATGAATTAGTGAGCGAATTAAGAAACACTGATTAAGCACTTATAATGTGCCAGGCACTGTATTAAGTGTGGAGATACAAATAAAATCAAGCAAAGCAGTCTCTAATCTCAAGGAGCTTACATTCTAATGGAAAAAGACAGCACAAAACGGGAAACCAGGAAGGGGGTATGGGTATACATATGGTGACCAGGTTCCCAGTAAGTGACATGAAGGTCTGGGTCTTAGCAGAAAAAGGAGTGGTGTTGGGGGGGGCAGTGTTTTACCTATAAGAGCCCATGGGACCTAAGGGTAGAGTCCAGATAGTTCCAGTGAGAAGAGGTAGAGTAGACTGTCAAGAATATAGGCAGCATGGTCTAGAAATGGCCAGGAAGTGAGGGGATGCCCTCTTCTGCTTCTTAAAGATGCAATGCTACCAGATTACAGGATTGTCTCCATGACACTGCAAATTAGATTGAATTTATGTTTCAGCTTCCAAAGGGAACTCTATATGCTTTAAGTAGAATGTAAGGTCCTTGAGGGCTGGGACTATTTTTCGTTCTCTCTTTGTGTGCCCTGTGTCCAGCACAGTGCTTTACACATTGTAAGTGCTTAACAAGTGTTCATTGGATTGTGTTGGGTGGAGGGGAAAATAAAACCAGGTTCTTACTTACTCATGGGTTGTCGGAAAGAAAGTAGATTCCTTAGTTGGACAGTTCAGATGCAGCTGAATTCTGGAGTGATTTATGAAAACCTCTGGAAAAGTTTTGTCAGTGTGAATGTGGCCTCTGGTGGCCATCACTGCATTTTTGGGGGCTATGATCATTTCCCCGTTGTATTTCTGTATTACATGCTATGATATTTCTGGCCATTTCTTTTCTTTCCAAGATAAGGAAATGCTCAAAATAAGAATACTCATCCATGAAAGTATCAGGCTTTAATTTAATGAAAAGTCATCACAACATTTATTCTGTAGCCACAAGTTTGACCAATGCATCCCAAGTAGCTGACATTTTGTAAGACACATTTCTCCTATTTGTTCCCTAATGTTTCCGTTGTGTATAAAAATGAGACAGTGCTCTTGAAATAATTTTAAAGTTGTTGCTACTTTGAGTTTCAACCAAACAAAATAATATTTAAAGAAACATTAAATAATTATTTATCCTCTTGGTCAATGGTTAGGGGATTATGGCTTAAATAAACACATTAGAATGCCAGGTACTCTGTAAGAGTTGCTTTAAAAAACCCTCAAAGGAGTTGTAATAAATCTTTAATTTTTTTTTATCAAGCACTTGTTTTCAATGCTGAATCACTTGCTTTTGCTGAATAATGCTCATTCAAGAACTCAGCTTAACCACAAGAGTTCTGACATCCATACTGGAAAAGTCATATACAAGAAGAAAACTCACACTGATGCCAAGGACTACAACCAGTCAAAGAATTCTAGTTATTTTCCAAGAATCTCAGAGCTGACAGACATGTCAAAGGTCATCTAGCTCAATCCTTTCCTGAAGGGTGGAGCCCTTCTACAATATCCCTGACAAAGAATCTTACCAGCTTCTGTTTAAGACTATTTCAATGCTGGGGAACTCACTGCCTACACAAGATAACAGGGTCATAGGATTTTGAGCCTAACAGAAGTAGAGAGGAAAAAAATAGTTTGAGGAACTCAAAGAAGAGGTGATTCATAGGGCTGTAGGTGACTAAACACCTATAGGGCAGCTGGGTGGTACAGGGGCGCCTCTTTTTCATGAATTCAAATCTGGCCTCAGCCACTTATTAGCTATCTGACCCTGGGCAAGTCACTTAACTTTCTGTCCCAGTTTCCTCATCTGTAAAATGAGCTGGAGAAGGAGAGGCAAACCACTCCGGTTTCTTTGCCAAGGACTTCAGATGGGGTCACAAAGAGCTAGACATTACTGAACATCACAGATGAGAAACAAAGAAGGAATATAGTGAATGAGGGAGGAGGGGAAGATGATAAGGAAATGAGAGGAGAGATTATAAGTATTTTTAAAAATGGGAAAAGTAGAACAGGTAATATAGAGAGATAGGCTGGAGGTAGGGCAGCATGTGAGATGCCAGATAACTGTTTTTGGCTCAATTCCAGATGCAATTTGTAATTGGAATTAAGGAATAAATTTAGAGAACCCTAAAATATCATGGAGGAATATATTTTTTAAAATTTATTTATTTTATTTTTACTTTATGAACTAAAATAACCCTTTCCATAACAGAGTAGACATTTTTAAAAATTATTGCACATGATACTGTAAATCTATTATGTACAACTTGCTATTCCTTTTAAACACAGAATAAAGTTATCATGTAAATTTCTTTTCTTTTTTTTCCTTCCTACCCCTGACCCTGTGTTACAGATGGCTACCATTAGACACAAATATATATGTATATATATGTACATGTAAAATTATTCTATGCATACTTCTATTTATCAGTTGTTGCCTCTGAATACAGATAGCATCTTCCTTGATATGTCCTTTGCAGTTAATTTGGGTATTTGTAATCGTCAAAAGTACTTATTCACTCAAACTTGTTCTTAAAACAACATTGCTATTACTGTATACGACATTCTCTTGGTTCTGCTCGTTCCGCTCTCATTATTTCTTTTAAGTCTATCAGTGTTTTTCTAAGATCATTGAGCTCATCATTTCTTATAACACAGTAGTAGTTTATCACAATCACATACCATAACTTATTGAAAATATCTCTTATGAAAACAGGGGACCTTTCCAAGACATAGATAGCCCTTAGAGATTCCCCATTCTCACATTACCTTCTCCCATGCCTATGCTTTTGCTCCCATACTTGGAATGTTCTTTCCCCCTACTCTCCTCTTATCTCTCTTTTAAGAACTTTCCCTTCCTTCAGGTTCCAAACACAGGAGCCACCTCTTCCATAAAGTCTTATCCTCATCTTTCCCCAGCTGGAAGTAATCTCTTCCCTTTCGAATTTCTCACAGCACTTTTTATGGGCCTATACTTTTCTACTCCATTTCTAATTTGGATTATAGTTATTTGTGTACAAGCCTTCACTATCCTACTAGATTGTAAACTCACTGAGGACAGGGACCAGGTCTTATTTGTCTTTGTATCTCTCATAGCACCAAGCACAGAGCATTGCACAGAGCAGGGTTATTGAATTGAATAGTTTAGCCCTGGTAGGATAGTTTTTGCCAAGTTAAAGATCAAAGTAGCCCTCTACTTTCTCAGCTTCAGTGTTTCCTGGTGGGTAGAGCAGTCTCTAGAAATTCATAAGCTACATTCTAAAGGATACTCTTTGTTTATAGGAGGGAAAAAAATGTCTGTAAAAAGGTGTTGGGTGTGGATTTTATGGAGTGGGGGATTGCATTTCCACAAAGTACCTCAGGATTTGAAAGTGAAGCAAGGGAGAATTTGACTGACCACATCTGAGACTTAGGCTTTTGTTGAACTAGGTAACGAAAATAATCTTTTCAAAATATTTTAGAAATATTTGATAAACACAGACTAAGCCTGGTTTATATACACAAGCCACGGTTTTTTTGTTTGTTTTGTTTTGTATTTTTTTTGGGTGGTGAATAACCTTGAATTCATTCAGTTGTTAGTAACAGGTTGAAAATAGGATCATAGATCTGGAGATGGAAGGAAACTGACCCTCCATCTGGACCAACCTCTTAGTTTATTATTGAGAAAACCGAGGCCTAGAAAGGTTAAATAATATGCCCAAGGTCAAACAGGAATTCAGGGGCAGAGGTGGGATTCAAACCATGTCCTCTGACCCTAAAATCTATTGCTTTTTTCTGTACCACACAAACAAACATAACAGGGCTGGGTACCCAGTCAGTGCTTGGCAAATACTCATTGAATTGAATTAACTAGTTGTTTTCAAAATAGCCAGTTGTTTGACTAATTCAAAAAGGTCTTGTTTAAAATAGTTTATGGGGAGACAGCCTGAGGCAGACAGTGACCCTTTCACAGTCTGCCCTCTCTCTTCCCCCTAGTTTACATCAAATTATAGGAGACAGGAAGAGAAGAGAGAGATGCAGGAATTTCCTCAAGAATTAAAAACGATTTCTTCCACTATTCTTGCTTTATCATCTATCAGTCCTTTATAAAAGTCTTCCATTCTGGTCCAGCAGGATGACTTTATGATCCCCAAAGATGTCAATGATTTCCTGCCTCTATGTTCTTGTACATACTATTTATTCCCTTTGGCAGGAAGCCCTTCTCCTTGTATCTTCACCTCTCAAAGTACTATCTATTTTCCAAGGCCCAGCTTTAATGCCACCTTTTCCATGAAGCCTTCCAGCATTCTTTCCAAAGAAATACGATCTCTTTTCCAAGAACAATTTATAACTCTCTCATGACACTTAGATTTCTTTGATTATGTTTCATGCAAAGGATCCAACGGGCACCATTTTACATATGCTAAGCGCCTGCTAGACTCTGAAGCTCCCTGAGTATCCAACGTGAGGTGAGTTGAAACAGAAAATTATCATCCTTAAAGCCTGAAATAGAGTCCTTGGACCTGAAAGGGTTGTGAAACAACAAAAAAAGAATAATATTAGTGCCTTGGAAACTATCTACAAACTTGTTTGAGAATCAGACAGAGACTTCATACACCAGCTAGTCTAACCCACCCGTTTTACAGATGAGGAAACTGAGGTTGAGAGGTAAAATAATTTGACCAAGGTCACATTACTAGTTCTTGGCAGGATGAGGTATGGGCCCACATAGGTTATTGACTCTAAACTAATCTTATCTAATTGATGGTCTTTTCAGCTCATATAGGTTCTTTATGCTATACTAATCTCACTTGACAGTCTTTTCAGCCCACATAGGTTGAATTGTCATCTCTAAACAGATGATTCTCATATCCATTAATTTAGCCCTATCCTGTCTCCTAATTTCTATTCTCTCATCTCCAACTGCCTATTGGACATCTTGAAACTCAACATGTCCAAAAGAGAACTCATTAACTTTCCCCTCTTCCAAACTGTCCTATTACTCTTAAGGGTGCCACCATCTTCCCAGTTAGCCATGCTTGCAACCTCACTGTCATTCTCAACTTCATATTCACCTCACATATCCTATCTGTTGTTAAGTCTTGCCATTTATTCCTTCACACATCTCTAGTGTATGTCCATTTCTCTCCATTCACATGGCTTCTACTATGGCTCAGGGCCCTTATTACCAGTGGATGATTGCAATAACTTTCTGGTTGCTCTTCCTGACTCAGGATCTTCCCCTCTCTAACCCATCTAGTACCAAAGTAATCTTCCTAAAGGGCAGGTATGACTGTGTCAATAAATACCAATGTATCCTTATTACCTCCAGGATTAAATATAAAATCCTCTGTTTGGCTTTTAAAGGTCTTTACAAATTGGCTCCTTCCTATCTTCCTAGTTTCTTACACCTTATGCTCCACCATGTACTTTATAATCCACTGATGCTGGCTTCCTTGCTGTTGCCTGGTTTTTCTGACTTCCTTCAAGACCCAGCTCAGATATTTCCTTCTGCCTCTCCCTATCTTCACCTTCCAGAGCCCCTTCCCTCTGCCTTCCTTTTGAATTTACTTCCCATTTACACTGCATTATATATATCTTGCATACATATAGTTTTTTTGTGCATGTTTTCTCTCCCAGTTTTTAGATTATGGTCTTCTCAAGAGCAGAAACTATGTTTTTGTCTTCCTTTGTATCCCCAGAACTTAACACAGTGCCTGAAGCATAGTAAATGCTTAATAAATGTTTGCTGACTGGTTCCAGGAATAACAGGTTTTGACAAATGTGTGTACCATCTAGTTATAAAGGAATTAAAAATACTTTAGAGAACAAAAAAAGAGAGAAAATTTAGGTAATAGCTGGATAATTCAGGTCAACTCACCTAAATTACCCATAGATTTAATGTAAATGTGAATTTGGTAGCTTGACTTGTTAGGATAATAATAACAGTTCTCATCCAATTTTAGTTTTGTTGCTGGAGGCCAAAGCAAATGCAATTGTCTGTCCTTCACATAGATTTGAATTCTACTTTTTTTTGTCAAATATTCTGAAAGATTCTTGCTTTAATATTTTATATTTTTGGTGATACACAAATTCCATGGATGCAATGTTTCATAAATGGATGACAAAGTATTTATTAAGAGCTTACCATGTTCTAAGCACTGGAAATACAAATACAAAAGGGAAGAGAATCTTGTTCTCAGAGAGTTTACAGAGGGAGACTATACCAATAGGAGAGTGCTGGTCTGGGGAGTGGTATATTTTGGTTTGAAAAGTTACAGGGGTGGTGAAGGGAGTCATAGGAGAGTAGATTGGCATACCCTTCCCAGTAGCCATCACATTTCAATAAATATTTATTGTGAGGATGATAGCAATGAGGGCCCAAATATAGAATTTACTTGCTTCTGGCGGCTTGATTTCACCCATTTGGAATAACAACAATGAAATGGGGTAGGGATGGGGTTAGGGCTGTTAGTATAATACATACCATTGACAGCTCTATCTCTTAGCTTCTTAATTTGCTCATTGTTCACCTAGCCTCAAAGCTCCCTGACCTTTCCTTTCCCATTGTTCCCTTCTCAGTGACCTTGTATTTTCCTGTTCTCCATCTCTTTCAAAGCTAGCTTTACAAATTGCTTAGAAATTAACTCAATTGATCACCAAGAATTTACTAAATGGTTTCAATGTGCCACTTACTGTACTTGGTATTGAGAATATATAGACAAAAGTAAACAAATCTCTGCCCTCTAAGAACTTAGTTTCTATCATGCAGACAAAATGTACACATATAAGTATCTAATATACACATATGTATGTACACATATAGAAATAACTAGATTTTATATGCACATGTGTGTACATATATGTATATATACATATACATGTGTGTATATATATATACACTAATTTAGGGGATGGTGTTGTCAGAGATTATTAAAGTCCTACTGCATGAGGTGGTAGTTGATTTGAACTAGGGATTCTAAGCTATGGAGGAGAGAAGAGAGAGCATTGCAGGCATAGCAGATACAAAAGCCTAGAAACTGGAAATGACATATCATGTGTGAAGAACAGCAAGCAGATGAGTCTGGCAAGGACCAAAGAGTGTACAAAGGGGAACAATGTATAGGAAGTCTGGAAAAATAGAGCAGAGCCATATTGTGAAGGGATTCAAACTCTTTCCTTCTCTAGAAGACATCTACCACTTAGCACAATGCCTGGCACATGGCAGATATTGAATGCATATTAATTGATTGATAGTTACAGACTTTATGGGGACAAAGCACTTTACACCCATTCTTTCATTTAATCCTTACAAGTATCCTTAAGGGGAAGAAGCAAGTGATGTCATCTTTATTTGGGGATAGATAGAATAAGCTGTCTCCAGGAGGTGAAATGAATTGTTCAAAAGCCGCACAAATGGTGAAAGCGGTGTCTGGGACTCAAACATAGGTTTCCCGGGGTTCTTTCCACCACAATACCCTTTCCACATTATAACATCATAGCTTGTTACCTCTCCTGAAGAATTCACATTTTAATGGAGGATCAGAGATGTAGTACTGAAAAGGTCTTTGGAGGCCATCTAATCCAACTTCTCCAATCTACAACTGGTGAAACTGAGGTTAAGCGGCTTGCTCAGGGTCACCCAGGTGGGATTTGAACCCAGGGATTGTAACACCAGAGTCACCACTCTTTCTGTAATACCTTGCTGCCTCCCAAAGCCAATCTAAAGAGATGACTTTTCTACCTTGGAATCTGAGGCATCAGAGAGCTGGTGAAGATGGTGTTGGTGAAAGGGAGAAACAACATCACCAGCTCCTCTGAAATCACACCACATGCCTGGTCTGGTCAGGCTGGCCCAGAGCACTATAATTTCTGTGTTATGTCTGACAGTTGACATTACCCCCATCACTGCTGATATGGATGCCGTGAATTCTGTCCAGCAGGAAATTCTGCATAACAAGTGGGATGGGCCCCCATAAATCCTGGCCCCTTAGCAGTTGACTGATTTAAAGATGTTGTCTTTTTCACAGGACTGTAACTGCTTTAGAATTTAATATCAATTATGCTTAATAAAGTTGGGTAAGTTTTTAAAAATGTTAACTGGAAGGAGGGAGAGGGAGGATACCGTGTGTTTATTTAATTTTTAAAGGAATGCTTGCTGTTCCAGACTTGCTGCCGATGCACCCACTAAGCATTGTCTGTTACTTAGTTAAATTCCCATATCACAAAAGCTTCACTGAGGTTTGTATGATGATTCACGGAACAATGAATGCCCTTCCTAGTGTGTTGTTGGCTTTGTGTAGGTTCATTTCAAGGACTGCCCTTTGAGAAGGTTGCCCCTAGTTTAGAATTTGGCTGTATGTGATATGCACAGAGGTACATACGTATCACATGGTTGAGCTGGGTTCATGTTTGGTTAGGGATTGAGTTCCTTTCCACAAGATGTTTCAAAGCAACCAGGGAGAAAAGTGAAGGGTAAGAATTAAAAGGCTCTCTGAGCCTAAGGTGAGACAGTTTATTCTGAGTTTGGTAGTAGGAACTTTGAAAGCCCTCCTTCCTCTTGCTGGTCAAATCAAGACTGAAATGAACTGAAGAAGTGTGTGTGACTCCAAGGACCTGCTTCCAGGCATTCTGGTTGGAGTTGACCTCATCCTTCAAAGACAACTGAGCATTCTTATCAATTGATACACAAAGCCAACATTGTCAAATTTGCAGATCATACAAATCAAGGAAGGGGAGCCCATCTATTGGGATAATAGAATCAGGAACCACAAAAATCTAGACCAGAACTATCAACTGAGCTTAATAAGATGAAGTTTTAGAGAGATGAAAGTAAAATTCTAAAATTGAATCAAGAAAATCCAGTTCTGGGTGGGGGAGGGGAATGATTGAACAGCAGTTTTTGTGAAAAAGATCTAGGAGTCTCAGTGGACTTCAAGTTCTAGATGTCAACAGTGTGACCAGGAAGCTAAAGAAAACTCATCTCATTTTGGGCTGCATGAAGAAAAGGCGTATCTAGAAAACAGAAGGTATAGCCCTGTTGGCCTTTTCTCTGGTCAGACTCCATCTGTGGTACTGGCAGGGGTATGTTAGAGCCAGCTGGAGCCAGCTCAGCAGAGCTGATTCGAAATTGGCAAGTGCTACAAATTGGCTCGAGTTATTGTTCTGTTGATTGTCTAGACCTAAGAAAGTGTTAATAATGCAGATTAAACTTAAAAGTGTGTTTCCGGTATATCACCCTACCCCCAACCATTCAGTCAAACATTTGCCAGCATATTCCCAAACTGAATACGGTTTATAGCACCATATTTTGGTAAGGACATTGACAGATTGAAGTGAAACAAGAAGGAAACCAGGACAGTGAAAGGCTCTGAGTTCATGCCGTGTGAGGGTCAGCTGAAAGAAATGAGAATGTTCAGAGGCCTCGAGAAGGAAGATTGGGGGATAGTTGAGCTGCCTTTAGATACTTTAAGGGATGTTACATGGAAGAAGGATGAGATTTGTTCTGCTGAACAAGGCCCTGAAGGGCAAAACTAGAAGTAGCCAGCATATACCACAGAAAGTCAGATTTCCTCCTGATCCAAGAGAAGGTTCATAACAAACATAGCTGTTTAAAAGTGGACAGGGCTGTCTGGAGAGGTAATGCTTCCCCACCAGAGGGTCTCAAGCAGAAGGAAATAATGACTTGTTGGGGATCATAATGGAATGGCTGACATGCGTATGGTACCCTAAGGTTTGCAAAGTCCTGTAACGCACATGATCTCATGACAGCCTTGAAAGGCGGGCTTTATTATCACTACTTTGCAGAGAAGGAAACTGAATCTCAGAGAAGTAAAGTGACTTGCCCATGGTTACACAGCTAGTTGGAAGTGGAACGGGCTTTGAATCCAAGTTTCTCCAGATTCAGTGTCTTTTTCTACTGTACTGCACTGCCTTTTTGAGGGAAATGCTTATAAAAATCATAGATGGCTAATTAAATGCATAGGTCCAGTTATAAACACATACACATGCATATTAAGTCAGACTTTCACAGACCCCCTCTCTCTGTCTCTAACTCTCTCTCCTCTCTCCTCTCTCTGCCTTTCCTCTCTTTCCCCTACCCTCCCATTCTCTTATTCCCTCCCCTTCCCTCTGACTACAGAGTCAGATGAGGGGAAAGATTATCTGATCTCTATAACTGGCTATTTCTAAACTTTTTTGTAAGTTTACAATTTTTATACTTTAACCCTTTTTCTTAACCCCCTCTTCAGAAAACTCACTTCTGGGTTGGGCCTTGCCAAAAGAAACAGGTCATACAGACAGATCACACTCTGGTCAAAGAGAGAGCTGATAAACCCAACAGAAGGAGGACAGCCAACCCCCCCACCCCAGGGTCTGATACAGTGTCTGTAATTAGAAAGAATGGCATAATGAACTCTGGGTAGCAGCTAGGAAGTTGATTTGTTCTCCTTTCCAGCCTGGAGCTAGGAGCTGGTTTACTCAAAAGATAATCAGGCTCCTGGATATCACAGACGCTGATGAAAAAAGGGATCTAAAAAGGTAAGCTTTCCCTCGTTCCTGGTGTCTCATCTCCCCAATCACCAATGCGTTTTGAAATTACATGTCAAATGCTGATAATAGGAAGTTGGCTCGGTAAATACAGTGCTAGACTTGAAGTCAGTAAGACCTGAGTTCAAATACAAACCCAGACACTTCCTACCTGTGTGATGCTGGGTGAGTCATTTAACCTCTGTCTGGCTTTACTTTCCTAATCTATAAAATGGGGATAATAATTCCACATTCCCCTGAGGGTTGTTATGAGGATAAAATGAGGTATTTTAAAGTGATTTGTAAGCTTTAAAGTGCTATATACATGATAGCTATTATCATCAGTATCATTAGTATCATTTTCTTAAAGAAATGAGAGTAATGGGGGCAGCTAGGTGGCACAGTAGATAGAGCTCCAGCCTTGTAGTCAGGAGGACCTGAGTTCAAATCTGGCCTGAGACACTTTCTAGCTGTGTGACCCTGGGCAAGTCACTTAATCCTGATTGCCTCATCAAAAAAAAAAAAAAGAAAGAAAAGAAAAGAAAAGAAAGAAAGAGAAAGAAAAGAAAGGAAAAGAAAAAGAAATGAGAGTAATGCAAGACAGTCATGAAAAAAGAGTCAATAGTATGGGAAAATATACACAAAAATTTACTGAGGAAAATAACTCCCTAAAAAATACAATTGCTCAAATGAAAAAGGAAATACAAAAACTCACTGAAGAAAATAATGCCTTAAAAATTAGAATGAAGCAAGTGGAAGTTAATGACTCTATGAGACATCAAGATATGACAAAACAAGATCAAAAAAGTAAAAAAAAATAGAAGAAAATGTGAAATTTCTCATTGGAAAAACACCTGATCTAGAAAATAGATCCAAGAGAGATGACACAAGAATTATTGGACTATCGGAAAGCCATGATAAAAAACAAAAAGTCTGGACAGCATCTTTAAAGAAATTATCAAAGAAAATTGGCCTGATATTTTAGAACCAGAGGGCAAAATAGAAATGGAAAGAATCCATTGATCACCCCCTGAAAGAGATCCCAAAATGAAAACTCCCAGGAACATCATAGGCAAATTCCAGAGCTCACAAATCAAGGAGAAAGTATTGCAAGCAGGCGAAAAGAAACCATTCAAATATTGTGGAGCTACAGTCAAGATTACACAGGATTTGGCAGCTTCCACCTTAAAAAATGGGAGAGCTTGGAACATGATCTACTGGAAGGCAAAAGAGTTAGAATTACAACTAAGAATCACCTATCCAGCAAAACTGAATATAATCTTTCAGGGAAAAAAATGGATATTTAATGAAATAGAGGACTTTCAGGCATTCCTTAATTAAAAGACCAGAGTGGAATAAAAAAATTGACCTCCAAATACAAGACTCAAGGCAAACATAAAAAGGTAAAAAATAAACAAGAAAGTGAAAATGTAAGAAATTCAATAAGGTTAAACTGTTTATATTTCTATATGGCAAGGTAATGTCTGTTAAGAACTTTATTACTATAAGAGCAACTAGGAGTATGTATAGACTCAGTGTGTGGATATAAGGTGACTTTGATGGGATGATACAAAAAACCCCAACAATCACAAAATAAAGGGGTGCAAAAGAAAATTGCACTGGAAGAAGAAGGAGAGGGGAGATTGAATGGGAGGAGGCAGGAAAAAGCTATTATAATGGAGGTGGAAATAGAGGGGTGGTGGACAAAGTTTAAACTTTACTCTCATCAAAATTGGCTCAAAGAAGGAATAACATACACATTCAGTTGGATATAGAAAGCCATCTTACCCTATAAGGAAGTAAAAAAGGGATGGGGATAATGAAAGGGAAAGGCGAGGGGGCTGATAAAAGGGAGAGTATTTTGGGGAAGGTGATGATCAGAAGTAAAACATTTGTGAGGAGGGAAAGGATGAAGAGCAAGGGGAGGGATAAACAAGGGGAAAATAGCATGGAGGGAAATACACAGTTATCATAACTATAAATGTAAATGGAATGAACTCATCCATAAAATAGAAGTGGGTGGCAGAATGAATTAAAAACCAGCACCCTATAATATGTTGTTTATAAGAAATGCACTTGAAACAAGATATACACAGGGTGAAAGTAAGGGGCTAGAGCAGAATTTATTATGCTTCAGCTGAAGTAAAGAAAGCAGGGGTGACAATCATGATCTCAGACAAAGCAAAAGCAAAAACAGATCTAATTAAAAGAGATAAGGAAGGAGACTGTATCTTGCTGAAAGGTACATAATGAAGTCATATCAATAGTAAACATACATACACCAAATGGTATAGCATCTAAATTTCTGAAGAAGTTGAATGAGTTACAGGAGGAAATAGATAATAAAACTATATTAGTGGGGGACCTCAACTTTCCCCTCTCAGAACTAGATAAATCTAACCAAAAAATAAACAAGAAAGAAATTAAGGAGGTAAATAAAATTCTGGAAAAGTTAGATATGATAGATCTCTGGAGAAAAATTGGGAATAGAAAGGAATATACCTTTTTCTCAGCAGTATATGGTCCCTGCAAAAAAAAAAATCAAACATGTATTAGTATATAAAAACCTCCCAACCAAATGCAGAAAAGCAGAAATAGCAAATGCATCCTTCTCAGATCATAATACAATGAAATTTACATGTATTAAAGGGCCATGGAAAGATAGACTAAAAATTAATTGGAAATGAAATAATCCAGAGATGAGGAATCTGCAGCCTTGTGGCCACATGTGGCCTTCTAGGTCCTTGGGTCCAGCCTTTTGACTGAGTTCAAGTTTTACAGAACAAATCATTTTATTAAGGAGATTTGTTTGTGAAGTTTGGATTCAGTCAAAGAACTGCACTTGAAAATCTAGAGGGCCACACGTGGCCTTAAGGCGACAAGTTTCCCACCCTTGAAATAATTTAATCCTAAAGAATGAGTGCATCAAACAATAAATCATATAACTTCATCAAATAGAATGACAATAATGAGACAAAAAAAAGAACCTTGTAGGATGCAGCCAAAGCAGCCCTTAGGGGAAATATGACAAAAAAGGAAGATGTTGGATGATGGAGGGGATGTGGTAAAATTGGGACACTAATGCACTGTTAGAGGAGTTGTGAACTGATCCAACCATTCTGGAGAACAATTTGGAATTACGCACAAAGGGCTATAAAACCGTGAATACCCTTTGATCCAGCAATACCACTGCTAGGTTAATATCCCAAAACCATCCAAAAAAAAGGGGAAAGGACTTATTTGTACAAAAATATTTATAGTAACTCTTTTTGTGGTGGCTAAGAATTAGAAATTGAAAGGATGCCCATCAACTGAGGGAATGGATGAACAAGCTGTGGTATATGATTGTAATGGAATATTATTATACTATAAAAAATGACAAGCAGGATGATTTGAGAAAAACCTGGAAAGA
Organism: Phascolarctos cinereus; assembly: GCF_003287225.1. Lineage (NCBI taxonomy): Eukaryota > Metazoa > Chordata > Mammalia > Diprotodontia > Phascolarctidae > Phascolarctos > Phascolarctos cinereus. Next base: position 97,307,837 of record NW_027555736.1, on the reverse strand, counting down.
CTTACATGAATTGATACATAGTGAAGTGAACAGAACTAAGAGAACATTGTATACAATAACAGCAATATTGTTCAGTGAAGAACTGTGAATGACTTAGCTACTCTTAGCAATACAATGATTCAAGACAATCCTAAAGCACTTACGATGAAGCAAACTATCCACCTCCAGAGAAAGAACTGATGTTGTTTGAATATAGACTTGAAGCATGCTATTTTTTTCACTTTCTTTTATTTTTTTTCTTTTTTATTCTAGTCTTCTTGTACAATGGAAATGTTTTACATAATTGCACACATACAACCTATATCTTATTGCTTACTGTCTTAGGAAAGGGGAAGTTTAGGGAGGGGCGGGGGAAACATAGAATTTGGAATTCAAAACTTTAAATAAAAATGTTGAAAAAAACTTTCAGATTTATTTGTTTGCATAATGTTGATGTTATGGTATAAATTGTTCTCCTGTAACAGTTCATTGGGCATCAGTTCATACGAGTCAGCCTCGGTTTTTCTGAAACTGTCTCTTTCATCATTTCTTATAGTACAACAGCATGCCATTCCATTTACATGCCATCATTTGATTGGTTATTAACAACAGCTGTAGTACTTCAGAGTTTACAAAGTAATTTGCAAATATTATCTTATTTTGACCTTACAACAATTCTGGGAAGTAAGTGCTACTGGCATCCCAATTTTACAGATGAGGAAACTGAGGCAAACAGAGGTGAAGGAACTTGCCCAGTAATAATACATAATGCAAGTAATAAACATCTAAGGCTGGATTTGAACTCAGCTTGAGCTCCAAGTTCAGTATTCTGTTCACCGTGCCACCTTTCCAATTACAGGGACCCCCTTGGTTTCATTGCCACTACAAAAATAGCTGCTACAAATATTTTTTTTACATATCTTCTCTTTTCCTTTTCCTTTGATCTCTCTGGGGCATAGGCCTAGTGATGCTAAGGTTGAATCAAAGGGTTTGTGCAAGTTGGTAAATTTTTCAGTGTTGCTACAGTGTAGATAGTTTGGATTTATTCCCTTGTCATATCCTTTGATCATTTATCAATTGGAGAATGGCTCTTATTTTCATTATTTTGAATCAGTTCTTTATATGTCTTTGAAAAGAGACTTTTATTTGAGAAATTTTTTTCCAAAGATCTTTCCACCAGTTTTTTCTCTTCTAATCTTAGCTGTATTGGACTTGTTTGTACAATAACTTTTTAATTTTACGTAATCAAAATGGTCTATTTTATCTTCTGTGATCTTCTTAACACTATTTTTTGGCCCTGAATTATTGCTCTAACCATAGATTTGAAAAGTAATTTCTTCCTAGTTTCTCTGATTTATGTGATTTTTACGTATAGGTCATTTATTCACTTGGAGTTTGTCTTGGTATATGGTGTAAGATGATAGTCTAAGCCTAATTTCTCTCAGACTGCTATCCCGTTTTCCAAGCAGTTTTTGTCAAATACTAAGTACATACTCCAGTAGTTAGGTTTTTTGAGTTAGTTAAATATTGATTAGTAGTTTTGTGTACTTCAGTATGTTAAATATCTAATGTATTCCAGTGATTGACCTATCTATTTTTTCACCAGGACCAAATAATTTTGATGATTATTTTTTCATAATATAGTTTGAGTTCTGGTGCTGCTTGGCCCCTACTTTTTCTTTCCTACTTTTTCATTATTTTTTTTTGAGAATTCTTTTCCTTGACACAAATTATTTTTTACTTTTTCTAATTCTATACAGTAAGTTTTTGATAATTTGATTGCTATGGCACAGAATAAGTAATTTAGAGCCTACCCATGAGCAATGAATATTTCTCCAGTTATTTGTGTAACAGGGATTTGGTGCCTGTTGAAATGGCATCACCCACATGGAAGACACTTGGGATCTGCTCCTGACAGATAGGATAATTGGCACACTCATGCACATTTTACAATTGGCTTATCATGTGGTTCAGATCAGCTTTTTCCCATTATCTATTTCATCAGAAATGTCTGTGTCTTTAAATCTACCAGATAAAGCATAGTCTTTCCATCTCTGGCATTCACATTTAGCAGGTGAAGGACTCACTCACACAGACAGCATACATCCTTTCTTGGCTAGAAACCTGGTCCACACAGAACTTTCCAAACCACATGGAGCTGTCTTCAAAGGGACTTAGAACCTGAGGTTGATTTGCCATCATTCAGATAAGAAACTGTACCGTGAAAACTCTTCCATGATTTCCTTAGTATATAAGGTCATCCAACTGGAGTCTGATCCATATTTTCCAAATGTCCCTTTCTACATCAGATACACCAAAATTTTCTAGGAGTCCCTACACCATAGGCAATCCCCTTAGAAGTTCAAGCACATTTCCTCTGGGCCTTTATTGCAAAAGGTATCCCCAATTCCTCTAGCCAATCCCTGTTACTCTAAGGGTAATTTAAATGGAATTGCAAACACCCAATAGGACAAACAGCCTCAGTTAGAAAGATAGCAAAGAAAAATAACTACTTCTAGATTCTAGGCATAGGCAAACCTTACCTTTTGAAGTTGTAGGGCATATTGCTGTCACAATAAAGGAAGAAGTCTAGGTCTGCTTAAATGCAAAAAGAATAGGAGCATTTTTACAAGGCCGTAGCATTCTAGTGATGCAAACTCGATATTCCTCAGATTCACCTTTATGTTAATACTTATACAAAAAATATCAGTATTTGAATGCTCAAGGAATTAACAAATATGAAGTTTTCAAAATGACATTATTGGAACTGACCTGTGAGGAAACACACACCAAGAAAAAAAAAAAGACTGTATAATTACAGCCTCTTTTTTCCCCCCCAATTTCTCTAAGATATCCCAACCAAGAATACTTGAAATTTCAAGTCCCATGCAGAAAATTTCTGTAGGATTATTTACAAATTTAAAAGGCCCAGTTTTAACCCAGATGATGTCCCCCATGTAACAGTGTCATTCTATCTGAGGAGCAAGGATATTGCACCTCACTTCTCACCAGGGCTCTCCAATAGCTTGAGGAGGTTGGAAAAAAGGGGGTCTTTTTTCCTGGTCAGTGTGAGAACCCACACAAATTATGTTATCCCAATTTAAAGGGGCCAGGATTAGAATCTATTTATCCATTTAATATCATATTAGCATTTGCTAATAATAAAGGAATATTTATTTCAAAGACATGGTAAAAATAAATATAGAAATATTTTCCCCCAGTGCCTCAAGACCATAATTCCCCCTTTACCACCTCACTATTCTGGATAGAGGAGGGATAATATACTCACATTTAGCTCAGTTCCTATATAGCATTAGTCCATCAAATTCAAATCGAAAGCCCCACTCAACTAGCATCATGGGACCTTGGGTTCTCAGAGCTTCCCTGCTGGTCTGGTTGTAAAATCTAGCCCTGAATCCTGGGCTCCAAGATCTTCATGGCTTGAGCTTTCAGGTCTGTCACTCCCCTTTGCACACCTAAAACTGGAAAGGACAAGCAAAACAGATCAGAGTCCCAACCTGTTTCTTCAGGTCACATGGCTTAAGGGTGGGGGGAAGTGACCCTTAGGCCTTTTTTCCCCTGACCCCTTACATAAAGTAAGAAAATAAGTCTTTCCTCCTAGCTTGAATGTGGGAGAGAAACTGTTCAATCAGTGTTCTAAAGCTCTGGTTACAGAACAAATGGAAAGAAGCTGCCTCCAACCTCTGAATTTCCACACACGTACCAATTTTCTGGCCTCTGCTATTTTATGTTGTCTGGTCATGTGTCAACCTACCTATACACCCTCCCCCCCCATTACATTTAATTCTTACTTTATTTCCTTAAGGAGTACTTTGTAATTATAATCTAATAGTTCTTTTGTGAGTCTTTGGGGAGATGCCCAATATTTTGTATATTCTATAGTTAATTTTAAAGGAATATCTCTTTCTATTTGTTTCTTCTGGGCTTTGTTAGTGCTATACAGAAATTCTGATGATTTTTGTGTGTTTATTTTATATCCTATGGCTTTGCTGAAGTTACTAATTGTTTAAATTGATTTTTAGTTGATTCTTTGGGGTTTTCTAAGTATATCATTGTATAAAGGGATAATTTTGTATCTTTGTCTATACATTAGAAAGCACTCTAGCTTATCCCCATTATATATAATTCTAAGGTGCTTGGTTTTAGAAATGAAGTATTTGCCATATTAAGGAAAGGTCTACTTATTCCTATATTTTCTATATTTCATGTTTCTCTTTTCTAGTGTTTTTAACAGAAATTAGTTTTATTTTATCAAAAGCTTTTCTTGTACCTCTTGATACATCATATAATTTTAGTTGTTCTTATTATTAGTGTGGTCTATGATTTTTGTAGTTTTCCTAACATTGAAACCACACCTAATTCCTCCTATGCTCTCCTACTTCTCTTCTCTGACACTGTCCAACTTTGGTGCGTGCCTTCATCACTTCTTACCTAGACTATTACAACAGTCTGATGATTGGTCCTACTGCCTCAAATCTCTTCCAACTCCAGTCCATTCTCCACTCAAGTAGCCATCAAACTGATTTGCCTAAAATGCACATCTGACCATGTAATTCCCTCCCTATCATTTGATAAACTCCAGTGGCTCCCTATTATTGCCAGGATCAAATAGGATCCTCTGTTTGGCATTGAAAACTCTTCATAACTGAGCCTTTTCCTACTTTTCCAATCATCTTATGCCTGATTCCCCTCCATATGCTCTGCAATCTAGTGACACTGGTCTCCTTGCTGTTCCTAGTGAAAAATACTCTATTTCCTGATTTCATGCATTTTAACTGGCTATCTTCCATGTCTTGAATTCACTTATTCCTCACCTTCACTTCCTAATTTCCTTCAAATCTCATCTAAAATCTCACCTTCTGCAAGAATCCTTTCCTAATTTCCCTTAATGTTAACTTCTTCTTATTGTGATTATCTCCAATTTATCCTGTATTTATCTTGTTTGCAGGTGGGTTTTTTCTCCTTTTTTTTTGTTGATCCAGCAATTCTTTAGGATTGTTAGTCTACAGCTAATTTTTAATCTTTTCTTTAAGACACTTTTATTAAATATAATTTTACTGCATTGTGCTTAGCAAAGGATGTGTTTAATAATTCTGCTTTTCTGCATTTGTTTATAAGGATTTTATGCCCTAATGCATAGTTAATTTTTATAAAGGTGCTGTGCACAGCTGAAAAATATATATACTCCTGACTATTCAAATTTCTTAATCACCATGGATCTATCATATCTAACTTCTCTAAACTTCTATTTAGTTTTTTTCCTTCTTTCCTTCCTTACTTCCTTTCATATATTTGTCTAGCTTTGAAAGGGGTATTCGAGGTGCTCCAGTACTACAATTTTACTATTTATTTCTCCCTTTACCTTATGCCTTTAAGTATTTAGATGCTGTGGCATTCAGTGCATATATGTTATGTATTTAGATTAATTCATTGCCTATGGTGCCTTTCAGCATAATGTACTTTATCTATTTAGCTCTTTTAATCAAGTCTATTTTTGCTAATCTTGTCTGATATGATTCTTATCCCTACCTTTTTTAAAACTTCATTTGAAGTATAATAATTATTCTCTAGCCTCTTATTTTAATGTTGCGAATCTTTATGTTTCAAATGTGTTTTTATAAACCACATATTCTTGGATTCTGCTTTTTAATCTGGTCTGTTATCCTCTTCTATTTTATGGGTAAGTTTATCCTGTTCACATTCACAGTTATGATCATTAATTGCATGTTACCCTCCACCTTATTCTCTTTTACTTTTTCGCTCTTTGCTCCCTGCCTCTTCTTTACATGGAACAAGAGAGGCATGAAACAGGAGTGTGCTCAGAGCCAATTCTCCCCACTGCCTCACCCCAATTACTTACAAGTTCTTACTCTTTCTTGTTTTTAAACCCATCTTCATGACCCTCCCTCTGAATTTAAGGGTTTTTTTTAACTAACATCTCTCTAGATGTACCCTCCCTCTTATTTTCCCCTTTCCCCTCTTCCTGTTGAGTTGAATGTATTTCTACACCAAACTTTGTATGTGTGTTCTACCTTCTTTTTATCAGTTCAGATGAAAGTGAAATGCAAGTGACACCTGCTTCCTCAACCACTTCATCATTTGCATAGATTTCAACTTGTACCCGTTATTACGTAAGATAAGTCCCACTATTTCTTTCTTAGGTGTCATTTCCCTCCTCCTTTTCCTTTTTTTTTCTAAAAGATGGTAAAAAAAAATATCCACAGACTTTCTATCTTATTTGACTCCCTCTATGACCCTAATTTTATGATTCTTAGAGGATGATTGTATCATCCTCCTTTCCCCATTAGAATGCAAGATCTTTATACTTATAAAGTTCTTTCTGATTGCTTACTTATAATTTACCTTTTATGTTTCTTTTTATTCTCATGTTAGTATTTCAAAGTCTCTATTCATCCCTGGTATTTTCATCAAGAATGTTTGGAAATCCTCTGTTTCGTTATAGGTCCATTTTTCTCCTGTAGATTTATGCTGTTTTGCTAGGTAAATTATTGTTGATCATAAGCCTCTCTCTTTTGCTTTTGGAATATCATAGTCCATGCTCTCTGCTTCTTCATAGTGGTAAATCTTGTGAGACCCCAACTATTTTTACTTGGAAGCTCTAGGTTTTTGTTTCTCCTGTGAATTTTCATTTTATTTCAGGAAGTAATAGTTGGATTCTTTCCATTTTCATTTAGCTGTCTGGTTTTAATATGCTTGGATATTTTTCTTTTGTGATTTCTTATGCTATGGTATACCGGCTCTTTTATTTGGATATGGCTTTCAGGTAGTCCAAATATTCCTGTCTTGGGTGTTACTACCTTCATAATAGCTCTTTAGCCATCTATCTATCTATCTATCTATCTATCTATCTATCTATCTATCTATGTTATACCTATCTCTCTCTATCCTTATCTATCTATCTATCTATCTATCTATCTATCTATCTATGTTATACCTATCTCTCTCATCCTATCTATCTATCTAATTCTATCTATCTATCTATTTATCTATGTTATACCTATCTCTCTCTATCCTATCTATCTGTCTATCTATCTATCTATCTATCTATCTATCTATCTATCTATCTATCTATGTTATACCTATCTCTCTCTATCCTTATCTATCTGTCTATCTATCTATCTATCTATCTATCTATCTATCTATCTATCTATCTATGTTATACCTATCTCTCTCTATCCTTATCTATCTATCTATCTATCTATCTATCTATCTATCTATCTATGTTATACCTATCTCTCTCTATCCTTATCTATCTATCTATCTATCTATCTATCTATCTATCTATCTATGTTATACCTATCTCTCTCTATCCTTATCTATCTATCTATCTATCTATCTATCTATGTTATACCTATCTCTCTCTATCCTTATCTATCTATCTATCTATCTGTCTTTCCTTCTATCTATCTATCTATCTATCTATCTATCTATCTATCTATCTATGTTATACCTATCTCTCTCTATCCTTATCTATCTATCTATCTATCTATGTTATACCTATCTCTCTCTATCCTTATCTATCTATCTATCTATCTATCTATCTATCTATCTATCTATCTATGTTATACTTATCTCTCTCTATCCTTATCTATCTATCTATCTATCTTCTATCTATCTATCTATCTATGTTATACCTATCTCTCTCTATCCTTATCTATCTATCTATCTACCTATCTACCTTATATCACCTATTGATCAATATATTTTTGTTTACTCATTCTTCCAGTCTCACTTCTCAGACTGAGACTTGTACTGGGGCCAGGTGCTGCATACTTCTGGTGGGGCTGTTGTAGTATTGCATGATCTTGGCCTATCTTTTTTGGAGTTCTGGGTTCTCCAGGAATCACAGGAACAGCTTGAGCAAGGGAATTGCAAAATTTTGGGGAACCTTATGTAGCTGAATCAAAATCACAGTGTATTCAATGTCTTATTGGCCTTTCCAGGCTCCATGGCCCAGTTTGGGTCTAGGTACCATAGCTTCAGACTTTTTCATAGGTTGCAGTCCAGTAGATAGTAGCTGGCCCTCACCTTTGTCAACTAGCTCGAAGGCTAAGCAGATTTGGAGCAATCTTTCAACTGGTCTAGCTGTACTCTGGACCTGGTGCTGATCCTCTCTGAGGGTGCTTCTTGCTTATAACTGTTCTCAGACCAAGGTTGAGTCCAAAATCTGCTCTATATGTAGCCTCTCTGCTGGTCAAGCTCAGAATGTTGGTTGTGCTTTCGCTTTCTCTGGATAACCCTAGGCTATTGGCCTGCACTTGGGGCTGTGTCTGCAATTCACTCTGGCCATCTCTCACTGCTAGCCTAGCCTTTTGCTCTGAGCACTGGATGAGTGATCCCAGCCTACTCTTATTCCACTGTTGCTACCCTGGTCATTTGCCCATAGGTCAAATTTGTGATCTTTTTTTTGGAAAGATTTACCACTTCAGTGTTTCCTTTGATTTCTTCCATCACTGCTCAGTCTGGCATTCTTCTTGGACCATTGTTGGAATATTTGTAGGAGGAGCTACATCCTCTTCCACCATCTTGGCTAGTTCTTCCAAGATGGTTTGGGTACATGATATCCAAGGACTTTTTGCAGCTCTAAAACTATGACATGATATTTCTATGATATCTTATCAAGGTAAAAATAAGTCAATTCTGTTCAGTACAAAACTATAACTTCATATTCATAGCAAAGCATAGCATAAGGACTGTTCCAGCCATGACTTCCAGAAATGTTCATAAAAACCACAGGCTGCTACATGCAAGAAAGCAGGGTCCAGGGTATGAACTCTTGGCAAAACAACAACAAACAAGATATGAACTAAGAGGTCTTGGTGTATGTCTGAATGTCCACATGGCATCCTTGAACACTTGTGTTCTTTCTCTTTAACTCGGCCAAAGCTTAAATTGTATAGTGAATTAAAAACAGCAAAAGTCTTACAGTCAAAAGACATGGATTCCAGACCCAGATTTAGTCTTTCCTAGCTGTTGCTAATGATTCTACTATACCATGAATCAGTTGAATGTTAGTGTCTTCAATATCCTCCTCCACACTGGCCAATGGTGTCCCTTGTGCACCAAACCAGACTAACTGGCACATACACTTTTGCTCAAAGATAGGAACTATGGAGTATCTGGAATACCTGGAGGGGGATTTCTAGTTCAGTATAAATACAAATACATGGAAGATAATCACTATATATTGGAATTGGAATCTTAACAACTAGCGTCTATGCCAGGATTCAGACTAAGGTCTTCCTGATTTCCATTCCTCAACATGCTGTGTTAAAAGAAGACCTGGCTCTGGAACATACTAGCTGTGTGACCACTAGTGACTCAAGTGACCTCTTAGTGCTCTGGATGATTCTCTAAGACTATAAATTACAGGTGAGTTGCCATATGGTGAGTTCCCTACATGGATAAAAAGATTTGGATTAAAAATAAGCAACAGTAATAATCTTTACGCAATGAGGCAGAATTAATTCTTAAAGGGATAGCATTTGGTACTTCTTCTGGGCTTACCTGGGTCTTTCTTATGACACAGGAATATTCAAACTTCCCAACTCCCAGTAGGGAGATAGAAAAAGAAAGAAAAGGAAAAAAATAAACTGCTGGTTGCTCCTTTGCCAACCAAAAAAACAACTTTCTATCTGCTCCTGATTACAGAGAATGCAAAGGATGATGATACCTTAGATGTCCCCAAAGTTCAGAATAGAAGTGAAATACTCAAAAAAATCTCAAAATTTCTCAGAACAGAGAAAATGGTATCCACCAAGTAGAGAGGAGAATGAGCCAAAGGAATTAAAGAAGAAATGTATTTTCAAATCCAATCATTCTAGGATCTAAGCCTGCATGAGTCTAAAAACTGAGGGTAACAATCAGTGAATCATCTACATTCCAAGCTCTACCAGATCTGAAGGTCAGTGAAGGTATCCCTACATTCCAAGAAAAGAATCTATGTTGAAATAAAGGGGACCCTGTCCTACTCGTAAGCAGAGAGCTCCATTATCAGTCTAGGTTACTTGAAATTTTGCAGACCAATCTTTTCTAAGACCTATTATTTGGGCTGAGACCAGAAGGAAGGTCAAAGTATCACCTCTACCCTTCCCCACCATCTCTACTCTCCAACATATATGACCAGAAAGTAACTGTGTCTCAGTTATTAAAAACAGTATTTACAAGGGTGGCTAAATAGTCAGACTTCAAACAGTGTGTAATCCTGGGCCCATCAATTAACTGGGCCTAGGTTTCTTTATCTATAAAATGGATAATAATGCTTAAGCTACTTACCTCTTGAGGTTGTATGAATAAAAGACAATGTAAGCATTATGACATGAGTTATTATTGTAATAAGGGGCAGCCATAGGATTTTATAACTTGAAAGGGAGCTCAGAGGATATTTAGTTCAACCATCTCATTTTACAAATAAGAAAACTGAGACCTACTAAAGGTAAATGACTTACCCAAGTTGAATCATATAGAAAATAGCAGAGAAGATCCTCTGATTCAGATCCAATGATCTTTCTATTACTATTATTGTTGTTGTTGTTGTTGTTGTTATTAGCAACATGATGCCTGTCCACCAAAGTCAGTTAGATGCTTAAATCAGTAACACATCATAATTTCTTCCCCCCCTCCCTGTGACTTCTCTGGACCAGCTATCTCCTCTGGGCCAGGGACTTTTTGTGTACAAAAGTCCTTGTCACTGAGTCTGCTTTTTAGATTGATTCTCATCCCATGAGCAGGGAACAAGGAGAGCCGAAGTCTCAATCATTTTATTGAGAATTCCAAAATGACAGAAAAAAAAAACAAATTATCTTCCTTTGTCTTCTTTCCTCTCATCAAACTCTATTTGGTCAAGAGGCTCTCATGAATCTGGGACTGAGCTGTTCTCACATGGCCTTAGGAGGCCAAGAAGACATTTTTGGTGACTCAGTGTTTATAGGGAATATAATCTGAAGTAGATTCAAGGTAGCTTTTTTTTTTTCCTAAATAGAATTTGAGCTTCACAGCACTGAAAAAATGTGAGGCAGCTTGGAGTAGAGGGAAGGGCCTTGGACTAAGCAGGAGTCAGGGGCCCTGAATTCTAATCTTGGATCCATTGCTAATTCACTGTGACCTCGTGCAAATTATTTCTACTGTCTAGGTTTTAGTTTCCTTATTGCTAAAATGAGGAAATTGAGTGTAATAACTTCTCAGTCCCCTTCCAACTCTTGAGTTCCCTGAGTCTGTGAGTCAATCAACAGGCATTTTTAAAAGCTTTTACTATGTGCCAGTTACTGTGTAATAGGTTCTGGAGACACAAAGAATGAAATAATACCTACTATTGAGGAGCTGACATACTAACCAAGGAGCCAACAACATATAAAATTACTGTGATTCCTTGGCTTCACTCACTGACTACCTTTACCTGGAGGAGATATGTGTAATACACATGACAGAAAAAAACCCCCATTGAATTCTCAGTGTTTAGATGCTAGACTTTTTTTTTTGTCACTTAATCAACAAATATTTATTGAGGTTATGCTATGGCTTCAGCTCGCAATGAACTTTCTGTTTAGTTTGGGAGATAAGGCATGGATATTAAAAAAATAAACAACAAGACAAATGAAAGAATATTGTGCATTGGGGCTGGCCAAAGAAGACTTCATGGAGAAAGTGGAATCCCAGTTAGTCACTGAAGGCAGAAAATGATTCAAATGGGAGAGAAAGAAAGAAAGACATTCAAGGTGGGAAAAATGGAGTGAGCAAATAAATAAACATGGGAATATGTCTGGGTGTGTCTTAGTGACAGTTTAACTGGAACAAAGGATCCCTGCAGAAGAGGAGTGAGGGACAAGTCTGGAGAAGCAGGTTGAAGTCAGATGTTTTCTTTAATCTCATTTTTTTTGTATGCACTTATGTATGCACAAATGAGGATGTTATACTAGAGAGCCTTTGAGGTCCCCTTCAGTGGTATAGCAATGATTTTAGGATCTTATTAAGGGCAAATAGTTACTTGTGTAAGGAGGCTGCTTCATGTTACAAGGATGACTCCTATGTATGTGTGTGTGTATATATATATATATATATATATATATATATATATATATTCTCTGTTATGTGTTTTGCTATCAACTTAGATAAATGGGTTTCTTTCTTAATTATTATGTGTGCTCATTGTGAAAGTGGTATCTGGTGGGAAGGTAGTTGAGTCTTGGGTATAAAATTTGGGGTCCTGCTTCCCTCTTTAATGAAGAGCAATCAGAAGAAGTTTAGTTTGAGACTGAAAACCACATCCCCTAGATGAATAATATTTAAAGGAGTGTATATAAAAATACATATGTATATATATATATAATTGTATTTATATAAAAATATACCATTGTACTTGGTGACTTTATCAGATCCCAAGAATTCAATTAGCTTTATGCTGATGATTTTCAGATCTATGTATCCAGTCATATTTCCAACTGCCCATTAGACATTTCCATAGACATCTTAATCTCGACATATCCAAAACTGAAAGTATTATCTTTCACCTCCCAAAACTCTTTCCCCTTCCAAACTTCCCTATTATTATGGAGGATGCCATCAATTCAATTCAATAAACATTTATTAAATGCTTACTATGTGCCAGGCTCTGTGCTAACCACTTGGGCATACAAATAAGAAAAAAAGAAAGACATCCTTTCTCTCGAGGAACTTAAAATCTAATGGGGGAAGACACGACACAAAAGGAAGGTAGGAAGTGGGGGAAAATGAGGCATTGGGGGTACCTAGAACAGGGTGATACTTGGTGGTCTAGTAACACTGGTCTCCTTGACATTCCCCCCACAAGATGCTCCATCTCCAGACTCAGGACATTTTTGCTGGCTATTCCCCAGGCCTCCAATAGTCTTTCCTCATCTCTACCTTCTGGCTTCCTTCAAATCCTATCTTCAAGAGAAGCTTTCCCTGAAGCCATTTGCGTGTTGCAAGCAATGTAATGTTCACTTTAGAATGTGAGCTCCTTGATAGCAGGACTGTTTTTTGCCTTTCTTTGTATCCCCAGAACTTGGCATAGCCTGGGACACAATAGGGGCTTAATAAATGTTTATTGACTGACTGATGACTGGTCTTTGGATAGATAAAGTTTAAAACTGAAGTTGTAATTAAAGTCTGTTTAACCTGGTTACTCCATCTTGTGTTTTTTTGTCATAGAGTTCCTGACCTTGGGTCACCTCCTTGCTATAGTGAAGTCTTATGTGAAGTTTCTTGTCCTTAAAAATAAAAATATTATACTTCTCTCATTTTTCTGGGATGCAGTTCTCTAAAGGTATGACACTAGACTATGTCAGGACCTAAAAAGGAACCTTAAAATGTGTGTCCATAAAGCTTACATCTTATGGCAACATTTAATTTACTCAATGAGTAAATTACCATGAGGCACCATTTCAGGATCCATTTCTTCATTGTCCTTCTGGAGCTCTCCCAATAATCTCAGAAAATAGTGGCAACTGTGTTAAATTTGGCTTAGATTCAGATATGATCTTCTAAAATCTATAAAGGTGCCTGTTCATCCAGAGGCCATGATGGGTATCAGTTCCCAAAGATTGTGCCATCAAGATTTGATTTTGAGGCTTAAAAAATTTTCAGAGAACCAAATCACGTAAGCTCCAAGATTTGAATTTTGAGATAATCTAAAGCTAGGTCCCTAGATCTAGCATTTTGTGTGGACTTTGAGGCCCTACCCACTCAAGCAAGCATCCTGAGGCCAAAAGAGTCAATATATCCTTCATCTTGGAGTACTATACTTGGGGAGTATCAAATAGGCAGAACCAAATGTCTTTACAAGGGAAATACAGATCTGTGATTTTTCTGCCTCAGAGTGAGGAATGGAAAATTCCATACCAGCCGAGATTCTTGGATGACCAGTAAGTAGAGAGCTGAAGTTGTTTCTAGCCTGGTATGGCAATAATTAAAGATGGAAAAGCCCTCTTAGGTAATAACCCATTCTCTGGAGAGCCAGGGTTGAGGTGATCCCACAGGGTCATTCCATATGGCTTCTAATGTACTAGGCCATGAAGTACTGAACAGTTCTGGCAGACCAGTGAAGTTCACCATCAGAAAATGAGCTCCTTATATTCAGCACAAAGTTAGAGATGAACCAGAGTTCAGGGTTCAAAATATCAGATTCTCAAAGTCTGGATATTTCAAATACCACAGGAATGAAACTTTTTGTTATTTTCTGCTAGCTGGCAGCAGTGAAAGGATGGTGCATCAACACTGATCAACAGACTACATAGCAACATATTTTATACCATTGAAAAGAAAAAACCTGGTGTAAGTCTATGCTTATTCTCAGTGTCCAAAATTGGTGAATTTGAGAGTTGAAGGTGATAGGGGAGTAAAGACACTCTTCTCATATTGTTATAGCAATTCTCTGATCCTAAGCCTAAGCAGTCTGCTCTTCAAAGCACTGAAACTCATATTCTCCAAACCAGGATATAATGGTAGAACCATAAGTGGGAATTTTTCAGCTTGGGGCAAGGACAGTTGTGCTAGGATGGAAGTAGAAGAGAATAGAGGAGAGGTGACAGTATGGAAGGGAGTCCAAAGTCAAGGTAGGGGACAGAGGAGCAGACAACTATCTGGCTGTGTGTTATATTACATGTCATTGTTATTATTATTATCATTAGCACAGACATTGGGCTTAAAGGAGTTGCTTAGACTACATGGCATTAATGATTTTAAGATCATAAGTATTGCTTAGTCATTAAGAACCAGGAGATAAACTATATATCTTTTTTAGGTAGTTTTATTTAGGATCAAATATGTAAAGTGCTTAGAAAACTTTAAAGTACTATATAAATATTATTGTTATTATTGTCACTATTATTATTAGTAAAATATGTATCAAAAAGGAAGGGTAGCTATCAGAGTTGACAAAGCTAATTCCTGCTTGGACTGTTATTGTTATTGAAATTTCAATTGAGTGCATTTGCATAGGTATCTACCTGGAGGAATGAACAAAAGAATGATTTATGTGAAGAGCATACAGTATTCAATGCAGTCTTTAAACATATAGCTTTAGTTCTGGGCCTCAGGTTACATAAAATACAGTTAATTTAATTTTTTGTAATTTTTTTATTTTAAGGAGGTTGCCCAGGCCAACCATGACTCCATTCCTCCCCAGGCTGCACTCTTGAGTCTCTGGAATGTATCTACTGTGACCCCATGCTGGATAACTCTATCTCTTCCCCAGCCCCTTTTGACTTCTTTTTATGTGTTGTCTTCCCTCTTTAGAACATATATCCTTGCCGAATGCTTGTATAGCTTACTTGATTATATTTAGTAAAAAAGTATCATCATCATCACCATCATCATCATCATTATTGTTATCTGTTTCATTGATTCAATATATCTTGACACAGCGGCTGACACACAGGCACGTAATAAATACTTGTTGACTTGATTTGACTATCTAGATCATGAACTGGAATTTGAGGTCAATGGGTACCTGGCCAAAGATAAGTATAGCCAAACTGGGAAAAGGAACGGTTCACTTGAGGAGACAAGATACACACACACACACACACACACACACACACTTAGCAATAACTAATGATAAAAGACATTATATAATCAAATGTTAACTATAAGTGCTGCAGGGGCTCAGAGAATTGGGCTCGAATAATCAGACAAAGCTCTATAGAGGAGTTGGGACTTGATCTGAGCCTTTTAGGATGTGGAAGATCAGCATAGGAGAGAAGGCAAAAGGAGAGCTTTCCAGATGGGGGAATACTGTGAGTAAAAGCAAAGAGGCACAGATGAAAGTACGTAATTATAATGACCAAACTTGCTCCAAAGAAGAGTTGAGAAAATGCATTTTTCTTCTTTCATTACAGAGCTGCACTCTAGACTTCTCTACTGTCCACTAGAAACCTCTTCATCCAGGAAACTCACTCCAGTTCTGGAATTCACAACTCAGAAGTATCTGCTCTCTGTCTCTGTACCTTCTTCCCCTGATTTGGATGGCTCCTCTCAGACCTTCCATTTTAAAGAGGATGCCCAAGCAAGCCATAACTCCAGGCTACAGTCCTGACTTTCTGGACTTTATCTACCATGACCCTATATTGGATAACTCTATCTTTCTCTGCCTCCCCCAACCCCTTTCAGCTTCCTTTTATCTGTTGTCTTCCCTAATTAGAATGTAAGCTTCTTGAGGGCAAGGGCTGGACGCCTTATTTGCTTGAGTTTGCATTTTCAGAGCTTAACACTGTACCTAGAACATAGTAAACACTTATTGACTGACTGGAATGGAGTATGTATGTTGGAGAGTAGTGGTGACTATGACTGTTAAAGTTAGGATGGGACCAGATTATGGAGGGCTTTGGAAATCAGGCAAGAGCATTATATTATGTTAGGCAACAGTGAGTCGTGTGTTTCTGATCAGAAGAGAGACATCATGGAAGAGGTTCATCAGGAAGAGTAATTTGGAAGTTGCATAATGGATAAATCAATAATAAGAAGAACTATTGGGAGGGAGGAAAATTAGAAGACTGTTACAGTAATTTGGATGTAAGTGATGGTGGACCGGGCTACGGTAAGAATAATGAAAATTAAGGGAGAAAAAGAAATAAACTGGAGGATGCTTTTTGAAGAAAGAAATAATAGGACTTAGTCAACTCAACTGAATGGCATCACCCTATGACAACTAGTAAAAAAAAAAGTCAGTTACCATTAGTTGGTGTGTAGATGAAATGACACCTTCATTTGCTGACTTTGAGCCTTCCAGGTGTGTTTGACAGATGTGGTTACCTCCCTGTGCTCTTAGTTAAAGAGAAATAGATTCTGAAAAGAAAGTTCTTCTGTCTCTTAGTCATAAAGGACTCATCTTGCTCTCAGCATCTGATAAAAGAAGTAATTCAGATACAGAAAGTCTAGTACCTGCCCAAATCCTCCAAGTCAGTCAAACAGACACTCAAGGGAGCCAGCCAGCCCAATATATTGTTTCATTGCATTGGCAGGTGGGGAGACAGAACTCATGCACTCTGTAGGTGTATGTGTTAGGACACCCTCTGTCAGGGTTAGTTTAGCAATTTGTTGTTTTTCTCTCCAGATGGGTTGGATTCCTTGCTGCTCAGGGAGGATGAAGGGGCACACCCACCTTTTCACAAGTTCTGAAGCAACTTCCAAGCATGACACGTAAGTGTCAGCAGAGTTGACCTTCTTATGGGAAATTCGTTCAGATGGAAGGGAACTTGGAAGATAGAATGTTGGAGCATGGCACTTTGGAGTTGGAAGGGACCTACCTTAGCCATCAACCAATCCAATCCTTTCAGTTTTATGTATGACAAAACCAAGGCCCAGGGAGATGAAGTCACTAACTCAAGGTTCCACAGCTAATTTGGGGTAGAGTCTGCAGACAGAAAGTGAAGAAAAAATATCCCAAATGCTCTGTTTGGTCTGTTTCCATGACTTTCCAGAGGATTTCAAGCTTTGTTTTTCATGAATTTGGGGTGACATGAACGGAAATTCAGCTCAGAGGAGAAGGGGCTACTTGGCCTCTGAACATTGAATAAAAAAGTATTGATGTTCTAAAGTGGCAGCCCCAAGTATTTTGCAAAGTATACTTAATATTTTTTTTTGCCTTTTAAGTCAAAAGGATTCCTATCTTCTAGCCCCATATTCACTTTATGATTAATGAATATTTGGGGGGCTCAATTATCTCATTAATATGCCCCTGCCCCATGAGACATGCTTTGTTTGACAAACACTATCTGATTGTGGTCAATAACTGGTGGCTAGGCTAGAATTTGGGAGAGGCAGAAGAAAGTTGGAAAGTGATCCCTCATGCTTGAAAACCACTGACGGAGAACAACTGTTTCCACCAAGGACATCCAAATCCACACTAGGGGAAGTAGAACAGAAACCTTAGAATCGTGAGGGACAAAGTGGGAGAAAATGAGAAACATTGCAATCAATTTCCAAACGAATGTTGGAAAAATAGTCTGTGTGACTCTTGGTGTCCAACAGATTTCAAGCACAAGAAATCAAACCACCAAATTAGAAAGGCAATTTTGGTTTTGCAACAGCTCCTCCTGGGAAGGAGGATTTTTAGGGGAAAAGGCAACAGAGGACATTGGCTACAGCTCTGCTAGTTTAGGCTGCCTCCACAGATATATTTTATTTTAATTTGTATTATTATTTGAAAACTCCTCTGGATTTCTGAGTCATGCATGGAGACCCAGGTGTTCCCTGGAATTGAAAAACTGAGCAGCATTAACCAAAACCAGGACACCTTGATGTCATGGTCCTCTTCTGTAGTCAGTTTGTTAATACCCATGGACTCTTCAGAATAGTGTTTTTAGATCAATAAAATAAAATTCACAGGATTTCGAAAGAAAATGATTACTATATATTGAAATACAGTTATCAAAATAATAGGGTTTTTTTTAATGTGTTCACAGACCCCAGGTAAAGAACTCCTGAAACTGTTACTTGGTTTGGGAGAAGCCCAAGAAAAATCCAGGTGGCTGAAGAAAGAGTGGGAAAACACCCAGCACCCTACCATAACCTACCTCCCATACAAAGTAACCTAGGGTGATATTAGAAAGTTATGGATCTTTATCAGTTATAACCATAGGTCTGATATCCTGGACAGTGGTGGTTACTAAAACTCAAACACGTGAAGAGCTGAACATCCCAAGGTTATTGTTCCCCCCAATCAGTTCTTCCAACTTATCCCCCTATTTCTATCAATGTAACCACCATTTTGTTACTACTTCCCAAGATTTAAAACCTTAGTCATCTCGGATCCTCCTCTCTCCTTCAATTCATAGCTGTCTAATCAGGTTTGCCTTTCAGATCTCTTTGTGGCAATGTTTTGGAGAGAACAATGGATTCAGAGTCAGAGAACCCCGGCAGGAGTCTGGGTTTTGCCACTTACTAGCAAGATCCTCTGCCTTTCAGACTCAGGTGTCTCGCCTGTTAAATAGGTATAGCAATCCTCACACTGCATACCTCATGGGGTTATTGTCAAGAACATGTTTTATAAACTATAAAGTCCTGAATAAGTGTGATATGTTACAATCACCCCATGGCTAGAATACTGTGATAGTCTCCTAACCTGCTTTCTTGCCTCCAGCTACTCTTTCCTGTAATGGTAGTCTGTCCCACCCAGGCTACAAGATTAACTAGGCTAATGCATAATTTTGACTGAGTCACTCTGAGGCTTTAAAAAAAACCAAATGTTCAATGTTTCCTCATTGTGTTACAGAATCAGACTTAAGTCCAACAGCATTCTTAGCCTTTTTTAAAGCAAAGTTTCTTAACTTGGGGTCAATGAGTCTGTGGCTAGATTTTAGGGGGAGGGGGGTAGTCGGTGAACTTGGATTGAAGAAATTTCATCTTCATTTCATCACCAACCTTTGGTTTCCTTTGTAATCCTATGCATTTTATTTTATGCTTTTAAAAACTCTTATTCTGAGAATGGGTCCATAGACTTCCCCAGATTGCCCAAGGGGTCCATAGTACACAAAAGGTTAAGAATTCCTGCTCTAAAGTTTAGTTCCAGACTACCTTAAGACCTGAGTTCATGATGTGGAAATATGTTTAATATGATTCTACATGTATAACGTATATCAGATTGCTTGCTGTTTTGGGGATGGAGAGGGAAGGGAGGGAGGGAGAAAAATTTGGAACTCAAATCTTATAAAAATGAATGTTGAAAATTATCTTTACACGAATTGGAAAAAATAAAATACTATTAAATGTTAAAAAAAACTGAATTCAAATTCTACCTAAGACACTTCCTAGCTGTGTGATGCTGAGCAAGTCAGTTCACCTCTCTTTGCCTCAATTTCCTCATCTGTAAAATGGGCATAATAATAGCACCTACTTCCCAGGGTGGTTGTGACAATCAAATGAGATATTTGCAAAGCCCTTATCAAAGCTAGGTGTTTTTAATTGATAGAATTTTGGTTCTGGAGTCAGGAAAATTCATCTTCCTGAGTTCAAATCTGGCCTCAGACACTACTTAGCTGTGACTCTGGGCATGTCACTTCACCTTGTTTGTCTCAGCTCCTCATCTGTAAAATGAGCTGGAGAAGGAAATGGCAAACCACTACAGTATCTCTACCGAGAAAACCCCAAATGGGCCATGAAGAGTCAGATAAGACTGAAACAACAGAACAACAATGTAACACACTGCCTGGTGCTCATTAAGTGCTATGTAAATATTAGCATTATCATCATCATCATCATCATCATCATCATCATCATCATCATCATCATCATCATCATTATTTTCTATAACTTTCCTCCTCATGCTATGCCTTGCAGCAAAACTATACTATTCACTGTTCCCACTGAATGGGAAAGAGCACACTAGGAAGTGGGAAAGATATTGAGCAAGGACATAGAACTAAGTACTGCAAGGTATGTTTAGGAACTAGTGAGTATTTGTCTGCATTGTAAGAGTTTCTTAAGGGAACAATGGGAAATAAACATGGGAAGGCCAATCCAAGCTAGATTTATGGACGCCCTTTAGGGCCAGAATTTGGAAACTGAGATCTTCGAAGGTTTATGAATTGTCAAATGTACTCATTTACCATCCATCGCCAGCAGTAATGGTGATGGGGTCCTATTTTACTCTATTACACTGTTATTACTCTATTACTCTCTCCAGCTTCCCCAGCTAGAAGCTCTTTTTGTCTGCTCTGAACTTCCATAGTCCTTTAGACCTTTCTTTTTACACTTTACCAATTCATCTCTTTTATAATGATTATGTATATATTTCACTGACCACGCCACATCACAAACTTTGTAAGATTAGGGATTGTGTCGCATTCATCTTCATAGCCCCCTTAGTACAGTCCGGAGGGCCTTGTTCACAATAGGCACTTTTTCATTATTTATGATTAAATGTCATTTGTTTACTCTTTCATTCAACACATATTTAATTACCATGTCTTAAGAATGAGGAGAGATACAAAGATAAGTAAGACACAACTCCTGCCTGCAAAGGGATGTTAATCTGGTAAACAGCTAGAATACAGAGTAGAAAATACTGAATGCAGAAGTGCATAAAGGCTAGGAAATGAAACAAAGAGGTGATGCCTTCCAGATAAGAGAGATTTAGAGAAAGCATCATGGAAGCAGGGTTTGAAAGCAGTTTGGGAAAGCAGAATCTTCCATTTGCGTTACCAGCAGAAAGTCATAGGTAATGATACATAGAGCATCTTCATTGGCAGGCAGAGTGGCTGATAACTATTACACCATTCATCTTCTGCATTGGAACCCCTGTGGGCTCTCCTTCCATTAGGAACCAGAGAGGTCGTTTTGAACTTTCAAATCCACTCAAACTTGAGGATATCTGATGCTGGAAGGAAACAAGAACCCTTTGAGGTTTGGGAGCTTTTCCCTCTTGGCAGCTGTAAAATGGGGATGCCAAGTTTGGAGAAAACAAGCATAAAGGGCTTAGAAAACAGGCTCACAATGCTTACTGGACATCAAATAATTCTTCCACAACAATATTTTGATAGGTTAAGTATAAAAGAATCAGAAACATATGGATTAAATTTCCCTTGAAATACACACAGGTTTGAAAATTAAGGGAAAATGTGCTCAGTAAGGCTTTATTTCTTTTTGGTTTTTGCCAAACCATCATATTTGGAGAATGACTTGGGACTTTTTTCATAGCTCAGGTCCAGGCAGGTTCTCTTAACCTTCCTCACCCCTTTGCAGTGGCTGGTGACCTTGCAATAGCCCTCCCTCACCAAACCAAAGTCAATTGCAACTCATGTCATCATCTCCCTGATGTCATGGTCCTCCTTGAGAATGAAGGACAAACCACAAGCAATGTCCTTTCACTTAACTGAAGTTAGTGAAGTTTATAAAATAAATTGAGCGAACCAATGTGATTGTCTGTGGTCAGTGACATGGTTTCAATTCAGAGAAACATGAACTCGGAGATAGTATGGTGTCATGTAAGGAGGCCTGAACTTGGAGTCAGAAAGGCTAGAAGCATAGGTTTGGTGCTGTATGAGCTATGTGATTTGAGGCCTGCCAATTAACTTCTCTCTGTGGCAGCTGGATGGTACAGTGGATAGAGCCCTGACCTGCAGTCAGGAAGACCTGAGTTTGAATCCTGCTTCAGCCACTTACTAGCTGTGTGACCCAGGGCACTTAGCCTATCTCTGCCTCAATTTCCTCATATATAAAATAGGTATAAAAATAGCACCGGCCTCATAGGATTTTGTGAGGATTGAATGAGGTAATATATGTAAAGTGCTTTGTAAAAAAAAAAACAAACAAACCCAACACTCTGTTAATGAATATTATTGTTAATTTCTTCATATGTCAAATGGGATAGTGAACCTTGCCTTGCCTACATCACAAAATCGTTATGAGAATCAAATGAGATAATATCTGCAAAGAATTTTGTGACTATAGAACACTGTGATGCTGTGGAGAAGGAGACAGAAGACTAGATTCCAGTACTGTGTCTGCTGTAACTCTCTCTGTGTATGACTGTGGACAAATCATTTAACTTTTCTGGGCCTGTGTTTCCTCTTTTGTCAAGGAAGATGTTGGATTAAAAGACTCTCTAAGGTTCCTTCTGGTTCTAAATCTATGGTTCTATGGCACTATATAAAGGTTAACCAATAGTATTGTTGTCATTTTTGTGGTTTTAGTTTGTAGAGAGTATCAAATTTATAAGTCCTCAAATAACCCCAGAGACAGACAAGTTGCTCAACAATTCAGTGGAGTCACAACATGATTTCCTGGTCCAAATATCTCTAAGAGTCGAATGAAAGAAAATTGCTGACTAAATAAGTGAAAGCACGACCTTTAGATATATTTTGTTCTCAAATTCCCTACATCTAACCAGTTTGTGTTGAGATTGCCAATAGGTTAGACTCATGAAACATTTTCTCATCAAATTGGTGGATAGGAAGCATTTGCTATACCCAGAACTGACTTTGAGCAGTACATAGATTGCTGTATATCTCCCCTAACCCAGGGAGAGGCTTACCTGCCATGGAGAGCAACTGATTCCTAGAAATCATATTCAACAGGAGACCCTTTCTCCCAAAACACATTCCCATGCTTCCCCTTCCTATTCCACTAACTACTATGACCTAAAGTAAGTATAGTATCTCCAGTGACCTGTATTAAATTGTGTACATGTTACCTTGAGAGGGACACCCCATTGACGTCTTAGCACAGATTAATCTGTCAGCCAAATTTGGGGTCCAGAGGTGAACGCAGTCAGGACAGGTATATTTTTATGGTAGGGAGAAAAATAACAAAATAATCGGGTACTGTGGGAGGGGTAGGGGGATTCCCAGGGGGATAGTCAGAGTCGAGGGCTTGGGATAATTGGCTGGGGAAATGTCAGAAAGGAAGGTGAGTAGGCACCAAAGAGAAACTTCCCTTACTTGGTGATTTTTCCCAGAGCCTGCCCTGGTAGTACCTATATGGTAGCAAAATAATCTAGGAAATTCAATCAAACATCAAGTTGATTAATCAGGCTAATGCTTCTCAGCCTCACTCACACAGCAGAACCAAACACCTTGGATATTCTCTTGTTAACATGGGGGCTTGTGGTTTTAAATGTGATCTTAATAGCAAATACTTTTTTCACATTTCTGGAAATGGTATGACAGTGAAAGTTGAAAAAGACTTCCATTTCCTCTTTCTCTGTTCATTCTACAGGCTTAAGGTCAACTTTCCATGAAATCCAATCTCGCTAAAGGTCACTGGGACTCTAAGTGGAAATAATACTTATTCTTGCATATATGTCCATCTTAGAAAATTATGCTAGGATTTGAACTCGTGAAGACTGGGAAAAATACTGGTTTGTTTGTCTCTATCCCCAAGCACCTGTGTGTCAGTTTACCTCTTACAGACTCAGTCCTGTCATCTGGAAAATAAAGGGGTAAGACTAGCCAATCCCTTAAGTCCTTCCCAGCTCTAAATCCTATGATCCTTGCAAGTGTGCCTTGTATCATATATAATCATAGCTTACATTTATATGTAGCAGTCTATAGTTGCCAAGTATTTAGTACCTATTATCTTGTTTGATCCTCACATAACCCTGTGAGGTAGGTAGTACATCTATAATGATAATAATCTTAATAATAGTGGCTAATATTTATATAGCCCTGTAAGGTTTGCAAAGCACTTTACACCGACATTCCAAGCCTGGAATACTCTCTTTCCCACCTCAGCCTCTTCAAGTTCCACTTACAATCTTACCTTCTACAGGAAGTCTTTCCTAATCTCTCTTAGTTCTGGTGCCTTTCCTCTCTTGATTATTTACTGTTTGTGCATAGGTGTTCCCATATCATCTCATTAGATTGTGTACTCCTTGAGGGCAGGCACTGTGTTTTGTCTTTCTCTGCCTCCCAAGTGCTTAGCACAGTGCCTGGCAATAGGTACTCAATAAATGTTTATTCACTGACTGACAAATGTTATCTCATTTGATAACATTTATCCACATTATAGATGACGAAACTGAGGCTCTAAGAAGTTGTCATGTGGCAAAGGTCACTTAGCTAGTAAATGATGGGACCAGATGTTCTGACAATGAATTCTGTGCCCTTTCCACCATACCAGCCTCAAGAGCCGTTAATCTATGGGTGAATGCCCTCCTTGCACATCTTTTACTGGAGAAAAACAAAAGACCACCATAGGGCATTTGACTCAGGGGATGGTGGTCACAGTTTCCTCAGAACGATACTTATTATTTCCTTCAATAACATCCTCCAACCCCAGGCTGTGTAGCATGCCTTCACAACGAGCCTCCATAGCTACTGTTTCCTTCACTTTTGAGTATTTTTAGTACGTTGAGATCTCATTTGGTAAGATATTCAAGATTTCTAGTGGGATTTCTTGATAATGGACAGATCCGTTCTCTTCATAATGATAGCCGAGCTGCTCGGGAGCAAAGAGACACTTTGTTCTTTGTTCTCAAGGAGATAAACTGTTATTTCTTTCCTCTGAAGAAGCTTCTAATATGATGGGTGAAATATCAAGAATAATTAGAATAAATGGCAATGCAAGTCCCACTAGAAATAATGCATCCATTATTTCATTTTAGTCACATTGTTAGAGTTTCTGCCTGATTTAAGTTGGTATAAAGATAGCTGTGGGTATTCTCTTTTTGAGAACTCTAATAATATTCTTTATTGAATATTTACCAGTTCTTATTTGATTCTTCCTTTCTGGTTCATTGTTTTACAATTAAAAAGCTTCATTGTTGTGATCATTTTTTAAAGAACCTTTGTGATTCTGCAGCAGCTTGGTTTCTCATATATCTTCGGGAAGAATCTAAGAGTGGCTTTGGAAGCTTAATGTGTAACTTGGTACTATCAGTATTGTTAATCAAGGAGTGAATTACAAAAGAGTGAGCTAGGAGTCTGAATGAGTTAATGAAGTCACCTAGAGGGTTAAAGAGCAGGGAAGAGGTTAGGCAATGAAAGAATCAGTCTCAGTACTCATTTAGTATTATATTGTAGGTTGAAATGAAAAAAAAAGTAAGTGAAATATTTTGCTCACAGTAGGCATTTAATAAATATGTCAGTAGAGTCATTGACTCTTCAAGGGACTCCTGGGGTCATGTAGGCCAACCTCTACAAGAAGCATGAATTACATGTTGGGTAGCTCTGACAATGGTCATCTAGCTTCTGTTTGAAGACCTCCACTCAGTGGGAACTCACTATATGGTGAAGCAGCCCATTTTAGTAAAAATCAACAACAATTTTAATTCTGTAGAACATTCTTCATCATATTGACCTCGCTGATTAAAGTATAATGTGAGAACAGTAGAGGGATTTAAAGACTTAGGTCTCTAGATCAGGGGTTCTTACCTGGGACCTATAAACTTTTTAAAAATATACTTTCATAACTGTATTTAAATACATTGTTTCCTTTGCAATCCTATATATTCAAACAATTTATTCTGAGAAGTTATCCACAGGCTTCATCAGACTGCCACCAAGTTCATGATGCAAAATGTTAAAGAATCCTTATTCTAGCTCAGTGTTAAAGTCCAAATGTTCCCAAATTTCTGGTTAAAGAAAGATAATTAACAGTTTTGTCCCATTTATATTTCAATTCTGGAAAATTGTCTAATCAAACATGTAAATTTAAATCAAGGCCTTTCACTCTCTGTCTTGAACCTGTCTAGACTGATTTTATATTTCTCCCTATTATGGACTCTACATTCCAGTCAAACTGACCTACTTACAGTTCACTCCACAAGACGTTTTGTCTTCTATGTTCATGCCTTTTCAGAGCCTATCCCCCATGCCTAAAATTTTCTCCCCATCTCCCTTGCCTTCACATCTTGGAATCTCTAGTTTTGAACACAACCTCTTACATTAAGGTCTTTCTTGATCCACCTGTGGTTAGTGCTCTCCTCACCCCTGCCTCTGGAATCTCTTTATACTTTGGGTTTATTTATCTGTGTTTGTGCCGTGTTTCTCCAGCAGAATATAAGGTCCTTGAAGAGAGACTGTTTAATTACTGTCTTTCTATCTACAGAATCTGGCACAGAGATGCCAGAAGGCATGTAAAGCTCTTGAGATGAAATGCTGAAGATACAAAAAGAAATAACTCCAATGAGGAGGAAAAGGGGGAGCTGTCTAAAGAGACCAACTTAGATACATTAAGAGCTCATCAGCTAGATCCAATTTTTAGAAGCTATGTATATAATAGTAGAAAGCTAGTGTACTATAGCCAGCCACAGAGCCAAGAAGACCTGGATTCAAGTCTCTGGGTGACCCTGGGCAAGTCACTAAACGTCTTGGTGCTCTAGATAACTCTCTAAGACTATAACTTGCAGAAGAGGTGCCCACCTGCATTGGTAGAGGAAGCTTCCTCAACAGGAGTTCCCTATACTGATGAAACCAAAGGTCTCTACACTCTCTTTATCTCTATATTGAAAGAAAGAGAAATGCAAATGGAAAGAACTCTGAGGTTTCACCTCATACTCATCAAATTGGCAAAGATGACAAATGATGAAAATAGTCAATGGTGGAGGGGCTGTGGAAAGACAGGCACACTAGCATACTGTTGGGTGGAGTTATGAACTGGTTCAATCATTCTGGAAATCTATGTGGAATTATGTATGCTCAGAAAGTAACTAAAATGTCCAAACTCTTGGCCAGAGATCTTCCTTGTAGGCAGATACCCCCAAGGAGGTAAGATACAGAAAGACAGCCCCCATATACAATGTTTCAAAACTATTAAAGCATGAAATTGCGCTAAGACTTTTGGAACACTTGTATATACCAAAATTGTTGCTGTCATTCGGTCATTTTAGTTGTGTGCAATTCTTTGTGACCCCATTTAGGATTTTCTTGGCAAAAACACTAGAGTGGTGTGCCATTTCCTTCTGTGGCTCATTTTACAGATGAGGAACTGAGGAAAACAGAATGAAGTGACATACCCAGGGTCACACAGTTAGGTTAGTGTCTTCCTACTCCATTCTATCTACTGCATTACCTAACTGCCTCAATACACTAAAATACATAGCAGCAACTTTTGCAGGGGCAAGAGATAAGAAATAAAGTAGATACAAAGTGGTATGGGCATGGCTAAATAGTGGATGAATATAACAGAATGTTACCATGCCTTGAGAAAAGATAAGTAGTCAAAGGTCAGAAAAACTTAGGAAGATTTATATGAACTAATACAGTGTAAACATAAAATGGACGGTGACCATAACAATGGTAATTATATGTCCAAGAAGCTTCACCCAGGAAAAGAGAGGAAGAGATGCATTTTTCTTCCTTTGCAGAGTATCCCCAGCTTTCTGAGTATGGAACATTGCATATACTGTTAGTCTTGTTTGATGTACTTATTTATTTTGCTTTTCTTTCTTTTTAAAATTCTTTGTTATAGAAGATAGTTCACTGGGTAAGGGAAGGGGAAGAATATTTTCAGTAATGGAGGTGACATAAAGCCAAAAGATATTCATAAAAATTTATATAAATGTATAGAATATGGGAGTGATGATAGGGAATTGAGGAAGAATTCAAATGTATGGCATTAGTCAATGGCAGTTGTCTGATCCTGTAAGAGTTCGGTATACTAAAGTTCAGAATAAGCTAAAGATGATAAAAAAAAAATCTAAAGACAACAAAAGAGATTTTTAAAAAAGCTCTAATAGGGAAAAAAAGTTAAAAGAGAGCAATGACTACTGTTCAAGGTGGATGAGGTGATGATAGCCAATCAAAGACAAGGCAGAGCTCCTGCACTTTTGTTTCTGATTTCCTGCTAACAAGGATGATCTTTGGCTTGGAAAGGACAGAACAAGAAAGTTGATACCTAAGATAAATGAGGAGAGAATAAGAGAGCATGTAGTTATCACTGACAAATTCAAGTCAATAGGCCAAAATAAACTCCATTCCAGGATACTGAAGAAAATGACATTTGTGATTGCAGAGCCACTGTCTCGGGTCTTGAAGTCAGACATGATAAGAGGTGGTAGTAAGGACAGAGTATGTTCCAGGAATTGGGAGGTCAAGTTACTGCCGAGACACAGAGACAAAAGATGAAGTGTTGTATGTGGAGAACAACAAGAAGGTCAATTTACTGGACCATAGAATGTGTAAAAGGAAATAATCCAACATAAGAATGTTGTTTGTCTTTCATTTTCAAAGAGAACCAATGATATCATTGAGGTGATGTCTTAACTCCCACAGTAACTGGATTTAAGTGAGGCAGAGTTGTCAAAGTTGTCAGCTTTACTCTCTCCCAGAGTCATCAAAATCTAGTGGCAGCACAAAAGTCAGGACGATTAGTGATGACCTGGGATGCAGTGGATGACTTTGGCATCTGCAATGTCTGACCAAGCTCTAAGAGCTCCATAGCACCTGCTTCAGTTGACTTCATGGTCATTAGAACAAATTGTTCTCCTCTGCCCATTCTGCTGGGTGAGGTCTTCACGTGCTTGGGATAGATACTAAGTCATCAACAGGTTTGAAGTCTGTGGGTTACCATCAGTCTGGGTTAGCTCATCCACTGAGGAGGTTTTATTGGGGTGTGGCCACTGAGCACGCTTCAGCTTCTTGGAACCACAGGTGAGAGTTGGGTGAGAGGTGGACACCAAAGGTGGATGAGCAGCCCTGAACAGAGCTTGGCAAGCTCTCACACCGGAGATGCTAGTCTTCTCTGAACATCGCATACACACCAACATAAGAATGAAAGGTTGATGGAGGCAAGGTTATGAAAGTCCTTCTTTTCTTGGCTTTTTGTGACATTACTCTCTACAATTCTTCCTGCTAATAGTTTGAATTTTCCTTGTCAGTCTTTTTTGCTGTATGAAGATACAGCAAAGATTTGTTTCACCCTCCATATGTGAGTGAACTCCAGAGCTTTCCTGGGCCTTTTACTTTCTACATACCTTCTTGGCTACCTCATTAACTGCCTTTGATTCTATTGATGTCTCTGCAGATAACTCCTAAATCTCCATATGCAGATCTCATGTCTCTCCTGAGCTCTCAGATGTTTGTTGATGTTTGCATCAACCATTGCCTGTTGGACAGGTCTACATGGATGTCCCATAGATATCTCAAACTCAGCATGTCTAAAATGAAACTGATTAACTTTCCTCATAAATCCAGCCCCCTTCCTAACTTCTCTATTTTATGTCGAGGGTACTGCTGCCTTTCCTGTACTCCAATTTCATAACCTAGAAGTAATTTGTGACTCTTTACCTTTTCCCATCCCCCATAGCTAATTAGTTGTCCTAAGAAATAATTAATATTAAGAAGTCAGAGTGGCATGAGAGGATATATGAACTAATGCAGAGTTATCATTCTCTAATTACTGAGCTATTTTAGTGTTCAACACACTGTACTCTAGTCACAAAAAAAGAAACCCTCACTATTTCTTAGTCCTTAAGAGTTTTGATTTTCTCTGTTCAAAGCTTTGCTTGACCGAAAGGCCTAAAGTAAGATGTGACACTCATTTAAAAATAAGACCATTTGGGGGAACAAAGATTTAAGCAGCAAGATGACCCTGTCAGTATCCTCTCAGAGTTGAAACATGGCACCCACCCCACAAATCCCTTCTCAGTCGCATTGCTTCAGCTGACATGGTGATCCTGACTGACATTCTACAAATGGGGACTGTTTGGCCAACATTTAGGGTGGGCTGGGAAATAGTCAGATATTCATTTAAAACATCT
Source organism: Phascolarctos cinereus (assembly GCF_003287225.1). NCBI lineage: Eukaryota > Metazoa > Chordata > Mammalia > Diprotodontia > Phascolarctidae > Phascolarctos > Phascolarctos cinereus. Next base: position 97,277,662 of record NW_027555736.1, on the reverse strand, counting down.
CCATGTTCCTTCAGTTTAGCCTTTTCAGGCTTACAAGAAACATACTCTAATGCAATTTTAAAAATGTAGTGCACTCACCTCCATATCCTTGAAAGAAATGAATGACATGCTCCAAACTTGGAAATGGTTCATAAAGTTGACTGGGTGTTTCCTGCTGCAGGTGTAATACATGAACTTTTCTGAACTGGTTTGCATTAGTGTTTTGGATACAGTCGGCATAGAGTAGGAAAGTGAAGAAGTTGGTCTGTTGCTGAACAAGAATTAACCTGCTTGATTTTAATGTCTGCATGTAAAACTTTGACGGCACCATTTCAAGAAATAGCTCTCCTTTCCAGAGTGATGCTTATGGAGAATGATGTTTTTATTATTATTAATAAAATCTTTGAGACAGAACTTTATTGGCTCATGGAGCCTCTAAAACCCATTCTTTGAATTGGAAAATTGTATATGTTAAGGACTGTGAAGGAAACTTTAAATAAGAATGTTGAAATGGTAAGTCAGGGTACAAAAGACATTTTAAGAATCTCCAATGATTTCTTTTTATGTTGAAATTGTTTCCTGCAAAGGCCTTCTTGGAATGTGTTTAGTGAAGATAGCATACCCCCAATTAGCATCAGAGCCAAGAGTGAGATGCAATGGGATTTAAGCTTGGGTGTTGCTCATGGAAGGAAAAGTCTCTTTGGGAAAACATTTCTTTTTAAATGCTCTTAGATTTGGTGTGTTTTTGCTTTTCTTTCTTTGTTTTTACCCCCTCTTACTTTTTTTCCTCTTTTCTTCCCACAGCTTTCTCCTTCAATTTTCTTAACATCCTTCTGCAGCTCTACAGACCAGTTTACTAAAACTCTGCTAAATTGCAACGACTCTAAAAAGAAAACCACTTTTTTTCTTACTCTGCAAATGAAAACAGGTTGAAAATGAGTGAGACAGATGTGAAAGACATGATGAGTAAAACATCAGTCCACTCTCAGTGAAGAGGAAAGGCAAATCACGGCACATCTGGTTAAGAGCCCGGTTTATCATTCATGTTGCTATTTGGGAGAAAATTCCTCCATAAAACCTGGAAAAAAAATTTAGTTTTACTAGAATCAAAGCACAAAATGTATTGGTTTTGTGTCCAATCCATGCTTTGGAAAGGGATTATAGTTAGAAGCAGCCCTATGTCCCACCTGCTAATCTCCCCCTCACCCCCAGTTATGGCAGACTACTGTAAAATCCTATAGTTAAAGAAAGGTCCTGGAAAAGTTGGTCATTGCCAACATCTAATGATAGGTTGGTCAATTAATGGTGTGAGTGTAGAAATAGGAGTGGAACAAACAGGGAGCTAATTTTGATAATGAACAAAGAGTAACCTAGATGACTGTGTACTCTGTATATAGCACAACAGCAGTAGTGTAGGTCTTTTGTGTTCAACTTCAGTGTTAATTTTAGAAGCTGTAAAATGCAGCCAGCCAAATCAGCTGATTGAAATACTGCCTTAGTCCCACGGATTCATAATTTGTTGTCCTGGGCAAAGAAGGTGAGACATTTCAAACTGAATGCTTCCTTAGAGGCTATGACTATATTCTCGGATAGATGCAATTACCCTGATAATTCAAAATACAAACTCTGTGTATGTCTATATATCTGGATATATATATATATATAGATGCTTCAGAGTGGTTTTTCACTTGAATTGACTGTATGATTGGTACATCCGTAGACTCAGAATAAATTTTAACCTGAAACTTTGCTTTATTGGGCAAAGCTTTATAGACTACTCTTGCTAAAGAAAGTTGAATTTGGAATGACCTACAAATATTTGTTCTTCAAAAAGAAACTGATTTAAAAAATTTAATAGACAGCAGTCTCTAATTTCTGGGTTTGAAAGTGAATATATATGTATATATAGCTTACTGTATTTTTTAAACATAATTACTAAAGAAATAGAAACTATCTTTAAATATTGGTTGTCAAATGATAATTATGTTGTTTAATTTTAAGTTAAATAATAGTGTTCTTTAAGATCCTATAAACACACAGCACAGACATTTTTGTTATTGTGAGAACTTAGGTTTTAAATAAGGAAAGCTATTGAAGTGCAGCCCATATGGGAACAAATATTGTAGCTGTTCAGTATTTCTTTTAAATTATTTTAAATGTTAACAACTTTATTGCATTATTTTTTAAAAAGTTATTATGTTGCAAAGACACAGTTGCATCAACTCATTCCTTAAAAATGAATTGTGTGCTCTGAAATACGTTAATACAAACATCTCCAAAAAGACTCTTAAAATTGATTTGGGGATTTTTTTTTCCTAGTGGGAGGTAGAATAAGTCTTTAAGGGGAGCTTGTGAATGGAGAGGATGATGACTTCAGACTAGAAGGAAGTGCTCAAAATAAACATTCCTAAAGGCACCTGAGTAAGAGAGCAAGAAAAAAGATCAGTAAAGGGCACTGTGTCAGGTGGAAAGGATTTTTAATAGCTTAGACTTTGGATTTTGATCTGCTCCTTTTGACACCTTGGCTCTGTGCAGTTAGCTTTCCTCAACTTCAGCTCTTAATTTTTTTTCTAAAGTGCCCTTCCGTATGAAAGAGATAATCCAGAATTTAGTCTTCTGGGTTGCATTTGCCTTTCTTGTCCTTTCCCTTGATTATAACCTATTTGGACACTATTTTTCTCCCCTTTTCAAACTAATCTGTTTCAAGATCACTCTTTAAAGAACAAGAAGAAACAACAACAAAAACAACTTAAAGACCAACAGTCCTGGAAGTCATGTGTATTTAGAAAATTTTTCCTCTGGCTGCAGTGAGCACCCATGCAAGCGCTCAGAATAAAAATGAGGTGCAGGTCTTATTCACTCCAGTCGATGACACAGAATTAGAACACAATGAAATGGCTATTTGCTTCTAATGCTCAACTCCCCCTCTCCCACCCCTCTTCCTCTGTGTGTGTGTGTGTGTGTGTGTGTGTTTTGTTGCTTTGAGTTTACTAAATTCTCAAACAACAACAACATGTCAATAGTGGCCCAACAGTTTTCCCATCTGAGAGAATGTAAAGAAAGTTTCCATGGTGGCTTTTTTCCTCAGAAAAGCTGAGGGCCTACACTCACCGCAGAAGCCCACTTGTGTGAAGACTTTTAGAAAGGGAAATTCATATTCCAGGCATCATTTCCCTGGCTTTAAGGAGAAAAATGTTCTGATCATGAAAGCCATTGTCATGCCTGAAATTAAAAAGAAATAATAAGAAGAGTAGAGAAATAAAATGAAAAGAAAAGAAAAAAAGAAAGGAAAGAAAAAAATTGAAGAAAAGAAAAGAAAAAGAAAAAAGGAAAGGAAAAAAGAAAAAGAAAAGGAAAGGAAAAAAGGAAAGAAAAGAAAAGAAAAAGGGAAAGGAAAAAAGAAAAAGGAGGAAAGAAAAGGAAAAAGGAAAGGAAAGAAAAAGGAAAAAGAAAGAGAAAAATAGCAAAGAAAAAAGGGGGAAATGGGAAAGAAAAGAAAAGGAAAGCAAAGAGCACATTCTTTCCGGGGTTAGCATATTTAATTGGCTCTCAGCAGGAGGGGCAAGCAGAGAGTCAGAAATATTTGCCCTCCAAGGACCTTGCTCTAGAATGAACCAATAGAACCCTACAGAATAAGGCAAGAAAAGAAAAGAAAAAGCATGGAAAGGTACGAGGGGGAAGGGATGGGACTTGCCTTGACTAGAAAGAACAACTAGAAACAACAAAAAACATTGACTTTAATTTCTTAAAAAGAAAAGAAAAAAACAAAAACGTTTGCAGGACCAAAAAAAAAAAATTCAATATCTGTATATGTGTTGTGCGGACCAACATTCCAGTCTGGAACTTGAATTGTTTCTCCTATTAAATTCCGGCCACAGAGTGTTCCTTGGAACCTGGCATTGACATCAGTATTTACTGTTTGGGTTTTTAACTGGCTTTGCCTCCATTTGCAGCCCACTCTCGGTATAAAACAAGCCTTCTTATAGAGTTAAACATGAGCGTTTAGACCTCAAGAATGATAAACAATTGGTAAGTGCAGCGCTTTATCCAGATGGACGGGGTAGGTTTTTTAGGTGCCCATGTTCCTTGCTCTGTTAGACTTATACTATACTGCCACCTTCTGTCTCCAAACTCCCAGCATGAGCCAATCCTTCAACCTCCTGCCAGCGCATTGTATCACCAGCAGGGATGCTCTCTGATGGCCATTCTGGGCCCGAGCCGCAAACTTGCACAGCAAAGATGTGCTCTGGTCACGTCCGCCCAGGCTTGTCTTTCTTGCCCTCAGACTTGGCACCTGGAAACAGGGTGTTCCAGAGAGAGATTTGTGTTTGCCTGATTGTTTTCCTTTGTCTCGAGACCCCTTGACCTTTATTTCTCCATTTGTGGAGGGTCTGGAATATGAATTCGAAGGCAAGGCAGGCACTCTGGTTTTCCATGTCAGCACACTCCCGTCTAAATTATTCCCAGAGACAAATGGGATGACGCTAAGGAAAGGATAAGTGAGATTGAATATCAGGAAAAATTCCCTGACAGCAAGATCTATTGGCCTGTGGGAAAACCTCCCAAGGGGAGAGCTGTTGGTTGAGATATTTAAAACTTGAGTGGACAAAACATTAGAATGTGCATTGCACAGGGCAGGACTGCAGAAGCCCTTGGGACCTCAGAGGACCATTCCAGCTCTAATTTTTACAATTTCTCAGTTGACTCCCCAATGCTATAAAAAGCATATTAACATCACTCAGAGATTCATCTGCCTAGTGTTTTGTTTTACTTTAAAATAGTTGTTCAAATGTACTTTTTTTCCTCTTCACATAGAGTTAGATATAGGCCATACCTATTTTTCTCTGGGTAAAGAACATTAGATTCTCATCATGAAGCCTATAAATACATTTCTACACAGGGGGTAAAACCTGTCAAGATGCTATTCCCAGAGCTGTTATGGATTTGCTGTGTGACCTTTGGCAAATTCTTAACCTTTCTGACCCTTGAGGTTTTTTTGTTTTGCCTTCTATAAAAAATGTGAATGATGATAGTATCTGTTGTTTGATGAAGTTTGTGAAGGGCTGTGTGGCTGCAGAAGAAATAGCATATTTCTGTCCCTGGATCTTAAATCTTGCTTCTTAAGGCCGAATGTGGTCTATGCCTACTTCTTAGCTCCCTGGCCAGGGATTGGAGGGAAGAAGGTTTGGAGGCTTGCAAGAATACAGGGAACAAGCTTCATCACTCAAAGGAAACAATTCCCTCTGAAGAAAGAATGAGCACCAAAAAAAAAAAAAAAGATAAAAGGAAGCCTCAGGGCAAGCCCCCAAATATACCCAAGGGTCATAGTCTAGACCAGGGGCTCTTAACCTTTTCTGTAACTAGACCTCTTAATCGATCTGGTGAAGCTTGTGGGTCCCTTCTCAGAAAAATGTTTTGAATTCATACAATTGCAAGGAAAACCAATTATGTTGAAATACAATGATATAAGCATTAAAAAACAAAAAAAAAGCTCTAAGACCCCGGGTTATGAACCCCTGGAAGAGTTAGAAGATACCTGACAGATGATCAAGTCCAACCTCCTCATTTTACAGATAGGGGGTTGGAATTCCGGGGTCATTATGTGACTTACCTGAGGTAGGAAGCATTAGAAGAAGGACTTGAACCTGGCTCTTCTGAATCCAGATCCAAGGCTTTTTCTATTGCACTGTAACTTTCTCCCCTCATATTAGGATTTGTTCATTGTAAGCATTGACTTCCTGCTGATTTTCTTCCTCGCCAAGAGACATACCTGCTTTGCCCCATGAGAAGATCTCTTAATTCCTTTGGTCACTGGATATTGGTTATTTTGGTTAGGCAAAACTTGAGGAATATATAGGATAATAGGATTTAGAGCTGAAAGGGACTTTGGAGATCATTTAGTCCAACAATGTCATTTTCCAGATGGGGAAACTGAGGCTCAGAAAGGTAAAGGGGGAAAGTCCAAGGTATGATAGCTAGTATATGACAGAGCCAAGGGTTTAACCCAGGTCTCACGACACAGAGTCCACTCTTTCCACTGCGTTCCTAGGTGATGGATCATTGGCTCTGACGCTCCAAAGATGCAGGTGATGTTTTTTGTCTTGCAGTTATAAGAATGAACCAAATCATAGAAGAGTGTGAGTGTGAGACTATTTCAATAGATACTGAGTCTATCAGAGTCTGTCACAATGAGGCCGTTTATCACTCATTTCAGGGCTGAAAGACAAGGCAGGCAACGTAATCTCAAAGGAATGGAAAATTTGAATAGTTTTAATTCACTCACATCCCACAGTGCCCTCTCCCCTCCAAGGTACGAGGCTCCTTTTTATATCCCCTTGGTTTTTATTATTTGAGTTAAATACAGATGGGTTTGAATAAGCAAAATACTAAACTCAATATGGCATAAATCTTGTTTTTAGTGAATTCAATAGAGCCATCTTTAGACTGATGCTTTCTGCCTGCCCTGTGCTGAGTTAAAGACAATGAATGAATGATGGGGTTGAATTATGGGAGGTGTCCACCTATCAAGCAAGGAAAAGAAGGAGAAACTTCAGCCCAACTGTCCTGGCTCCTGGCTTTCCTTTGGGGGTGCTGAGTGAAAAAATGCTCCATTCCTCCCATTTTCTCTTTTCCTATATCTTTGTACAGACTTATCTCTATTAACCACTTTAATAGTGCCTTTTAGACAGTGTAGGGTAGTGGAAAGAAATGGACTTGGAGTTTGATGACCTGGATTTGTGAAGAGTTTCTCCACTTAGTTACAATAGAACCTTATAGAGAAGTTACTTAGTCTTTTCAAAGATCAGTTTCCTATAAATCAGGAACAATAATAATTTTATTACATATTTCTTAGAGCTGTTGTTAATATGTGAACATAACTTGTAAACTTTAGAGTGCTGTTCAGATATAGTCTATAATACATAGTGGCAGAATTTGTTGCATTTTAAAAACAGTTTCATGTCCTTTTATGTTGCATCATTTGTCTGCGGACTACCAAAGAGATTGTAATTGGTTTATTTCACTGTGGCGCTAGACTTTGAGTTAGGCGGACCTATATGTGAATCTTGCTTTTGCCGCTTGGAGGCATCTAGGTGGCATGTAAGGTGGGTAGTAGACAATGTAGGGTAGTGGCTAGAGCACTGGATTTTTAAGTCTGGAAGACCTGAATTTGATTCTTTCCTCAATCATTTTCTATCCATGTAAATAATTTCCCTAGTCTGAGTTTTCCAATCTGTAAAACAGGGGCAATAATAGTATCTGCTTCACAGGGTTATTGTGAGGATCAAGTGAGATACTGTATGGAAAGCACTTCACGACCTTCAAAGTGCTATACGTTAGCTGCTGTTATCTATCAAATGGAGATAATAATACCTGCAGTAGCTAGTTGTGAACATCCAGTGAGATAACATATATAAAATGCCTTGGAAGTTTTGAAGCTTTATATAAATGTTAGCTAAAGGATGCCCCTAATATTAACTATTCTCTTCTCTCCCACCTCTCATCTCCCAAGGGCATCAGAGTGTGCTCAAGTAATGCCAACCAATTTTAATTTTCATCAAAGCAAAACATAATTTGGAGGGGCAGTCTTTTGGGGGAAAGACCATATTGTAAGATCACAGACTTAGATCTGGAAGGGACTTTATAGGTTTAGTGATTTGCACATGGTCACACAAATAAAAAGTAGCAGAGCTAAAATTTGGATCACAGCAAAGCCAACATCTCTTCTTCATCACTCTGCCTTTACAAAATGTGCTGTGAAGCCAAATACAAAGAGGTTTTGGATTACCCCTAACCTTGCTTCCTCCTTATCAGTAAGTACCACTGAGAGTTGGCCAAAGTCTGTGTTTTACTGTAAAAGGGATATTTTTGCTTAAGAGTATAAATACGAGCTGCCTCTCACCCTCAATCTTTCTTCCTTGCTTCCCCCTGGAAACATATGTGATTTCTCTAGCACACGTACTCACCAAGTCAGGCTGGGCTTGGTTATTCCAGGTGACAGGGTCACTTTCCATGTGTCTGTCAAAGGCACCAAACCACAAGCAGAATAAAACCTCAAAACAAGCCCCTCACTCCCTCCTTTTTGTAATCTGTTGTCTCTTCATCTGGGTATTTGTCAAAAGAGTAGACTAGAAGGTCAAACTCATTTCCATGCCTCCTCAATAAACTGTTTTCAGTGTAGTCACTGAGTGGTGTTTTAGGAATTCCCATTATGTGGCTGTAATCAGGGTGGCAATCAATATTTTCATGTTAGTTTGACCACCTAAAAGTCACTGGATTTGCCTCAATCCCTATATACTGCCCCAGCTTAACTGGGTGTTTTAGGTGTTAGAAAAAGACCTAAGAGCATAGGGGGCTGGTAATATACTACTTTGGAAAGATCTCCCACTGTTTATTATGAGATCACATTTCCTAACATGCTTAAAATTGTGGAGGGGGTGGTGGTGCAGTAAATGGCGAATATTGATTTATTCACAGTCCAGCCCAGCAACTGAGTCTCTGAACACCTTGGTTATGTTAGTTTACCCACCTGGGAAATGCGATGCCATATCTTGGAAATCCTTGGAAGCTTCATGAGGGGTAGCTTTTGGCCTGGATAGATGGAAGCATACTAACAGGGCAGAAACTCATCACATTCTCTTTCCCTATCCTTTTCCCACTTCTTTTCTGAACCCCAGTCAATTTCCTGGTTTTTCTTTCAGCTTTCTTCTCCTCTGGGACAAAAAAACAAAAACAAAAACAAAAACAAAAAAGCAACCCAACTCTTCAAAGACTGTGACTTGCAATGAGTCATCCATGAGGACAGCTTCTTCCTCTTTCTCTTTGTGGCTGCTCACCAGGGTTTCACCAGTGAGTTGGCATTGACTGGTCCTTGTCAGTGCTCCTTGGTTTGGGGTGGGGGGGTTCAGAAAAGGAAAGGGGAGTGGGCAGGTTGGAATTCTTTTCAGTCTGTCCCATGTGATATTTTTCAAACTTGTTTTTGAAAACTGAAAAATCAAGTCAGGTTAGTGTCTGTCTATTCCAGAAGGGGTGTTGATGGGCAGCATCAGACACAGTGATACAGTGATCTTGACCTGCCCCAGGGTAGAAACAATTGCTGAGAGAGAAACATGGTTTTTGACCTGCAGAGATTTCAAGAAACAACACAAAAATACTGTGTCAGCCCTTGGTTCCAGCAGCCAGGGCTGATCAAAGACTCCAGTGCTCACCTGACCTTAGGAATGCTAGACCAACAGTCCCACAAGGATTTTCCAGAGGGCTGCATTCTGGTGTATAGTGAAGGGGCCATACGGTGTCTGGATGTATGATCAGTGTCATCAACTGGGCCTTATATTGCTTAAGCAGTTTTCCAATTAAAATGAGAGGGTTGTCACTTTTATGCTTTTTCACCCCTTCTTACTTTTGACCCCATGTTGTATTCCTTATACAGAGCCATTGGGAGGGTGAATGGCTCAAGGTGGGTGAGTGCAGAATAAAGCCCATGGTCCCCCCAAGTCTCTGCCAGCCTATGGCCCTTAGTTAAGGGAACATTCTTCTAAATCTATATAACAATTCTGGGGCTTAGACCGGCAGCAAGATCAAAGATGACTAGGACCCAGGGATTAGACAGCTGCTAAAATAGAACAGATCGGGAAGGTCCCAAATGTAGGCATTAGGAAATAAGATTGTACAGATGGATGGAACGTCAGAGGAATCTGGAGGCCAGGAGTGGGTAGGGATGTAGGCAGGCAAGTAAAGGCTGGGAATTCTGGCTGCCAGAGTGGGACCCAGCCAAAGAGGCTGGGATCTGGAGGAGGCAGGATAGGAATGTGCTGGGGCAATCTCAAACCATTGTTAAATTTTCATTGTGATGTATAACCTATATCAGATTGATTGCCATCTTAGGAAGGGGGGCTGGGAAGGAAGGAGAAAATTTTGGAGCTCAAAATCTTATAAAAGTGAATGTTGAAAAATATCTGTATATGTAATTGGAAAAACATAAAATACTATTCACAAAAAAATTTTCATTGTGAGTATTTATACCTCAGAAATTGGCAAATGCTAAATATCAGGACTTTATTGTTTTGTTGATTATCTAAACTTAAGTGATGGAGAAAATGTTGATAATGTAGATTAAATTTAAGGGCATGTCTTGCTAAGCATTTTCCAGCACACTTCTAGAGGGATATGTGTGGAGGGAAGGAAGAATCGGGTGATGGAAAGGCTGGCAAGACTAAGACAGAGCTTTAGTTTCAAAGAAACTGAGGGAGAAAACAGGGTGTCAAGACAAAGACTTGAGCACAAAGGAACAGAGACCCAGAGAGGGTAGGTGGCAGATGGATCAGAATGGGCAAGGTCCGAGGTCAGGTGCTGCAACTGAGGAACAAGGTCAGAGCCCAACTAATAACAGCACTGACCTGACATTGAGCCTGGAAAGATAGATGCAGATTTTTTACCTCTCACCTACCTGCCTGGGTGTGGCAGGGTCTTTACAGGTCATAGGTAGGGGAAATTTAGAGGGACTGGGTACCAGAAGTGCAGAGTTCTAGATTTAGAGTGAGAAGGGAGGGGCAGCTAGGTGGCACAGTGGATAGAGCATGGGTCCTGGATTCAGGAGGACCTGAGTTCAAATCTGGCCTCAGACATGTAACACACATCACACTTACTAGCTGTGTGACCCTGGACAGGTCACTTAACCCCATTGCCTAGCCAAAATAAAAAATAAAATAAAATAAAATAAAATACAGTGAGAAGGAGCCTCAGAGGCTATGTAATCCAGCTGTCTCATTTAGTTAAGGAAACTGAGGCTGGGAGAGGTGAGGTAAATAACTTGTTGAAGGTTATACAAGTAGTGATCCAGGTTGCTTATCACACTGTAGTTCTCAGACTGTTGAGTGCAGGTAGGCATTCACACTTGCACTCTACCAATGCCTATACCAGGGGTGGGAAACCTTCAGCCTCAAGGCCACATGTGGCCTTCTAGGTCCTTGGATGAGGCCTTTTGACCAAGTCCAAGTCTTACAGAACAAATACTTTTTTAAGAATATTTGTTCTGTGAAGTTTGGATTCAGTCAAAGGGCCAAGCTTGAGGACCTAGAGAGCCACATGTTTATACACATAGCTCTGGCATAATTCTCCATTTATCGAGAGAGTCAATGGTGCAACAAAAATGCCATTTTCCCCCAGTGATACTGCAGCCAATCAAACAACGGCCATAGTGAAAGCCCACTGTGTGCAGGACCCAAAGTTAATTCCTCTGCATGATAAAAAGACACATAAAGGAGTTTGGTATATTTGGGGAGATAAATAGGCTTACTCATGGCTCCCCAAACTTGGTCTCCAATTTCCGATTTTGGAAACTTTCCTTGCATAAGCTATTTATTCTGATTGCTTGAAATGAGCCCCTGTCTCACTTCTGTCTTGTAAACTCATTAGCTTCCCTCAAGGCTGAATTCAGGGACTAGCTCATAAGGGAAAACTGTCTCCATCCCCCTAGTTACTAATGCTCGTTTCCTCCTCAAATTATCTTGTCCATATTTCTCTATGTAAATGTTGTGTCCTCCCTTCACCATCCCCCACACCCACCTCCAAGGTGAATATTAACTCTTTGGGGTCAGGGACTCTTTTTTTTCTCTCTCTCTGTATTTCAGGGCCTTACACATAGTGGTTGCTTAATAAACGTTTGCAGAATGAATTGCAGAGGCATGTTGTGTGTGTGTGGGTGGGGAAGCAGCTTAATAATAACAGATTAGAGCTGGAAGGGGCCTTACAAATCACTTATTCCTCTCTCTACTGATTTTACAGTAAACCGAGGCCTAAAAAGAAGCAGTTAGGTGGCTCAATGGATAGAGCACCAGGCCTGGGGTCAGGAAGACTCATCTTCCTGAGTTCAAATCTGGCCTCTGACACTTACTAGCTGTGTGACCCTGGGCAAGTCACTTACCTTTGTTTACCTCAGTTTTCTCATCTGTAAAATGAGCTGGAGAAGGAAATGGCAAACCACTCTAGGATCTTTGCCAAGAAAACTCCACAGGGGTCACAAACAACCTTAAATGACTGAACAACAAAGATGCCTAGAAAAAGAGGAATGAGTTGCTCAAGAAGAATCTGGCCCATAGAGAAGATTTCTACACAGGAGTAGTGAGATTAAAATTTCTTTTTACTCCAGTAGGTCCTGGAGTAGGACTGAAATAACAACAGTAATGATAGTTAGCATTTATATAGTGCCTTAAAGTTTGTGGAACACTTTGTAAATACAATCTCATTTTTATTATTATTACTACCACCACCACCTCTACTACTACCACCACTACTACTACCACCACTCCTCCTCCTTTTCCTCTTCCTCCTCTTCTTCCTTCTCTTCCTACTGTAGGCCCTGGAGTGGGTGAAATAGATGGCCAAAGGACTGAAAAGTATTTGAGTGCTACAGCTCTAAACAGTTCTTGCTTTAGCTCTGTCCCAACCTGGAGAACAGTAGCCATCATTCAAACCGGAACAAGGGTTAATATCTCCATCCAGAAAATGGTACCCTACTGGCTTAGGTAAACATTATCCCAAGGCCATTTTTTTTTACAATAAGCGCTGCTCTGGGCTATGTGGCTTCCCGCTCATACCTAACCACCCTTCCCATCAAGGGCATGCCTCTTCTCCCTGTCATTAGAGACTCCATTCTGGCTTAGAGGACTACTGGTGGGACTCTAGGATTATTTTAACACCCAATTAAATTAGTGTAATTGGATAGAGTTGCAACTTCTTTGCCTCCAGCTGTGAGTCATAATCTGTTTAGCACCTGAGTGTTATTTTACTTGATTTTAGTACTTTTCCCACTGTTGTAGAAAGCGGAGGGAGGAGAAGGGAAAGGAAGGAGACCCTTTTTCCAAGAGTATAGTCTTTTTTGGTTTATTTTAAAGTGGTATTTATAATGCTACAGGAAGCTGGGGTTTTCATGGTAACTTTACCTCAGACTAGGCCTAAGCAGGCAGCCTGAGGTTCAGCTACTAGAATTCCGGAACATGACAGGGTGTAAATGAAAATGCAGGCCAGGTCCAGTGGATACAGCCATAACCAGTCAAATGGTGAGAGATAATCCAGTCGCCTGGTTGGGTTGGTGCCACAGAAAACCAACCACTGGATAGTGGCTTCCTAAGGCTGTTTATTGTAGGTATGCCAAGCAATTACAGCTACCAGATTCAGTCTCCAGGCCATTTTGAAAGGATGTAGCACCCGTGATGTAAAATAACACTATTTTTATGACAGAAATTCAAGGTATATAGCTGGCCTTACGGCATCCCTGAAAGAACTACGTAGACCAGGGACAACCGCAGTCTCAATTTTGCTCCTACTCTGTCATTTGTCAGATGAGGAAATGGAAGCACAAATGAGATGAAGGGATTTTGGCCTGGCCCCTTTTATTTCCCCCATAAGTACCTGACCCAGGGGCAGCCTACCTCTCTGCAAATGCCTATTCTTTGTCTCATTCTGGCTAAGGTATGAACTGATGATTGAGGTTGGCTCTTCCCAAACCCCACAGATTCTCGAAGATTGAAAACCCTTCATGATTCAAAGGACCAAAGCTATGATGGTGGAAGGACAGGCTGTGGGATTGGTGGTTGAGAGTTGAGACCTTTGCTTGGTGACCCTTCACTGAGAGAGGTGAGGCAATGGAGTAGGTTACCTAGGGCATTGGCCTTGGAGTGATGAAGGCCTGAGCTTAAGTCCTGCCTTAGACACTTATCAGTTCTTCAGCGCTGGGCACATCACTTATTGTGCCGTGACTCAAGTTTTGTCCTGTATAAAATGAAGGGGTTGGACTCTAAGGTCCTTTCTGAATCCAAATCTACAATCCTATGACATTATTCCATCAGATAACCACTATTTAAATTACTTAATTTTCTCAGGAACCATAAATCTATGAGAACAGATTTTATGGGAATCAGAGTTGAGAGCTGGGAGCCAGGTCCAACTCAGCCACCAGATCACTATGTAACCTTGGGTATGTCACTGCCTCACCTCATACTGCCTCTGAAAATGAAGCGTTTGAATGGAAATCAGCTGAAGGAACTGGAGATGATTAGGCTAGAGAAGACTTAAAAAGAAGAGAATGTGAGAATAAAAGGCTTAGGGAGGATCTGATGACTATCTTTATTAATAATAATAATAACAACAACAGTAGTTAGCATTTACATAGTGCTTCAAGGTTTGCAAAGAATGTTACATATGTTATCTTACTTTATCCTTCCAATAATCCTGTGGGGCAGGTGCCATCATTATCCCCATTTCACAAAGGAGGAAACTGAGGCTTTAAGAGAAGTGAAGTGACTTTCCAAGGGTCACACAGCCATTAAGTATCTAAGGCTGAATTTGAATTCAGGTCTTCCTGTCTCGAAATCCAGTACTCTATACACTGGGCCAAAAAAAAAAATGTCACAGAGAAGAGGGATTTGATTTGTTTTCCTTGGCCTAAAGAGCAGACCTGGCAGCAATGGGTAGAAGTATCAGAGAGATGAATTTAGACTAACAGAAGGAAGAATCTTCCTACCATCCAGAGCAATCCCAAGGTGGCATGTTCTTCCTCATGAGCTGCCCTTTTGGCCCAAAGACCACTTGTTAGTTTAAGTTATAAAGAGGATTCTATTTCACACAATTTGGGTTAGATGGCTTTTGAGTTCTCTCCTAAATCTGTTATTCTGTGATTCCCTCCTGCTCTAGAGTTCTGTTATTTTTGACCCCCTCTCCACTCTAAGTCGAATCTTGGACAGTGTGCACGTATCTAGGTTCTTGGCCTGATCCATTCATTGTTTTCTGTGGTTTGGGAGCTTTTCTGTATAACTATACTGGCTGTATTTGTAGAACCCAAAGCTGTCCATCCTGGAATAGACAATCTCTGATAAGGCTTTATTTTTCTACCGTAACAACATTTTGATGAAGCCATTTGAAGTCCTTATTTTTTAAATAAAGTAACATTGCTTTTGTAGATTCCTTTAATAATAGGAACTAATTAATTCTGTAATTATACAGAGTTATTGAAATAACGTGAAAGAACAGTTGAATAAGAATGGATTGAAATCATTATTTTGAACTAATCCTTCAAATTTGTATCATAATTGATGGCTTTGAAAGAGCTTTCACACATATTGCCTCATTTGAAACTCACAATACTCTGATGATTAGGGAAGATAATATGCCCATTTTACAGATGAAGAAACTGAGGCACAAAAAGGTTACATGATTCCTTCAAGGTTAGGTAGTTGGTAAGTATCAGTAGTACCAAGACCCCTCCCCCCAACCCAAGCCTGAAGAATCACTATCCCACTGTTCTTTTCCCATTTGCCAAGTTGACTTTTACTGAGAAAACATATAGATAAACAATTAGAGTCTGAATGCTTATTTGGGCAGAACCCTCACCAGATTCAGATTCGAAAATAATTCAACAGCTAGTGATGGAGGAAGGACTTGAACTCAGATTTTCATAATTCCAGGTCCAGCTGTCTCTTCACTGTTCCACCTAGCTGCAGGCTTACTTTAAGTGGCAGCCCAGTGACAAGCTGTGTATGTCATCAACAACCTTGTCAGTCAAACACAGTAGTCTCAGGATGATCAATTTCCTATGGCTACAGTAACTTTTAAAGAGTTCTCAGATTTGATCAGGCAATTACTCTGTGCAAAACACCATACCAGGAGTTAGAGAAGTACACATTTTTATTCATAATAATGATAGTATGTATTTAGGACTTTAAGTTGGGTAGAACAAATATTTGAGAACAGGGTTCAAATTCCAATCTTCCTGACTCCAGGTCCACCTCTGTATTCAGAGCACCACCTAGATAAGACATGAGCCTGACCTTGGAGAGTAAAGTCTATTAGGGGAGCATATGACCAAGTATATAATAAATGTGAGAATCCAGAACTTGGAGGAGGGGACGATGCCCCCTCCATAGTATGAACAACAGTGCTTCTATGACTTTGTGGATAGATAGTCTTAAGGAGTTGCCATCACCAAAAAATTTATCACTCAGGAGCCATCCTGGTGTGAGCTTCTCTGTACTCAGGCTGGCCATCAGATGACATACTATCCACTTTCGGACAAATTCTGGAAGCCTTAGCACAAACACGGAGGAATAAAAGGTAATCAAAGGAGCACTGGTCTTGGTATTAGAAGGCATGAGCTTCTATTCCAGGTCATTTACCATCTCTGTTCCTCAATTTCTTCATCTGCAAAATGGGCATATTAATACCTGACCTCCCACAAATGGCCATTTTGAGGACAGTGTTTTGTAAAACATTGAATGCCATGGAAATGAGACCTATTATTATTATTATTATACTATATTATATGTTAAGTGTAAAGGGGGAGCAGAGAAGACTTGCTGAGGAGGTGGCATTTGAATTGGGTTTTTTTTTTTAAATTTGGGTAGAAATTCAACAGGCAAAGATGGAGAAGCAAGGATACTCTAGGCATAGGGAATAGCATAAAAGCATAAATAGGCATAAAATAGCATACAAAAAACACAGGCTATGTGTGTGTGTGTGTGTGTGTGTGTGTGTGTGTGTGTGAGAGAGAGAGAGAGAGAGAGAGAGAGAGAGAGAGAGAGAGAGAGAGAGTGAGAGAGAGAGAGAGAGAGAGGGAGAAAGAGAGATTCAAAGGATAGTCCAGTTGGACTGGAGCATAGAATACTTGGAGAATTCAAATGTAATAAAACTAGAAATGCAAAGTAATATCAAATTGAGCAGGGCCTCAAATGCCAGGCAAAAGATTTTAAAATCTCATAGGATCATAGCATCATAGAGGGAGAATCAGAAGAAACCTCAGAGGCCATGTAGTCTAGACCCTTCACTTTACAAATGAAGAAACTGAGGCCCAGGGAGGTAAGGTGACTCGTCCAAATTCATGCAGGTAGTAAGTGGTAGGATTTCAATTTAGGTCCCTTGATTCCAGATTTTTTCCGCAGTACAATGCTTCCCCTCTCCCATATACACCCTATATACATCCTTGAAAAACAAATGAGCAAAAGCGACTGAACCATGAACAACAGTTGCTGATTAGTGACTGTTACAAAAACCCATCTTGAGGATTTTAGAGGATGGAGGCTACGGATAGGATCAGTTTAAACATTATTAATAATGTTAGTATTATTGTTTATTAATAACTGAAGGTAGCTCTTTGGTAGAGACACAGTTCTTTTTGACCCTGGCTGGCAGTTTGGCGAGATGTTTATTTCCGTCTAGCCAAGGCTCCATCTTCATTCTTGTGTGTTTTTCACTAGGCACGAATGTGAGTGAATACCGGTGCTTTTCTTGCCAGAAAAAGAGAAAGCTGGAACCATTCAGAACTGACAGAGTTCTCACCAAGCTGAATATTTTCTAAATATTTACAGTATTCACTGCGCCTTCTTCTCACATCAGATGCTGAAGATCATCAGAAAAACAAATGAAATTAAACCAGACCCATGTTACCCTGTAATAAATATGTAGACACTACATTTTAGAAAGATCTTCACAGAGCTTCAGTCAAGGTGGTGAAGGCCGCTTGTTTCCCAGAAAAAGCAAAACCAAACAAGCAACAACAACAAAACCTTTTCTTTCCAAGCGCCCAAGAGAATGTGCAAGAAAAAGAGACCGAGTCCTGTGGAAAATGATTGGCGCTCATTTCTCATTTCCTCTCTTCTCCTCTTCCCTCTTCTCCCATCCCCTCTTTTCTCCATTCTCCTTTCTCTCTTCCTCATTCTTTTTTTAATTCCCTCTCTCTCTCCCTCCTTCCCTTCTTTCCTTCCTTCCCTTCTTCCCTCATTTCCTTCCTCCCTTCCTTCCTCCCTTCCCTCCTCCCTTCCCCCTTCCTCCCTTCCTCCTCCCTTCTCTCCCTTCCCCTTCCTTCCTTCCTTCTTTCCTTCCTTCCTTCCTTCCTTCCTTCCTTCCTTCCTTCCTTCCTTCCTTCCTTCCTTCCTTCCTTCCTTCCTTCCTTCCTTCCTTCCTTCCTTCCCTCCTTCCTTCCCTCCTTCTTCCTTCCTTTCTTCCTTATTTCCTTTCTTCCTTCTTTCCTTCCTTGCTTTTTCTTTTTGATATTTTAAGCCTATAACAACCTGGCCCTTTCTGTCTTTCCAGTATTCTTATACATTACTCCTCTCTACATACTCTATGATCCAACTTCACTGGACTATGATCTGTTTCTCATATGGTTCCTCCCAACTTTATCCCTTCGCACTTGCTGTCTCTCCTTACTTCCACCTCCAAAATGCCCTGAATGCACTTAAATCTTACCTTTTCTTACCCTGCTCCCTTCTTTCTGAGATTACCTTCCATTCATACTATATACATCTTGTATACACACACATGTATTTATGTCTTATGCGTGTGTATACATACACACATACATGTGTGTATGTCTTCCTAATTAGAATATGAGCTCCTTGAAGACAGGCACCTTGGTTTCCCCCCCCCCCTTTTATATCCCTAGTGCTTAGCATGGTGCATGATACATATCGTTGTTATTGTTATTTTGTTGATTAGTTGTGTCTAACTCTTCGTGACCCCATTTGGGATTTTCTTAGTGAAGTACTGGAGGGTTTTGACATTTCCTTCTCTGGCTCATTTTATAGATAAGGAAACTGAGGCAAAGAGGGTTAAGTGATTTGCCCAAGGTCATACAGCTAGTCTGAGGTCATATTTGAACTCAAGTCCTCTTGACTCCAGGCCTGTCATTCTATCCACTGCACCACCTAGCTACCCTCACGGTAGCTCAGTAAACATGCTCTCGCTCTCTCTTGCTCTCTCTCTCGCTCTCTCTCTCTCTCTCTCTCGCTCTCTCTCTCTCTCTCTCTTCTCTTTCTCTCTCTCTCTCTCTCTCTCTCTCTCTCTCTCTCTCTCTCTCTCTCTCTCATTCTCTCCCTTCTTCTTGTTTTTTACTCACACGTAGGTAGTGAATTAGCTCAGAGTCTGGAACCTTTGACATGACTGTAGAATTCATTGGAGACAGGGGCTCCTATGAATGCAAACTGACCTTTCCGTCCCACTAGTATTATTATGATCTATTTTTATTCATTTATTTATTTTTAGTTTCAAGGGTAGCTTTTCCTTGTAAACATTCAAGCTCTGCTGATGGGTGGCTGAGCTCACCTGAGCAACAGGGCAAGCCATGGGCCTGTGATGGCAGAGGACAGAAGGAATACTCTGACTGTGACAAAAATTAGACGTAAAAAGAGAAAGATGACAGAGCTTCGTCTCATACAGAAAGGAAAAAGTCTGAAGGCATCTGAAGAATTTTTTTCCTTTTCAAAAATAATCTGTCAAATTATTATTAGGCTACCAGGGATGGAAGGGGCCTTAGTGACCATCCATGCTTATTTTGCAGAGGAAGGGAATGAGAGCCAGGGAAAGGAAGGGGCTTGCTCAGGGTTGTACGGCTACCTAAGGACAGAGTCAAGACCAGGCTTCCTGTCTTCCCACTCTTCTTTCCAGTCTCCCATGACTGTTTAGCTTGATAATGAGACAAGGTGTAAAACTGGGCCTGCTGCTTGGTTTTGGGGTTGGGTTACACAAGAGCTTTGGGGGAATATCACATTGAACTATTTTCAATGAGTTGGATTGACAAGACAGAAGGAACTCTTCTGTAATTCTTTTTATCCAATGTTGTCTTTACCACCATGAAGCACGTTGTTTTTTGGGTCCGGACCCATGATTTTGTCGTTGTGCAAAACTACATCCAGGGAACTTTGTGAATCGTCTGTAGTTTACAATATTGGAGATAAAGTCACTAAAGCCTAGGTCACTGAGAGATTAAGTGACTTGCCCATGGTTATACAGCTAGTATGTGTCAGGAGCAGGATTTGAATTCAGGTCTTCCTGATTTCTTTTAATCACTATGTCATACTGCCTCTCTGAAATACAGATACAACCCAGAAAATTCTGTAGTTCCAGCGGACCCCTCTAGAATCATACTCACTGGTTTCTTCTATATTGCTGCTCAGCACACTCTAATTCGCTCACCTTTTAGATTAGCACATTGCTTATTTTCTCACATCTGGAAATGCTTTGAGTAACATGAGGAAGGAAATGTTAAAATTATATGGAGAATAAACACCTTGTGGATTTGGGGGTTGTGATGTAAAATAGAAATATCCTTAACTGAGAATCTCAACAGATACTGTTCTGCTGGGCCTTCTTTTTCCCATGGTTTTGCTCCTTTTGGTCATGCATACAAACCTCTCATCTAATTAACATATGAAAAGAAGGTAAGGGGGAAGAGAAGTTTGTAAACCCACACTTTTAGGATCTAACATTACAGCGGGAGGGGACTTTTGGAGCCACTAGCCCAATCTCCTTATTTACCTGTTAGGGAATTGAGAAAGATAGAAGTTAAGTGACTTGCTCAGGGCTGCACAAGTATTTGAGGTAGGTTTGGAACTCAAGTCTTCCTGGCTTCCATTTCAACATTGCCTCTATTTGTCTCTCTCTCTCTTTTTTTTTTTTGCTTTTTTTGCAGGACAATTGGGGTTAAGTGACTTGCCCAGGGTCACACAACTAGTATTTTTATTTTTTATTTTTTATTTTGTTTAACAAAACTTGTGTCTGTATGTGTGAGTATATATATATATATGTGTGTGTGTGTGTGTGTGTGTGTGTGTGTGTGTGTATGTATATACACATACATATACATACACACATACATATATATGTATATACACTATTATTATTATTATTAACAAAGCTTGTGTGGCACTGGCATCGTCTTCAAGGATAAACCATTCCAGGAGAATTGTGGTGAATCATTTCTATCCAAAAGAGACAGACTAGACTTATGATTTCCTCAATGTCGGTTGGTCGGTTGTTGGCCTTCGCTCTCAAAGAGGGCCAAAATGGCGTCACTATGTTGGGGTCAAGGTACAACGTGTACACCTGTAGCTAATTAGGCCAGTGTGAGCTTGGAAGGCTCTACCACAGGTTGGGCACAAATAGGCTATGTGAACATTTGGGGTGAATTCTCTAAATTTGCCCATCAAGCTGGACATTCTTATGCCAGTGTCTCCCATGTGTCACACAATCAGTTCCAAAGTTCTTCAGAGAGACCTTGAGAGTGTCCTTGTATTGCTTCTTCTGACTACCATGTGAGTGCTTGCCCTGTTCTCTGTAAAATAGTCTTTTAGGCAAGCGTACATTTGACGTTTGAACAATGTGGCCAGCCCATTGGAGTTTCACTCTCTGCAGTAGAGTTTGAACACTTGGCAGTTTAGTTTGAGAAAGGACCTCAGTGTCTGGTACCTTATCCTGCCAGGTGACCTTCAGAATCTTCCTAAGACAATTCAAATAGAAGCGACTCATTTTCCTGGCATGGTGCTGCTAGACTACAAGTTTCACGGGCATACGACAATGAGGCCAGCACAGCGGCTCGGTAGACATTCAGTTTGGTAGTCAGTCTAATACCTCTTCTCTTCCACACTTTCCTTCAGAGTTTTCCAAACACTGGGCTAGCTCTGGCAATGCATGCGTTAACCTCATTATCACTGTGTACATCCCTGGAAAGTGCATAAGCAAGGTAAGTCAACTTATCCACTCCATTTGCTATAACCAATGCTTCCACGTGGGGAGAGTGTGGTGTTTTCTTGTTAATTGTTAGGCCAAAATTAACACAAGTATCAGAGAATTGATTCACACTTTGTTGCATCTCAGCTTCAGAGGGTGCATTGAGTGCATAATTATCTGCAAACAAAAAATCGGGCACCAACGCTCCCTCCATTTCCTCATTGTAAAGAACTGCTAGCTGAGGAAATGCCCTCTGCCACCATAGCCTGGCACCTTCTCTGCAGTATATGGTCTTAGTGATCTTTCCAGAGCATCGTGAGATTAAGTGAGTTGGTCTTATGACTCATAGCCACTATGTAGGCAGGATCTGAATCTGGTTTTGAAATCAGCTCTCTATCTTCTCCCTGTACCATGCTGTCCCTCTTCAATAAATACTATGTTTAAATAGGTGGAAGGATTTGGCATATGCTACAGTCCGCCAGCCAAGACAAATTCTCTTAACCGATGTTTTTTCCCTCTGAAAATTCCCCTAGGAATTAATACTTGTGCTGTACTAAATGATTGTTATTATTTAGTTAAGCTTTGTACCTTGCTTATTTCCAAAAGGACTTGAGGCAGCTTAAAGATAAAATCACTGTGTAAGATAAGGCATGGTGAGATAAAACAGAACAGAGATTGTCCGAAAGAAGCAAGGGTAGATCCTCTGAGGCTAAGCAGATCACAATACTTGGGTGATGAATTTGGCTCTGTGTTTTCTGGCAATAAAGGGACATGTGTTGGGTTTCCACGTTGCTTTTCTGATAACCCAAAGCGTGCATATTCATCTGAATGAAACATCTGGTTATTGTGGCTGAAGAAAGAAAAATCTTCATCCTGGTAGCCAAAACCAACAGATTGTCCCTGGACAGCTAGCAGCTTCACATCTGAGGACTGAGATGTGGGAGGATTTGGGCCTATTATTTCATAGGTGTAGGAAACCCCCACAATCCAATATGGAAACTATCCCCTACAAATACAAATCAGCCATTTGTCCATAATATATAGGCTTAGAGGGTTTCTTGGTACTGAGCCACTGTGATACAGCTTGTGTATATCTGAGGCAGGTTTTCCTCTAAGACTGGTCCTCTATCTGATAAACCAGTTCTCTTCTGGATTGCTTCCCTGCTTATAGGAGGTAGGATAATAAAGTGGAAAGAGCCTTGGATTTGGAGTTGGGGGCCTTGGGTTCAAATATCAACTTTGTTACTTCTTAACCTATATGATGCTGCCCAGATCATTGAACCTCCCAGGGCCTCCATTTTCTCACCTGTAAAATGAAGGGATGGGATGAGAAGGTCCACAAATTACCTCCCAGCTCCAGATTCATGAACCTATTAACTTAATTGATATTATTATTCCTTTTTCTGTGATGTGAGGGAGGAGATAATACAGAGCTGACCCTGAGAATCCATAGCGCTTATTCAAACAGGTGTGGCTCCGTAGAAACGGACTTGGTGATTTTCACTATGTCAGTAAGTAGACAATATACGGAGCCCATATTCATGGACCCTTAAGATAGGCTGCAGACAAACAAGAGGGAGAAACTTCAATGCTTGGGCCTAGATGTCACCATCTGTGGGTGACATGTACTCCAAAGCAGTCCCTGAAAGACTCGTCTCTGCTATCCCACGTTTACAAGGATTAAAGGAAAATAGCTTAACAACCATCCTCCTGCCTTTCAGCCTGTGATCATAGCTGTTCCTTTGGTCTGGGAGCCTTCAGACTCACTGGCTGTGTGACCTTGGGCAAGTCACTTCCCCCCTGGGCCTCCGTTTCCTCATCTGTAAAGTGAAGGGGTGGGACAAGATGATCTCTTAGGTCCCTTACAGTACTCCGGAGCTATGATTCTAGGATCAAACCACAGGGAAGTAATGGGAGAGCAATTAAAGAAGCGACTACAAGAGGAGGCCTGCCCTTGCCCCATTTCAGCTTTGTTTCCTTGGGCTGCTTTCATGTCATTGTATGGAAGACACACAATGTCCTCCCCACACCTCCCTTCTTCCATTGTCCCCCATCTGCAATCCAGGCCTGATTCTCCATTCATAAACTCTGCTGTAATGGGCAACATCCCACATCTCTTCAAGCGAGCCTCCGACTATAAAGGCCGAATTAACAGCTCTGCTTCACACGTTTCTTTCACTCACCCACACGCCTTGACTTTCTCTCTACCCCTTCTTGTCTGGCCTACTGAGTTTTGAAATCTTATCTCCTGGGGTCTCCTCTCCTTTCCCTCCCTTCCTCCCTGCCCCTCCCCTCTCTTTCTCCCCTCCTAAACTATGCACCTGAACGAAACACTCAAATCCCTTCAATGGGAAGCATAAACCATGCTCATTAGCCCAGGCTAGTGTGATCAGCAGAGACCCTAATCCTTCCACCATCAAATGGAAAGCCTTCCTTAGTTGTTCTGGGGGTGATGTCAATTCTTATTCATGGGCCCTTGAGCTGTAGGGCAGCTTCTAGTCAGGGCAAAATAAAACTGGCTAACCCAAGTGCTAGCAAAGGGGATGACAGGAACAGTGAGGCAGTGACTTGGGGTGGGGGAGGACAGCCTGGGCATAAGGATTGTGGTGCACAGCTATAGCCTCCTTGTTTTGGCCCCCCCCTGCCTTTCCCCCTATCATCAGCATACAGCATGTGGAAGGTTAACTTACAGTGGCATTTACAGTATGCAGCCCAGATGTTGCTGCCACTCTCCGATTGGCCCACAGACAATTAGTTCCGTTAGTGATAAAGGTTTTACGTGGAAATGTTGGGGGGAGGTACACAGTGAGTCAAGAAGAGGCCTGGGGTTACCCAAAGGCCAGCTATAACCCCAGATAGCTCATCTTACACTTCTGCGTGTTTCTGTTTGAGAACAGGGAGAAAATCCATCCTCCAGGGTTGGAAATGTCATTTTTTGTTTGCCAGGTGCCCCTTAGCATTGCAATGTGAGCAGGGCCTGGAAATGATCCCTGGGCCCCCTGGGGTTGAAGAGGAGGGGGAGAGGAAATGCTATGTGGGGCCTATTAACTCTCAGGCAGGTGAAGAGGCAGCCAGCACTGTTTGGGTGCAGACAGATGTAGGGCAGCAGCAGGCAAGCAGAAATAATAGAGACTGGGTAAATTAATATTAGGGGCTAAGGCATTTGGGTCCAATCACTAAAGTGTGGCCATGTTACAGATCCTCTCATCACCCATCATCTTTCCAACTAGGGCTAGGATGTGTGCTCTGATGGATGGAAATTGCCAGATATTTTCTATTATATTCCCAACCTCTAAAGTCCTACAGGTTTTCTCCATTTTAACTACATTTCTTCTCAAGGAGATAGTGAAGAGCAAAGCCCTAGACGTGGAGTCAGGAAGCAGGGGGTTGTGGGCTGGCTCAGTTGTTTATGAGCCATGTTATCTTGAACATCTGGTCCTTAGTTTCCTCATCTGTAAAATGGAGATAATAATATTTATGCTACACACCCCGTAGGGCTATTGTGCAGATAATGTGTAATAATGTATGTAAATGAGATAACATATGTAAGGTGTCACAGGGAAGTCCTGCCATATAAATCTAATATAGCCTAATGTTGGTGAAATCTGATTCCATGGAGAGGAAATAGGGAGACTGTCATTCTCTGGTATTCATTCCTCTACCCTTACCTCTTCATTAGATACACTCAGGAATATCATTGGGAATGGTTTTGAATTCAAGTCCTGATCTTCAAGCGTCCCCATTGAGTGAGAATGAGTTTTGTTACCTAAATAAGACAGCAGGAATAGATTTGTCAACTTAGTGCAACCAACTCCATTTTAAGGCTCCATTTTATGATTGAGCTGTTTTGAATAAGTTGTTTTTCAATAATAAGATAAACACAGTAATTTTCACTCCACTCCACTATTTGTAGCACCGGTAGAGCTGTGTTTGTTTCTAGTATTCTTCACCCTGCCTTTCAGTGTTTCTTCCATCCTCATGTATTTATTGGATTGGCCGTCCAGCCTTCTTCTCCCCCTCCTCCCCACAGTTACCCCATACCCACATAATGGGGACATACCCCCCCATATCGGTAAGTAAAGGGGATATCTACTCCAAGCAGGTGAAGACTTCCCTCAGTGGAATGGGAGGATAGGAACAATTTATTCCAATGGCCATAAAGGCAGGTGAAGCAGGTGCCAAGGAGCAACTAGGGCTTGGTCAGACATTGAAGATGCCAAGGTCATCTACTGCATCTCTACCATTGCCAATTGTCCTGACTTTTGTCTTGCCACTGGGCTTCGATGACTCTGGGAGAGAGAGTTAAGGTGATGACTTTGTGCACCTCTGCCTCACTTAAATCCAATTCATGCTTGAATCAAGATATCACCCTGTCATGTCATTAGTCTGAAAATGAAGGACAAACAACAACACCATGTTGGATATCTTCTCTTCACTCCCCTCATTTCAGACTGTAGCTGTCCTCTGTCCATCCCATCAGGTCCTTGCTAGCTAGGTAATCAACCGAGCTACCTCAAGTCAAGGTGTTAAGATTTGACTCAAAGGGTTAGAGGGACTGATGGTGAAAATTTCAGAAATTAAGCAGGATGCTATCAGGACATTTTTTTGGAAAGGGGCAGAGAGGAGCTGACTTTTAGCCCCAGTTAAAGCCAACTCACAGGGCACAGCCTGTGACTTCTCTGCCTAGCCGACCAGGACCTTCATGGTGTGGCATTTATAGACACAAGACTTTTCTGACAAAAGCATAAAGAAAAATCTGAAATCAGAAAACACAAGCTCCTGCCCACAAAACATTAAGCAAGAAGGGGCCATGTCGAACAGTGGAAAGAACTACTATGATGGAGAATCAAGAGACTGCTTCTCTTCCTGGCTTTACCACTTAGTTGCTGGGAGACCTTGGCAAAAATCACTTTCTGACTCGGAGCCTTTTTCCTCATTTGTAACATAAAGGGGTTGGACTAACAGATCTGTAGTGTCTAAAACTATTCAAGTGAGGAAGAAACATTTGGGTGGCATTTATGCCTCCTTCACATCACGGAGACACCCTGGAATCCAGCAGCTGCTGTGTGACCTCACTTAGCAATCCTAGTGAGCTTCTGGTGAAGTACAGGCTGCCGGCCGATGGGACACCCAAACAATCGGCCAATTCAACAAAAGACCACCTAGCCCCTCCCTGACCAATTCGGTGAAAAAGTGATCGAAGAAGCAACCCCCCAAACCAAATATAAACTGGTTGCCCTGTTGTTAGAACTAGAAAAGATCTAACAGGTCTCATGTTATGCATGAAGTAACAGAGGCTCACAAATATTAGTAATAATAATACTAGCAGGAGTATTTCAGGGATCTGGGCTTTCCTCAGGGTAATTATTCCTTCCACCTGTGCAGATTTCCACCTACCTACTGCTTAGCTGGTCTTCAAGAGTTGTTGAAAAAATTTATCACCCTCAGACCAACCTGATGATAATTCTCTAGAAACACAGCAATCATTTATTAATTATCTATAGTGTGCCAGGCACTGGGAATTTTTTTTTAATGTTTTCATTAATGTATGAAGCCCTGAGCGAAAGACTCTGTTTATCAAGGCAGAGCAATGTCTTCTGGTCTTGGAGGAGTGCCTGAAGAGCAAATGACTTGCTCAAGGTCACATAGTCAGTATGTATCAGAAGTGGGACTTTACCCCAGATCTTCCTTACCCTGAGGACAGCTTTCCAACCTACTAGCCTTATTGCTTCTAATTATTGGGGGTATAAAGAAGCTTAAATTCTAACTGAGAATCAATCAATCAATCAAAGAACATTTATTAAGTGTGTACTATGTCCTAGGCACTGATCCAGGAACGGGGGATACAAATACAAAGAATGAAATAATCCCTACCCTCACAGAGCTTATATTCTAATGGTGAAGCTAGAGCCTGCCAGCGTTTGGGCTATTATCAGTTGTCTGATTCCCTGGCATGCCTCTTCTCACGAGGAAGATAAAAGTTTCCAGTCAGACCTAGAGTCTGCTCCTCTGCCCTATACTCAAAGCTTTTCCAGGTTGATAACTGCCTGAGCACACCCAGCCTTTGAGAATCCAAGGTCACTTCTTTCACCATGGGAAAGAGTTTGAGAAGGACTTTGGTGGAGACAAGATATAGCTCACATTTATCTAGTGGTTCATGATACGTTTTCCTCCTGTGCCCAGCTGGTTGACGCAGGGCTGAGATTCAAACACAAGGCTTATGACTCCAAGGCCATAACCCTTTCAACTGAATCAAGGTACAATGTTTTGGTGGCAGAAATGGATGTATTGAAGTATTTGGGTGAAACAACTCATTGTTTTTCTTACTGCCTATTTTGACTTCATTATAGGCAGTCAGAGGGTCTTAGAATCATCAGCTAGTAGGGACCTTAGCTAGTCCAGCCACCTCATCTTTAAAAAAAAATCAACCAAATTTCGTGTTATCTCCCTCCCACCCGCAACACTGACAATAGAATAAAATAAAGAAAAAAGAAAAGCCTTGTAATACACATGTGTAAGTTAAGCAAAACAAACCCCTGCATTAGCCCTACCTAAAAAATAAATGTCTCATTCTTCTTGCTGAGTCCATCAATTCTATATCAGGAATTGAGTGTAATATTTCATCGCTTATCCTCTGAAATCATGGTTGTTCATTGTATTGATCAGAGTTCTTACAGCTTTTAAAACCAACCCCGTCATCTTACAGGTGTGGAAACTGAAGCCCTGAGAAGTTAGGTGATACGTCCTAGATCAAACAAGGAGTAAATTGGGATCTGAACTCAGGTCCTGTGGCTCCAAATTCAGTAATCTTTTCACTGTACCACACTTCTCCAATTGGTTAGAAAAAAGGGAGAGGTTGACAAAATCAAAATCAAAGACTTTCAAAAATTATCTAGAACTGAATTACTTTGCTTTAAAATGAATTTTGTCCAATGAATTGAGCATTTGGGATTCCTTAGGGATTGCAGCCCATCCTGCAGGATTTTCTTCTGGAAGACTGCCTCTGTTCAGTCCTGCAGATGTCAGGGTGGAGCACAGGGGTGCCATCTACCACTCTCCTTCTTAGTATAAATGATGACAATCAAAGCTTTGTTCTCTTCCCTAGCACCTCCCCCCTCCCTCCCCCAACACTTCTCACAGCCTCTGCAGACATTGGGTGGTCAGAAGAGGTTTAAAATGTCAAACACATTTTACAGCCCCTGTTTTTCAAATGAGAGGGAGGCCCCTTAGCTCAATTTACAGTGATCACAGTTATGTCTTTAAGAGGCTTGCTATGAAAAGCTTCTGGGACAATAGCCTGGTATTTATTTATTTCCACCCATGCTGAAAATATTGAATATACTTGAATATAGAGTTAATGATCTTCTAAGAGAGGGGGCATTGGGATTTTTCAGAGCAATCATCTGAGGCACCCAAGACAGGGAATATTAATATGTTTCTAAGGACAGTGTCAAAGCAAAGATGACCAAGTGGGAGGTCAGGCAGTGATGCCCAGACTCCTGCTGTAAGCCATTGAGTCAGTGATGACCTTCTATGACCTTCTAAAACACTCAGAAAATCATGCACTTATGCCGGTCCTCACAAGCACAGTGAAATAGATTAATTGGGGCCAGGAAACACGTGGCCCTGAAGTCATTTAAGGCTGTTTGTGCTATCTAGATAATTGTCGTCCTTTCCTACTTCACGCATGTGGATAGAGACCAGTTTTATGCTGTGCTAACACAACCTTAAAAGCGTTGATTTCAACACAGGGAAAATGTCATGCTTTAAAAGTAGTGTAATGGGTTGTAGACCCATGAAGTAAGATGGACCAGAGGCAGAATATTTACTTTTATCACGTCTACATGAAGAACAGGCCTGGACTGCCTCAAGTAACCAGTCTCTTCTGCCAAACAACCTTTTGACTTTCTCTCTGTCTCTGTCTCTCTTTGTCTCTTTCTCTCTGTCGTTGTCTCTTTATCTCCGTCTGTCTCTGTCTCTCTCTCTCTGTCCTGTCTCTTCAGCCAGAATAGCCAGTTATTTTAGTATTATGTAGTATTTTCCTGGAAAATTTCATTCATTCATCCATTCGTCATTCATTCAATTAATATCTGTTGAATACTTTTTTAGGGGCAGCTAGGTGGTACAATGCTGGGGCTGGAGTCATGACCTCAGATACTTACTAGCTGTGTGACCCTGGGCAAGTCACTTAACTCTGTTTGCCCCCAGTTTCCTCATCTGTAAAATG
This sequence comes from Phascolarctos cinereus, assembly GCF_003287225.1. Taxonomy (NCBI): domain Eukaryota; kingdom Metazoa; phylum Chordata; class Mammalia; order Diprotodontia; family Phascolarctidae; genus Phascolarctos; species Phascolarctos cinereus. Next base: position 97,247,964 of record NW_027555736.1, on the reverse strand, counting down.
AACTGGAGATGGAAATGCCAAACACTCCAATATCTTTGCCAAGAAAACCTTAAATGGGGTCCCAAAGAGTTGCACACACTGAACGGCAATGGAATGCTTTTTGGTCCACATCTGTTTCATGGGTTTGGGGAACTTTCAGTATGAAAAATTCCCCCACCAACATAACTTGGCAACTTCTCTGAAATTTATAGTCTTAGAGAGTCACCCAAGAGGTCAACGGACTTGCCCAAAGCCCCCAAGCTCCTTTGTACCAATTAAGGCTTTCTTATTCCAAAGCTGGCCTTTTAACCACTACTCTATTCTGTCCTCTCTAAGCACCCATTAGTCAATGTGATGAGCATTTATTAAATATCTATTGTTTGCAGAGCATTGTGCTAGGCACTTAGTAAGGTATAAACAATATTAAGTGCTGTACTTCTAGGTATCTGGGGAGAGTGAAAGGCAAATATGATACAGTCACTGCCCTCAAGGAGCTTACAAGGACTATGTGGTGTTTTTCAGAAATAACTTCTCTCTCATTTCCCTCTTACTTTCCTCTGTTTCTCTCTTCTCTTTCTCCTTTCCCTTTCTCTTCTCTCTTTCTTTCTCTTCTTGCTCTTCTCCCCCTCTCTCTTCCTTGCATCTTACTCAAAGCATACATAATCTTCATTCTCATCTTTTCTCCACCAAGTCCTACACAATGCATTTCCCTTGGGACCTTTCCTACTCAGGTAACTCAGATCTCATCAGGACAGGGCTGTGGTTAAGAGCTCTGATACTGGGATCCTCATATCTGACAATAGCAAAGAAATGGTTATCTATGAAATGCACCCATTTTGGATTATTGGAGACCCCAAGCACACCCAGAAAGGTGCCATTTTGTCTCCTCTTATAGGAGCAATAGAAGCAGTATACTGAGGCTTCAGAAACAGATCCCTCAATTCTCACGGTCACTTTGTTTCCTGTAGGTAAATCCAGACACAGGCTTACCTCCATTGATTTCTGTGGGTTTCCCCAGTCCTCTTGCTTTTGTTTTATCTAGGCTAGCCAAGCCCACCACTGGCATGACCTCCTATAATAGAGAGTTGACACTCTTCAGCTAAGTAGATACATCTGATGTTTAACTTCCTTTTTCTCCTAGGTGCCCCTAAATCCCCACTGCTGTATCTCTTTCAGGGGAGATTCTTAGGGCACTGTCATTTCTGAATTGCTGGCAAATAAATTTAAAATTCTTGATAGCAATGCTTTACTTTTAAATATAAAACCAGTGCTTTTCAAAAGCCCCCTGAAGTGCCAAGAACATGCTCTGACTATAGAGATGGAAACATTTTATCCCAGCAATTCTTAAACAGAGAAACACCCAATTGATTCAGCAGCAGAAGTGTGAAATCATTTACACATTGAACAGCCAAGCAAGGCCATAATGCCGCTGTTCCTAAAGTGCCCAAGCCTGAAAACAAGCTCAGCTTGCTATTTATAATAATTTCCCACCCTCTCAATAGGCAAACACCGCATTTGTCAAAATCTTATGCTGATGCTTTCAGATTTAGTTCATTAGTTCTCATTGTGCTGGTGGGGAAGGGCACCAAACAGCCTCCCAGACTTTATATTAATTGTATGTCAGCAACCCTGTAGAAATGCACACTTCAGCTGCCAGATCCTTACATCCAAAATGTCTTGGGGATCCACAGCCAAGCCATTGACTAGCAGGTTTGGTTCATGCCTCTAATTTTTTTTTTTGCCACCCTCTGGACTGAAATCATAGAAACCTAGACTAATATTAGAAGCGGGAAGGAACTTATGGGTCATCTAGCTTAACCTCATCATTTTGCAGATGAGGAAACTGAGGCCTAGATAGATGAAATCACCTGCCCAATGTTACTCAGCAAAGTTGATTAGCTCCAAAGGGAGAGAGAATGGGTCAATAAGAACCAGAGCACCATTTGGTGCTTTCTTGAAGGAAGTGGCCCATGGGCCATGGAATATTTTGGCTGGGTAAGAGGCTCTGTGAAATATTTACATTGTACCCCTTCTTCCATGCCCCCCAAATCGCAGAAACATAGAATGCTAGAGCTAGATGGGGCTTGAAAAAATCCTATGATGGAGAGAGAAACTGAAGCCCAGAGTCTAACTGATTTGCCCAACGTCACATAGCTAATGGGTAGCCTGTCTCACCTGACTTAGACTGAAGCCAAGAACAGGGGTTGGGCCAGAAGGGAGAGGAAGTCTTGCCACTGTTTTCTTTCAATGAGTCCTGACACTTAAGTCAAGAGGGCTTGTGGAAAACACACACAAAAAAAGTCCCTAAGCAGAGGAGACAATGTCTAAGGGGCTTGTTTACAAAGTGGAGTGGGGAAGACATGAACCAGATAACAATTTCTAAGCCCTGGCAGGGAAATCAGTGAGATTAGTAAACTGATAGGCACATTAGAATACGCAGCTAGATGCCTCAGTGGATAGAGTGACAGGCCTGGAGTCAGGAAGACCTGAGTTCAAATGTGACCTCAAACAGTTACTAGATGTGTGACTTTGACAAATCATTTAACCCCTGTTTGTCTCATTTTCTTCATCTGTAAAATGAGCTGGAGAAGGAAATGGCAAACCACTCGAGTATCTTTGCCAAGAGTCACGAAGAGTTGGATATGACTGAATGATTGAACAACAAGAAAACCATTAAAACAGGGCTGCCTGGCTTCCATACCCAAACAGTCACTTATTTTGCTCAGTGATTAGAGTGCCCCTATTAAGACCAGAACATGAGACTGTCTCTGCTTCCACATGGCTTCCACTCTTCTTTCTTCCAAATGGAAGGGAACTATATTTCTAGAGAAGGCATGGGCACTGGAATGCCAGCTCCTCTGACATCTAATCTCATGTTCTTTCTGCTATATCCCACTGCATCTCAAACAAAGAACATTTAGTGGAGTTTCTCACCTGGACAAAGAGCCATTACTATGGATCCATTTTCTCTCCTTCATTCACTAATCCATGCATTCATTCAGTCAACAATGATTCACTAAGTGACACTAGTTGCTTGAGGGGTAGGAGATCAGAATCAGAGAAAACATGGACCCTCTTCTCATGGTACTTAGAGTTTAATAAGGGACGAAGACACAAAGAAAGACAATTTCAATTTATAGTATCATATGGTAAGTTCATTGGAAGTCTACAAAGTGCCAAAGGTCTGTGGGAAGCCCGGGGCTGCTTTCTCAATGAGATTAACATGAGGATGGAAATACACTTTAATAGTCAAAAAATTTTATACCATCATTTGATACTTTAAGAGCCAAAAAGGTGTAACCCTATCCTTTAATATTTCACAGGGTGGGCTAGAACTTGGTCCATCTGGATGGTTGTGGGGGCCCTAATAGCTCACATTTTTATAGTACTTCAAGGTTTTATAAATATATATTTATATTTATAAAAGATATTTATATATATTATATATAAATATAAAAATTATAATAATGATAACAGTAACAACAACATTAATAGCAGCTAGCATAAGTATAGAGCTTTAGTTTGCATAGCTCTCTTTACATTTGTTATCTCATTTAATATTCACAACTCTATGAGATAGATGCTAGTATTATATCTCCATTTTACACATTAGGAGACTAAGGTCAGGTGAGCACAGAGTCCAAGACAGTATTTGAACTCACGTCTTCTTGACTCCAAGTCCATCACTATCCACTATACCTCTCTACAGAGAATACCTTTGTGTTTGCAATCTCAAAGCCCATTATCTGTCCTGATCAGACTCCCAAGCTCCCTTTTTCATCACTCCCTGCCCACTTTGATGATCATTTTTATGATGGGCACACAAAGGAACAGACAGCTTCATGCTAATGAGCCCATGGCACTGGGCATAGAAATCAGAACACCATTTTAGAATACTAAAACAAGGCATGTTTCCAAATGTCTTAGAAATTTCCCCAACTCCCTACCAATTCGTGCCTGTGCAGCTGCTTTCCCCTTCCTTCAGCTGTAATGAGGACAGGTCCTTATCAGTTTGAGTGCAAGCTGCCTTAATTAGACCCAGATACTCTATCTTTAGTTCAGTCTCACATCAAGGCTGGAGTTATAATTGCAGGTGACGCATTTGTGAGTCTCATTGTCGTGAAGAACAGGGCTGCCAGCAGGCTATCCTCCTGGTTCCGGGATTATTGAAAAGCAATTTGTAGGGTAGGTCTATAGGGGAAGAGGAGTTCACCTTACTCTGCCTGGAAAAAACTACAGTAGTGATAGGTTGAGGTCTTAGAAACAGAACGTGTTTAACAAGGGACATGTTAAAAAAAAAAGTTAATCATATTAATTTAGCAACAGACGTCAACAGCTGCATATCGAATGCACATCTGGTAGAGACAACTTTTCACCCTTGTGACCGGTGGCTGTTACAAAGGGCTGCTTTGGTACGTGGGGGGGATATTACTACTTATTCAGAGCTGTATATGGGTCTGAGGATTGGTTTGACAGGCTCAGGATGGGTTATCAGCCCAGCTCAGGTTGGTCGACATGATCTCCCCAGGCATCCACCTGAAGTCTTCCTGATTTTCTGGAGAAGGAGGTTTGAGGCTATGCAAATTGTTTATCAAGAGTACCTTAATTTCATTGCAAGGTCAAAGTCAAAGATTGTGTGGAGTGCCCTCCCCTGTGACAACATATGCTGTTGCCTATTCCTCAGTTTCCCTAACAAAAACAGAATGTTTCTCTTACATTTTAAAAAGTTGTCAGATGGAAAAGGGAGTAGACAGATTCTGTTTGGTCTCAAAGAGTAGAATTAGGACCAATAAGTGAAAGTTAGACAGAAATAGATTTTGTCTCAAAATAAGGAAAAAACTTCCTAGATGAGAACTCTCCAAAAGTGGGTGGTTCTAATCGTTTAAGATCCCGCCATTGAGAGGTAGTGATTTCCTATCACTTAGAAATGTTCTAACCGATCTTTTGCCCAGATGTAGTGGAAAGGATTCTTGCTTCAAGGAGATGTTGTATCAGGTAAACTCTGGGTCGCCCAGAGTCTATGATTATGTGATCATATTCTTCCAAAGACTTTTGAGCAAGGTGAATAAAAACCAATGTCTGAAAGACCAGGAGGGACCCATTCGAGATTTACAAAAAGAGCACTTTTCCAAATCACAAGGTCTAAAAAATTCTGAGCAGAGCAACGTTATGATGTACTATTAATAATGTCAATCTATCCATTTCCTGTATGAATGTCTTCACAATTTTTTTCTTTTCTTTCTCCTCTCCTTTTATCTTTCTCTTCTCTTCTCCTCCCTCCCTCTCTCATTCTGTCTCTCTGTCTCTCTGTTCTCTGTTTCTCTCTCATTATGCTTATCTTAGAAGAAAGTATTGTAATGAGTGAAAGATATGGTCAAAATGCATGGTTCGTAGATGTTTCCCTGAGTTTTTGGTTAGCCATAAGTAGGACTAAGCAAGATCATTGCGGTTTTTCCCCTGACCTGATTTGAAATATTTTGTGCTAAATTAGGAACTATGAGTCAGATCTCCCAGAAAATGTTCAGAAATGCATAACAGGAAACAATGAAGAAGATAGATTTCTATAGCTTCCCTTCACCCCCACTCCTATACATTCACAATGGTTCTAAAAAACAAGAGGTCTTCAAAGGGGATAGTACCACCCACTTGAACAATTGGGTTTAGTAGAAGTCAGTTTTATTTAGTTCAGTAGAAAAGAAAAAGCTGACAAACTGGTCCAGCAACAATCAAGTTCAGATGGCTGCATTTTCTACTGCCCCACTAATTGGCATCGTACTGACACAGCATGGATGCTTTTGACTGTTCGATCGAGATGAATCTCTTGTTCAGTGAAATTGTCCCATTTTCAAAGACTTTAGGATTGGGGAGAGGTAAGGCCATTTAGGCATCAAGGACATACAATCCACCCCCACCACACTATTGCTAACCACATCCACTTGCCAATCAAATTAGTTCATATAATTTAAATTACTTTCCTGCCGTATCCAAGGGCAGAAAGCCATTGGGCAGAACGATGATGACCAGTGAAATTTCAATATTAAAAAATTAACCTTTTAAAAAAAATTTATTGGAAATGCAGTTGGTTCCAGTGGGCTTAGACGCTGGACCATACGTATGTGAAAAAAAACCGGAAATAGATGCCCAAGGGACTTCATGACTTGGGACTTGGGAAAAAAATACTCTCCCCTACTGCAGCCTAGGAAGCCAAGTGTCTTTCTGAACATTGCAAATATGCTTGGCTCCACCAGGGATTCTCTATGAACATCAGCTTTGGCAGCAGCTCCTTGTTCATTCTTCGGTCCATCAGGCCAAAGGGAAAGATAGTCAAAGTGGGATGGAGTTGGGTGAGTAAGGGTCACCTGGGAATAACATTGAGAATTCAGTGGAATGACTAGGCTGGTGTTTTCTGACCATGCCCTTAGTTTAGAGAGTTCAACCAGCACTTAATGAACAGCTCTAATTATTTCAGTGTATTGTGGTGAAGTGGCTAGCACACTGGGGTTCAGAGTCAGGAAGACCTCGGTTCAAATCCCTTCTCTGGGGCATATTGTTTATGTGGCCCTAGGGAAGTTACTTAACCTCTCAGTGCTTCCCAGTGACTCTCTTACACTTTAAGTTGCAAAATAGTTGCCAGTTGGCACCAACAGGAAATATTTTCTCACCTAGAATTCTCTATACCCGTGAAATCGTAGGAATAAGCCAAAAAAAAAGTGGAGATAAAGAAAAAATGAATAATCTCTGCCCCTAAGGAACTTAATTAGGGGGAAAATGTGTCCCTAGACAAGTAAATACAAAATATATCCTAAGTAGTTTCAGAGAGTTGTACTAATGATGCGGAGAATCAGTAAAGGCTTCCTGTCGGAGGTGCCTTTTAAATGGGGCCTTGAAGAGTACTAGGGATTCCAAGAAGCAGAGGCAGGGAGAAGATAGAGACTGGAGATGGAACATCATGTAGAAGGACCAGCAAATAGGCCAGTTTGACTTCAGACGTTTCCTGGTGGTTGTCCCTGCTACCACTGCACTGTAAGTACACCAAGGCATTTGGGGATGGCCAAGTCTGGGTGGAAAGATTTCTCACGACCCCTGTGAGGTGTCTGGTGAGACATGAAGAAGCCAATGAAGATTTCAGTGTGTCCATAGCAGCAAGAGGTACCTCGTATCATCAGAGTGCTTTCTTATGTCGCCTCAGTGTAATGGCAAGGGAAGACAAGGATCTAGCCAACGTCCTCTAGTATAATAACCCATAAAAACCATTGCTGGCTGACCCAATGACTCCAGAGAATTTGCACCACCAGTGATCTCCTCCCCTCATTTTTATGTGCCCCATGGCTATTTCTGGGACTCAACTAATCCAAAATTCCCGTAAGGTCTTGGCTCTTCTTCCCACGTCCATCTGTATCCTCCTGGCTACAGCTTGCCTCCTCATTTTTGATGAGCACTTCTAGTTATGAAGATCTGGTTCTGTGGAAAGAATGCTTTGTGTATCAGAGGACCTGTATGACCTCGGGCAAATAATTTAATTTTTCTGGACTCAGTTTCCTAAAAAAGAGTGTTAGACCAGATGACCACTGAAGTCCCTGGGATGATGTTTGAATTCCTTAGCGTTACAGTCAGCACCCTTCATTGTTTGGCTGTACCCTCCCATTTGAGCCTCAGCTCCTACCCCTCTCTATAAATAGCCAACCAGGCTACTATTTTCCCTCTGAAACTTTTCTGTGTCTGTGCTTTTGCTCATAATTGGCCCCTTCCTGTGAAATATCATCCTTCCTTCTCTTCTTTCCTTCCCAAATCCTACCCAGCTTGAAGGTCCAGCCTCCATTCTTCCTTCTTCCCAGACAACAGCAGCCAAATAGCCGAGCATGGGACTAAGAGTGGACAGGGGCCAAACAGACAAAGGGTTGTGATTTTACCATGTGGTTTTCCCATGGTCAATTCCTGACCTTCTCAGGGCCAATTTTAAGAAACTCCACTGTTGGGGTAGTTCCCTGACTATCTCTAGTAATCCCTCTTCTTTTTATTTTCCCTTGGGTCCATAGCCCTGTGTCTTCTCCCAATAGTTGAGAGAAAGAGGAAAAGGAAGAAGGGGAAGGACAGAAAGAGTAAAGCAAAGCAGTGAGCTAAGCACCAAGGTCAGGGTGGAGGCAAGTTCAAGCCTCATTTTTTTTTAAAAGAGAATCGTCCTGGATCTCAAGAACCTGGTGTCGCCTGGGGCCTGATCCCTTGTTTCTCATGAATATTGTGCTAAAGTCACCCTACTGAAAATGCATGCTATATAAAGGATTGGTTTCACATCGGTGCCTGACTGAGAGGCTGAACTCCTGTGAACCCCAGATGTTCAAGGCCGGGTTTTGCCTCATGGGTGGGGGATAAGGGAAGGAGTATGTAATGTCCTGGCTAGCATGAACAACCCACAGGATCCAAGCCAATCCTTTAACTCATCCCATGTGCTGTAGGAAGAACACCCTTCCCAAGCCGGTCAGTTCTGTTGAACTTGTGTGGTAGCAACGCAAAGAGAGACCAGAGCCCCTCACCATCAGAACTAAAGTCGGTTTTCCAGTAACAAAAAAAAAGTGTCTGGTTTAAAAAAAAAAAAACCAAAACACAAATACCTTGTGCTGTTCTTCCCCTCCCCCTCTAATGCATCAAGTGGGAGCAGCTATCTGTTCCAGGGAATGCCTCGAGCAGAACTGACGCTGGGCTCAGTGATTATCTCAGATTTTCCCAAAGACAAGCCACATCCCAGAAGATTCACAGGACTCTGTCACTACCATGTAACCTTGGATAAATAAGTGTCTGAGACTTTCTGAGCCTTAATTTTGTCATCTGCAAAATGGGAGAGGAGTACCAGAGTGACCACTTCCCAGAATGCTTGTGAAAATAAGATGACATTTCCAATCTGAAAATACTTTGAGGATTTATAAGCACTATACACATTTTTAAAAATTTTACCAGACCTGTGATTTCATCAATGTAGGGAATTTACTGGGAAGAACTTTCTCTCCCAAGGCAGATGAGTACCTACTGTTACTTTGAGAACGCCTGGGTCACTAATTTAAAAGAGTGCCCAGACCACTGGGGAGTTCAGTGACCAGCCCAAGTTTGCACAGCCAGAATGTACTACAGGTGGGACTTGAACCCAGGTACTGCTAAATCAGAGGCCAGCTCACTGCTTCTCTATTCAGAAATAAATGGTTATTATGAGCCTTTGATTAATATACAATTTGGAGTTATAGTCCCAGAGTTATTATTCCCTAATCTTTCTCTTCTCTTAATTCTGATATTTTACAAAGACATTGTATATGTGTTTGTACTATTTTCTGAATGGATCATCCAATCCTTTAGGTGGGATTCCTCAAATTTTCTGGGAGGAAGAGCTGTTTTTCCTGAAACCACTCAGGTAAAGGAGGATAAGAGGGCATTGACAATGCAGTCATTGAGGGTGTATGTATTGGGTGAGGGTATATTGACAAAGAAGGCCTTGGGCAGAACTGGGAAGTCCAGAACTCTACTGCCTCTCGTGTTTCTTTTACTATTGGGAATCATGGAGGTCCTAAAAGCTGGACCTGCAGAAGAGGTTATCTGTTTAAAGAACCACTAGATACAGCTTTGAGATCTAATAGTTGGGGACCTCTGCTAGAGATTGGAAAAGGATTTCAGAAAATTGAGTATTTAGAACTAGCAGTATTGGAGTAGGGGCTTCCTCTAAGACTGCTCCCTAATCCTCCTTCTGAATTTTAAATATCTCTCTCCCATGACCATGGCTAATGACCCAGTGCAAGAAACCCAGACCTCACCATGTCCAGATGTCAGACTTTGTTTTAGCCTTCTTGAGGCTCAGAGGGCAAATGGCTCGGCCTCTGTTTTTTGAGGGGCCTTGGAAGCAGATGGGTCACATGGCTGTTCAATGCCAGCCCACAGGCCTAGGGGCAAGTGGTTGTGGTTACACTGAGTCACTTATAGCTCTGTGTGTGTGTGTGTGTGTGTGTGTGTGACTAAGACAACAGAGAGATAGAGTCAGAGACAGAAAGATGGGAGAGGAGGGGTTGAGAGAGAGAGAGAGAGAGAGAGAGAGAGAGAGAGAGAGAGGAGAAATCAGCTTTTGAGAGTGTAGCCAGGCAGTGAGCTTTTGGCCCAGACTTTAAGAAGCATGCATTCTATAACCCTGAGAGACTCAACCTGTAACAAACAGCTGTAAATTCTTCCATTCTTGGTATTTCTTCCAAAGGTCAGGAGTTTTAACAGTTTGTTCAGTGGAGGAGGAGGAACCCGGTGCCTTTGTACTGTTCAATAGAAGAAGCAGTTCTCCTCAGCCTGGAAGCTGGCATTGACATGATGCCGTGCGGAAGGTGTTCCTTTGATGGGCAGGGCCCCAAGACCCTGTGGAGGGCAGCAGGAGTGGATAGCAGGTTCCACTTAGCTCACTTTGGCTGAAGAAGACCAAGCAGAGCCTGTCAGTCTGGGGTCCTGTGGCCGACTTTTTCGTGATGATTTCAGATTGAGACAGGGCTTTGTTCTAGAGTAATTGCCTATGGCGATGGCCTGCTGGAGTGAGGCTTGGCCAAGAGACAGAACGCACACGTGTCTGGCCAGTGAACATGTGTGGGAACTAGGACTGTCTCGGTTTCAGGGGAGGGGAACTGTGGGTAGGCTCAGAGGATATCAAGCAGCTCAGACCCCAATTCAATTCAACAATTATTCATTGAGTACCTACTGGGACTCATTGGATCATAGATTTAGAGTCTTATGCAAGGCATTATAGGATACAGAAGTATAAGCTATGGTTCCTGCCCTTCAATGAGTGAATATAAATACATATTAATCATATTTATTAAGATCATATTTATAATAGCAAGTTATATTGTATAGTACTTTATAGTTTACAAAGCACTTTCACAGAGAACCACAGAGCATTAAAAAACTAGAAGAAAGCCTAGGAGATCGTGTAGTCAAACATCCTCACTTAACAGATTAGGAAAGATAAGGTTCAGAGATGAACAGATGCCTTTATTCTTTCATTTATAAGAACCTACTGGTTCCTGGAAATGTGCTAGGCACTAGGGATACAGAGGCAAAAATAAACAGTCCCTTCCCAGAAAGAGCTTACATTCTGGTAGCAGAAAAAAAAACAAAACATATGACAGAGAAGTAAAAGCAGAGTTTATTCAGTCATTTTGTGGGGGTGGGGAAGGGCACTAGTCATGGTGGAATCATGTTAGATCAGGTGTGGAGGAAGTGACCTGGGATTGAGTATGGAAGGAAGCTAAGGATTCTAAGAGGCAGAAATAAAGAGAAAATACATTCCAGGAATAAGGGAACAGCTTATGTAAAGGATCGTAGGTTTAAAGGTGGAAGGGGCCTTACAGGTCATTTGTTCAACTCCCTCATTTTACAGAAGAGTGCCTTGACTCCCAGGGAGGTTACGGGTTACCTAAGGTAGGTAGTAAAGCACAGAGACACGATTTGAACCTCGGTCTTCTGATTTCAAATCTAGCATTCTTTCCACTGCACCACACCGCTCAGAAATAGAATGAGATATACAGAGACCAGCAAGTAGTCAAGTTACGCTGGTACTTGGAGTATACAAAAAGGAATAACATAGAAAGGTGGTCTGGAGCCAGAGAGTGAAGGTCTTTAAAGACCAAACATTTGATGCAGAACTATGACAGCATATGACGGTGTCCGAGTAGATCCAGTAGGCTCTCAGAGTTAGAAGAATGTACAGGAGGAAGAGATAGATCTCTGTGGACTGGAGTCGTTGCAGGAGGCTTCCTGCTACTGGGACTTGAAGGATGAGTAATATTGAGATGAGGAGAGGAGAGGAGGAAAGAGAGTATTCAAGGCAGGTCTACAAAAAAGGATAAAAGCGCTCATGGAGGAAAGCATATGGCCTTTCTTGGGCACAGTGGAACATTAACCAAGATGGAATGGAGGGTTGTATTTCAGCTCATACTGTCACACCAAGCTTGGGGTTATTAGAAAGGAGCATCACAAAGCAAGGCATCTTGCTGCTTCAGCATACAGTAAACTGCATTGTTTCCTAAGTCTCTTCATTAGAGTCTTTCCATGCAGAAGACTGGGGTGGCCAACCATACACTGATGGAGCACTGCTGGGATTCCTAGCATCCTGCCATTTTTTCTCTGCTGCAGAACCCAACCTGAGCCCGTAGGAAATGTCCATTAAATGCCTTGGGTGCCGTGATGAGAGCACTGCACAAGGGAGTGAGGAGACCTGCTTTCAGTCCCCAGTTTTGGCATTTGCTAATTGTGATTTTTGGAAAGCTGTTCAACTTCTATTAACGTCAGTTTCCTCACCTGTAAAGTGGCAATAGTAGTGCTTCTGCTACTTGCCTATGGGGTTATGTATTGGGAAGATGAAATGTATTCATGCATATCCATAATGTATCAATCAGAAAATACAAGTATAAAGTATACATCTATCTCTGCCACTAACTAGCTATATAACCTTGGACATTTTCCCTCTTGACTTCAGTGTGTTCACACATAAACTAGGAAGATGGGTCTGAACTATCTCTCAGGTCCCTTCCATTTTGGTTATTCTAGAGTTGCATATGTAGGTTCATATATTTGAAGGCGGAAGGAGCTGTGGAGGACATGAAATACAACTGTCTCCTCAGAAGAGGAAATTTAGACAGTCTAAATGACTTGCTGAGGATCTTACGGTCAGTAAGAGTCAGGATTTGAACCCACATCTTCTTGATTGCAAGTATACTTCCCCATCCACTATTCCATGCTCCCTCTTCATAACTTATTATGGCAAAGTATGAATTCAGTGTATCTTCAAACAGGACATGTGTACCAGCTGTGTAAAACCACCTGAACTGAAGCTACTGCCTTTTCCCCTTCCAAATCACAACATTGCATCCCTGCACCATTAGGATGGGAAGGAAGTTAATAGGAAACTGCCAGTCTCATGAAGCTCCTTGAGGAAAGGGGCTGTTTTCATTTTTGTCTAATAAATACTTGTTGAATTAAATTGAATTATTGAAAATGAAAAAGTAAAGGCAAGTGCTTCAGATCCAAGTGTTGTTTGAATTGAATTGAAAGCTCCTTGAGAGCAATCACTTTTAAATTTTTTAAAAAAAATTTTATGTATTTATTTTTTATCTCTCCTGTGCTTAGCACAAAGCCTGGCACAGCAGTGGGAGCTTAATAATTTTTAACTTGATTTGACTTGAATAAGGTAGGGGAAATAATGCTGGAAGTAAAAGTCTGGAGGTGGGATGTGCATGGGTTCCAGTGTGAGATTTATTTGAGAGACCTAACCAGTTCTCAAGACCCAAAATCCACTTTGAGCCCAATGAAAAAGCAGACTTTTTGTCCAGGTTCTCCAGGAGAAAATTAGCAGTTCTTGGTTGAATTACAGTTCAACAAAAAGCTAGCTATACTACTGGAAAATCATACCACTACCCACCCAGGGTGTACAGCTGAGAGTCCTCTCTCCTTTGGGTTTATTTTGAGTTCATCATCAAAAGAAATTTGTCTCTAAGAAAAATGGATAAAGTGGTCAGAGCCACCATAATATTCTAAGGTTCCAGCGTTTTACACTAAATCTGAATTCTTATTGTAGCTTAATTATAGTTCATACTTTAGTAGCACTTTATGACTAGAAGGCACTTTATTTTGATTATCTTATCTTTACAATAAGGTATTATGGCTATGCAACAGTTTATGTGAAAAAGATCTGGGAGTTATAGTGGACTGTGAGCTGAATATTACTCAATAATGTGACATGACAGACCAAAAAAAAAAACCAAACAAACAATCCCCTAACGTGACCTTAGGCTGTATTAATGAAAGCATGGGGTCCCAAACAAGAGGAGTGATACTGGTTGGATCACACCTGGAGTACTATATTAGTACTGGGTATTGTATCTTGGGGAGAACATAGTTAAACTAGGGAGAATCTGAAATGAACCAATCAGGGAAAATGAGAGACTTAAAAAATCTTGTCATATGAAGATTGGGTGAAGGAACTCCAGATATTTAACTGGGAGAATAGAAGACTTAGTAGGAACATGAAAGTTGTCTTTAAGTAGGTGAAGAACTTTCATGTTTAAACTTGTAAGAGAACTTGTAAGGCCAGTAAGAGAAGTATCAGTTAAACTGTAGGGAGATAGGTTTAGGCTAATCGAAGAAAAATAGAAGAATAAGGAAAAATAGAAGACTGTATGACCAACAGAATAGAAGAAGAATAGAAGAAAATAAAAGAAGAAAATAGAATAGAAGAAAATTAGAAGAAACACAAGAAAAATAGAAGAAATAGAAGAAAAATATGGAAGAAAATATTTAATAGAAGAAAAAAACATAAAAAAACAATTAGAGCTAGTCAGGAGAGAAATGGGTAGCCTTGGGAGGTAGTAACTTCCCTATCACTTAAGGTCTTCAGATGAAAACTGTATAACCATTTTTCAGGGGTGGATATTTTATAAAAGTGATTCCTTTTCAGGTGCAGGTCAAATGAGAAACCCTCAGGTCTCCTCTATGCAATCTGTGCTTCCATGATTCTATGGTTTTATAGCTGAAAAAAATAAGTTTCAAAGGGTTAAATGACTTGTCCAAGGCCATACAGCTAGTCAAAGGCAGACCTGCCAACTGAAGCCACCTTTCCTAACTCCCCCATCCAGTATGGCTGCCATTACACCTCCCAGCCCTGTCAATCAACGAGCAACAGAGGCTGAGCCGATACCCCACCTTCAGGCTTTCACATGATGGTGAAACAGCCAGATTCTGTAATGTTCACTTCACTTTGAGATAAACACAAATGATATTTAGCGAGCAAAGGAAAAAAAAGAAATCCCAAATTGAGGAATGCAAACATTGGAAGTTTGTCTGTGGGGAAAAAAAAACCCATCAATTTGCTAACAAGCTCTTCAAAATCTTAATATCCTGCTGTTCTAATTCTAAGCTACTCTGAAATATGTGGCACATACAAAATGAAATCTCTTACATTCAGGGGGAATGCATAGTTAGTTTAATGTGGTAGTGGATAGAAAAGTGGCTTCTGAGTTGAAAAGACCCAGGTTTACATGATGGTTGTGTGATCCTGGTAGTACTGTTCAGTGCCCCCAGGCAACTAAGGTTATAAATTGTAAAGCAGGTGTTAGATGTGCATTGATAGAGGGAATTTTCTCACTGGGAGTTTCTTATGCCAATGAAATCACAGGCATAATCACTCACTC
Source organism: Phascolarctos cinereus (assembly GCF_003287225.1). NCBI lineage: Eukaryota > Metazoa > Chordata > Mammalia > Diprotodontia > Phascolarctidae > Phascolarctos > Phascolarctos cinereus. The sequence continues at coordinate 97,232,785 of NW_027555736.1, read as the reverse complement.
ACACTCACACACACACACACACACACACACAGAAAAAAATAACACCAATTACAGGTGGCTATCAAATTTTATACAAGGCAAAGAGAGGAAAAAACGTGGTCCATATTTGGACCAGTAGGGGAGTTCACTTGGAAAAAACCATATTGGAAGTATTAATGATTGGTGCTGCCCATATTATGGATGAAGGCTCTTTCAGCCTGGTAATCCTCCCTCTGCAACGTGGACCAGAGATAGAAAGTAAGCTAAGTGCTGAGGTAGAAATGATCAATTAGACAGGAAAAGCAGAGCTAAGTTGAAATTAAATCCTTGCAATTCTAGCAACTCACTCATTTCAAACTTCGAAGTGTTCAGAATCTGTGGCTGTTTATCCATCTGTGTATCCATCTCCTCATATCTGGAATCAAGACACTATATAGCTAATGAAAAGAGTAGTACACTTGGATTCAAATTCTGTTTCCAGGGCTTACTACCTATGTGACCAAGGATAAGTCATTGAGATTCAGTTTCCTGAAGGATAATAATATTTAAGCACCTTACAGTATTATTTTATAAGTTCCCTGAGGGCAGGGAATGTTTTTCATTTTGTCTTCATATCCCCAACATCTAGCATGTACCCAGCAGATGCAGAATTAACACTTATAGAACTGAATTGAAGATGTTTTGTAAACCTCGAAATAGTATATCATTTTGAAATTTTATCACTAACTAGCTACCTGCCAATCTATTTAGCTCCATCTCTACCTATCCACCATTCTTTCAATCAATCTATGCATCACTCTGTATCAATCAATTGATCAGCATTTATTAATTTGTTAACTGTGTGTCAGGCCCTCTGCTAGGGAAGCTGGGGTTACAAACTGAAAGTGAGATAATTCCTACTTTCTAATAGGGGGATACAATGCATTTGTATGAGGAAGTGGTGACCAAGAAAGGAAGCTTTGATCTTGACACTAGCAAGGATTTTGAGTGGAGCCACAGAGCTGTAGTTGTCATGCCCCTTCTAATAGCAATGGTCTCATTGATTTTGATTACTGTTGTTAGGGTAAGAGCGAGAAGTAGAGGAAGAGTGGGGTGTATACATGGAGGCAGGGAAGATGGTCAAGGCTTGGCTGGTAGGCCCAGATGTCCTGGTAGATGTCCGGATGGGAAGTAAAACATGGACTATACCTGCCAGTCTTCTGGCATTTCTTTGTCTGTCTTTCTGTGTATAGACCATAAGGAAGGCAGAATGGTAATGTCAGACTAGGAATTACAAAATCTGGCCCTACCACATGTTACCTGTGTGACAAGGTAACACTCATTGCCTAGGCACCTTATCTCTCTAAGCCTCAGTTTCCTCATCTGTAAAATGAAGGGGTTGGGCTAGATGCCCTTTAAGGTTTCTTCCAGCTCTAGAACTACGATCCTGTGATCTGTAGAAATAGCCTAGAATTTCAGCAAGCACTCTACCGGTCCTTCCATCCATCTCCCTCTATTCCCCTTCATCTACAACATGAAGGCTGAGTGGTACAAACCTCAGAGAAACTCTTCGATAACCCTTAGGAGTAGTTACTTTGATAAGATAAAAGCTTTCTTTCCCTTTCACACAGGAGGATGGAGGTGAAAAAAAGGTCTATTATATAAAACAGATAGAAAGAAGATACTGGCCACCGTCTTCCACACATCTCTGCTCTGAGCAGCTTGCCACCTTTTTAATTTTGGAAGCATTTGGGCCAAGGCTCTAACAACCTGGGGCTCCAAGGGCCAGGGCCTGACTGATGTCACAAGGGATGATCCAGATGAAGTGCCTGGTCTGGCCTGGAGCTCTGCTCTCCACAGGTGCGGGGGAAGGCTCGCCAATGAGAGCGCCTTCTTGGAACAGAAGTGATTATTTACTGCTGGAGCCAGCCAAGGGCTCTGCGCTCTACACAGCTTCCAGCTCTGGGTCTCCAACAGGAAATGTATTCCATTTTCAAATCCCATCCCCAGCGAAAAAAGATTCCAACATAACAGCAATAAACATTCAGAGAGACTTGTCTTCGGTAGGAAAACACTGGGTTGGCTTTAAGATGAAATATCCTGTGACTAATCTAGTGTAATACTGGGAAAGGGTCGAGCAGCGTGGTTTGGTGGTCAGTGAAGGGACTCCAGGAAGGGGCCTCTCCTTTCCTCTCACTGGCTCCACTTGTAGAAAAGTAATAAATCACCCTCCGAGGCTGTTTTCAAACAAGGATTGGGAAGGGCTTGCTTTTTGATCCTCCAGGCCTTCTCTCCTCAATTTGTCATTGATTTCCCCATCAAGAGAGTTTGTGCAACTGAATCCCCCATGCAATTCGGGCGCCTTTAAACTAGTAAATACAATCCAAATGTTAATTCTTACGAGTCCCAAATTCCCTGCCAAGAAATGAATAATCTCTGCATGGCTGGAGGAGCAGCATCATCTTTAGATTGGGGATTGGAAGGGGGGGGGAAAGGAAAGGGAGAAAAAAGGGAGGATGGGTAGAAAGCAAAAGAGGAGGAAGAAAAGAGAGATGCGAGTGGGCTAGCTATCCTCATTTTATACCCTTCGGGCTCGGCACAGTGCCCTTCCTATAGCAGGCACTCGTAGACTTTCAACACACAAAGCAGTCTGTCTCCCCACCACCCCACAGAGTACAGCCAAAGACGCCCCAACAGGACTGAAAAAGCCCTGAACTGCCAGACCCCAGGAAGAGATTGTATTTGTGGGGGAGAGCAGACCCCAGGAAAGGGGGACTATAGCAATGGGATCCTGGAGGCACCATGTCCCCACTCTGGGGCCTCAGTGTCCTTCTGTGAAAAAGAGAAGCTTGGACAGAATGATTTCTGTGGTTCTGACATTATATCTCTCTATGATTTATATATACACCCAACCAAATATCCTAGAGTTGAATGTACTAAAAGCAATGAACCTTCTGTAAACACAGGGAGCTTCAGCACCAGGAAGATCACAGTACCAAGTCACATTTCTCTTATTCATCCACAAGTAACAGATCCAAGAGTCAAACCCATGGCCTCTGACTTCTAATCTAGTGCTCTCTCTCTCTGGTACCATACTTGAGAATTATACAATTTCAAAGCTAGAAGGATCCTTCAATGTCTTCTGATGAATTAGAAAAATAGTCAAGGGAGGGAGGTATATGCAACAAGGTACTGCAGTAAACCCTCAGCAGTTCCTGGTGACCTCTGCAGCTTCTTGGGAGTAGACAAGGTAGGAATATTCCTAATAACAACCGTAGTAAATACTATCCTTTGCGGTTCAGTCAATTCAGTCATAGGTGACTCTTCGTGACCCCATTTGGGCTTTTCTTGGCAAAGATACTGGCGTGGTTTGCTATTTCCTTCCCCAGCTCATTTTACAGATGAGGAAATGGAGACAAAACAGGATCAAGTGACTTGCCCAGGGTCACACAGCTAGTAAGTATCTAAAGCCATATTTGAATTCATGTCTTCCTTACTCCAGGGCTGACATTCTATCCACTGTGCCACCTAGCTGCCCAATACTATTCCAGCACCACTTTGAGCTTTGGCACATCAAAATGTCTGTGATTTCATGAGAGTAGATACACGTAGTATGTACTTAATATGTATTTGTTGACAGGTAGATTGGTGGGATATGCCATAACTTTTAATACTCTGAGGTCCCATTTAAGAACCTGGGTCAAGTCTATGACACATTGTGGAATCTGAGCAAGACTTAAGCTGGCAATAAATTCTATTATGGAACCAAAAGGATCCCCTACAAGCATTTCTAAGCAATGTAGATTGAAGCTGGCATCTAAGAACCCTAGTTCTCAACCATCTGAAATGATAGATTTAGGGCTAAAAATTCTAGAACTCCCTCATTTTACGGATAAGAAACTTCAGGCTTAGAGGTGTTAAACGATTTGCCCAGGGTCACCCAGCAAATAGCCAAGCTAGGATTCAAATCTAGGTCCTTGGATTCCAAATCCAGTTCTTTCCCTTGCATTGGACTCCATAATCATAGAATTTTAGGGCTGGGAGAGTCCTTAGAGATCTTCTAGTATAACCTCCTCATTGTACAAATGGGGAAGTGAGACTTAGAAGGAAAGTGATTTCCCTGGGGTTATACAATGAGTTGAAAGCTGAGGTAGGGTTAGATAGAACTCAGGCCTATAGATTCCTAGGTCAGTCTTCTTTCCATCACGTCATGGCTACAAGACACTCTAAAAAATCTTTCTCCTTGACATCATGAGTATATAGGGAGATTCCCCCAAAAGGACAGAGTGAACACTTAGATTCCATGTCTCTAACTGCACTGACATTTCTCAGTAACAAGCTTGACCATTCAGCAGATGTCTTTCTAGACTGGGCCCATCTCAGACCTACTCCAGGGAGATTCAAATTAATTCAACAAATGATTATTAAATGCCTACTATGTACACTGGGGTAAGTGATGGGGATAAAAACACCTGCAACCAGCTCCCCACCCTCAAGGAATTTAATATACATTCACTAAGGGCTTATTATACTGAATGGGGGAGGGCAGTCAGGATGCAGGGTTTAAATAAGGCAAGGTCCCTGGCTTTAGCGAGTTTACCTTTTAACACTTGTTAGTTGTTCCGGGAGGACTACATCAGAAAAGTGATCTCACCCACAGGCTCCCTTGGGGCAGAGTTATAGTGGAGTTGCAGGGCTTGAAAATTTGTAATGTTTATAATAAAAACTATAAAACTTCTTGAAAACTATTATATCCAAATCTGGCAAGACAAATCTATAACCCCTGGAACAGCAAGGGAAGTGAACCTCTCCAAACCCACCAACTTGCACCTAGTTCCCATCCAGACTCTGCTTTGCCTTCCTCCTGGGCTCTTTTGGAAAGTTAATTATGAGCACAGGGTGAGAAAACTGCTGACTTTGAGTACTACATTTATGATATCACTGAGCCATGCTAACCTATCTTCCATCTTCTGTAGGAGGCTGGGTCCGTGCCACTGGTGGCAATTAGCTCTCTGAAAATGGAAGGACATTGACTTCAGCACTCTGACTAAATTCCAATTTAGATAATTAAATAAAATGCCCATAGGTAGATCCAGTTAATGAGGTGTTGATTGGAGAGCAGCTGAGTCTATGTAGGAAGCATGGCTGGAACAGGTTGAACATGGATGACTGAACACAAGGATATGCCCAAGTGCTGAAACAAAGACACGCTATTTTCCAGATCAAGGAAGGGGTCTTAAGCCCTCTCTTTGTACTATATAATATGTGCAAGTCACCAGTGTTTTGTGTAGTGAAAAGAACAGTGGGTTTGGAGTCAGAAGACAGGGGGTCAAATCCCGGTTCCATCCTTTGCTAGGTCATGGTGGCTCTTGACAAATTAGTCCTGCTCTTTGAGCCTCAGTTTCTTCATTTGTAAGAATAATACCAGCAGCCCTGACTATTTTAAAGGGATGTTGTGAGAATCAGATGACATAATGGGTGTGAAAGCTTTGTAAACACTATACACAAATAAGTGTGAGGAATTATTAGGACCTGGTAACCTTGCAGTCCCTGTAATTTTATGGGGGTTCTAAATCTGGGATATGTGAACTTCTTTGAAAATGGCAGCTAAGTGGCACAGTGAATAGAGCTTGGGGTCTGGAGTCAGGAAGACCTGAGTTCAAAATGGCCTCAGATACTTACTAACTCTGTGACCAACCCTGGATAAGTCTTGTCACTTATGTTTGCCTCAGTTTCCTCAACTGTAAAATGAGGGTAATAATAGCCCCTACTTCCCAGGATTGTTGTGAGGATTGGGTAAAATAATAATTGTAAAATGCTTAGGACAACATCTGACACGTAGAAATATCTATATAAATGTTATTATTATTTGAAATATTTTGATATTTATTTCAATTATCATTGGTTTCCTTTGCAATTCTACACGTTTTATATATTGAAAAGTGATACCCTGAGAAGGGGTGCATAGGCTTCCCTTGGCTGCCCAAAGTGTCCAGAACACACACAAAAAGTTGAAACCTGCAGTTTTAGGGGCAACAGGAAGGTATTCTTACCCTAAAACACATTTTGGACCCACAGTTCTATGAGGAGATAGTTCTTTAGTTCATAACTCTCTAGTCTGTTAAAATGCTAGTTCACTCTTGTCAGTTATTTACATTTCAGTGTGAACAAGTTTATAGGTTTCTTAAAGGGAGCTGAGAGAGAGAAAGAGAGAGGGTGTGATCATACAAGCAGCTAGATGGTACAATGGATAAAATGCTAGACCTCCAGTCATAAAGACCTGGATTCAAATCTTATCTTAGAGAGTTATGAGCTGTAAGACACTGGCAAGCCACTTAGCTTCAGTCTTCTCAGCTGTAAAATGGGGTTTATAATAGTATATACCTCCCAGGGTAGGCACTGTTTTGCAGGACCTAATTTTTTCCCCAGGTACTATTTTGAAGATCAAACAGGACAATATTTGAAAAATGTTTATTTAAAAAAACATGGAATAGGGAGGAGCCACTACTGTGAGGGAAAAAGTTTCAGAATGGGCAAGCAGAGGTTACTAAAACCAAATTTTGTCAACTTCAGAATTGCAGTGATAGCTGTTCCTGATGGTGAGTGGAAGAGGGGAGCCTTTGTGTGGAGAAAAGGAGTAATCCTGTGCCTTTCCCTAGACACCCCCATTTTCTAAGAAGTAGAAAAAGAAGAGTCAAGAGGGAAGGGTCTCTTCACACCGGATTTTCCTTCATTTTCAATTTTTATTTTACAAGCATTCATTATCTTTCTCCCACTGCCTCCCTCAACTGAACAATAAAAAGATGAGGAAATATGTTTTGCGTGACTTCATATCTATAATGGGTATCATAATGGGGGAGGGGTGAAGAAAAGAAGGAAATTTGGAGCTGAAAAATTAATTTTAGAAAAGGAGAAAGCTAGGGGCAGCTAGATAGTGCAGTAGATAGAGCTCTGGCCTTGGAGTCAGGAGGATCCGAGTTCAAATCCGACCTCAGGCACTTGATACTTAGTAGCCAGCTATGTGACCCTGGGTAAATCACTTAGCCCCAACTGCCTCACCAAAAAAAAGAAAGAAAAGAAAAGAAAAAGAAAAGAAAAGATAAAACCTATAGATTTTTTAAAAAGAAAGAAAAAAAAGGAAAGAAAGGGGCAGCTAGGTGGCACAGTGGATAAAGCACCGGCCCTGAAGTCAGGAGGACCTGAGTTCAAATTCAGCCTCAGACCAAACACTTGACACTTACTAGCTGTGTGACCCTGGGCAAGTCACTTAACCCCAACTGCCTTTAAAAAAAAAGGAGAAAGCCCTCATAAAAGCAGAGTTCAGAGAAATAAAATCCTGCATTGTCCAAGCTGAGAAGAAAGTATCTCATTCTGCTTTTTGGCTCCGTCACCTCTCTGTCAAGAAGCCTTTCCCCCAACTTCTTCCTTTTAAAAAAAAAAAGCCTGGGGCCCCCTATCTTGCCCAGGCTGCAAGTACCGGGTTTACTGATGGTCCTGGTCCCACTCTGATCAACACAGAATCTTTATTTCCTACTTTTGCCAGTTTGCCACTCCTTAGGTAGCCTAGAGGTCCTCTACTTAGGGATGCCCACCATAGGAATACTCTTAGTGTGGACAGCTGATTGGCTTAGCTGCAACTCAGAATCCCAGACCTCAAGAGTTTCACTGGGGCAGCTGGGTGGTGCAGTGATAGAGAACCGTCCCTGGAGTCAGGAGGACTTGAGTTCAAATCCAGCCTCAAGACACTTGACACTAGCTGTGTGACCCTGGGCAAGTCACTTAACCCCAATTGCTTCAAAAGAGTTCCACCAGTCTCAAACTCCCCTGCAGCAGGGATTACAGCTGGCACCATTATCTAAGAAGGCGTTGTTTGGATTGGAATTTAAGAATACCTCAAATGATTAAGCTGCATCGATTGACATGGTATAATGTTTTAATCTATAAAGCAAAGAAAACAGAGATAGTATAGAAATTATTTCAAAGTAAAATTGTAACAACATTTTTGCATCAATTGACATGCCTGGTTCTTCTAATGTTCATATGTAGTGTATACGTATATATTCATATTTGTGTGCATACATGTATGTATACATATACATATATGTATACATGCCTGTATGTGTGTACATGTGCATGCATACATATACATACATATATCTATCTATATCTCTATATCCTGAATTCTAGTGCTAAAAGAAAGTCAGGTTTGATTAGGGAAGGCTAAGTAGGTGGTTGGAACTTCTGTAGAGATTCTGAAGGAAATGTCTGGGATTTTTCAAGAGTTTTATAGGCTGATGGCATTGGTCCTTCCTGATGTCTAACTTAACTTCAAAACATACAGGTCTCCTTTTCCTTTAACACAGTTATACAACTAACACTACTCTTATTTCACTGTCATGATTAAGGCTGCTGGGTTTTTTTTGGATTCACAAATAAATAGAACAAAGGAAGAGAGAAAGGAAGAAAAAGAGAATTATTTTCCTGAGGTAACTGGGAAAGATTTTGAAGGGTGGGGTTAAAGAGGATGTGTGTGAGACAAGGATTTCCTGAGGTTTATTTTAGTTGTGAGCAGTGCAAGACAGAGGAAAAGAAGGAAGCACGGTATGTACCCAAGGCCCCTAAGAGTAAAGGAAGGAGGTGGTAGGGAGGAGCCTCAGAGCTCACATACTTTCCTGTGTGAGCCACCAAGTGGTGCTGTTGGCTGGGGACAGGTTTTTTTGTTTTTTTGCTTTTGTTTTTGTTTTTTGTTTTTGTCTTTTCCTATCTGGAGTGACCTTGAAAGAGTAGGAGAGGAGAAAAACAGCAACCTACTGATCATATGCTTAGGGCATTCATAGGCCTCCATCCATAACACCAGGGAAGTCTATATGGTCATATTATTCTTTGATTGTTTCATGTTTGTGTCTATCTTCTCTCCCCTGAAAGTTTATATAATCTTTGAAGACTGAGACCATGACTTCTACTTTGTATTTCTCATCATCCCTAGGATAGTACTGGAGCACCGAGGGTACCCAATAAACACTGAATCAATCAATCAGTCATTTCTGAGCATTAGGAAAACAGTTTCTCCTCACAGTTCTAGTTTGCAGACCAAATCGGTATTTCTTGTCTTCTAACACCTTTCTGCCCAGCATTGTCTGACATTTTAGGTGACTCACAAAATATATTCTAAACCCTCCCCCAGATCTGAAGCCAGTGTTCTCTAACCAAGGTTGAATCACCATCTGAGCCTGATAGAAATGAAAAGGCATTGGGCTGCCCTAGTCTGAATAGGAAGTACATGAGGAGGTCCTTTTTCAGGAGACTAGCTCAGTCCTCAGTCTTGCATCTAATCTTTTTGTACCTCATCCAATTACTTAGTATTCAAGATTCTGATCTCTGCTATTCAGCCACTCCAAGTGCACAGTAAATGCTTAGTAATATCCTTAGTAATATTCCCTCCTTCCTTCCTTCCTTCCTTCCTTCCTTCCTTCCTTCCTTCCTTCCTTCCTTCCTTCCTTCCTTCCTTCCTTCCTTCCTTCCTTCCTCCCTTCCTTCCTTGTAGCTCTAGTACCCTGTACCTAGACTCTAACTTGGCCCAGTGCTTGGGGCTTCCAATACTAATTGCCTGCCAGATCTTTCCCTACTTCCTGATGTCCTCAATGCCAATCTTTGTCCTGCCTACCTTGACCCTGCTGCCTACTCTGCCCACCAGTGTCAATCCTCTTGACTCCAATCCCTGAAGTTTTAGAGAAATGTTTTTTTCCCCTCTTTCTTTTAATTCCTCGTTACAATAAATGACTGGAGGTGGGGGGAGGGGGAGAGGGAGAATCCTTCTTTCTTTCTTTAAACTCTCCTACAAGTACACGTGGCCCATACACATGGTACTCTTTTGATCAGTACTTTCAGGTGCAGGTTACCTATTTGTCTGGCCTACCCAGGCTCTATGATACTCTTCCAGTCTTCGCTGACTCCCATGGTTGGATTCTACTTACATCTTAGAAACCAGATCTCCATCTCTCCTACTGACTTGCTCTGGGTCTAGTCTCAGCCACGTTTAGCCTAATCCCTCATGACTCAATCAGTCCTTGAGTTGCTAGGTGCCTTGCTGATGACCCCTTGACCTCAGTTTGTTTTGTTTTGTTTGTTTATTTGGTTTTGGTTTTGTGCCTGGGCTCTCTCCTTTATTCCTCTATCAGAGTTCTCAATATCAAGACCTATTATGCCTGTGTCCTATTCTTTCCATTTACTGACTAGCTTATTTTTTTTAAATTTGTCTTGACAACTTTTTTTATATCTTCTTCATCCCTCTCCCTTATTCTCCCTCTCCCCCTCCCCCCACCTCCAGTCATTTATTGTAATGAGGAATTAAAAGAAAGAGGGGAAAAAAACATTTCTCTAAAACTAATCAACATATTGGACATATGTGTCACAATATATAATGTTCCACATCCACAGTCCCTCACCTCTGAGAAGAAGAGAGGGAGTAGTTTTTTTTTTGTCTTTTTTCTCCAGGGCCAAAAATATTTGGTTGTTATTATTATACAATGCTTAGTTTAATTGTTTCACTCTTTCCATTTACATTGCTATAGGCATATATTATTTTTCTGGTTCTGCTTCCCTCCCTTTACATCCTGATGGGCTTACATTTACTGAGGGATAGGCAGATCATATGTTCCATGCCCAGAATCAGACCTAGGGCCAAGGTGTGGGTAAGACACTTGGCACAGTGGTATTTTCGAGGTATGTCCTGGCTTATAAAAGACTTACTCTGATGCCTTGTCTTGACCTGGAAGTGACCCTGTATACTCAAAGGCTTTGCACTTAGATCTAAAATACATGGAAAGACTTCAGATATAGACCCCTCCATAGGCTGTTTATTGTCTGAAAATCAGCCTAGATAAATATAGAGACATTATCAGGACTTTTTGGCCACATGAGCTTTTTTTTTTTAATTCAATTGGGGTTAAGTGACTTGCCCAGGGCCACACAACTAGTAAGTGTCAAGTATTTGGTCTGAGGCCGAGTTTGAACTCGGGTCCTCCTGACTTCAGGGCCAGTACTCTATCCACTGCACCACCTAGCTGCCCTCCACATCAGCTTTTAAAGGCTGCTTGTCAAGAAGGGTTACAATCTTCATCAGTATGGAGAAGGAGAGAGGATTAAGTACCTGAATTGATAAAAACCTGGATCCTGGAGGTACTGAAATATAAGTCGCTGGAGCTGGCTGGTTGGAACAGAGCGGGAGGGGTAAGGTTTCAAAGATCCAAGTTCTCAGGTCATTGAAATCAGGGATATTTAACCTGGAGTCCATGAACCTGTTCTTGAAAAAAAATCTTGGAAACTGTATTTCAATATAATCAATTTCATTTGTAATCTTATGTATTGTGTTTTATACATTTAAAAACATTATTTTGAGGTTGGATCCATAGGCTTTCACAGACTGACAAAGAGGTACAGGACACACAAAAAAGTTAAGAACCACTGATCTAATTTAAAAGGTCAAGGAAGAAAGGAAAAACAACAAAGTCCTCTCAATTCTTCTCAAAAGATGGTGGGGGTGGGAGGCAGAACTGAGGGAGCTAGGGAGATGTAAGTAAGCGAAGGCAGCATGTTCTTTTTCCCAATAGAATTCAAACCCCTTAAGGGCAGAGACTGTCTCATTTCTTGGCTCTGTGCCTGGTATGTAATAGGAGCTTAATAAATGTTTGTCAGTTGACTGATTTAAACAAAGGCTGGATGACCACTTGCTTGGCTTGTTAGAGAGGGGCTTTTTGTTCAGGCCTCCTCCAGTTGTAAGATTCTATGGTACTAAAAGGCAGAAGATGAAGTGGGAGATGAGCCCTCATGTAAGCAGGAAACCAAGATGCAGCCAGGCCTTGGCTCCAGGCTTCTAGGAATTAGGTCCACAGAGAGATCTGGCCAGGGCCAAGCACTCTCCCCCAACAGCTGGTCCTAATTCTGAGGAAGGCCTCAGAGGGAAGGATGGGACCCAATACTCCATTCACCACAACCAGCATGTCAGATGCCACGCCAAGACCCCAGACTGGTTCTGATTTGTCCCCATCGAGACATTCCTCTTCCTAGCTTTCACTTTCTGACCTGGCTGGCTCTGGTTACATAGGCAACCTCCACTGATATTCAGTTAAGATTGAGCCCTTCATAATCTGATTATGGAATCCTGAGGCTGGGGCAGTTCTGGGCTAAAAGCCACATAGGCAAACCGATCTGTGGCTTTGCCCAAATATGGGACAGACTACATTTAACCACTGATGTATACCTTCACCAGGACACCAGAGGATGTGTGGAAGGTATTAATTCAGGGATTAGAAAGTTAAAGCTTGTTTAATTCAAATAAATAGCCTTCCTTTCCATTTACTTCTTACTAAGCATTCCCGGCTTCATTGGAGTGACATGAATTCTCCTCCATTCTTCCCTTGGCATTACATGGTGGTTTCAATCTCATTATTATTGCATTATATGTAGCACATCTGTTACTGGTCAGGAGCCAAACTATTTAATTCTATTAGATACATCTATACAACTAAGTGATAATCTACACCAGGTTTATGGAGCAAGCATTTAATGCTTGGCAGTAAGTGATAGAGTGGGCACTCAGTCCATGAACAGCAGAATGTGGGTGCCTCAACCAGACTTGAGGCTCGGTGTCAGAAACGGCCAGAAATCATTTCTGCATTCTTTACTATGCAGGCATTCCACTGTGGGAAACCATTCATTCAGGGTATTGTTCTAACATCTGTAAGATATTGATGGGGGACTGGGGAGGGGGTAGAAGGGGAAAGGGAAGGGGAAGGGAGAAGGGGAATGCTCAGAGGGAAAAACATTTACCTAACCAAATAGTAACTCTTCCGAGGGGATTCATGTCAGCATAGAGTAAATGATCCAAAGACTTTAGGCACATGTGGTAGTATTTATGGAAAAGAAATACACACAAATCCATGTCTTGTTTGAGAACTCCTGTACTTGCCCTGGGATGGTGTAGACATGGGTTTTGCAGTTGCCCCCAAACATACACTTTATGCTTTCCAGCCCATGGGCTAGCAGAGTGATTCCTGCTTTGTTGAATGCTTGGGGAGGAGATATTCTATGAGCTGGGGGTCCCTGGGAAACTGCTTGATGCCATGGCAAAGCTCTAAAGCACATGGCCCAAAGGCAGCATGCAGCCCACAACTCTCCTGAGGGAGGTCCAAAGCAGATGAAAATATAATTGGGAAATATTTAACAAAATAAATGAAAATATAATAAAGTATAGACAATATTAATGTGTGGTTTTTTAAGCCAATATACAGTTGATAGTGATTCTTATATATGGTTTCACAGTCCCCATTTCTATGAGTTTGACATCATTGCTCTAAAGGATGGACCTTTTCCCTGTGCTCCCAGATGCCTCATTTAATAGATACCCAAGCACACCTTCACCAGTGACTTTCCATTTGACATCTCTTTCTCTGTCTGTTTCTATGTCTGTCTGTCTGTCTGTCTGTCTGTCTCTCTCTCTCTCTCTCTCTCTCTCTCTCTCTCCCTATCTCTGTCTCTCTTTGTCTCTGTGTCTCTGTGTCTCTGTCTCTCAGAAGGGGAAGGGAGATCTGGATTCAAATTCTGGCTCTGGCACTTTCTGGCTGTGTAATTCTGAACAAATCACTTACCCTCTCTGGACCTCAGTTCATTCATTTCAGCAAATATCAATAAAGTATACAAGGCAATGCATTAGCTTCTGAAGATACAAAAGCAGAAATACAGATATTGTGGAAGAACAGATACATGTATACAAGTAAGTTAATGCAGGTTGATTTAAAGAGGGAGGGAATCAGGAAAAGTTAGTTTCAACATCTGTCAAATGGGGATAATAACATATAGCCTGTCTACCTTATAGCATTGTTGTTGTGAAGAAAGAATTCAAAGGGTTATAGAAATGTGAATTATTAATGATAATTTAATACTTTTGTTCTTAATAATTTGCTTCAACACACATTTGCTGATTGCCTATTACGCACAATACATCTAGGCTCTAAATGGCACACAACAATGAAGACATGGTTATAGGAAGCTAAAGGAGGCCATTCTAGGTGAGAGATGAGATATATACCTAAAACAAAGAGATAACATGATGTAAGATAGGGTCCACCTCGGAGAGGTACAGAGTGCTGTGAGACATTACGGAGAAGATGTATTTGAGTTGGAAGATTACAATAAGTGAAAATGATGGGGCAAGTGGAAGACAGAGATGATATTGCAGGATGGTGTAAATATAGATGTGTGTATGAGGAAGGGTAAGATGAGCTCAGGGAACGGTTTGACAGCAGCATAGAATACATGACAGAAAGTGTTCAAGAGAAGGCTGAAAGGGTAGGCAAGAAGACAAGGTAGGAAGCTACTATAGTTATCCAGGAAAGAGGTAGTGAGGGCCCCAACGAGGGTGATGACAATCACTTTGGGAGAGCAATTAGCAAAAGGAATGGAACAGAAGGGACAATGCAAGGGACACTGTGGAGGCAGGAGCAACAGGACTGGTTGGATACACCTAGAGAGAAATCATTATAAGAATCAGGAAGAGGGGAACATTTAACTATAAGAGATACTTAAGCTCTTTTAAAAGCCCTCACCTCCTGGGCTAGCCACATTCTCTGTTCAGCTCATAGTCATACAACCCTGGCTTCACCTTCATCACGGCCCTGGTCAGAATTTTTAGGTCTTTGAAAATCAATTGAATCTATGTCCAGCACAGAGGGAACTATCATCCTCTATTTCATGCAGATTGAATTTTGGATTTGTGATGTGATGACTGCCATATTGATAAGGATTATGGAAGGTGAGAGTTGTGCTTAGCGGGCAGCCTTCTACATCCTGTGGTTTATGGGCCATCGGCAATTTAGCTGCTTCCATCCATCACTACCCTGATCATATCCCAAGAGCTCATGAGAAAGACCTTTGGAATGTAATTTGGGTAGTTGGGATTCCAAATTGACATCCAATATGGTTGCCTAACCCATTAGCCAGCTAAGGATATGAAAATATCCTAATGATAATGACCCTCCCTTTTGAGTGGAAATGTAGAGAGTGTAAAGTATATTGGGTCTGGAATCAGAGACCTGGCATTGCCCATATGACCTTGAGCAAATTCACTTTCCTTCACTGAGCCTCAGTTTACTCATTTATAAAATGAGAGGTTTAGACTAAATCTCTAAAATCTCTTCAAAACCCGTAATCCTATGAACTTTCATTACCTCTCTTAGTCTAAATTTTCTAGTTTATAAAATTAAGATAAGACTAACACTACTGGCCTCACAGTGCTGTTGTGAGAATCAAGTAAAATATTATATACAGTAGCCACTTTGTAAATGGGAAAGTGCTCTATAAATGCCATTATCATTATTATATAACTCAGTAGACCAAGAGGTCACATTTCTCAAATCAGACATCTAATAGACTCATTTTCCAATAACATTCTAATTCCCTCTTTTGCTCAAAGGATCTATGATGAGGAAATCACAGCCATTAGTGTGAGGCAACTGGAAAGCATGTCCACAAGAAAAAACTTGATGAATGTTTAACCTGGAGAAGAATAGACCTACCTCTATTGTTGTATAAAGGAATATCTTTACAGGGGATCCAACTTTACCCTTCTTTTCACTCTTGTCTCCAACTTGTTCTAAATGATTGATCGCCAAGGGGAGTTGCTTTCCAGAATAATGCTTGCCAACTTGCTGGTATTCAATGACAATTATATAAGTGAATGAAAGAGCATTTATTAAGTGCTTACTCTGTGCAAAGCACTCTTCTAAGCACTGGGGAGGACAAAGGGAAATGGAAGACAGCTCTTGTCCTCAAGGAGCTCATATTTGATCTCGCTAACATTTCAATAGAGTTTTAAGGTTTTCAAAGTACTTTACGTAGTTTCCTTTTTAGTCTTCCATTTTACAGATGAGGAAACTGAAGCGGCTTGCCTAGGGTCACATGGCTGGGGTGTAGGTAAGATTGGAAATGAGATCTTCTCTCAGTCCTTGACTACAAGGACTCAAGCCACAATGACATCTCAACTCTGCCTGGCCCTTAACACCCCCTTAATTCCATAGAGCCAAATGATAAAAATATGACAGGAACATAATTTGAAAGCTCGAAGAGCTGGAGTAGATTTTGGGACTTACAGATTCCTTTCATTTTGCCAGTGATTCAAATGAGCCCCAGAGAAGAAAAAAAATGGCATAGCCAAGGTCATACATGTTCTTAGTGGCAGAGCTGGGATCAGAACTCACCCAGTGCCTACTTATATGACCTTGAACAAGTCATTTCTCCCAAATAAACTACAGTTTCCTCACCTATTAAATGAGGAGGTTAAACTATCAGGGATGGGTAACCTGTGTGGCGTTTTCGTCTGAGTCCAAGTTTTACAAAACAAATCCTTTTTAAAGTGGATTTGTTCTGTGAAGTTTGGATTCAGTCAAAGGGCAGCACTTACGGACCCAGAGGGCCACATAGGTCCCCACGCCTGAATTTACTAGGTGATCTCTAAGGGCATTTCCAACTTCAACAATCTATAACTATCTGTAGATACCTCTTCTTTGATTTAGAAATGCTTTGTAATCATATGGAAATCACACTAGCTAAAGTACCAACTGTGACTATGTAATTTAACATAAATTAATGTAGGTTCGATGTAATTTAACAAATACCAGAATTAATATATCCAAATAAGTGTTTCAAAGCATTTCCTTTGAAAGGATACAAATTGACATCCTGTTGCTTGATTTTTCAATGTGGGGGTGGGGTGGAGGTAGAGAGAGGAAGGGAGTGGCTGGAGGGAGGGAGAGAATTTAGAACTCAAAACTTTAAAAAATTCGTGGTGCAGTGAATAGAGCTCTGGCCTTGGAGTCAGGAGGGCCTGAGTTCAAATGTGGTCTCAGACACTTGACACTTACTGACCCTGGACAAGTCATATAATCCTGATTGCCTCACCAAAAAAGCATATACGTGTATACATATATACATACATACATACATACACACGTGTGTGTGTATATATGTACGTATATGTATATATATTTATATACACACGCACATATACACATATGCATAGATATGTATAATATATATATATACATTTAAAGAAAAAATATGCAGTCACTGTAAAGATACTGCCAGTTTTAAAAACAAAATAAAACAAGAAAAATATACCCTCAACAACAAAGTTAGAATCTCTAGAATTGTGTGGGGAAAGTATTGAATTTGAATTCAAAGGACCTGGTTTCCAATGTTAGCTTTGCTATTTACTACCTGTGTGATTTTGGACAAGTCACTAAAGCGTCTACAGAACTATACCTAGTAATTTTTCCACCTAGGACATTGGGGTGCAGCTACTGGCACACCGTAGAAGAGCTTTCTATTTTAACTAATAGTTTTTGCTTTTTTTCTTCTTTTTTTGGTGAGGCAATCAGGGTTAAATGACTTGCCCAGGGTCACACAGCTAGTTAAGTATCATATGTCTGAAGCCACATTTGAACTCAGGTCCTTCTGACTCCAGGGCTGGAGCTCTATCCACTCTGCCACCTAGCTGTCCCGTAATTGTTCTTGCTAACTAGTTACTAAGCTGTTATTTTTTTACACTGCTGAAGGACTGTGAGTACTATCAGTGCTGTATACATTTTGGCTTCCTGAGAAAGGCCTTCGTCACTCTTCCCTAATTACAGTTCTGTCCCACTGGACCTCAGTTTCCAATTTAGGAAGTTGAATGAAATATCTAAAAGCCCCTTCAGCTCTAAATCTTGTGGCCTATAAATTTCCTTCAGAGACAGTGACACGTTGTTTTGACTCTCCTCAACAGCGGCAAATTATTGCCCTTTACAAGTAGATTTTATTTTTGAAAACAGCCCAAAGTCATTTGAAATTGTCTGGTAACCAGGGAGGGAGATCGAGCTGAGTTGTGCATCTTCCATTAAAAACAAGGTATGAGGATAAAATAATAAGGCAGTTTTCCTTGGCTTGAAGAGCTACAGAATGATGACAGCTGACGTTTAAATAGTGTTTTAATCTCAGTTTAGCCTCGTGACCGGCCACTCTACGAAGTAGGTAGGACAAGATTCATCACCACCACTTTGTAGATGAGGAGAGAATATCAGAGAAATGAAAGGATTCACCCTTGGCCACCTAATCACGAGTTCCAAAGGTGACATTGGAACCCGGGCTTTTCTAAGTCTAATGCTGTTTCCACTACACTTACAGACTTTCCGAGTGAGTGCTTTGAAGGGGACAGAGCTATCTGTGTATTTTTCTTAAACTATTAGCCACTTTGCTTTATAGTCAGTCACAACATCCTCCAAACTGGCCAGCAGAGTCTAGGGGACTTAGATGTCATAGAATGTCAGGGCTAAAAGGAACCTCAGAAATCACCTAGTCCAACCCCTCCCATTTTACAGCTCAGAAAACTGAGACCTAGACAGGGAAAGCAGATCACCCAAGGTCACACTACACAGCTAGAGCAGGGCGGGGACCAGCCTCTTGGTGTCCTGACTACCCAGTCTAATACACTTTGTATTTGATTGAATGAGGGAAATTATTTCGTGTGTATACTCTCTTCTTCTTCTGAGAAAACTACCGTGCATTCTCTCTCTCTGTCTCAAAAAGCTAATGTTAGAGGGTTAGAGGGTTAAATAATTTTGGTGCACAGGGTGCTTAGAGATCTCTAGATAAATGATGGCCCTACGAATACCAAGTCTCATTGTTACCATGCTAACTGCCTGCAACTGGTTTTCATCATTGGAGCTGAGCTCCCCAACTGTCTTTTTCCAGCTGCAGTTTCCCTCCTTAATGGAAGAACCTGTCCAGGGCTCTGGAGCAAAGGATATGATCTCCAAATCCTGTTCCAAGTTGGTGAGTGACAAGCAGTTAATTTCCAAAGCTGTGCAGCGGATATTTTTTCTTCCTCTAACCCCCTGGGAGAGAAAATGATGTAAATGAAATACCCCAAGGGGGTGTAGCTTGTTGTAACTTATGATTAAGCTTGAAAAGCACATAAGTTAAGCATTCCAATCCTGGAGCTAACCTCTCTCATATCAGGAACAGAATATTGCTTGCTCCCTGACTCTTTCTTGGAGT
Source organism: Phascolarctos cinereus (assembly GCF_003287225.1). Lineage (NCBI taxonomy): Eukaryota > Metazoa > Chordata > Mammalia > Diprotodontia > Phascolarctidae > Phascolarctos > Phascolarctos cinereus. Next base: position 97,213,738 of record NW_027555736.1, on the reverse strand, counting down.
TTCTCCCCATCCTTGCACAATTCAATCACCTTGCTCTTTAGACTAATAGCTATTCTCTTTCTCAGGACCTGAATAAGAATGCCGACATGTTCTGAGGGTCCATTGGTCATGGATGTGGGAGATCCACATAACTAATAAGAATAATGATGACCATAATAATAAAATGATGGAAATGGAAAAGACAACCACAAAAAATCAGAAGTGGATTTTGCAAAGTAACAAAGAATAGAATGTGGCTCTAAAGAAGAGATATGAAAAGACACTCTGACTACATCCATTTGCAGAGGTGAGAGGTCCACAAGGGTGGTATATGGAACACATTTTCAGACTTTTCAGGTGTGTTGACCAGTTATGCTGATTTTCCCTCCTTTTTTTTTCTTTCTTTATCTCTAAAAAATACTACTTGCTATATGGATGGATATCTGGGAGGGACAAGAGGAGGGATACCAAGGGATATTTTAAAAATACATCAATAAAATTTAAAAAAAAATAAAGATGGAAAAATAATAATAGTTAGCATGTACATAACACTTTAAGGATTGCAAAGCACTTTACAAATATTATTTCATTTGATTATCACAATAACCCTGGGAGGTAGATGCCATTTTTAATACCCATTTTACAATTGAAGGAACTGAGGCAAACAGAGGTTAAGGGGTTTGGCTAGGGTCTACTAGGTGTATGAGGCTGGATCTGAGCTCAGATTCTAATAATAACTAATAACAACTTTCTTGTGCTTGTATAACTCTTAGTGTCATGGGATCCCAGATTTAGATATGAAAGGGATCTTAGAGGTCACAATGAAAAGAGTGCTGCATTTGGAGTCTGGGAACCTAGGTTTAAATCCTAGTTCAGTTAGTATGTGAGTCTGACCAAGCTATTTAATATCTCTGAGTCTCAGTTTCCTCATCTGTAAAAATATATTTCTTAAAAGGCATTTGATTAAATGATTTCTGAGTTTGCTCCCTGCCTGAGATTAAGGCAGACTGGTGGAGTGTAGCAAACATTGAATCTGAGTCAGAGGACCTGGGTCCATAAACCTGCTCGTCTGACCTTGCACAAGTCAGTTGATCAATCTGGGTCTCAGTCTCATCCTTTGCACCATGAAAGGACTGGAAGAGGTAACCTCTTAAGGTTCCTTACAACTCTAAATCTACAATCTCAAGTGCACTTTTACCTCACAGCTGGGAAAGGCGGAGCTCAATTTACCCAAAGTTGTTCAAGGAGCAAGTTGCAGAATCAGGATTTGAACACAGGTCCTCTGACTCCAAATCTGGCCTTCTTTTGCTCTGAACCACGTTGCCTATCCCTCTACAGCTTTTCAAAGCACTTTCACATGCTTTCTCTTTTTTGACCTTGTCGACAGCTCTGTGTCTTCCATGACCATTGAACAGAGGCAACCTGGTAGAGTGGTCAGCTTACTGGACTTGGAGTCAGGAAGTCCTGAGTTATCTCCTGCCTCTAATACTGAGTGACCTTAACAAGTGACCTCCACCTTATTATGCCTAGTAACAGCTAGGTGGTACAGTGGATGGAGTGACAGACTTTGAGTCGGGACAGACCTGAGTTCAAATTTTCCCTCAGACATTTATTAGCACATAACTGCTCTCAGCCTTAGTTTCCTCAACTGTAAAATAGGAAGAATAATAATAGAACCTGCTTCACGGGGTTGTTGGGGGGACCAAATGATGTAACGTAAAATATTTCACAAACAGTAAAATGCTACACACACACACACACACACACACACACACATACACACACACATGCATATACATATAGCATATATCTATATATGTATACTGTGTTTTATTATTATTATTATTACTCACTTTGTACTCATTTAAACTTAAATTTTCGTATAGACCCTTTATCATTGCTGATGCTAATCCTGATTAACTCCTATTTTGGGGATATTGGCACTGAAATACTCCAGGGGATTGGTGAAACACAGTTCAGAATTGGCCCTGTTTTTACCCTGGGGACAATATTGGCAGCAGAATAAACAACCTGGGCTGATATGAGGGTGTTTTGAATGGGGGGGGGGCGGGAACTCATAGATTGAGACACATTTGCATTAATTGGCTGCTGTTTCCAGCTCTGGGTTTCTAGCTCATTTTTAATTAACTGCTTCCGGATTTAATCTCACAAATGCTCTATGCTCCTTCTTGTTTAATCCAGAATTCTAATGGCCAGTTTATTTATGCAGATCAATACTGTTTACAAACATGAAAGCTGCCTGTCACTGTTTGAACTTTAGACAAGACGCCATTGGTTATCAATAAGGAAAGCAGTCTCAGCAGGTGGAATGTCAATGCTCAGCCAGGCAATATTCAGAAGACAGGCAAGATTAAAAATTTCTGCAGTGGTCAGGGAGGTGGCTGAATCAGATTGAGGGTCTTGACTCTTCCCCCTTTCCTCCTCCTCTTCATCTTCTTTCTCCCCCTTCTCTTTCTCTTGTTACTTTACCTCATCCTCTTCTTTCTCCTCCACCTCATCTCTCTCCTTTGCTTGTCCTCCTTTCTTCTGTTCTTTACTTCCCCCTTCTGTTTCTTTCTCTTTTCCCCATTTCTTCCCGTCCTTCCTTCCTTTCATTCCTCCCTCCTTCTTCCTCCTGTCTCAAGCCCCCTCCTCCGCCACCTCGCTCTTCATTCTTTTCCCTTTTCTTTCTCCCCCACCCAAGTCCCCAAGCTCTCTGCCAGCTGACTGAACACCAAAGAAATTAATCAGATTTTTCAAAAACAAGGGGGAGGGGGATAGGAAGAAGGGGAGAAAAACAGCTAGTTTTGGAAGGGGGTTTTCTTTTCTAACCAACTCATTGGTCCAATTGGTTCTCTGTCAGTTTCTCCCTACAGAGACTTGAAAACGATCAAGGGAAAAGATCTGGTTGTTTCTGGCTCATCTGTTTTCTTTTCCCTCTACTTCCTAAAGGAAATATGTTTGTGACCATTTAATTTAAGGTTGGGCCTCCCCTTCCTCCTTCAGTTTCCTAACTAGATAGACTGAATTGCTCCAAGCTATAATTGAAATACTGTTTGTTTCAACCAGTTTTGGGAACTGATCACTTTGGAAGTGCTAGATGTCTCTAGTATTATTTTTTGTCAGCTATGACTAATGTAGTCTCAGTGCCTCACACTTATACTTTGCTTTATTTTCTCCATTTTTTCCTTTAAAATTTTTTATTGATTTTTTTAACATAAACTTAATTTCCAGATATATCCCTTCTCCCACCTCTCCAAGAATCTGACAGCATACTCCATGTCCTACACCCATAATCTCTCAACTCCACAAAGAAGAGAGAGATTTTCTCATCTGTCCTTCAGGACCAAGTTTGTTCATTATAATCATACAGTGTACAAAACTGCAGGGGTGGAGGGAAGGAGAGATTGGTTGTTTTTATTCTGTTTATCTTGTTATGGTCATTAGACATATAGCTTTTCTGGTTCTGCTTACTTCATTTTGAATCAGTTCATATAAATCTTCCTATGCTTTTCTGAATTCTTCATATTTATCTTTTCTTAGAGTGATAATTTCATTACATTCGTGTAACACAATTTATTTAGCCATTCCTAATTTAAGCATAGACTTTCTTTCTAGTTCTTTGCAAAGTTCTAGTTATAGCACAGGCTAGATCACCATTTGCCATATTGCTGTCAAGAGTTTTCATTTTTCATTTTCATTTTCACTATAACAAGTTCTGCTATGAATATTTTGGTGTATTCGAGACGTTTCTTTTCTGTTTCCTTGGGTTACATACCTAACAGTGGGATCTCTAGGTCAAAAGGTATCTGTATTTTTGTCCATTTCTTGCTTTCAATAACAAAGGTCACCAAGGCAGGTACAGTGTAGAAGAAGGCTCTGAGGTCAGGAACACTTGAATTTCAAACTTCATTCTCAGATATCTCTTCCTTATCCTCACTCCCTGTAACTAAGGTGAAGCCCACAACATTGCATTCTGTGCTGCTAAGAAATTACTGGAGACTGTGTCTCAGCCCTACCTTTGGATTCCATGTATGGAAACATGACTTCCTCTGGCACAAATGAGAGGTGCAAGATGGAGTGGGTTGATTTTGCTGAGTTAATGCATTTAATAACTTCCTGAGTGGTTTGGGGTTAGCCACAAAATAGTTCAAAAAAAAAATCAAGTAGTCTGCCATTAGGCCATCCTGCATAGAATATTGCAGTCCTCTCATTTACTTTTCTAAAGGTTTCACAGACTTTGGCTCCTCTAAGGTAAGTACTTGGTTGCCCTTGACCTACTTGGTGTTCTTGAATCAGGTTTCCCAGCTAGTGGTTAAGGTTGGTTTTTGTCATTTAAGGTGAAGTACTATACCTATTGTCCTAGACTGGCACCTAAATTCCAAACTCTTTAGAAATCATGAGGCATATATCAATATGACTACCGTTCCTGAAACTGGCAGCCTCATACTTGCAGCAGAGCAAACAGCTCTTGGACTGGATCTTCTTATCAAGTGCCTGTTTCCAGGTGGCTCCTGCCTCCCGTTTCTTTGGTGAAACTGTGATAGCAAATCTGTTTGGAGCCCAGTGAATATATCCTATTTATCTGTTCTTTCTTCTTTCTTCTTCTCCTCCTCTTCCACCACCACCACCAACACCACCTTCTTCTTCTTCTTCTTCTTCTTCTTCTTCTTCTTCTTCTTCTTCTTCTTCTTCTTCTTCTTCTCCTCCTCCTCCTCTCCTCCTCCTCCTCCTCCTCCTCCTCCTCCTCCTCCTCCTTCTTCTTCTTTTATCAGGATTAAGTGACTTGCCCAGGGTCACACAGCTAGTAAGTGTCTACAGCCACATTTGAACTCAGGTCATCCTAACTCCAGGGCTGGTACTCTATCCACTGTATTACCTAGCTGCCCCATATTTTTCTATGGTTCATTTCTCTGTTCTCCATTTCTTTTTGTTTTAGGATTCCTGCACTGGAGCCAGTCGTAATGAGAAGAGATTGTTAAATGAACATTTACACCAAGAAATTGAAATTACAAATGCTATAAGATTGGGGCTCAATTGTTTTGTTGATTGTCTAGACTTAAGAAAGTGATGGTGAAAATTTTAATAATGCAGATTACATTTAAAAATACACCCTACTGTTTTCTGAAGAGCCAGTTGTTAAACACTTACCAGCAGACCTCAGCCCCACCCCATCCAATAGTTTATTACCAGTAGTGTATTAGAGTTTAAAACTAAGTATAAGTTTATAATAGAAAATACCTTATACTTACTATAATCATAACAGACAATTCCCTCCACCAATAAATGGAGTGTTATCTTACCATGCTGAGGCATGGTAGATTGACTTAGAAGATGATGGCTCAAGTTCCTTCCAACTCTATGATTCTAAATATGATTAAGGAAGATGCCAAGGATAGTGGTTAGTTATTTTTCATTTCTGACAAAGACTGAAGAAGAGAAAATGGGCATAAATTGTAGGGGGTTTCTACCAGAAAGCAAATGTGAACCCCTTTTCTTTCTCTCTGCAAAATATCCTAACAAAAAAAAAATGAAATAGATTGTGGCTTGCCCTCAGATGTAGTGGGTTCCCCTTCACTGGAAGCCTTCAAGTAATGTCTAGATGACCATTTGTCACATGTACTGTCAAGGGTTTTCATTGTCACGTATGGGATGACCTAGAAGTCCCTTCCAACACCGAAGCATAGTGATTCACATGGGTGTGTGTCTATGCATACATACACACGCATATAGGGACTGCATCTGTAATTTCATTGATTTGGGAAACATCTAGATGAGGGAATTTCTGGGTGGGGGACCATCCTCTACCATTACAAATCAGCACCTTATTTATAATTTATTTTTTTAGAGAGTCGTTCAGGCTACTGAAAGGTTAAATGACTTACTTGCCCAGGGCTACACAGCCAGTCTGCATTAGAGAAGAGGTTTTTAGATATATTCACAGATTTGATATGAATGTAGGCAAAAAATTACAATCTTAGATGATCATCTAGCCACTTAGATGTCCAAGGTCTCTTCTAGCTGTAACATTCTATGAACATGATAGACTCAACTTCTTCTGAGATAATTTAGAGAACTTTCACTTCCTTTTGATTCCTGCAATGAAGTTAACTCACATCCAGATTGCCATATACCATTTAACTTCCCATGAAGTCTGATGATTTTAAACATGTGCACAAAATCTCTCTCCCCTGAAGACTTTCTAGCATGACCTAAAGTTTACCAGAATGTTTGTTGGTTGCAGACAACTTCTTCCTGAGTTGTTCCTAGGTGCTAGACACCTTAAGAGAAGTCTGAAGGGATTTTCCAAATCCCCTTGGATCTGTTGTTCAGTCCTTTCAGTCATGTCCAACTCTTCATGGCACCATTTTGAGGTTTTCTTAGCAAAGATACTGGAGTGGTTTGCCATTTCCTTCTCTAGCTCATTTTACAGATGAGAAAAGTGAGGCAAACAGGGATAAATGACTTGCCTGGGGTCACATAGCTAATATGTCTGAGGCCAGATTTGAACTCATGAAGATGAGTCTTTTAGACCCAGTACTCTATCCAGTGCACTACCTAGATGCCCTCTTGGGCTTAAGAGGAATCAAAAATGCATTCTCCAGAGGAGGTACAGCCTCTGGATTGCCTCAGACCAGGGACCAGTGAATCAGAATTTAAATGTAACGTGAAAAGAACTTGGATCAGTAAAACAAAGTCCTCATACTTACGAATCCCCTAATGTGGCATCTACAATGCTGCCGATCCTTTCCTCATGCCAGGCAATTTTTGGCCTTTGGATTTTGAAAGAATTGAGAGTGTGAAGTCCAAGTAATTTAGTTTCTTCCTTTAGCAGCCAAATCCAGCCTGGCAAGCATTCTACATATTTTACTAATGATATTCTAAATATCTTTTTAGATTACATGAAAACAAACCCAGGCCCTTAATAAGTTATTCAGATGTGTGTTTCTCAATGTACATTTATAAATTGTTGCCACGTACAGCACTAATTTTGCAAAACTTCAGAAGCTGGAACAAAGGGTCTTTGAGTCACTCTTTCTCATTTCCCTCTCACCTCCCTGCCTTGATTTCCCTCCACTCTTACTCCTACCCAGCCTATCAGATATCTGGGCTTCCTACCTTCTAGTGAATTTTGTTTGCCCTGTTTCCTTCTGGCACCTCTAACTTCCTCAGATATCTTCCATCGATCAGAAATGAGGGCCCAAGTACCACAATTCCAAGAGTCTATATGATTCTAGGTAATCGTGAGATGTCTGGAGGATATGGAAAGAGCTCTAGTAACTTGTAAGAAGGTAAGAAAATATCCCAAAAAGGTGGAAGGGTTTGTATATGAAAGACCCATGATTTCATTGGTTGGGAATTCCTGATGTGGGGGCTCCTTCAAACAAAGCAGATAAACAATACTGAAACAAAGCAGATAACACTGAAACATTTGTAACTTCAAAGGATGAATAAAAATGAGGATGGTGGACTATAAGTACAAAATGAGTCATGCATTGTATGACCTTTATATAATCTGCGATATCACAAAGTTTTCTGAGCCTCTGAGAGATTAAATGATTTGTCCATAGTCTTGGTTATAATAAGTATCAAATGTAGACAGGACTCTGAGCCCAGAACTCTATCCACCACACAACCCTCTGCTTTTCTAGAGTTATTTATGCATTGACAATAGTGATATGGTTAGCCACCAGGTGATGTTGCTAGCCAGTCACTTAAACCTATTGTCAGGGGAAGATCTTGAGCGCGGGGTGTCCCAAACCCACTCTGGCAATTATGACATTTCTGCCTGCTCAGCAGAAGTATTGGGGAAGTTGAACTCTCTGTGGCTTTCAGATATTGGACACCATTTTATAACCCAGCTCCATCTCTCTCTGGGTGGCTCTACTGACTGGCGGTTAGTATAGTATGGTTAGTAAAGATTTCCCCAATCAGAGTCAGCTCCAAACCCCATCCTACCATCAGCCCCACCTCGTCCCTAAAGTTTCTATCTTTCACTAGGCTTTAGTCAAAGCGGTACTGATTCTCCATGGGAACAACAGAGCGTGTTCTACTATATACAGTGCTTTACTCTTCTTGTGGGACTGGATGGGACTACATCTATTACTTCTTTGCAATGGAGAACTTCCAATGGGGAAACTCTTCCAATACAGACCTTCTCTGTCACATAGTGACCACTGAGAAGTTAAATTACTTTTCCAAGGTTATTCTGGCAGTATTTGTCAGAGGAGAGACTTGAACTCGGCTCTTCTTACACCACACCTAATTTTCTATCTACTCACTATTCAATGCTGCTTCTTTCACTCCACCATTCTTGTAACACAGCGTCTAGTAACACAGCTCTCTCCTTGACCCAGGCAGTTTAAAGATAGTATGACAGCCTCGCTAACCCCAGGAATTCTAGGAAATGCATAGTTTAGGCTGTCGAGTCTCCTGACCACACCTCTTCTGAGCAGGAAAAAGAGAGTAGACAACACAATAATCTCCAACTGATGTCCATTTCCCACATCCAGTGCACTTGGTCATTAGTTGAAGACTCAAGACCCTCTGGGCCCTGATTTGACTTACAACTTTATCTGATGGTATGGCATATGGACCTCAAATCTGGTACAATCTGGAGTTCTTACTGCTGGAGTTTCTCCATCATTGTCCCACTACGGGTAGGGAATTCTTGATGCTTCTTGGAATGGTTAACTCATAATTTGTGGACAGGAGTTTTAGATACAGGCGTAGGTCACAGCCAGCAGAAACCTGCTGCTGCTATTCTTCCCTGACATCCATCTCTGACTTGTAGACCTATTTCCAGGGACCAAAAAGTAGGACACCTCCTTTCTATTCCTCTAAATCTTAAGTAATCTGATCCACAGAACTTCTCTGCTGCATTTGTCTTATTTGTTTGCTGTTTTTTTCTGTCCCCTAACTAGTCACACAAAGCTCCAGCTCCCCTTATTTGGGAGTAAAAAGAAGGATAGACCTAAATATCCAGAAGAACACTAATAGATGTTGAATTTATACTTTCAGTTTTGTCTCTCTGATTTGGGAGGCTGTCAGATTCCTTGAGACCAAAGCCTTGACTTACTGGTTGGATAGAAACCTTTGGCCATTGCTAACTTGAGATTTGGTCGCAACAGAAGCATACCTGAGACCTTCTTTAGCAACTTGTCCAAGACTCAGTTGCTAAAAGCCCTGGAAACTGAACTGCAGAATTCTACAATCCCAATTCTGCAAACAGGTTGTATGCTGGATACTTAAACTAGGACAACTAGCTGGTTGAAGACCCACCATAAAATCCCCTTCCCTTCAGTAGCTGCTTCATGTAATTTTTTTCAGGAAAATCCTTGTAGAGCCAACAAGTGGGATTGTCTCAGACTGTCCCATTTCCCTGCTGCTAATAATTACTGTGTTTGGGTGGGACATTACCATCTCCTTCACACAAACTGAAGGGAATGTTTAACTTTGGAAAAGAACATTCTTCACAAAGTGACAGATTAAGATGCAAATCTGGGAAAAAAATCCCTTCTACCAATTTTTTTCCTTGCTAATTGGCAGAAAATTAATGAACAGGGAACTGATTGAGCAGATGCTCCCATGGAAAAAGGCAGATTTGGAGGTTCTCTTGCCCTATTTTTTTTGAGCACATCAAGAAGGCAGTAACATGTGGCAGGTCAGAAATTAAGGGAAGGTAACAGTACAGATTGTAAAGAACACAAAGGAGTTTTTGGTGGGCTTTTTTTTTCTCTTTTGTTTTAACTTCCTTGCATCATTTTTTTTAAGCTCATATTCCACTACAGCTCATAATTAGCAGCTAGGCCTCTGGGACCTAATTAACCAATTCAATTAACAAAAAAAGCATACAAGTCACCCTGACATTTGTCAGCCATTAGGAGGGATGTCAGACTGGCAGTTTCTGCCGGCACATTAATGGTGATTAGATCATTTGCTGTTCACTTTTACCCTGGGTATACACCTGGAGAGGCAGCTCCTGAGCCATTCTGCTGAGAATTTCAGGGGGAAAGGGGGTACTGTCTATACCTTGTAGAGGTGCTCTGGCCTTTTATAAAACGCACAATCAATAAGATTATATTCCCTCTTCGCACCTCCTCTGGCCCTCCCAGCGGGGTGAAGGCTGTCTCCCCTATTCAGCCAAAGTATGCCCCTGTCCCTCTTGTCAGTCCTTACCACTTCAATGGCCCCTTTTAAGAAAACACTGGGTCCTAAGATGGAGTTGTTGCTCCAGGGGTTGAGAATGAGGCCTAGGCCTCTTCCAAAAAAAAAAAATTATTATTGTGCCCACTGGTTCCAGTATTTACTTCCTTAACTCAGCAGGTTTCTGCAGTCTGCTCAGGGAGTTTCTTCATTCAGGCTGTTTTCCTTTGTTCTTGGGGTTGATTTAACCACAGTGTCTTATATAATACAGGCAATTTCTTATAGAGTATCCTTACCTGTCTAAGCCTCTGATCTCCCCTAATTTAACTCCATTTCCCCAGCAGCCCTGATTTAATAATAAGCAGCCAGGGTCTATGTAAATGAAACCCTGTGTGCCTGGACTGACAGGCAGAAAGTTATGGAAACATCAGAAACTGGCCTGCCCCACCCCCTCTCCTCCTAACCAACCCCTGTCTTACTTTGGTGGGTCTCAGAACAGGATTCCAAGAGGCAGGTTATGCTGGCCTGTTTAAAGGGCTTTGGGCTTGAGGAAAGCCAATTTACAGCGAAGTTCCTGGGCTTCCTGCTGAGCATGAGTTTGCCTGACTCAAGAGTTAACTCAGAATATTCTCACCTTTCCACTTTGCTTTTGCTCTGTTCCTTTTCTCATCCTAGAAGACGAGTCAAAAATCAGACTGGTTTATTGTTTTATTCCTTTAAAAAATTTTTTTTAAATCAAATTTTAGGGAAACCTTTGTTTTTACATGTCATTTCTGGAACAACCTTTCCTCTAGACCCGCAGTGCCCAACCCTCCTTTGTAAGAAGGAAAACAAACAGTAACTTTTATTTCTGATAACCATCACATCCACGTTGCAAAAAGTTACCTTCTCAAACCATATCCAGGCTTCTCCCTATCCCACGACCCAATCCTTGGACTAATTTTTTTTTTCTCCCTCCTGTGAATTGAGCCATCCAGAGCAGAAGGACACTTCGGATGGTGCATTCTGACTGGGGGAGGCGGGGTGTTGAGAAAACTGACCCTGTTTTAAAAGGCAACTCCTACCAGTTCAAAATGAAACTTTTGTTAATTGCAAACACCTATTGATTCATTACCACGAAACCTGCCAAACTCCTTCGCCATAGCATAACCTTTCTCAATAGAGACAGCCAAACATTCCTTGCAGGTAATCCACAGAGCACAACAGTAAATATATAGAATCGGGACTATTCATTTATTAACAATATAGCCGTTCTTTATTGTCCCTCTCATTGTTCAACTCACAAAGAGCAACGGGTAGGTTAAATCTATTTTAGCCGAGAAAGCTCTCTACAGAAATACTTGCCATATAGTATTTGATACTGATCACAGTGTCACATCAGGGAACAGCAGCTGAAAAGAGAAAGTCATTTTTATTTCTGAACTTTAGAGGCAACAACCTCTCCTCTGCTCCTGCTCCCCATGTCTCAATCCTCTTAGTGGGAGTGTGGGGATTTTTTTTTGTATGCCACTCAATGAGAGCAAGGTTTTAGAAAGAGGGGGAGAGAGAGAGAGAGAGAGAGAGAGAGAGAGAGAGAGAGAGAGAGAGAGAGAGAGAGAGAGAGAGAGAGAGAGAGAGAGAGGAAGAAAAGGAAAATAGGATGCATAATGTGGCATTCAGGCAACATATGTGGACTCTGGATTCATTCAGTTTTAATAATGCCACCCCTAAGGGAAATCAAGTCTGAAAGAGCTGTGAATTACAACAAAGGGTGTGGCTGGCTCCTGGTTTGTTTGTTTGTTTTTGGGGGGAGCTGATATTTGAGGGTACCATTTGAACAAGGATCTGATGGAGAAAAACAGCATCAGGTTAGGAGAGACAGCTTCCCTCCACCCTGGGCCTACCTCCCTGTAACACTCTCTGCTCCTCTTGTCCTCTTCTGAAGGGCAAGCGGGCACTTAGCCCATCCTTAGTGTTTTCAGATGCAAAAGGACAAGTTGACTTGCCCACCCTGGCATTTGATTCTGAGGCTTTGCAAGGTGGGAGGGTTGGTGGAGAAAAGAAACATGGGTTTGAACTGAAGGAAGAAGAGCTGAAGGCAGGCTCTGGATGGCAGGCAATAGGCTTAACTTACAAGCTGCCAGGCACTTGCTCACTGGGGAAATCTCAGCCTCTAGGGCAAAGGGAAGGAAGGAGTCATAGTGGATTGTGTTCAGAATCACAGAATCATGTTAAAATTGGAAGAGAACTTACATATTTACAAATTTGCCCTTTTCACAGATATAGAAACTGAGCCCCAGAGGGAGGAAGTCTTGGGCTCTAGTCACATCTCTGCCTAATTTGCTCAAGTTGCATGCTATGGATCCCAGAGACCAGGCACCCTTATTTGCCTGAATGATCAGGCAGAGTCACAGGTTCTCATCTTCCAAGCTGACAGTTCAAGTGCAGGTCTGTAGGGATTATCTATTTTAATTAGCCATTTGCCTTGTTAAACTGTACATTTTCCTTATACCTCGGGAAGTTGCATCTCAGCTGGGAATAGGCACCTTGCCAAATCATATGTTCTCCCTAAACCTCTGGAAAGTGTACCTTAACTGAGAGCAGTCTGAGCTAGACGGGAATTTGCTTCAATCACAGGGTTCAGGAAAGCTGAGTTAGAAACTTAGCCCAGCCCAGCACTATTACCCCTTCAACACTCTGTGGCTGGGCTCCAAAATGAATCCATTGGATCTGCAGAAAGAAGCAGTCCCAGGAATTTAACTTAAGGAATAAGAGCTAAGCAAGGGAAGTAGCCAGTCATAGCAGGGTTGGGAGGACAAAGGAGAATGTACATATAAAGAGGGCTGTCAGGTAAAGGGGAAGGAATTCTTAGTGTCGCCATAGGAAGTAGAATCAGGGGATCCCTAAATTTAGAACCTGAAGGGACCTTGCAGTTCCTCTTACTCAATCATCTCATCTTATAGCTGAAGAGACTGAGTTTCAATGACTTGCTCAAGGTCAAAATATTCAAACCCAAGTCCATGTATAGGGTTCTTTCCACTACTCCTTGCTACCTTACCAGAAGGAAGGGGATGAAATGAGCCAAGAAAAGGGTGAATGACAGGCAAAGAGTGAACTGGTAGAAAAAAAAGGAGAGAGAGAGGCAGAGTAGAAACTGAGTCTCTTGGTTACATAGCACCTTCACCACTATAAGGACTTAGTAAATATTTGTTGACATAAATGGAATCATTGCAGGTCTATTCCCCCCACCCCCCACTTTCTTTTTCTGCTGTCCCCAGTATGGGAACCAAAGAAACCAACAGAGTTGGCAACAAATCATTCATTCATTCAGCAATTTGCTTTTCACTAAGCAAACATTTATTAAGCATTCACTATGTTAGAAGACAATTGCAGTAGTCTAAGTCAGTGTAATGTGAGCTGGAATTAGGATGGTGTCAGGGGGAATAGAAAGGAGGGAATAAAGGAGGAAGACAGAATCTATAGGACTTAGAGATTGATTGGATTTAAGGGCAAGAGGAAAAGAGCAATAAAAAACTGAGGTATTGAGCCTTTGGGATTGAGAGAGCAGTCATGCCATCAACCTAAAGGTGGGAGCCAGGAGGAGCAGGTTTGGAGAAAGGATAGGCTCAGTTTGTGAGATGCTGAAATTGGAATACTAGTAGGACCTCCAAGGGGAGGTATCCAGAGGGCAGCTGGAAATCTCAGAGCTCCAAAGCAAGTTCAGGGCTGGAGAAATAATTTGGGAGTCATACACCCAAATGGCCCACAGCCTGGTAGAGGACTTTGCAGGATATGCTAGGTTCCTTCCATTTTCAAGTTTCGCATAGTTGTCAATTTTGAGTCAGCTGCCAATAACAAATGAAGATTCCTGTTCTTCCCCTGAGGAGGCTGGAGTGAGTGGGACTGTCTTTTAGAAAGGCACTTCATTTCAGAATTATAGCACCGAGGCGGTAGAGACCAGAGATTTTTCAGATTCCAATACAGGCTATTGAATGCCATTTATACAATTCTGTTTGGATTGAATTAAACAAATAATTTGTCAAATGCTTACTACGAGTCCAGCTTCTGCAGTAGATAGTAGGGAAAGATACTGAAAAAAAGCATCTGGTACAACCCAAGGGAGGCAATATTGAGTAGTGGAAAGAAGACTGGATGTAGGCCTGGGTTCAAGTCCTGGATTTACCACTTACAATCTGTGTGATATTGAACAGATCCCTTTCCTTCTCTGGGTTTCAATTTCCTCATCTATAAAATGTACACTCTATAATCCAGGCAAACTGGATAATTTTCTGATCTTTACACATAGCAAAATGTCTTCATTTTTCAACTCCTTGCCCTGGCCATCTTCCATGTTTTCAATTACATCAAAATATTTATTCTAATGATCATTATTCTCAGCAAGCTTCTCTGTATATTGTTCTAGAAAATGGGCATACGGGAAGATCTTTTAAAAGCCTTTCAATCCCAAGAACTTAACTATTCGACAAACATCTACTAAGTCTCTACTATACACAGAGAAATGTGTGAGGTGCAGAGAGATGCAAAGAAAGAAATGATGTGTTCCTATTCATCAAGGAATTTACAGTCAAGAAGAGGAGTTAAAGTACTCACATAGATATAAATTAAAATTATGCAAAATAGAACAGGCTAAACATAGGAGCGGGACTGGAAGATTTTCAAGGAGAGAAAGGTCATTCCTAATGGGAGAGACCAGAGCAGCCATCCATCGTGGAGGAGGTAGCATTTGCTCTGCCCTTTGAAGGATGATGGGTAGAATTCGAAAGGTAAGTGGGAGTAAGAGTTAGGAAGGAGAACATTCCTGGAGGAGGCAGCAATGGTATAAGGCTAGAAAAACATGCAGCCTTTCTGAAATCACCATCTGTTGGTATGATAAAAGTAAAATGTACAGGGTGAGAAGTTTGTTTCATTGGGAAAGTCTTTATTTGATGATTTAAAGGTAAATTTGCCTATTTTAAAATAAGCCCTTTTATTTTTATCTTAGATTTCTCCTGAAGAGGTCCAAAAGCTTTACACATATCTTGTTGAGCCTGCCCTCACTATGTAGTGTGGTAAATGTGGAGACAGTTACAGGGGTGGTGACTTAAGCTACAAAGTGGCTAAATGACCTGTTTATGGTCAGTCAGTCTATCAATACACATTTATTAAGCACTTAATAGGTGTGAGGCACTGTGCTAAGCAGACACAGCATATTAGGATTAGAATAAAAGTCACAGAATCATAGAATCTCGGACCTGGAAAGAACTTCAGAGCACAACTACTCTAATTCATACCCAAATGGGTGTCCTTTCCATAACATCGCTGACATATTTGGTCCGAGCCATAAATAGGTTGAGATTTCCAAATAGCCTGCTTCCTCCCCTGTTGGTCACACCTCAGTAAAGCTCCTGTTGCCCTGCAGTCTGGGCTTCCTGTCAACAACACTGTGGTGTTCTAGTGTCACTCCCAAAGGAGATATGTGCCCTGGAGTCTTTCTTCCCATTCCCAAATGAAACTGTCTTAGAAAACCAATTTGAGGACACATTTTGTGATGATCGCTCTGTGTAGCAAAATTGCTAGTCATAGCTCTGTAAGTGGTTATTCAGCCTCCTGAGCTTATGGTTCATAATATATTTCATTCTTTCCTTAGTTAAGAAAATTTAAAAAGATAATTTAGTCTTTCTTCACCTATCTTAAACAGACATGTAAATTAGCCCCACAAATGGGTCCCCTTCCTAAAGAATACATTTAAGACTCATAGTGGGTTAGTCTAGTCATATGTGGAAATGGACAAAGCTGAGGTAGGGATGGTGATTTTTGTCAAGGTGTAAGCTCCTTGGAGACAAAAACTGTTTTATTTTGTCTTTATAATGCAATGCTTCACACCTAGTAGGCATTTAGTACATCCTTGTTGAATTGAATTGATGGTACAGAGATAAAGTAACAAGACAGATTTTTTTGTGTATAGACTCCTCTAATTATTATAGAGTCAGGATGTATGCTTTATATTTAATTAACATAGGCTTCTTATGACCTATAGGAAAATCATTTATGAATTCATTTGAAGCTAAAGCTAGGGTTAGGGAATGCTATAATGGAAGGGAGAAATAGATCAAAAACTTCTGAATAAATATACCCTGAGTTTCTAAGAAATTTTGTGAATTCACTAACTTCCACTTGGACCTTGGGTAGACAATAAATCATTCATTCATTCATCAAACATTTATCTAATACCTCCTCCATGTAAGACCTTATACCAAAAGCTTGGAAAATTTAAAAAAAAAATGAAAAAGACACAGCCCCTGACCTCAAAGAACATACTATTTAGGGAAATAAAATAAGAGACACAAGGTAGATAGTAAAAAGACTAGGCTAGAAATCTAGTTATGTGAACTCTAATCTCAGCTCTATTACCAATTTAACCTTGCTACCTTGGACAGGGTGCTTCAGCTCTCTGGAATTCAGTCTGCTCCTTTATAAAATGAGGGAGTTGGACAAGATGATCAATTAGGCTTCTTAAAGCAGTCCTATTCTCTGGTTCTACAAGATGTAGAATGTGGAAAGTGCCCAAGAGAGGTCTCAAGGAATATGAGCATCCAAGGCCAGGGCAATCATCTCCATCTGGGAGTCAGGACAGACTAAGGCGCACACAGATTGTGTACTAGATAAACTGCAATCCAGTTTGTTTACTACCTCAGCCGAAATCCTGAAAAGCACATGCCCAGGCTGGGCTGTCAGCCTCTTAGCAGATGGTCTGGTAGCATGAAAGGTCATGAGAGACACATTGAGAGGTAGGATGGTTTCCAATGTTCTTCTAAATTGGTTGCCTCACCAGCTTTCAAAGAGGGAATTTGTAGGAACAGCAGCCTGATCAAGATGCTCTTGATTTTCTGCTTCTCCTCCAAGGTCTCATTAAGTTCCAACCCAAGATTATCTACCTACCTGGAAAAACAAATACATTAAAAAACCCCAAGCCCACAACCTGGTGTTATTAAGTGAGCTGGGGACCTTGGGGAGTTCCTTGCTAATGAGGGCATCTAAAACCCAGAGCAGGTTGCCTGGGTATATTTGGGATGAGTTGAATGTCTCCAAAGATAATGATGGTGATGATTTTGTTGATGTTTGGAAGCCAATAAGCATCCCCTTCCCCACTCCCAATGCAGTTTTTCTCTAAGCGTTTGCACATAATAGTTAATACTGTGTATATTACAGGGGAGATTTAATCCATATGGTTTTAATTCATTTACACTTAACTAATCAAAACATTTTTGGGAGAGGTTGTTGCCATCCTGGAAAGTATTTTCAGATGGGATGTAAGCCTTTTAAAGTGTGTGTGTGTGTGTGCGTGTGTGTGTGTGTGTGTGTGTGTGCGTGTGTGTGCGCACACGTGCACACGTACCAGTGTAAGGAATGGGAGAAACCTTAGAAAGGGTTTGACATGAGCTCAATAAAAACTGCACCAGTAAAATGGTTTGGATTTTGTCAGCTTTGCTCCCTTTTTCTTCCTGGGGTCAGGAAAATGGACTGGGCTAGCGGAAGTTAGATCTGCACTGAAGACAGGGGATAAGCCTAAGCCAGAACCATTGCATATCTAGGGGAAAAGAGAGAGAGTTGAAGCTGTTACCCAAATGCCTAAAGGAAAACAAGAATGATCTTGATGATCCAAGTGAAAGGTTTTTCATTTTTATTTCTTGTCTAATTGGCTTTGATGGCAGTTAGTGAAGTAGAACCTTCAGCTAGATTTGGGGTTGATTTGTGCTTCTTTTCATTTATTCATTGAACTCAATTCAACAAGCATTTGTTCATTCCCTGGTATGTGTCAGAGACTGTGCTAAGCACAAGGGAAATGAAGACCAAAGAATGAAACCATTCTTGTCCCCAAGGAGTAGACATTCTATGTGAATAAGGGGAAAAGGGTCTTGGCCAATGACTCAGAAGGCTTGGGCTCTAGGCTTGGCTCAGCTACCAACTTTCTGTGTGACATTGGGCAAGTCACTTCACCACTCAGGGCCTCAGTTTCCTCTTTTGTATGATGAAGGTCTTAAATTAGTTCATCTCTAAGGGTCCCTTCCAGTGCTAACATTACATACTCTATGTTCAGAATGACAACTCAAGGCCTTGCTATAGACAGATTCAGTTGTGTTCACCACACCCTGCTAATTACTCCACTTCAGAAACTTTTGGCAATAGCTAGGACTGGAGCAAAAAGGGTTTTCACCTAAATCCTCAAGTTAAACTTCATCTTCCTGAGCATTCTGGACATTCAGGTTTTCCTGTAGTTTGGTGACCACTACCACTTTTCATCAACTAAAATGTTCTGAAAATAAGGAAGAGGCACCCAAATGTATTGGATCAAGAGTTAAAATTAGATTCTGGTTCTTCATTTCTTCCCTCTGTACTATGCTAGCCTCACATAGTCAGTAGAAACACTTGATATTACTATTGATTCATCCCTAAAGACTGAGGACAGCAATCTCTTTCATTTCTCTGTGGGATGTTTAGGACTTCTTCAGTGACCTAAGGGAACAATGATATCTTTATATTAATATGGTGTGAAGGAGGGCTCCCCTGGAATGCCTCTGAACTCCCCAATGAGTCAGAACCTCTAATGAAAGCAATCTGAGTCCGGTTTTGACTAGAGAGAGATGGTGAGGTAGGCAGAGAGAACAAGGAGAACATTGGGATTTAACCACATAAACTGTAAGCAGGTGGAACAACCATTTTCTTTGTTATTTATTTTCTAACGAGTCTTTGTATGTATCTGTGCATGTGTCCATTGCTCCTTCTGTGATTTTACTTTTCTTCTTTGCCAGTCTTGATCCTATAGTTAATTCAGTTCAGTTTGATTCTGTGTTCTGCTCACAAATCCCCTTACCTCTTGCCAAAACCTAATCCAGGGATTAACAGCACTGCATTCCTCCTCCTGTCTTATTTCCATGTTGCTGACTGGAGATAGAGGAAGTCACATAACCATGCTGACTGGGTCTATTAGAAATATGTTTGCTCACCCCTGGGTCCTCACTGCAGCAAGGCAATCCTTTTACTCCTCCTTAACTGATTCTGTATACTAGTCCCAGAGAGGGTATTCAAAACTTTCTCTTCTCTCCTCAAACTTTCTATTTCTCTCTCTATTCTCACCTTCTCAGAAGAAGACCTCACTTCTTACTTTACTGAGAAAATGTTGCCATTTAGGCCATGAGCTCCCTTTGTCTCCATTTTAGAATCCCTTGACGTCATGTCCTTCTCTCTCCTTTTCTCCAGTCTCTGGTAATGAAGTGGATTTTCTTTTTGCCAGGGACAACTCCTTCCCCTCCTATCTTCTCCAGAAGACTGCCCCTAATGTCTTCCTGTTTATCTCTAATCTTTAATTTCTCCCTATCAACCAGTGCCTTCCTTGCCTTCAAACACAACTGTCTCCCAAATCCTTAAAAAATGTTCACCAGACCCTACCATTACTTAAGTTATCATCTGATACTTCTCCTCCCTTTCTCACCCAAACTCCTAAAAATAGTTTTCTATAATCATTGCCTCCACTTCCCGTCTTCTCACTCACTTCACTAGCTTTTTATCCATGATCTGGCTTCCATCCTCATCATTTAATTGAAACTACTCTGCCCAAAGTTGCTAAGAATCTAGGTAGCTAAATGATGTAGTGATGGGCCTGGAATCAGGAAGACTTGAGTTCAAATTTGACCTCAGATACTTCCCATGTGTGACCATGGGTACATCATTTAACCTCTGTTTGCCTTAGGTTTCTCCATTGTAAAATGGGGATAATAATAGTACCTACCTCCTAGGATTGTTGCAAGGATCAAATGATTATATTTGTAAAACACTTAGCACAGTGCCTGATGTGTAGTAGGCTCTATGAAAATGCTTTTTCCTATATCTAAATTGTCATATCTAAAGGTCATCTCTCAGTCCTCATGCTTTTTGACCTCTCTGCAGCATTTGACAATCATGACCACCCTCTCCTCCTGGATATGCTCTCATCTCTGGGTTTTTGAGAAACTACTCTTTCCTAGTTCTCTTCTAACCCATCTGCCCATTCCTCCACCTCTTTGGATGACTTATCATGCACATCATAACCCTGACTGTGAGTGTACATGAAAGCCCTCATCTCCTCTCTCCCTATACTCCCTCACTTGGTTACCTTTTTACCGCCCATGTGTTTAATTATCACCTCCATGAAAATGGCTTATATGTCTAGGCCTGATATTTCTCCTAAAATCTAGTCCTGCTTCACCAACTGCCCACTGGCAGCCCATTGCTCATAGACTTCTCAAACTCAGCATGTTCTAAACAGGACTCATTAATTTTCCCTCAAAACTCACTTCTTTTCTTAATTTTCACATTTCAGGTGAGGACTCCATCATACCCAGGCTTGCAACTTCAGCATTATCCTCAAATCTGAACTCTTCTGTATCCCGCATGGCCAATCATTTGCCAGATCTTACCATTTTTACTTCCACAACAACTTTTTTTTTTAACTTTCACCTTCTCACTAGTCACACAACTACCACCTCAGTCCCTTCCTTCGTCACCTTTCTCCTAGACTATTGCAATGGCTTTCTAGTTTGTCTCCTGCTTCAGGTCTCTCTCTAATCTAATTCATTTTCCACATAGATTGGCATCTAGGAGTCATTTTTCTCAAGCACAGATCTGACCATGATACTCCCCAGTAGACTGCAGTGGCTTCCTGTTGTTTCTGGGATAAAAGACGAATCCTTCTGTTTATCTTTTAAGGTCTTTCCTAACCTTGCCCCAAACTACCTTTCCAGGCTTGTTATAGATTACCTTTTGCCCCTGCATTCTACAGTCTGGCCAAATGGACTTTCTTACTGTTCCATATACATGGCACTCTATCTCTCAAGCAAGGCTGACTCATTCAAATCCAATTCACGCTCAAGTCAAGATATCACATTTCTGATGTCATCGGATCTCTTTGAGAATGAAGGATAAATAACAACAACAGCAAGTGTTTTGTACGAGGTCTCTACACAGAGAAAAGGACTTCCAGAGAAGGTGATGTGAGTAAAACCTTGTTACACGTATTTCTTACGCGTGTACCCCACTATGATTAGGGTCTAAGTTTAAGCTTACTCCTTCCGTGGATGCTATGTGTATTTGTGGGAAAGCGTGAACTAGGTTCTTAGAAGAAGGTTTCCCATTAACTGTCTTTACCACGTTACTTGAGAGTGGTAGCAGCTACTCTCTGGGGACCCAACCTGCCAATTCCAACAGAATTTGGGAAATGCTCTTCTTCTCCTCTTCCTCCTCCTCTTTTTCCTCCTTCTCTTTCTCTTCCTTCTCTTCGTTGTTCTTGTTTTTCTTATTCTTCTCCTTATTCTCTTCCTTCTCCTTCTCCTTCTTCATTTTTTTAAAAGCTAAGACAATTTACTTTTGTCCTGCTCAGTTTTCATTTTTGATTTCTTGAAATATAGCTCTGAAAAACAGGCATTAAAAACCCCATTGTGTTTTAAATGGAGCTACTTGATTACACCTTTAAACCCAAATCATTCAGGCTTTCATTGAATGGCTAATAATAGACCCAGCCCAAGCTTCGGTGGTTCACAGTTCTGGTTTTGATGGCTTAGAATGAGTATAAAAAGTAATTGTTTTCTGTTCTGGACAGAAACTCTGAAGATCTTACCATCCTTGGGATGGTAAACTGGGCCATCTTTTGTCTTGATTCTTACCTAGCTCTTAGTCATTGAATGGACATTGCCTCAGACAAACTGATACCTAGGAAAGACCTTAATTCAGAAAGGCCAAGGTCACCCACGGCACCCTGGGCCATTGCCAGTCAACCTGACCCTGGTCTTGTCACTGGACTCTGATTAATCTGGAGGAGAAAGCAGAAATGGATGACTCTATGCAGGTCTGCCCCACTCACATCCAATTCATTGGCAAGTCAAGACATCCCACTCATGATGTCACCGGTCCTCTTGGAAAAGGAAGAACAGCAGCTCTCTCCCACATCTGTGACTTTTTCCTGGCTGGCCTCCTTGGCTGGAATTCCCTTGTTCCTCCTCTCTACTGGGTAGGAACCCTGGCTTCCTTCTACTCTCATCTCAACATGGAGCCCTTCTTGTTTCTCCCAATTGCTAGTGGATTCATTTCCTAAACTATCTTATA
This sequence comes from Phascolarctos cinereus, assembly GCF_003287225.1. Taxonomy (NCBI): domain Eukaryota; kingdom Metazoa; phylum Chordata; class Mammalia; order Diprotodontia; family Phascolarctidae; genus Phascolarctos; species Phascolarctos cinereus. The sequence goes on along the minus strand of NW_027555736.1, from coordinate 97,191,499 downwards.
ATTGTTTTCTGTTTATTCTGCACACACTTAAATAGGTACATTTTGTCTCTTCAGATGAAATAGAAGCTCTTTGACAGCAGACGCTTCCATTTTTTTTCTTTGGATTATCAGTGCCTAGTATGGTTCCTGGCACATGTTATTGGTGTTCAGTCATTTCAGTCATGACCCCATTTGAGGCTTTCTTGACAAAGATATTACAGTCGCTTGCCATTTCCTTCTCCAGCTCATTTTCCAGATGAAGAAATTGAGGCAAACAGGGTTGAGTGACTTGTGCAGGTAAGTGTCTGAAGCCAGATTTGAACTCAAGAAGATAGTCTTCCTGATTCCAAGCATAGTGCTCTATCCTCTGTGTCACCTAGCTGCCCACTCTCGGCACATAGGAGACACTTAATAAACTCTGGCAAGTTGATTGACAAAGTGATATTGGATTAATCATTTGCACTAAAATTGACCATTCAACCCAATTAGATTCATTCAGTGTGATTTAATTGCCTACTGTTTCCATAAAAGAGCATAGGGACATTGATTTAGAGGAGGAAGGGACCTCAGAGGTCACCTGGTCCTACCCCTCATATTATAGAGAAGGAAACTTGAGCTCAGACAGAGGAAATAACTTATTTAAGGTCATAGAGGGAGTAAACACCAAAGTAAAGTTTCAAACAGGATGTGCTTTACCTACAACAGTCCTAGGAGATAGGCATCACAAGTATAATGATCCCATTTCACAGATGAAGAAACTGAGAGTGACTTGTTCAAGGTGGCAATTCCAATGACTCCAAATCTAGGACTTCTTGAGGTCCCTTTTAGCTATGAATCCTCTGATCCTATTCACACTCACCAAAGAAATGCCTTAACAAATAAGAAGATGATTCTCTTAAACATCTGGTCTGAATGATTTTTCTTTCCTTATCTGATTATTTGAATTGATCGGATTGACCAGTTCTCTGGTGCTGGGTTGACTCCATTTATTCCCACAATGGAAAGACATCCCAGAAGATGCACCCGATGATTTATTGCTTTAGTCATCTCAATAGCCCATTTAGATACCCAGAATGATGGAACATATCTGTCCTGCGGACACTGGCCATGAAGAAGCTAAACAAGTGAGCTAGAGCAAGCCAGAAGTGGTTGTGTTATGCCTGGGAGAGCTTCTAAACTTTCCCAGTCCTTGGCCTGGGGGAAGTTTTTTATGGTAAAGTGGAACTGAGTGCCAGGCCTAGACTCTGGAAGTTCCTAGTTCAAATCTCAGTCCAACCACTTGTTACCCATGTCACCTTGGAGAAGTGACTTCAGTTGTCTGTGCCTCAGTTTCCTTGTCTGTAAAATGAAAGAAGTGGACGAAATCACAGATCAAATTTTAAAGGGGTTGATCAAGCAGCAAACATTTATTAAGCACCTATTATGTGTTAGGCACTATGATAGGCTCTAGGGATACAAGTATAAAGAATAAAACAATCCCTATTCACAATCTTAGAAACCATCTAGTCCAACCTGCTTCTAAATATGAGACCTCTCTACCATGCACTCAAGAAGTAGTTATGCCATTTTGCTTAAGTAACTGCAATGAGCAGGAGGCCTCTATTATGGAGGCAGCCCATTTCATTTTTGCATATTTCTTACTTGTAGATCATTTCACCCTTTCTGTAAAGTCTGAATTTACTTTGCTGCAACCTTCCCCCGTTGGTCTTTGTTCTACCCTTTAGGGGTGATCAGAACAAGTCTAGCCCTTCTAGATGATAGCACTTTAAATACTTAAAGATTACATTGGCTGTTAAGTCTTTTCTTCAGTCAGGGTTGGGGAACCTGTAGCCTCAAAGCCACATGTCGCCTTCTAGGTCCTTGGATGTGGTCTTTTGAGTGAGTCCAAGTTTTACAAAACAAATCTTTTTATTAATTTTTATTAATTTATGTTCTGTGGAGTTTGAATTTAGTCAAAGGGCTGCACTTGAGGACCTAGATGGCCACATGTGGCCTTGAGGCCACAGGTTCCCCACCCTTGTGACCTAGGGTAATCATTCCCATTTCCTTAAATCAGGCTTCAAGTGGAGGGCTTTTACTATCTCAGTTCCTCTTCTGTACATTCTCCATCAGTATCCTTCTGAAACTAAGGCACCTCAAAATGAACACAGTAATTTAGAGAAGAGTAGAGTGGAACGATACGTTGCTAGTCCTGAACACCAAAACAACTTAAAATCGTGTTTTGTTTTGGTTTTTTTGGACTTCCATATCAGGCCATTCAATTCAATAAGTATTTATTAAACTCTTAAAATTGTAAGTGCTTATACTGTACTAATCCTGAAGAAATAAAACAGGGGAAGTAGCCTTTACCCTTAATGAATTTTTTTAGCAGAGTGTTAGAAGCCCTAGGTCTTTTTCAGATGACCTATTGTCTCAACATCTTGCACTTACACAAATGACTTTTTTGAACCAAGTATGACTTTGTATTTGTCTATTAAATTTCATTTTCTTAGATTCATCCCTATGTTTGAGACTATCATGACCTATCTGAATTCTTTCTTTGTGATTTGACTTAGCTATCCTTCCCAGCTTTGTGTCAACTATAAATATGGCAACCAAGCCATATATTCCTTTATTCAAGTAATTTGACAAATGTTTTCAATGGTACAGGGCCAAACAAAGCTCCCTAGAGCTAGAGATCTCTTTCCAAGGTGACATCCAGTCATTAACGATGATTTTGGGGGTTCAGCCATTTGGCAGGTTTTGAATCAGCCCATAACTGTAACTATTGCCATCCCCATATCAAGAATAGCCTATGAGTCTGTTCATTACTTTCTTAACATGTATGTTAAACTAATTTTATAGTTTCCTTAGTCTATCAGTCTAATAACATTGTCCAAAAAGGAAATGAATCTGGCAAGGTTTGCTCTTGATGAAGCCATGGTAGCTTTCAGTGATCACTGCTCCCTTTTCTAGATGTTCATTAATCATCCTATTAATAAGTTCTAGAATTTTGCCAGAAGGCAAAATCAAGCAGGATGGTCTTTAGTTTACAGACTCAATCCTCTTCCCTTTTGGATAATGGGGGAGATGTCTGCTTTTCTGCAATGCTGTGGTGCCTCTCCCATACTCTGCTTTTCCAAAGATCACCAACGGTAAGAGCATCAGTAGTCATATTTGCCCATTCTTTCAGTTCCTGAGGATATAGTTCATCTGGGCCTCACACCTTGAACTCATCAAGGGTAGGTTGGTGTTCTCTTACCATTTCCCTACTTATCTTGAGAATCAATTCCCTATTAGTCATTTTTGTTCTGTCCTTTCCAGTCCAAAGATTATTATCCTTGGCAGAAAAAAAAAATAGAAGCAAAGTGATATTTGAAGAGCTCTGGCTTTTCCCTATCGTCAGTTATCATTGACCCATCCACCCTGAGCAGTGGTCTTATCCTATCTTTCATCCTCCTCTCTTCCCCAGGATAGCTTAAAAAAAAAAAAGAAAGAAACCCTCTTTGTTGTCCTTAGCCTTCCTTGCCAGCCTCAGCTTATTCTGAAGGATCTCTGAGGTCCCTTTTAGCTCTAAATCCTATGATCCCCTTCACATTCACATAAGGAATGCATTAAGAATTGTATTATAAGCCTGGACTATAGGAGGAAAAAGTAAAAGGTTCACAAATTCCCCAGCCATTCATGCTATCAGGGTAAATGGCCAAGATTCTACATTCTCTGGGTAGGAGGGGACGCCATGACTATATATTTGTGTGCATGTCAATTCTCCCACCCCCAATAAATTATAAGTGCCATGAGGTCTGGATTCACGTCCTCTCTATCTTTGTATATCCCTAAAGAGTGAATATAGTTCTTTGCATACAGAAGGTGCTTAATAAATGTTGTTGAGTGAATGAATGGGTTGGATTTCTAAGTCCTACAAATGAGAAGCTACCTATGCAGGCTCTAAGGGGACCTTTCATGGAAATTCAATGAATTTTCACTGCACACCTATTTTGGGAGGGTATGCCAAGTAATATAAGATATTGACCCTGTGACTAAGGAACTTACAATCTTAGTGAAGAGATAGGATGTACACATGAAATGCTTTATCAGAATACGAGGTAATATATGCAAAATTCTAATGGGCACTTGAGAGGTTATGTGGAGTTCAAAGGAATGATGCATCTATCACTGTACACTGCTGTGGCCAGGGAAGGCTTACCAGAGGAGATTGCCATTGACTTGTCCCCAGCTTGGCATTGGGTATTGGCAGGAAGTTCTTTAGCCCTTAGGACCATGTGGAAGCTAGGAAGTGTGGCTAGACAGTTGCAGTTGGAGTCAGGAAGGCTGCAATTCACATCCTACCTCAGACATTTACTAGTTCTATGATCCTGGGCAAGTCACTTAACCTCTGTTTGCCTCAGTTTCCTCATCTGTAAAATGAAGATAATAACAGCGCTTCCCTCCTGGGCTGTTGTCAGGATACAGATGAGGTACTATTTGTAAACTTTAAGCTATTATATGAGTGTTAGCTAGTCGTGGTACCTTACTTCTTTCAAAGGCGCCCTCATCCTTCCAGTCACCCACACTCACAGCCACAAAATCAGCCATCCTAGACTTCAGGCTCTTTCTCACCCCCACATAATTAGCCAATTGACTGATCTTGCTATTTCTCCCTCTGCAATATTTCTCTCATCCATTCCCTTCTGTCTACTAACACAGCCTGGTTCACGCCTTCATCACTCCTTACCCAGACTGTTACAATAGCTTCCTTATGGTTCATGTCTCTGCCTTCTCCCATCCATCCTCTACCCAGCTACCACAGTGCTAAAACACAGGTGCAACCACATCCCTCCCCTGCTCAGTAAAGTTTGATGGCTCCTTATGACCCTGAGGAGCAAATAGAAACCCCTTTGCTTGGCTTGTAAAGCCCTTCACAGCCTGGCCCCAACCTGCCTTCCAAGTACTTCCTTTTGCAACTTTCACAGTCTAGACCAGCTTTCTTCCTTCATAAATAACACTGTCTCCTTTCTCTGCCCTTTGCGCAGGCTGCCCTCCCATGCCTAAAAGGTGTTCCTTCCTCCCCTCCACCTGTGCCTGAAATATACTCAGTCCTCACCTCCACCTCTTAGAATCCTTCATTTTCTTCAAAGCTCAGCTGTCATGGCATCTTCCACCTACACAAATCCTTTCTTGATTTTCTTCAGCAGCAAGTGCAACTCCCCAGCCAATTACTTTATTTTGTGTCCTTTTTTATACATTTTCTTCTGTGCATGTTGTTTCACTCCTATGACATAAGCTCCTTGAGGGTGTACAGTTTTATGTTTGTTTTTGTATCCCCAGCACTTCACGTAATTCCTAGAAGATAGTAGATGCTCAATACATGCTTATTTATTAATCAATAGGAGTAGGAGCAGCACAGCAGCAGTTTTTCAAAGTGCTTTACATGTAATGTTTCCTTTGATACTAACAATAGCCCTGTGAAGAGGGTGCTACTATTGTTTCCATTTTATAGATGATGTCAGTGAGGCTCAGGAAGGTCAAATAACTTGCCCAGGGTCACATAGTTAATAAGCAACTGAAGAGTAACTCACTCAGAGCTTTCTCACTGCACCTCAGCATGTGCTTCTAAAGAAGGAAGAAAGAAAAGAAAGAAAGAAAGAAAGAAAGAAAGAAAGAAAGAAAGAAGGAAGGAAGGAAGGAAGGAAGGAAGGAAGGAAGGAAGGAAGGAAGGAAGGAAGGAAGGAAGGAAGGAAGGAAGGAAGGAAGAAAAAGAAAGGAAGAAAGAGGAAGAAGAGAGGAAGGAAGAAATAAAGAAAGAAAAGAAAAGAAAGGGAAGAAAGAAGGAAAAGAAGGGAGGGAGGGAAGGAGAGGAAGGAGAAAGAAGGAAGGAAGAGAGAGAGGGAAGAAGGGAGAGAGGAAAGAAAAATAAAAAAGAAAAGCATGGAGGAAGGAAGGAAGAAAAAGAATGAAAGAAAGGAAGGAAAAGGAGGAGGGAAGGAAAAAGAAGTAAAGGAAGGAAAGGAAAGAGGAGGGCATGGAAGAAGTAAAAATAATGAAAGGAAGAAAGGAAGAAGGGAAGGAAGGAAGAAAGGAAGAAAATGATATGATGATATTTTTAAGATTCCTGACATTCTACAATTTTGTTATTTGACCAGGAATTTGGACAAGAAGAATCCTTACAGGGGAGAGAAGTTGTAACCTCAGAGCTAATGGACTTCTCCATGGACCGCAAGGAGCAGTTAGTCCTAGGTAGGACTAGCTAAGTGCATCCCAGTTTCTGAGGTGATCTCAGAAGGGTCAGCAGCTGACCTACACAACTCTGAGGTTCAGTGTGGTTTTGCTGAAACAGCAGTAATCAAGAACGCCCGCTTTGGCCTTCCGTTCCCAGGCTCTGGCTGAGAAGGGGAGAGCAGCCCGGCTACGGACCCTGAATCCTTGTGCACACAGGGGAGGCTAGGTGGCTGACCAGGAGCCCAGGCTACACACAATGTGGAGACCACTTAGGCAGAGTGGAAAAGTTCAGAAATGCTGCCATCTCGCGGCCCTTGTAGGCTAGAGCAGGCAGGTGTTTGGGGCAAGAACCAGTGTTTCCCAGAACCAAGCGGGTTTTTGTACATCATGAAGTTCTCCTTCCTCTCCTTGCACTTTCCGTGCTGGGACACAGTGAACCTGCCGTCCTATGGCGTGGCTTTTTTGTCTGTTTGTTTTGTTTTGTTTGCTCTCTGCAGATGGAGAAGGATTTATTCAGAGGGGGAGGCTGGTGAGCAAGGGAGTTAACTCTCCCTGCCCCCAGCCTCTTAGAAGTTGGAAACAAGAAGGCTGTACAGGCCGAGGATGAATAAGCCGGCTCTGTGTGCAGCCAACCTGTTTTTGTAGATGCGGAGTGCTCCTGGTACAGGAAATATCTGGCTGGTGCTGCAAGTGCGGGCGTATTTACCCTCAGATGCTGAAGCCTGGGCAGAGCAGGGGTTTGATAGCCCCACATCATGTAGGTGATGACATATGCACACAGACATTCCACAGCCCCTGAAAGGCCTGATTGAGCAACAGCCCAGACAACTGCTGCTTCCCCAGAGGCCTCTGGGAAGAACAGCTACTTAGGAAGGGCTAATGTGAATTCCAGGGTGTTGGGGGGTGAGGGTGGGGGCACAACCTTTGCATCTTCTCACTTTGAGATGATCATTTGGAGTCAAAGGTTTCTTATACCCTGGGCTTTAATTACGCCCTCAACCAAGTTCCTTGGTCTGTTGAAGATGCAGCTCCAAACAATGACGATAATTTTGTATGGCACTTTAGAGGGTACAAAGTGCTCCCACATATACTATCTTATTTGACCCACAGCACCCCACAATGTGGGACTGGTCAATCGAGGCAGACAAGCAGTCAATCAATCAATCAATCAGAAGACATTTATTAGGCTCATACCATGTGTCCGGTTCTGTGCTAAATGATGGAGGTTACAATAACAAAAGTGATATGGCATCTCCGCTCAAAAAGCTAACATTCTAACAGGTCAAACGCTATTGCGATAGGCTCAGAGAAGCTGAGAATCACAGAATGGCACAGAGCTGAAAGGAACTTGAGAAATGCCCTGGCTCTGTGCTCTTGTTTTACAGAGGAGAAATCGAGAAGGGACTTGCTGGAGGTCACACAGCTAGTAATAATAGCTATGAATAACTAATATTTATATAGTGCTTATGGCAGCTAGGTGGCACAGTGGATAGAACACTAGGCCAGGAGTCAGGAAGAGCTGAGTTCAAATCTGCCCTCAGATGCTTACTAGCTGTGCAACCCTGGGCAACTCACTTTTTTGCCTCAGTGTCCTTATCTGTAAAATGATCTGGAGAAGGAAATGGCAAACCACTCCAATATCTTTGCCAAGAAAACCCCAAATGGAATCGAGAAGAGTCGGGCATCACTGAAATAACTGAACAACAACAGAGTATCGTGCTTACTGTGTGCTGGGCACTGTGCTATGTGCTTTACCATTGTGATTTCATTTGAGCTTGACAGCAACCCTGGGAGGTAGGTGCTATTATTATACCCATTTTACAGAGGAGGAAATGGAGGCAAACAGGGTTAAGTGACTTGCCCAGGGTCACCCAGCTAGGAGGTATCTGAGGTTGGATTTGAACTCAGGGGCTTAGGTAAACTGGAGGGGGGAAAAGTGTAAGGGGTTGATATGAGAAGCTGTTCCGAACATTTTCTAGGTTTTATTTCTCTTGGAAGTGATGGGCCACCAAAAGTTGAGAGGGGGGATTTATAAGACAAATCTCATTGGCTTCAGAGCTATGCCTCAAGATAGTTCTGATCACAGATGATTGGGTTTTGGCCACTGAAAATATGAATAGAAAGGGACCTCTGTGGCTTTGCCCTTCCCCTCCCTCCAGGTAGATTCCTAACTTCAAGCACAGCTTGGTTTTTCTAAATGTCTGCCTAGTAGAATCGCACCAAGGAAATGTGCTGGGAGAACAACAAATGGGATTTAGGCCCTTTGTAGCATAAAGAATTTAATGGACTCTGTGTCACCGTGCGAAGAACACAGAACCCCACCATCAGGAATCTCAAGTCCATTAATGTTTCAATTGTCATTAAATGCTCTGTCCTCGAGGAATCGGACCCTGTGCTCTTTTATTACATGGCATCTGAAATATTTGTTATTCCTTCCTGAAGTCCTTACAAGAGTCTTGACTGGGGACTTTTAGGAGACCTGGATTCCAATCCCTGAGGTCATTCCTAGCTCTGTGGCCTTAGTGAAGTCACTGGCCCTCTCTGGGCTTCATTTTCCTCCCCTGTAAAATGAGATAAATTGCTAAGTAGGTCTTTAAAGTCCCTTACAGGTCTCACATGTGAGGAATCTTCCATTCAGAAGGCTTTGTTTTCTCTGTCTCTTTGTCCCCTCCCCCCTTCCTCCCTTCCCTTCTCCACTTGCAGTACAAGAAGTGGTTACACCTCAGGCTACATCTGCTTCCCAACTGTTTACATAGCTCCCACCCAAACCCAACGTTTGTTGTAGAAATCTACATGGAGGACTAATTTTTGCTCTAGGCTACTTGTGAAACGACTTGCCACTCCTACTAGCTCCTTGGTGGAGAAGGGATTGCTGAGGGGAGGGGACCAGAAAGGCATAAACACACATGTACGTGCACATACTCAGGCTGTCCTTAAGTCAGACTTGCTGCTTACTGTCTCCAGCCTTCTCCACTTTCCACCGTTACTGCCCAGGACAACTGAGTCAACGTGACTGAGAGTCTTGAAGGCAAAATACCTGCTTTGAATCCCCCCTCATGACTGCACAGGATGGCACTGAACCCGTACTTTCATTGGTAGAGGGAACTCCCAACAAAGGATCTCCCTCTTTCAGCCCTTCTAGTCTCTGAGAGTTACCCCAAGGTCAGTAATTGCTCAAGAGACTTGCCAGGGATGATACAGCCAGTAATGTGCCAGAGACAGAATTTGAACCCAGCCAGGCTTTCTCAACTTTGAGGCCAACCCTTTATCCACTAGGCCACATTGTCTCCTCATTCATGTTCACAGATATTGAAAAATCATTTTAAGGGATGTGGCGTGTACAGTGAGGTGGGCACTAGGCCTGGGAAAGAGGAAAACTGTCTTCTAAAACCAAACTCTGCCACTATTTGTCTGTGTGACCTTGGACAAGTCAGCATCTGAATTCAGAGTCTGAATTCCAAATGAAAAGCACCATAGAGTTCATATGACCTAAACTGCAGTTTGATAGATGAGGAAGCAACAACAGATGAGAAAACAGCTCTATCCATAAGCATAAGAACCACATCTATAACTCTAAAGATTACTGAACTGTTCTGAAGCTCAGGTTTCTTATCTGTAAAATGGGGTGTATAAACTAGATGATCTCTAAGTGACTTTCCAGGTCCAAGAATCTCGATTCTGTGAAGGCCAGTTACAGCTTAGCATTGTAACAGGGTTCCATCCACTTGTGACATGCTATGGGTGTCTCGGGGGCATCCTGAATGGCCCGTCACTTCTTCCAACAGGCATAGAATCTCTGACATTCCAGCTCTTTCACTTATAGCCCTTTCACCTCCACAATTAGTTGAAATCTCTGCTGTTTTGCTGCTAGCCAAGATCTTCTTTGTCTACTTGGTTTTGCAACTAACAATGGTTTCAAAACAACACCCTCTTACCACCCATACTCCCCTCCGCCTCCCCCCACAAAAAAAACCACTCAAAACACCCAGAATGGTGTGAAAGTTGACTCTTATTTAATATTGGCAAGACTATATGGAGTGAGAAGGAAAGCTTCCAAAGACAAGGAGATATGGCGGCCTTCTGGGGAAAACACCAGACCAAGGCAAGGGATTTGATTTATAACTCTGAAACACTGTGTGGCCTTGGGTTACTCACTTAACCATTATGTAACTTAGAAGACTTGCCTCTCCCCCACTGTGCTAATCAGACTCATATGTAACACATGCTTTCGGAAAGTCAGGCATTATGTGGATGCTGAGTATTGGGGTAGAGGCAGAGTCAGTTCAACTGAATTCAATTCAATTCAATTCAACCAAGTTGTGTTACTCTCATGCCAAGCAAAAGCAAAATAGTCCCTGGTCTCAAGGAGTTTGTATTCTACTGGGATGACCTGAGACAGGAATAAATATCAAGTTTATAAAAAAAATGGTACAAAGGGATTTTGAGGGGGAACCCCCAGGGAAGGCCTCATCTAGGAGATGGCACCTGAGCTTCATCCAAAAGGGGAATGTCTCAGAGTTGGACAGGGGTAGAATGTATTCCAGGCATGGGAAACAATGGCAGAGACAAGAGATGGATTGCCATATACAGGGAAGAGCTAGCAGGTCAGATTGGAAAACTAGGTAGGAAGACAAGTGAAGAGGGCCTCAAATGCCAGGCTGAAGAATTTGAATAGCTTGGGGATCTGTCCTTCTTTCCCCAGAGACAGCCAAAGCGAGGACTTGTCCCAGACATCGAGGGTATTATCCAGAAGGAGCCTGAAATGGCAAGGATGGATTAGTTCACCAACGCTGTTAGCACGAGGTTTGGCTTTATGCAATTCATTTAACTATTCTGTACCTTAATTTCCTTAACTGTGAAGCAGATCTGATAATTCTAGCTATACTTACTTTACAGAGGCATTGCATTCATCAGATGAGAGGATCTGAGTGAAAAGTTTAAAGCCCTAACCAAATGTAGGGTGTTGTTGTAGCAATAATTAGTTGCAGTGTTCATCCTTAGCTGAGTACTGGCAAAGTCACTGTTTAGTAGCATTATCATGAGAGCTGACATTTACATCATATTTAAACTTTGCAAAGTGCTTTCGGTACTTTTGTCATTTTGCCTTCACAGTAGCACTAAGTGCTTTTTGTAGTTGGGTGGTTTCAGTTGTGTCTGATTCTTTGTGATCCCATTTGGAGTTTTCTTGGCAAAGATACTGGAGTGGTTTGCCATTTCCTTCTGCTCATTTTCCACGTGAGGAAACTAAGGCAAACAGGGTTAAGTGACTTGCCCAGGCTCACACAGCTAGTAAATGTCTGAGGCTGGATTTGAACTAAGGTCTTCCTGACACCAGGTCAGGTACTCTATCCACTGCCACCTAGCTGCCCAGGTGCTATTATCATCCCCATTTTTGAGATGAGGAAAGTGAGTCCTGGAGAATTTGAATTGCCCAGAGTCACAGAACTTACAGGAAGAGTCTGAGGTGTGTTTTAAACCAGGTCTTCCTGACTTGAGTCCAGGACTTTAGCCACTATGCCAAAATACCTCCTTATTATCACCTTCCAATAATATGATTTTTGACAGTTCACAAAATAACTTCATAAAACAGATAGATTGGCCAACCCTTCCAAATATAATATTTTATGATTCTATGGTTGTATAAAGAATTCTAGAATGTAAGTTGAAGGACAGGTATTGTTTTGCTTTTTCAGGGTATTTAATGGTATTTAACACCATATATAACACACAGCAAGTAATTAATACAATTCCCAATTGATCGATTGAAGAGGGAGCCTGGCATAGTGGAGAGAGTTCTAGTCGTGGAGAGAATCAGACCTGTGTTCAAATTCCTCCAATGTCCATATGGCTATGTAATGCTAGAAAAAGTCATGTAAACTTCTACATACCTCAGGCAGCTCCCAAGAACTGATCTACTAAGTTATAGATAGGTTGAGATCTATATTGGTGGAGTGATTTATGGCAGTACTGAGAAAAAATTCACAGCTTCTTTGTGTATTTACATGGTTTTATAATCTTGTTTACTGTGGGCCATATATAGTGAATGCTGCCTCCACCCCTCTACTATATTAACTGAAGGCGATCTCCAAATCATTGAACTAAACGGAGATTTGTCAGTCCTAGCAACAGCTAGATGGAGACAAGGTCAAGATGAGAATTTGTGTCTTTTGACTCCCAGGCCAGTACTCTAAGATGCCAGGGAATAAGAAGCAAGACTAGGGATTTGGCCCAGGTGATCTCAGCATCCTTTTTTTCTCCCACGATGGCCTTGATCTCAACAATTAACTTCACTTGGACCTTAGTGTTCTTGTTTGTCAAATCAAGCCCTAAACTCAGTCTATCCTAGAGTTGTGGCCATTTTCATTATAATCTATTCTCCCTTAAGAATAGAAAAATGTCCTTTGTTCAAAGTGCACAGAGATATTTTCTTAGATCCAGTTGGAGCTATGAGTAGATTTCTTTATCAACTGGTACAAAAACAGTTGGGTGACTAGGTGGGTGTGGAGGAGGGGAGGAGGTTGTGGGTACATGCAGTTGTACCAGGAGAGGGTATGCTCTAGCTTTTAATCCTGATCCAGCAAAGGGTAGGGAAAGGGGCCATCACGAGCAGAAATGGAAGGGGGAAGAGGAAGACCCTGCCCTATGCTATCTCATTTGTTGGCTTGGAGCATCAGAGAAGGAAAGCATGAAGATGATGATCACCATGGAGAGGAAAGTATACCCCCTTAGATGTTAGTGTCCTGGCACAAATCCCTGTTTACTCCCTTGCTCTGGGTCCAAGAAGTTCAAAGTTTGGTTTTCTTCTGGAAAAAAAAATAACCTGACAAATTAGGTCAATCACCTGCCTTCCAGTCACTGGGACACCAAGTTAGGTCCCTGTTCTAAATCGCCCCAGATGAAGTCCCCAAAGAAACCATCATTCCCCATATCCTTTTCCATCTTGGGTTACATTGTTCTGAGGAATGTTGAGCAGATCTCTTTGGACTTTGACCTCTAAGTTTAGAAACCCAAAGTTAGTTGTAACTTTTTTTTTTAATCTTACACAGAGTTTTCATTAAGCTTTGTGGACTGTGTGAGACGGAGCCTGAGACCATTTGGTCAGCCTGATGAAGACCCACGCACAGCTGGAAGCAGGCCTGCCAACTCCTTACCCATAACACGCTTTTGGTGTTAACTGGAGACCTGGTGTAGAACAGCACCCTTGGTCCCCCTATCTCAGGTGAAGCCTGTAAACATTCAAACACAGGCCTCTTGTCCTTGGTGTTCTCATCATGAAAGGGGAGTTTGTTCCTTTCTAGACGTCCCTGAATAAGTTGCCAGCTGTTTTCAGTTGGGAGAGGGGAAAAAAAACCCAGAGAGAAGGGGGAAAGGGGGAGGGATTGAGTCCTTAAAGACCAATTCTCAAAGTAGAAATCTACCAGATCAGCTGGGGAGACCACCCACAAGCTGGCAGCCCTATCTCTGCTGTACTGATTCTCTAGCCTTCTGACTCCACAGGGGGAGGAAGAAAGGGAAGCATTGGATTTGATGACTGTGGAATTCAATGGGATTGTGCTTCCTAACAGAGGAGGGTGTCCAAGGAGCCATGTGGCTGAACTCTTCCTCCTCAGAACTGTTGAGGCTGAGCACAGTGTCTGTTCCACTCATTTTCTCCTTTACAGCCTTGTGGACTACTGTTATTTTTTATGTCAATCTTAAATCGAAAACCAAACATCATTTCCCTAACCAGCCCGGCTCGTCATCTCGGCTTCTCCATTTTTGACCCCAGCATGTTATTCTCCCAGTCGCCAAGGCTTGAAACCTTGAAGTCATTTTGACTCTTTTCTCTCTTGCTCCCCCTTTTCCATCAGTCATCAAGTCCTATCTGTACTCTCTCCAGAAAGACCATCTCCTGTTCCTGTTCCTTCCTTTCCATTTCCCCTAGCTCAAGTTCTCATCACTTTTCTTGTCTTGGTGATTGCAATAGCCTCCCCACTCTTCTAGTCTCTCCCCTCTCCAATCCATTCTGTGAGTTGATGACAGATTAATCTTCCTGCTATGCAGTTTTGATTGTGGGACTCCCCTGATTGCAATCCTGAATGGCTCCCTTTTGCCTATTAGATAAAGCTTAGACTCCCCAGTTTGGCATTCTGGGAGCATGATAATCCATCTCATCCTACCCTCTCACCCACTTCGTGTCCCCTGCACTCCAGCCAAACTGCATTACTCACTGTTTCCTAACCATGTCCTCTCCTTTCCCAGCTCTGTGCCTATAGTCAGATGGTCACTTCTGTATGAAAGATGCCCTTTCCCATCTCTACCTATCTGAATCCTACCCAATTCAAATGCTCCCTCTCCCATGAAGTTTATCTTGGCTCTTCCACATTTAAAAGTAATTGCTATCACCTTTCAAATCCCATGGCACTTTGAACCTTTCTTCTGGTATTTATACTATTATGCATAATAAATATCGGTGTCATATCTTTCCTACTAGAAGTAAGCTCCTTAAGGAAAAGGACTGTATCTTATTAATTTTTGTATTTCACCTAGGGCCAAGTACAAAGTCTTGCAGCCTCATTAAAGTTGTTTTGATTAATTTTTTTTTTCACTGTTTCAATGGGAATCTATGAGCTGTACCTAGTACAGTTCTGGGAGCTGTAAGAGATACAATGAAATGTAAGACATGGGCCCTGCCTCAAGGAGCTCATAGTCTAGTGAAGGAAGCAGACCACATGCGTAGAAAGATAATTCAAAACACATGAGAGTATGTAAGTGCCAAAGGAGCAATTTTGGCAGTAAGTGCTTTAAAAGTTTAGAAGAAGGAAAGCTCCAGGTGGGCTAAAGTAGTCAGAGAAGGCTTCTTAGAGGAAGTGGGAGATGAACTGAGTTTTGAAATATGAATAGTACTTAGATTGGAAGAAGAGGAGTGGGGAGGGAAGGCATTGCATATACCTATGTGCAGCAATGTGCTGGGGCCAGGTCAACCCTACTTGGGTGATTGTTAAGTTTTTGTTGTGAGCATGTCTATCTTGGAAATCAACAAACACAACACATCAGGGCATGATTTAGTGTTTTGTTGATTGTCTAAAATTCAGCAAGTAATGGAGAAAATATTAGCAATGCAAATTCAGTTTAAAAATGTCATTTCCCCCCTAGAGAGACAGTTGTTAAATATTTACCAGCATCCCCTTTATGTAGTTCTCTCTCTCTCTCTCTCTCTCTCTCTCTCTCTCTCTCTCTCTCTCTCTCTATATATATATATATATATATATATATATATATATATATGCATATGTATATGTACATATGTGTATCTGTTTTATTGTCCCAATTAGATTTCAAGCTCTTTAAGGGCAGGGCTCATGACTTACCTTGAATACACACACACACACACACACACACACACACACACACACACACACACCCCATTCTTCACAGTTCTTAGAACAATTATTTAAATGAGTGAATAAAAAGTTATTTATTAAATGTTTACTACATGCCAATCACTTTGTTTAGTGCTGGGAACGCATAGAAAAAGTGAGACTGTCCCTCCTTTCTAATGTGGGGGAGACAACACATATAACAGAATTCATCTTCGAGAAAAATGGAAAGGCCCAGAAATCCTAAGGTTACAATCATAGACAGATGGAAAAACCCAGGAGTCCTTAGAGTATATCAGCAAGTCAGAGGGCTATGCCTGCAGAGATAGAGGGCATAGGGGAATGGCAGATAAGAGGCCCCAGAGGACCTCAGATTGTGGCAGGGCAGATCTGCACATGATAGGCGCTGATAAAAAATTTATTGGTAAATTGATCATCAAGAGGAAGATGAGGAGAAGAAGCCACATTCATCATTCTGGCTGTAAGTCGATATTGGTGAAGAAATGCCAAAGGAAAGGGAAGAGAAAAATGATTTCTAGGCATCATTTACCTAAACATAAGCTCACAGGTCCACTCTAAAGGTGAGGAGGGGTTGCATGTTGGCCTGTTTGAAAGGGTTTTGCAATCAAAACAACTCTGAGGTACCACATCACACCTATCAGATTGGCCAACATGACAGAACAGGAAAATGAAAAATGTTGGAGAGGATGTGGGAAAATTGGAACGCTAATATATTGTTAGTGGAGTTGTGAAATGATCCAACCATTTTGGAGAACAATTTGGAACTATGCCCAAAGGGCTACAAAAATTTGCATACCCTTTGATCCAGCAATAGCACTTCTAGGGCTATATCCCAAAGAGATCAAACAAATGGGAAAAGGACCCACATGTACAAAAATATTCATAGCAGCTCTTTTTGTGGTGGCAAAGAATTGGAAATTGAGAGGATGCCCATCAATTGGGGAATGGCTGAGCAAGTTGTGGTATATGAATGTAATGGAATACTATTGTTCTATAAGAAATGATGAAAAGGCTGACTTCAGAAAAACCTCGGAAGACTTATATGGTCTGATGCTGAGTGAAGTGAGCAGAACCCAGAGGACTTTGTATACAATAGCAGCCACGTTATGCAATGACTAAGAATGTTAAACTGAACCCTTCTCAGCATTACGAGGATCTAAGACATCTCCAGAGGCCTCGGAATGGAAAATGCTGTCCACATCCAAAGAAAGAACTATGGAAGTCGAATCGCTCTCACTTAATTTTACCTTGAGTTGAATTTTGTTTCATCTTTCTGATGGTTCCTCCTATTGGTTTTAATTTTTACTTACAACTTCACTAATGTGAGAATATGTTTAGTGGGTATGAAAATGTAAAACCTATGTCAGATTGTGTGCCATCTTGGGGAGGGTGGAGGGGGAAGAAAAAGGGAGAAAAAAATTTTCAACCCAAAAGCATATGGAAAAAAAAATTTTAAAAAAAATTTAATAAATTAAATTAAATTAAAAAAAAAGAAAGGGTTTTGCATTTAAAGTCTCAGGCTAAATCTATGTTCAAACCATAAGACACAGCTCTGTTCCATGCAGCTATTCCCAAAGAACCATACTGAGTAGTAAAAAGAGATAGGGCATTTTGTTCCAGGAGGTGTTATTGTGAAGTTCAAATGAGATAATGGATATAAAGCCCTTAACAAACCTTTAAGTGCTATATAAATGCCAGTTATATATTATTATTGTTATTAATATTAGTCTCCAGTCTGGGGGAAACCAGGCATACAGTCTCAGGATGACTTCATTCCCTGCACTACACTCCTGCTGAGTTCCAGCAATGTTCCTAGAGTAATAGAGGGATGTGCAGGTAAATATTTAACAACCAGACTCTCTATAAAGTATGTGCACACACACTTTTAAATTTAATCTGCATTATTAGCTTTCTTAAGTCTATGTACTCAACAAAACAATCGTTCAAGCCCTGATTTGTAGAGATTGCTGATTATTGAGGTGTAAATATTCACATTGAAAATTTAACAGTCAGCTGGGAAAGCCAGTTAGATCTGGTTCCAGCATATCCTTGCTTTATTTTAACTGGCCCAATCCTCCGTGGTGCCCAATGAGGGTATGACCCAGTAGGTGGCTCTGGATTAGAAGGGAAGTTCAACCCTACTATCTCTCGATGGCATCTATTCAGTCAAAGAACAATTGGGGTTCAACCAGCTGAGAGCCCTCTGTTTGAGATCCCCTACAGGCAAGCAAGATTCAGGGGCTGACTGATACCTTGAAGGTGAAGGGTTACCTGTGATTACCTCCTGGGATGAACAGGGTGGCCTGGCAACTCCCAGATTCCCTATCTGACCCTCCAGGTTGAGCCTTTGTGATTGTTTGGTCATTACTTTTCCAGACCTCCCAAATGTCATCAAACCTAGAAATCTTACCACAAGAAGATTTGGAGATTGCATAAACAGTTAGCCATTCCCAGGGTCTTTCCAATTTTGTTTAAATACTTTGTCTCTTATTTGGCCATTGGATCTCTGATTTAATTGTAGAACTTTTTCAATTAGGATTACAGGGTAAGAAGACACTACAACATCAGCTCACTTCCTGGCTGCTACTCTTGACCAATCCAAGTTGTTCCCCAATTCTAAACCCATGCTCAAGACCAGTCCCCTCCAGGAAGTCTTCTTTAATTCATGCTACCCAGATCCAATGACTTCATGAGTCTTAACAACTCCTGACAATTACAGAGTGACCTGATGTCAGCTTGGACTTGTGTATTTTCCTTACATGTGTTCATGCATGTGAATCTAGTCTCCTTCATTAGACGTTTTAAGGGCAGAGGCCAGGTCTTCTTTTGTTTCTTCCGACAGTGCTAACTCAGGGTGACAGAAAGAAGGAGGACAGAGGGCAAAGGGAAGGCAGAGCCTGTGATAAAGATGCTTGGTGAAGGATGTGTACTGATACTTCTTCAGCTCATATCAGACATCCCACCAGAAGTCATGGCCGGGCAGGATTCTCTCCACTAGAGGTGGGAACATACAATGCTTTAGAGGCTCAAGACCCTGTTCTGCCTGAACAAGATTCACAGCCCTACCACCCCCTCATGAGTCTTCTTCCTTTTCGTGGTGGGCCCTGGATTGCAAACCCAGTCCCTGGGGGGGAATGGCATGGAGCCATCTTAACTCAGGCAAGGTTGGGCTGGGAATGGTCTAACAGGTAATATAACGCTCCAAAACCTTGTACTGGATCTCGGCCAACGTGGGAAAACATGGGTGGCATTTGGATATTTGGGGCCCATCCAAACAGGGAGGGGGAACCGATGGAGGATATGATATCCTTCTACCAGGGAACGCACAGGCTGTCCTGGTGGAAAGGGATGTGTGTGAGGTGTGCCCTGTGGATCCCAACGACTCCTGTTCTTCAGAATGTACCTGTGGGCCTATGTTTATCTGCATAATCTTTTGTAATTCTTTTTCTCTTCTTCTTCCTTTGACAATTTCACAATCAAGGTAGGTGATTAGACAGGAAGATGAACATGGCTTTCCCAGCTTATAAAAAAAAAAAAAGACAGAAGAGCTCTGGATCTGGGGACAGGTTCAGATCCTACTTCTAACTATTATTACTTAGCCTCTCTGGGCCTCTGTAAAATGACGAACTTGGATTAGATGACCTCTAAGGTCCCTACTAAATCTACGATGCCTTAGATCAGGATATCTGAAAGACATCACCTGTCTAAGACGTTGTGTCCTAGCGAGAGGATCCCAGCACCTGCAGGATCGAAGGAGACTTGTTCAGAGTTTTGATGTGTTATGCCTCCTGTTGGCCGGTCCTGTGGGCATGGGCAAGCCACCGTACCTCTCTCTGTCCTTAATGTCCCCCTCCGTCAAGCAAGTCTCTCTCAACCCCCTCACCCATCTCATAATGAAGAAAAGGAAAAAAAAAAAGGAATCAACTTGAAACTCTGTAAACTTCTTGGAGCACTGTTACATAAACTTGAGGTATTATTCTTCTAAATTCAAGTGCTGGTTTGGACTATTAGGGAGAGTTTGCTGGGTTGCTTTGAAGTCCGACCTATTTCTTTTGCCAGTAGCTTTTTGGAAACTCTCCTTTTGTCATGGTTTCGCCTTCCCTTTCCCTTTTTTCTCCCTGACTTTAATGTCACCACAAAAGGCCGTGTGGGTGGGAAGTTGTGGTGCGTGGTGTCTATCCCCAAAAGGTGCGGCCCTACAGGGCTGAGTGTCTCTTTCCTCTCCCCTGGGGTGTGACAAGGTACAGTGGCAGCTTAGGTCACATTTTACCTTAGGAAGGAAAAGGACATAGTTTCTTCAGTCTCTCTCTTTCTGAGCTGTTTTCTCTAGTTCTGGGGGCTGGGGTGGCCTGGGAGAATGTAGTCCTAAGCAGAGGCTCTGACCTTCCTCTCATTCTCAGTTACTAGATAATAAGCTCTAGGAGACTCGTGCAGAATCACTGATAACCCCCCAAACCTACTTACTGAGAGTTTCCATCGTCCCACCTAAAATCAACAATGAGCAGAAATGCTATCCCTATCAGGAACATTGGCAGTAATGCAGTGGGTAGAGCGCTGGGCCTGGAGTATAGGGGAGCTAAATTCAATTCTGGCCTCTGTCAGATACTTCTTAACTCTGTGACCCTGGGTAAGTCACTTTAAACCTCAGTTTCCCTAACTGTAGAATGGAGAAGGGAACATTTATGAATTGACAGCTATGTGCCAGGCATTAAGTGCTTTACAAATATTGTAAACTGATACTCACAACAATCTTGGGAGATAGGTGCAATTATTATCCCCATTTTACAGTTAAGGGAACTGAGGTAAAAATGACTTATCCGGGCTTACATGACTAGTGTCTGAGTCCTAATCTGAACTCAGGTCTTCCTGACTGCAGGGCCATTAATTTGACTACTTCATCACCTAACTGGAGATAATAACTGTGCGAATCAAATGAGATTATTTCCCACAGGGCCTGGCACATAGCAAATGCTTGTTTGCTTCATTCCTGATAAAATAATGGATAAAGGTAAACTGAGGCAATAGAAAAAAGGATCCTCTTCAGGAGTTAGGAGATCCTGAGTTGTAGGATCATAAAAGGGTAGAACTGGGAAGGTCCTTTGAGTTTATCCCTCTAATTCCTTCATTTTACAGATGAAGAAACTGAGGCATTAGGTAAAATGTGACCCACGCAATCACTATATCTTGTTACACCCTAGGGAAGATGAAATGTTGCCCTCACCATAGGCAGGGCTGCAGTGGCCAGACTCTCAGGTCAATGGTCTTTCTACTAAAGGACTTACCTCTCTGTGAGAATAATACATGTAAAATAACTTGCAGACACATGTAAAGTTAATTAGCCCATGTTAACAGCCATCTGCACTTAAATCAGTCAGTCAATAAAATTTATTAAGCATCTATTCTATGTTAGACAGTGAACTAAGGGCTGGGGCTACAAATAAAGGCAAAAGTCAGGCCAAGCCCTGGAGGAGCTCACAGTCCACATCTATTGGATGTAGGCTTTCTCTAGAGTAGTTTTGAAAGGCTAGAAGGAGAGCACCAGCTAGCCCTGAGAGCCCAAGATGACAGAGAGGGCAAAACCAAAGGAGAACATGGGGGACAATGAACCCAGACTCTGCCAACTTCATAACTTTGTTAAGGGCCGGTCTTGACTGTATCTATCTTATTCCAGTTGGGATGATCTTCATGCAGAAGGCTATACACTGAGGAGACGTTTCACCGGGGAATAGTTGGCCACTAGGGAAAAGTCAGTGAAACCTATGTTACACATAGACACATTAGTAAACTGAAGTTTTCAATGAAGGAATATGAAGGAGGAATTTGAAAATGTAACACTTGCAAATTTTTCACTTTTTAATGTTGACGTAGACACATCTTTCAAATGCCAAGGGGGCAGGCATTCACACAAACCACTGGGCATTTACAATAGGGTATTGCCTTCCCTCCTGGGTAGTCATATTGAAGGACCACAGCACTGCAGGGTTATTTTAGTAACAATTCTCAGACTACAGAGTGTAAGTGGTGAAAGATATTAATTGCTCATAATAGTTCCTTTTGATCCCATTCTATTTTAGCCTGCTTTCTTTCCTTCCTTCTTTCTTTCCTTTTTTCCTTCCTTTTTTCTCTCCTTCTTTTTCTTGCCTTATGTTCTCTGATTTCTTCTCCTTTCTCCTTCCTTCTTACTTCCTCCATTTTCTCTTCCTCCCCTTTTCTCTCTTCCTTCTTTTCTCCCTTCTTGTGCTTTCTACTTTTTTCCTCTTTCTCTCCCTTCTTCCTTCCTTCCCTCTTTCCTTCCTTCTTTCCTTCCTTCCTTTTTCTTTCCTTCCTTTTTCTCTCTTCCTTCTTTTCCCTGCCTTGTGCTCTCTGATTTCTTCTTTCTCCCTCCTACTTTCCCTCCTTTTTCCTTCCTTCCTACCTTCCTTCCTCCATTTTCTCTTCCTCCCCTTCTCTCTCTTCCTTCTTTTCTCCCTTCTTGTGCTTTCTACTTTCTTCTCCTTTCTCTCCCTTCTTCTTCCTTCCTTCCTTCTTTCCTTTTTTCATTTTCCTCTCCTTTCTTTTCTTCTGTCTTATGCTCTCTGATTCTTTTCCTTTCTTCCTCCCTTTCCCCCTCTCCTTTCCTCTTTTCCTTCCTTCCTTCCTTCCTTCCTCCTTCCTTCCTTTCTTCCTTCCTTCCTTCTTTCTCTCCTTCCCTCTTTCCAAATATATTTATTCCTCTATCTGTCTAAATATCTCAATTGTATCATGTCAGGACTGATCTAGTACTTTATACTAGGCGTGGCTGGTTTGACTATTCCATTAAAAAATTAAACCCACCTGCCACAAACTGAAAACAGACTCAGCCCTAAAAAGAACAATAAATATTGATGACTTGAGGCGTGATTGGCTTTTATGATGTTTGATGACAACTGGTATCAGTTACAGAACTCACAACATAAAAACAACAAAAATCCAGGCAGGAGTGTTGCAGGTCATCAGACATTATTAAACGTCACAATAAATATATTTACCCCTTGTCTCCAAATCAAATGCCTAAACATTTCAAGGAGATTGAGGAACAATCTGAGGGCAGTGGTGGGGTAGGGAAGAGGAGGGAATTCTACAGGCTTTAAGGGGAAAGGTTGTATATGGCAACTGTTTTCTGCTTCCAAGTCAGGAGCACTATTATTTATGTTTTCTTTGGATCTAATTAATGCCAGTGAAATATTTCTGGGAATCCCCATCTTTTTCTCCCCAGGTCCTAGTTGGATTCACCACTGAGAAGCCACCTATAAGAACTCGCTTTTCTGTTTAGTGGATTTCTTGGCAAGGTTGAGCTGATCTCCTCTAGCTCTCTCTGACCCAAGAGAGCACCTGGACGATGCCCTGGCATTGGGAGGAGACCACAGCTTGTTAAAAGGGCAAGAAGGGCTGGGAGTTGACTGGCAGGTGAAAACATTTTGTCTCCCTTGTTTATTTTTGTGAACTCAGTTATGGAATCAGGACGTCTGGCTTTGAGACTCAAAGCAAATAAACTGAGGGCTGGACTTGAACCCTGTGAGCATCTATTTGTACTCACTTAAGTATAAATAGCATTTTAAAAGTACTTCTTGCCAAAATATCTATTCATTTCTATTCTGAGATCATGCAATCCTAAGGGAAGCTAAGAAGAGTGGTGGAAATATCTATTGCTGCTTTTAATTGTATTTTTAGCATTTATGGGGCCCCATTCTCTCGTTACATAAACTGCTGCTGGGGACTCATTTTGATGTAGTGGGTAGGAGCGTGCATTCTCCCAATCTCTCCAGTGTTGTTTAGTACCTTTATAACCCGAAAGGGTTAATAGAGCTTCCAGCGGCTTATTCTCTGGAAGACCCATAGTGGTCACATTATAGAACCAGGCAAAATATATGGCCTCCCATATGCTGCTTGGTGGAAGGGAAATCTCAGGGGAAATATGGATGGCTCATTGAGGATGGGGTTTCAGTTACCAAGACACTGGATTCAGGAGCCTGAAGATACACTTTGTGGAGACACGTCAAAAAAGAAAGAGGGTTTCATAGAAGAAAGGGGAGCCAAGGAGGGATTTGAAAGTGTAACCATCCATAGGGTTAGCAGACTAAAGGTATGAGGTGGGGAGGGAAGGTTGGCCAGAGGTAGACGTAACATAGCATTGGAGTAAGGAACAAAAAAGGCTGAGGTATGGGTGGGACAGGACAAAAGAAAGGAGGTGGTTTGTAGAGAAAAATGCAGGCTGGAACCAAATGTTGTAAGTCCTTGGACAAGAGCAATTGCAAACCAAACGCAAGGTTTATTAGGTTTTGTGGAGAACACGGTCTGTGTTCAGGTTTACAAGATTTGCAGTGTTTTTTTCTTGGTGCTCTCCTTTGTGTGGTTCAAGATTGGAATGAAACTAGAATTCTTAAAATCCAGGTTCAGACAAGCTATTCGAAACCCAAACCCTTATCCAAATGGTCTTAGTTACCCCAAGTCTCGGAGAAAAAAATCTGGCAGGAATCTCCCCGGAATGGACTTCCTTGTGATTTGTCCAGCAATTCCTTCCGAGGGCCAAACCAGAAATACCACAGAGACAGAGGTATTTGGCAGGAGGGCCAATATTCTGGGTCTAGCCCTAGGCTGTAAGGGCAAACAGCAGTAAGAAATGAACTGATGTCTTCTCCAAAGTTAGCTCAGTCCTTGCTGATGGTAGGTTGAGGGAAAAAATGGTGGTGGTGGTGGTGGGACTCTTGTGAGGGTCCCAGAATTTACCACAGCTAGCTTTTCTACCCTAATTAGGAGCAGATATGGAAAGAGAAGGTCTGCAAAACTGATGAGTTCTTCAAAACTGGCCTCCCCTCACCTAATCAGAAAAAGCAGAGTTTTTCTAGTTTGGGGGAATTTAGTTCTGCTTACTGGATGTATATGTATGACAATGGCCAAGTCTCCCCCCACCACCCCCACCCCCGCCTGTCTCAATTTTCTCACCTATAAAAGGACATTGGACTAGCCTGTCTTGAAGTCCCTTCTAGCTTTGATATTCTAAGATTCTACTTTTAAGTGAGGTAAAGGAACTAGGGTTTTTCTCTAAGGAATTTTAAAAAATCAACACGTTTTTTTTTCTTCATCAGATCTGTGGTTGAGTTGCTTAAAATATTTTCCTTAAAGCAAGCACGTTTTCTGTAGTGGTAAGCTTCTCTCTCCCCCAGCTTTGTGTGTGTGTGTGTGTGTGTGTGTGTGTGTGTGTGTGTGGTAAAAAGACAGCTTGGGGAGAGGGGAGATGTGTGTGTACACACACATACATGTATGTATGCACGCCTATATTACACATATATACATATATATCAACTTCTATTTGTCCAAGTAGGAATGCATATCAGTTATTCCAGGAGACAATAAAAACATAAAAAAGCATATACAATGCATGAAAAATTCAGGCATTCTGAAGCAATGTGGGACACACTTGGTTGTGTTACTTATTTGCATGCCTGTACCCAGAACGCAGCCCAGCTCTCAGCTGTTTCGGAGCAGCTCTGGTGTCTTCGCTCTAGGGAACAAAGCGAAAGGTTCAGGTGTGTTTGTGAGGGAGGGAAGGGCTTTGTGCAGGTTTTAACAAACCAGTGGAAAACAAGGCAGGAGCCTAGTGGAGGACTTCTCCCATACACAGTGATTAGCAAGCAGCCCTTTAGGGCTTAATCATAGAGGCTTCTCTGAGCTGAGTGTGTGTGTGTGTGTGTGTGTGTGTGTGTGTGTGTGTGTGTGTGTGTGTGTGTGTGTGTGTATTTCTTGGTTGTTTTATTATTTTGCTTTATTTTTGCCTTTCCCCAGATATACTGAAGCAATAAATGCATGCTGTGCAGGGAAGAAAAAGAGGAGGCAACCTTTAGAAGTCCTGACTGACTGTACCTGTCTCCCGGCTGCCTGCAATGGAAAATTTTTGAGAAGCATTTATTTTCTGATACTCTGTCCTCACCTGAAGGCATGTTGGCCTTTTCCATGGCTGAGTGTCAACCCAAGGTTTAGATATTGGTGAACATGAAAGGTCAGCCACAGACTGCTCGCTGACTTGGGCAGCTACACCTTGACATTAGCAGCAAAATGGCCCCACACAGGGCCACAGTGGAACTCTCCCCACCTGAGAGCTTCTCTCTGAGGTCAGCCCCCCAGAGAGAGGCCTCCTGTTACAATGACTGCTCTCTTACTTTTGAATCCATTCGAGACAGTGACAGACTTTAGTGGCACCTGAAATACTAGGACCAGGAGTGAGAAAATGTGAATTTGACTCCTTCATTCATCCCAAGCTTTATGTGTGACTCCACGAACCTCATTTTCTCCATCTGTAAAATGTCTCACCTGTTATGATAACTCTGAGTGATGAAACATGTCTTTCTCAGATATGTAGCTCAGGATGAATGGATGAATAAAAGAATGAATAAAAAAGGCATCTAAGATCCTGCTATGGGTCTGACTCTGTTGTAGGCATGGAGAATACAATACAAAAATGAGACAATCCAAAAAACCAATTAATCAGTAAACATTTATTAAGGCCTGACTCCTTGTTTGACATGGGGAATACAATACAAAAGTAAGATAATCCAATCAATCAATAAACATTTGTTATGTGCCTACTGTGTGCCTGACCTGTGCTAGACACAATGAATACAATACAAAAGTGAGACAGTCCCTGCTTTCAGTGAGCTTATATTCTACTGAAGAGGTCAACACGTGTAGGGAATAATAATGACAGTAGGAATAATAGTTCCCATTCAGATAATGCTTTATGGTTATAAAGGGTTCTCCCAGAAAGAGGCAGTTTGCCTTGGTGGAAAGAGCACTGTATTTGGAGTTAGAAACCCTTGTTCTATTCCTTGATATCTTTGTGACCTAGGGTAAGTCACTTAACCTCTCTAGACCTTGTTTTCTTCATTTGTTTAAAAAAAAAAAGATTCTGACAAGTGGCTGGACTCCTTTACTAGTTCTAGATCATATAATCTTGGGATATTTACCAGAACCTTGTAGTGAAAATATTTTTGACCCTATTTTACAGATGAGCAAACTAAGGCACAGAGTGGTTGACTTGTCCAGGGTCAGACAGAGTTAGTAAGTGACAGGAATGAATCATCCCTCAGATATTCTGATTCTCAGTCTAGTACCTCTCTGTATGATAGGTGAGGGGTTCTGGGTGCTGACAAAGAGAGGTAGTAGAGAAATTGCTCACTGTTACTCTATCAAATGAGATAATATTCATAAAGTGCTTAGCACACAATAGGTACTTTGTAAATGCTTAAACTGGTCTTCTAAACCATTTGGGCATTTCCAGCAAAATTTTGGAAATGCTGAAGCTTTTTGGTTGTGTTTTGTTGTCGATTTTTGTTATTTTTAGCTGCCAAATCCTTGATTCTGCAAAGCAGCGATGTCAAAATCAAATAGGGAGGGGAAAAGGGCACTAAACCATACATAAGGATCCCTGTAGGTGCCATACTGACTTAGAAAAACACATATTAACATTATCTAAGATACGTTTAACTGTATTTTTATTTATTTTGTCAAGTATTTCCCAATTATATTTTAATCCAGTTCTGAGGCCTGCCTAGGGAATGTTGTTCAGCCCACTTATTTGACACCTATGTAATGAAGGAAACCTTAAAACCATTTAGTTCAGCAATAGGAAGATTGCAGTAGAAAAAGAATTCTTCTGTGTGGCTATATTTCAGTCCTGGTTACTCAACACCCAAATCAACATTCATTCAGAGAATTTTGTGGAAAAAAAATAAAATCCAATAGACTGATTGGCTGACACTGTGTACATGAAGCAACTGGTTGATCTGTCAATGGTTTTCATTTCAAATTTTTCATTTTCCGATGAGTTGCTTTGGTGAGATGTTGTCACAGCTGTCAACCTTGATTTCCTTTGAGGGAATTGTGGGAAGGGGCATGGGATTGTGGGTTCTTTGAGCTCTCTCAGCTTTTCTAACACCTGTTACTGCTCTAACAGTCTGGCTACTCTGGCCTTTTGCTGAACTTCCCTTCACTTCCAAAGATTCTATGTCCATCTTTTGGGTTTTTGGCAAATTTGGGGAAAAAACAGTCTTTCCCAAACTATAACCTTGTTGTGTCTAAATTGGGCCAGGAGTAACATATTTAGCGTCAAAGGCTAACCACTGTTTGGCCTGTGAAGCCACTCCTGTTATATTTGGATGCCAACAAAAGCCCATTTTCCCCAAGTAGGGTATAAATACATTTACTTATTGATTCCCACATTCACCTCTGTGTCCCAGTCTGTCTCACCACACCTTCGAAGTGTTAGAGTTTGGTATAAGCCTTAAAAAGAAATGGTCAGGTAGCATGAGCCCCTAATTTCAACTTTGTTGGGGAAATAAGTCAACAGGTGGATTGACTCAGCTATTAATAGAAGTAGTCAGGGCAACAGTTTTAAATCCCGTTTCAACCAGCTAAATTTCAGTTGTAGATTTGTTGTTTCCTTGCTGCTGAAATGATGCTACATAGAATATAAATCAGGAATTCAGCAAAAGAGGAAACAAAAGAGAAATCACCAGGTTGTTTTCATCACCCACTTTCAAATTTGTGAGTATACAAGGGATGTGATTTTGTAAGGGAATTTCCAATATAAAAATTTCACTATCCTTTGGGGAAACAATCCCTCCATCACCCAGTAGATAACAATTAATGATGATAATAATCATACTTCACATTTGTAGAGTATTTTAAGATTTGCAAAGTGCATTACATATTTTCTCTTTTGATCCTCACTGCAACCCTGTAAAATAGATGTTATTATTTTCCCTATTTATAGAAGAATAAGCTGAGTCTGACAGATTGTGACTTACACAGCTAGTAAATGTTAGAATCAGGATTCTAACTCAGCTCCTCCTAACTTTAAGTCTAACACTATATAACTACCAGAGAGTTGCCTGAACTATATATAGGTTACATGATTTGCCCAGAGTCAGTGTCAGAACCAAGATTTGAACCCAGGTTTTCCTAGCCCCAAATATAGCACTCTATCCCATTATTCCACATTGAAAAAAAATATCTCTCTCCCTCTCTCTCTCTCTCTCTCTCTCTCTCTCTCTCTCTCTCTCTCTGTGATAGAGGAGAAAGACTATTTTTAAAATATTTTGGAGTAACTTTATTTTTAAAATTTGAATAGTATTTTATTTTTCCCCAAAAGACATGTTAAGAGAAAAATTTTAACATTCATTTGTACAAGATTTTGAGTTCCAAATTTTTCTCCCTTCCTTCCTCCCTTGCCCTCTCCTGAAAATTGTAGGTGGTTTGGTATAGTTTATACATGTGCTATCGTGTAAAACATATTTCCCATATTCATCACATTTGTGGAAGAAGAAACAGATCAAAATGAAATAAAACCATGAGAAAGAATAAAGTAAGTGAAAAAATGTGCTTTTACCTGCATTCTGAGTTCATCAGTTCTTTATATGGATGTGTATAGCATTTCCCTTTGTGAGTCCTTTGTACTTGTCTTGGACCATTGTGTTGCTGAGAAGAGCTGAGTCATTCATAGTTGATCACCACATGATGTTGCTGATACTGTATACAATGTTTTCCTGGTTCTGTTCATTTCACTTTGCATCAGTTTGTATACGTCTTTCCAGGTTTTTCTGAAATCTGCCTGTTCATCATTTTTTATTGCATAATAGTATTCCATTCCATTCATATTCCACAGCTTGTTCAGCTATTCACCAATAGATGAGCTTCCTCTCAATTTCCAATATTTTGCCACCACAAAAAGAGCTGCTATAAATTATTTTACACATGTAGGTCCCTTTCCCTTTTTTATGATTTCTTTGGGATACAGATTTAATAGTGGCATTGCTGGATCAAAGGGTATGCACAGTATGGTTGACCTTTGGGCATAGTTCCAAATTGCTCTCCAGAATGGTTAGATCAGTTCACAACTCTATTAACAGTGTGTTAGTGTCCCAATTTTCCAACATCCTCTCCAGCATCTATCATTTTTCTTTTTTGTCGTATTAGCCAATCTGATTAGTGTGAGGAGGTTTTTCAGAGTTGTTTTAATTTGTATTTCTCTAATCAAAAGTGATTTAGAGCACTTCTTCATATGCCTATAGATAGCTTTGATATCTTCATCTGAAAACTGCCTGTTTATATCCTTTGACCATTTATCAATTGAAGAATGGCTTGTATTCTCTTGAATTCAACTCAGTTTTTTATGTATTTGAGAAATGAGGCCTTTATCAGAGACACTTGTTGTAAAGATTGTTTCCCAGCTTTCTGCTTTCCTTTTGATCTTGGTTGCACTGGTTTTGTTTATATAAAAGCTTTTCAATTTAATATGATCAAAATTATTTATTCTACATTTCATAATTCCCTCTATCTCTTGTCTGGTCATGAATTCTTTCCCTCCCCATAGATCTGACAGGTAAACTATTGCTTGCTCTTCTAATTTGATTGCTTCCTTATTAGGTATATTTTTGTCTTCACTTTATCTAAGATCAGGATTGCTTTTTTTTTTTAACTTCAGCTGAAGCATAATAGATTCTGCTCTAGCCCCTTACCTATACTCTTGTATGAGTCTCTGTGCTTCAAGTGTGTTTCTTGTCAGCAACATATTGTAGGATTCTGGTTTTTGATGTACTTTGCTATCGTTTTCCATTTTATGGGAGAGTTCATCCCGTTCGCATTCATGGTTATAATTACTACCTGTATATTTCCCTCCATCCTATTCTTCCTCCTGTTTGTCCTCTCTCTCCTTTCACCCTTTCCCACCTCACCAGTGTTTTGCTTTTGTGTACCAATTCCCCTGATTTTCCCTCCCTTATGTCAGCTCCCCCCCCCCATTTAATCTCCTTCCTTCCTTCCTACTTCCCTGTTGAGTAACATAGATTTCTATATTCTACATTCCACTGATTGTGGATATTATTACCTTTTGGAGCCAATACTGATGAGAGTAAGGTTCAAGCAATGTAATAGGTCTTTCTCACCTCTTCATGTGAGATAATTTATCCCTTTCTACCTCTCCCTTCTGCACTTTGTACTCATCTTTTGAGGAAAGACACTATTGAACATGGAGTCTAAAATGTGATTTCAAGCCCTACCTCTCCCATTTTATTAGCTATTTGATCTTGGAAAAATCTCTAAATCTTTCTATTTCCTCATCTTTAAAACAGGGGCAAAAATAATGTTTGTAATGCCTCACTCCCAAAATTGTATGAAAAATCAATGAATAGATCAAATGCTTTGTAAATATATAGCTCTAGACTAAATGTAAATTGATAGGCTTCTTCTGCTTACTATTATGAAAGATTTTCCCTATCCCTAAATAATATGGCAGATCAAGTCTTGTGAAATAGTAGAAGGACAGCCCAGAAAAGACATGGAACCAAATATATGGCTAGATACACAGGGTGTAGGTGAAGTGAAGGATGTGTACAGGAGAAAAATAGAAGGTTGGTTACTGCAGGGAACTCTCTTCTCCTCTCTCCTCTCCCTCTCCCTCTCATTTTATGTAACTAGGTAAGGACAAGTGTGTGTTGTCAGCCAGCAAGAGGCAAGGCTCAATGAGTACTTGTGTAGCTAAGGATTAGAATGTGGACAGTGGGCTGGGTCCCTTGGGAAGAACCAACATTTCTCACACAACACTCTCTCAGAGGAAACTTTTCAAATGCCTGAGAAACACCAAGGATAGAGATCTGTTTTGTTTGAAATGTGGCTCTCTTCCACCAAGGCAAATTCCTAGGTTAACAAAGGATTGAATGCAATTTCCAGGGATGTTCTGATATCAACTATGATGTCCCTAGGAAGGAAACTAAGTGGGTGAGAGTGGTGGCTACTTTTTCCTGACCTCTATTCTCTGCTATCAAAGTATAAGACAGCCTTATAGTCCCCCAAGAAAAGGCTTTCAGGACCTCTGATCCTACTTCTATTCTATACAGATTCCTAACTCTCTATATAATATTTAGATTCTTCTAAAGTTCCTAGAGAAAGGCAGTATTGGTAGAGAGACTGTTTCCTTCTTGGGAGTTCCTCTGCTCATAGCAAAGTGCCTGGCACATAGTAGGTACTTAATAAATACTTGTTGATTATTGATTTATATAAATGAAATCACAGGAGTACCACCCACCTTCATTCCCAACCTCCCCCTACTCCCCCCAAAATGTCTCCTAGACAAAGGCTCTGTATTACCCTTTGGCTGCCTAAACAATACCAAAACTATATAGGAACCTACGAGTTGCCACCTTGGTTCAGATACAGAGTCCATGTTTAGGTCAGGATTCTATTGCCAATAGCAACTCCAAGGGACATGCTATGGAAAAGTCATCTTGTTATCTTCTGATCTCACTTTTAAAGATTAGATCTATCCCAGTTTCTCTTAATGGACATTTATGGCTCAATTATTCATAATTGTTTCCAACCTCTTTCTGAATCCAGTTCTACTTCTTGGCAAGACCATTTCTTTAGGCAGTTGGCTCCATAAATTCATTGTTTCAAGTAGGACTTTTCCTAGTTTTTTTCTTGATGTCTATATAACACTAAACAACTGACTTGAATGATAGGCTCCCTTCTCCCTTTCCCCTCAAATAACTACCTTTTCCTCCTGAATTTAATATGTGTGTATACACATACACACACACACACACACATACACATGTGTAACTGTGCATATGTATCTATGTATATATACACACATACATATATGTATATATACATATATGTGTATATGTATACATTAGAATATCTAGACACAGCCACTGCTATATGAGGGAGCTATAGATCCATAATTTGTTAGTTAAATATTGAGTCCACCTTTCTCTTCACCTCCCCAGAGCCAAGGGTTTGGTGAATTTAATTCAACAAGAATTATTGACAAAAACATCGACTACATATCAGGCACTCTGCTAGGAACCGGTGACACAAAGACAAAAATTAAAATAGTTCCTGCCCTCCAACATCTTACACACTACTAGACTCACATTCTAATTGTGCTTATGTATATGCTTGTTTCTCCTTGGTTTTCTTTTTCTATATAACTTAACACTTGGGATATTTAGGCTCTGTTATCTAGCTGGTCTTCTGATGAAAAATGAATTCTGACAGTTTCCTGTATAGAAATGTTGACATTGCTATGGCAGCAATAGGAGTTATTTATATTTGTTTGATAGAAGTAGATGAATGGATGGATAGATGAGAGACTGATGATAGAAAGAGATAACTGAAGAGAGAGATTTTTCAGTAAACCCCGAGTTAAGTCGTATTGCAGTATTACTTAACGGTAAATTTACTAGCCTCTTGCTGCCTGAAACAAGCTGTTATGGGATATTTTAATGACTTTGGTTAAACAAAACATTGGGTTTTTTCCCTTTTTTTAGGTTGACACAAAGCTAAAGCTACTGTGTGTGAGAAATGCCAATCTGCAACTCCTATGTTTGTTGAGCTTTTTCTGCGTTTTTTTTTCCAGATCTAGGAATAAATAGAAACAGTTCGTTTTTCTATACTCTTACCTCAATTGTTACGTTTTCTTGGGGATGGGAGGTTTAGGGGCGCAGATGAATTAAATGTGCTTGGGATTCTTTCCCATTACACATGTGTCTGATGCTAAGAAAAACACATGGTGGTTATTGAGGGAGAGGAAATGTGGGGTGGGCCCTTGAGTTTCTACCAGTGATTCTGCCTCAAATTCTACTTCAGTGGTTGTTTCCCTGGTCAGACTCCCTGGTGGGATGAGCCCTCCCCCGCTTTCTGGTGAAACTCTTACCTTCCTAGTGAGTACATTGGTAACTTCTGGACATCCTAACAGTTTACATAGAACTGAAGTACCATGACATGATAGAACTAGAACTGGAAGGGAACTTAGAAGCAATAGAGTCCAGACACCCTTATTTTATAGATGAAGAAACGGAGGAAACAAAAATCAAATGACTGAACCAGAGTTACATAGTAGTGAGTGTCTAAGGTAGGATTTGAACCCATGCCTTCTTGATTTCAAGGAAAGTGCCAGAGCTCTAGATCTCACAAATGGTTTGGTTTATATAGAAAAAAATTTGGAGGGAAAGAACCAAGAACTTATGTATTACCACCTATTTTCCCTTTGAACAATCTCTGACCTTGAACATCCCTAACCTCCAATTTCCAGCTGCTTAATTGGGCCCTTTGTTCTTAGGATATCACCAGTGGTCTCAATATAGGAATGAGATTTGCTAGTGTGTTTCCTGCTTCGATTTATGACTCCTGCCCATTCATTCATCTTGTTTTCTCTGCTAAATAGGAATTATTTGCCAATTCTTGTTTTAGAAATTCTTTGGAGACAAAAATTTTCTGAGATATGGCATGAGTGAAGTATTATTTTAGATATGGAAAGAGTCTTCCCTTCCTGGATCCAACTAGAATGATGAGAAGTTTTGAGACTATGCCACCCAAGGATGGGTTAAGGGAATTGGAGAGGTTTAGCCTGAAAAAGAAAAGACTTAGAGGAGACATGATAGCTGCTTTCAAGTATTTACAGGGCTATTATGTGGAAGAGGGATTAACGTTGTTCTTGGCTCCAGAGGGCAAAATGAAGGAGAATGAGTGGAATTTGTACAGGTGTATATTTAGGCTTGATGGAGGAAAAACAATTGCTAACAATTAGAACTGACAAAGAGTGGAATGGGCTGTCTTGGTAGAGAGTGGTTTCTCCCTCTGCAGAGGTCTTCAGGCTGAAAGCTAGCTAAGTACTTGCTGGTGATGTTATAGAGAGAATTCTTGTTTAGATATGTCTTGGACTAGATGGTGGCCCCTGAGGTCATTTCTAACCCTGGAATTTTTTAAAATTCTATTGCTTTATTCTGAGTGTGCTTAATCAACACCTTTCAGCCCTAAGTCCAGGTCTAATCCTCTGAAAGACATTGTAAAGGAATTCTATCTATCCTTAGGCACCTTACGCCAACTGTTAGTTATGTCATGAAGGGCATAGGACTCCACCCAATCCTCTGGAATATGAAATCTGGCATTTATATAGCTTGTTCTTTCTCTGTTCACTCAGCGTATCATCTAGAAGAGAGTAGACAAATAATATATGTTAATACCTTAAAGCATAGTTCTGGGCTCCAGAAAGGAAATGATTTATTGGCTTGACTCAGCCTGATGATGTTGCCTCAACTTGCATGCTCAAGTCTGCAGACTCAAGGGGATGTTGGGCTGGGAAAATGTAAATATTCCAAGTTGGCGTCAAAACCTCATAAAGTGATGAATGAGAAAGTTATTGATTTTTTTTTTGAGATAATAACAACTACACTCAGTACCCATCCAGACCAAAGCACTGCCTTTTCATTTCTTTCTTGTGTGGAGGCAAAGCCATATTTGAATAGAGCAATTCTTTCAGTATTCTATAGGTGGAACCAGATGTCAGGTTGTCTAAAAGTAGGGAATGGACTAGCTGATGTTTTGAGGGGCCTGCCAGCTCCAAGACCGGTGGAATCTAATCCAGCGGGGGGAAACTAAGACTAATATGTAGCAATTTGTGGCCAATAACAAGGCAGTTTATGATGAAGTGCTAAAAGGAGTGGTTCAGACATGAAATACTATAGGAGTCGAGAGAAGAGAGAAAACAAATAAAGATTAGAGTAGTCAATGAAAACTTTGTAAAAGGTTTCCAACTTCACTTGGGTTCTGAAGGATAGGTAGAATTTGGATAAATGAAGAGAAGAATGAAGAGCATTCTGAGAAAGGGAAATAACGTCATGGTCATGGTAATACAAAAAGGAAAACAGATTAACTAAACCAGAGGGGCCCTGTTAGGGAAAATTATAACATAAGATTGTATGTGTGTAAATGTAAAAAACAAACAAAAAAAAACCCGTGTTTATAGCAAAAGAAGGAAAGAATCATAACTTGAAAAAAATATTAGAGACAGAGGAAAATATAAACCTAATTCTCATATCTTTAAATATGAATTAAACAATCCAATTTTAAAAAAAGTGATAGGTTGGAAAAGAAAACAAAACCCTACAGTCTATAGCTTACAAGAAGCATGTTTAAAAAACAAAGACATACACAAAATAAAACTGAGAGGGTGGAAAAAAATTTACTATGTGTCCAGTGTATCGAAATAGTAGGAGTTGTAATCATGCCACCTGACAAAGCAAAACCAAACATTCAAAAAATAAAGAGATAAAGAAACTAGATTATATTGAAAGTAGCCATAGGCAAACCAGTATCAGTAATAAACATATGACCTCTGAATGCCTTAGCATCCAAATTCATAAGGGAAACATTATCTAAGTTACAAAACTATACAGACAATAACACAATAATGGCAGACTTCAATATTTCTCTCTCAGTTTTGGATAAGTCTAATAGAAAGATAAACAAAAGAGAAAAGTGTGAAAATGACAAATGGCTGGACAAGCCAAAGTAAAAGAATTATGGCATCTTCTAAACAGGATAACAAAAGACTACACGTATTTCTCAGCAGTACATGAAACTTTTACAAAAATTGACCAGGTACTAGAGCACAGAGGTATTGCAAACAAATGTAAAAAGGAAGAAATAATTAATACATCTTTTATGGACCATAACCAATAAAAATAGTGATTAGTTCAGGAACCACAAGACTTAACAATGAAATCTTGAATAGTGGGTTGAAGAATGAATCATAGAAATGATTAATAACTATGTAAAAGAAAATGATAATGATGAAATAACATATCCAAATTACTGGAATGTAGCTAAAACAGTCTCAGGTGGGAAATCATGCCCTTACAAACCTACAATAACAAAATAGAAAGAAAGAGGATCAGTGAACTGAATACATGTTTTTTTAAAAAATTAGGAAGCTAACAAATTAACAAGCCTAAAATAAGCACAAAAGAAAAGATATTAAAATTAGAAGGGAAATAGATAAACAGGAAACAAAAAGTCTATAAAAATGACAAATAAAACTGAAAGTTGGTTCTTTGAAAAGACTAATAAAATTGATAAAGCTTGAGTTAATCTGATTTTTAAAAAGAGAGCAGAAAATCAAAGCAATAAAATGGCAAGTGACCAAGGTAAAATCAAAGCAAAACCAGAAGAGATGAAAAGAGTAATCAGAACGTATAATAAATAGTTTTATGTTAACAAAACTGAGAATGCAAGAGAAATAGAGGAATACCTTCAAAAACATAAAACAGCCAAACTATCAGAAGACCAGCTAAAGATGTTTAGAGTGAATGTAGATTGGCAGAAGAATTTCTAATCTATGCTATAATTGTAGAAGTAATCTTTAGACTGAGACTATGAAGAGTTACCTCAATGGGTAGTTTACACTGACCAAATCAACCAGATGATTGTCAAGCCTTTTTGCTTTGATATTACTATTTTGTATCTTGCTAGCTCGGTTACTTCCTTTGCTCATTCTCTGGGGTTTTCTAAGAAAACTATCGTGATGTCAACAATTTGGGATAATTTTGTCTCTTTTTTGCCAGTGGTTATGGATTATGTTTATTTTTCTTATCTTATTTCTAAAAATAAAATAAAATAAAATAAAAATATAGTAAATAGTGTAGATATGGCACATTCTTGCTTTAATTCTACGTTGATTGGGCTTCTAGTGTTTTTCTTTTGAAAATAATATCTTTAAATTTTTGATACACACTTTTTATTGTATTGGAAAATGGCCCATAAATGCCAATGTTTTGTAGTTTGGGTTTTTGTTTTTAGCAAAAATGAATGTTGTGCTTTGTTAAAAGCTTTTTCTGCATCTAGTGACATAATCATATAGTTTTATATATTTAGTTCAATATGATTTAACAAACATTTCTTAAATATGTTTACACAAGGTACTGTGCTAAATGCTGATAGAACCAAAACAAAATTTAAATGGCTACAGCAGATGTATCATTGGCTCTCAAATCAGAGGACCTGAGTTCAAATCCTATCTCTGATAGTTACTACCAATGTCACTTTGAACAAGTCACTTAACCTCCATGAGCCTCAGTTTACTCATCTTGAAAATAAGGGGTTTTGACCAGATGGCCTTAGAGGCCCCCTTCAAATTCTAGGTCTATGATCCTATGGTTCTATAAGAAGCCAGATCTCCAAGAGATCTTCCCTTCTTCCCATCTCTTATTGTCCAATGGGTTAAAGCTAAGGTCATTGAGAGTCAATCAAGATGCTTTGGTCTTTGACACTCAGTTAAGGAGACTCAACAATACCCAATCAGAAAGGCTTTGTTTATGTAATACCTTTTCTGGTTTATTTCCTCAACTCATTTACAAATTAAATCTTCATAGCATGGCTGTATTGGGTTCAAGGGAATAACTCTCGTGCTACAAAGCTTGTGAGTCCCCACCAGAATGCTTTGTATTAATGATCAGTCAATAAACAATTTGGCTTTTAGCAGAGGTATTTACTGAGATGGTATAGTAAGAACAGTTGTTATAAAACATTCTCTCCCTCTGATATGGGAAACATTCTCCCACAGATATATACAGTGCTTATGGGAAGAGTGGATGCAAAATTAAAGTACATTGGTAATGAGGCATATGTATCCAAAGATAGCTCACAACTCCTATTACTGCAAGGTTTAGAAGTAGAATCCTCACACAGTTATTAGGGTGCAGCTTAACTTCTAGATAGGCCATTCAGCTGGGGCTCCCAAGGTGTGCTTATTTCTTGAGTCCATATTTGGCAATCCTCTTAGCCATAAGGGTCACACTCCCTGAAACTGCCTCTACCTATGAGTGACTGTGGCACTGAAGGTGTGTGTCTCTGTTTCTGGCTGGATGCATTGTTTCTTCCTGGTTCGATAATTCTGATGACATGGCTAATACATGGGGAGTAGGGGGAAGAAGAGAAGGTTCCCTCTCCTGTCCCAAGCGCTGCCTGCACAGAATGCTCCAGAACCTGGACTCCTCAAATGAACGAATTACTTTTATATATAAGGCTAAGAGATCTTTCAGGCCTATCGTATTACTCTCTTTCTTGATTCATTAGAGAGGTTTTCATGTCTGATAAAGAGGTCAGGTCTAGGAATCTTGTTTACACATTACAACCTCCTCTCTTGTGACTACATTGTTGTGGGATTGTGGACAACTTCCTAATCACCTACTTTACTCTTTGTGATTACATTCTGGGTCTTCCTGGACCTCATCCATTGAGGTGGGAAGGGAAACTCCCTCTGCTACACCTAGAAAATTCTGCTCCTGTTACCACAAGACAAATTTTTGGAAGCAAGTGAAAAGCTTGGGAAATATCTGGATTTTAAGCCCCTGCTACCCATGAGTGTTTTACACACTATGACTGTGACTTAGACCCCAAACTTCTTGTGGGGAGGGTGACACAAAAAGAGGATCTTCCCCCAAAAGATGATGATGATGCGGTATCTTAAGGGCCGTGACCTGGCTGGGAAGGAGGGGGTGGGGATTGTCTATGTAAAGGTGCTCAAAGCCTAAAGTTTAAAGATAAACTCCTGATTTGCACTGAGGAGAAGCTAGGGGGCCCAATGGATGTAGTGCCAGGTCTGGAGTCAGAGTGTGAGTTCAAATCTAGCCTCGGACACTTACTAGCTTTGTGACCCTGGGCAAGTCACTTCACCTTGTTGCCTCAGTTTCCTCATCTGTCAAATGAGTTGGAGAAGGAAATGGCAAACCACTCCAGTATCTGTGCCAAGAAGACCCCAAATGGGGTCATGAAGAGTCTAACATGACTGAAACGACTCAACAATAACAACTGATTTACATTACTTCATCTCCCACTAGATCATCTGCTGTTTCCTAGACAATAAGGTGATTGAGGTAGATGAACCTCATCTGGCTCTAACAATCTAGAATTCTTGTGTGGGAGTCATTAGTTCCAATCACCTGGATTTGAATCCCAGTTCTATCACTTGCTGTCAATGAGACTGTGATGAAATAACCTCACAACCTTTCTGAATCTTAGTTTCTTTATCCATAAAGTGGGACTAGCTATATACCTCCCAGCATTGCTGTAAGGAAAGAACTTTGCAAACTGTAAAGAGCTCAGTAAATGTAAATTATAATCATAACATGACTTAAATCAAGCATATCTCTTTGTTAGTGATCTCAGAACAGATACAATACTCCTCTCATGCACTCACTTATCTTTGGTGAGCTTAGAAGCTGTGATGTGCTCCCTACATCAATGAAATCACAGGCCTGGTTAAAAAAAAAAAAGGTCAAAAACCCCATTGCATAGTGGGAAGAACATTGGCTCTGGATGCAGGGGATCTGGTTTCTCGTCCCAATTCCACCATTAATGGCATTTTTGGACAAGTCATTTTCCTTTTCTGGGTCTCAGTTTTTTCATTGGTAATATGAGAAGGTTAGACTAGATGACATCTAAATGTTCCAGTTCTATGTTTTGTACCTTTTCCCCTCTCTTAATTTGTAAGCTTCTGAAGATCAGGGCCTGGGCCTTATTTATCTCCATATTCCTCACAGCATCTACTACTGGACTTAATAGACACTACATCTTTGTGGAATTAATGGAAGAACAAATGAGATGTCTGTTGGTTCCTGGTCCTGGCCAGGCCAGAGAAGTCCCTCATACTCTTGTTCACCAAATTCTGTTTCTCTGCAAAAAAGGGGAAAGCAGGAAATGATAGGATAGGGCCTGGGACCTCTGATTTCATTGATATAGAGAACTCCCAGGTTAAGAAACTCCCTCCATCCAAATAGATAAGCACTTTCTGTACTACTTAAGGTCTTAGAAAGTTATCTAGATTACTGAGAGGTTAAGTGCCCAAGGCTAGTTGGGTAAACTGAGAAGTGGGACTAAACTCAGATCTCCCTAGTTTCCAGACTAGCTCTCTAACTACTACCCCACACTGCCTCTCATACAAACATGGGCATGGGGAGAAGATGAGAAGGATGAACTTAATTCACTAAGTAACTGAAGTTAGTTAAAGTAAGCTAGTTCACTAAGTTAATCAACTCAGTTCCTCCAGTATTTGTTGAACTCCTCCTGGGTGAATTAAATCTTTGACTTTTCTTCTTAGGTGACAGGATTTTTTCTTATGATTTTTCAGAACATATTTGCTAATGCCTGATTTTAATCTGTGACTCTGCCTCCCAAAGAGGATTTTTAAGACTAGTCGAAAACAAAAGGCCGAGTGGTGACCTGCCAGGCCCAGCCGAAGGGTTATTAAGCAGTTTCATTTGAGTTAATTCTTTTGTTGTACACTTTTCATCTATTGTCTCCCTCAGCTCATTTTCCCCTGTGTTCCTGGATGGAGTCCAGTTGTCATAGAATTTTCTCTTTTGTCTCCAAAAATGGGAAGGGAGGTAATTGAATGCAGCAGAGAAAGAAAGATGGAAAGAAGGGGTGAGTCATCACAGTGGAATATTTCGGCCTCAGTCTCCCGGAACGGCTAAGGTTTGGTGTCTTCAATGAAAAGAAGTGGAGTTTTAAAGAATTGGAATTTAGGCTTTAATGAACACCTGCAGTGTATGAAAAGTGCGTGTGAATTTTTCAAAGTAAAGCTGTAGTGTTCAAGGGAGTGCCACAGAGATCCAAGTACCATGTTTACTCCAGGCAAAGTCGGGGAGGGGGTGAAGGGGAACTGGGGGGGGACGAATTTCCCAAGTGCTTTTCCTAGTAAGACTGAGTCTACACAAGTGAAGTGAAAAGCTCAAGCTGTGCTCCAGATAATTTGAAAACAATACGATTCAATTCCACAAAATGCATTTATTAAGCTCCTACTCTTCTGTAAGCCACAGTGTAAATAAATAAAGGAGAGGATCTAACTCGACCTGTAATTTCATTAGCATGGAGAACTCCCAAGTGAGAAAATTCCCTCTATTATACAGGTTGGCATTTTGTATCTTAATCCCAGAGAGTTGCCTCTTTCATTAAGACGTGAAATGACTTGAGCCAAGGTATCACAACTAGTATTTTGAATAAGGTATGGGAACTTGAACTGAAATCCTCCTTGCTACAAACCCTGGTCCTTATTCACCACCCCACACTGCCTCTCTGTCTCAGTGCAAAAATAAAACAACCAACCTTTGTCCTCAAGGAACTTCTATAATTACCTGTGTAGCCAAATTATCTGGACATTTTAAGCAGGGATGTTTAGCTTAGAGGTAAGTAGATACTTAGATTTACATATGTAAATAGAAATTAGCAAAAGCAATTCTCTCCTCCAGGGTACTGAAAAAGGACTAATGAGGCAGGCAATCAGTCAGCTGGCATATATTAAGTACCTACTATGTGCCACATGCTGTACTGAGTTGGAGTTTTATTGGGGAAAAAATAAAAAGGCAAAAGACAGCCCCTGCTCTCAAGGAGCTTACGGTCTACCCAGGCACAGAATGCAGGTCTTTATAACTGATAGAAATGGTCAGATGAGAATTACTACAGTAATAATGACACTAAATAAATAATGTAATGTAATTACCATTAATAGGGACCCTTCTCATACCAGTAGTTCACACCAGCAAAGTGGGATATAGAATATTTCAATTTTGCCTTTGAATGTCCCCTACCTACCCCAGTGTCTTTTACACAGAAGGTGCTTTATGAGTGCTCACTGATTTGAATTGGAAAAAAATGAAAGGACCATTGAGTAGCAGACTTCTTGGATGAGAGTGAGAAGGGGGCATTCTTCTCTAACCCTACATATTCGCAATGATTTGGACTCTTGCTTCCAGAGTTAAGACCATCCTTTTGTTGTTGTTCAGTCTTTTCAGTCCTGTCCAACTCTTGACCATCCCATTTGGGGTTTTCTTGGTAAAGACACTGGAGTGGTTTGCCCTTGCCTTCTCTAGCTCATTTGACAGATTAGGAAACTGAGGCAAATAGGGTCAAGTGACTTGCCCAGGGTCACACAGTAAGGAGCTGAGGCTGGATTTGAACTTGGGAAGATGAGTCTTTCTGACTCCAGGCCTAACACTCTACCCACTGTGCCATCCAGCTGCCTACGATTATCCTAGTCATAATTTATTATGGACTAAGCTAGCTCTGCCCATTCACCCTCATTAAAAAAGATGTCCATTGCTCCTCAGCTACCTGCCCTGTACTTTTCTGGTCCTTCTTCCACATCAACCCCTGGCTCCCCTTCCTCAATATGTATTGGGGGTTCTAGAATGCTTATGAATCTGATTTTTGTCTTGCACATGGAAAAAAAGAAACGCATGTCATTAAATGGAAGTTTAGCTGTCTGGCCCAGAGTAAGTAATTAATAAATGCTTGTTAACTTACTGTGGTTTGGACTGGTGTGGCG
This sequence comes from Phascolarctos cinereus, assembly GCF_003287225.1. Taxonomy (NCBI): domain Eukaryota; kingdom Metazoa; phylum Chordata; class Mammalia; order Diprotodontia; family Phascolarctidae; genus Phascolarctos; species Phascolarctos cinereus. The sequence goes on along the minus strand of NW_027555736.1, from coordinate 97,148,767 downwards.
TGTTTAGAAATGTTGAGGACTTACTGTCCCTATTGCGCACCCAGTGGGAGACATATTAACTAGTTTAGCTCAGAAAACAATCAAGAAAATTCTTAGTGGCTGCCAGGAGACACGATACCTCACATGGGGGTCTAGTCTGCCTCGTTTGCTTATGTGGTAGATTCTATCACTCAACAATCCTGAGCTCCCACTGCGGGGTCCAGGGCTCTCAGATCACTGGACTAGGAGTGAGAAGCATGTAGGATCCTAGAATGGAAACTTTCTGGCTCTTGTCAGCTCATGAAAACAAGTAAGGGAAATTTAACTTACAGGAAATATGATAACCCCTTCTCTGTTTGGCTTCATGTTTTATTTTTGCTTTTTAAATCGAAGTCATTTCTCGTGGTTTAAGTCAATAATATGTGTCCTTGGCGTGGTTCCAAGAATATTTATTTGCTGGGGCAAAGTGGGCCCTTGAGAATTCAGGATAGACCATGTCCCTCATATAATGTCCTTCACTTAGGGACTGACTTCCTCACACTGAGGTAGAAAGGATATGCAAATATGCAGGTAAGATTGAGGTCATTGTGGTAGAAGGAAGCAGCCAGCAGCACACAGCTAGATTTAGTTTAAATCAACTGCTTCATTCATTCATCAATAATAATAATAGTAATTAATAAACCACTCATCAAAGTATGTGTTCAGAGTACTGTGCTAGGGAATTGGGAGGTACAAAGTTTCAGTATCAGGGTATCTCCCTTTATGGAGCCTATAGTCTAAGAGGGGGATAAGATACATAGATAAATGTAATATGCAATATTACTTCATAAATGCGTTCGAGAAATAAACAAAATGTTATATGAGGTCCAAGCAGGAAGAACACTATCGTTCAGAGCATCAAGGAAAGCTTCATGAAGGACATAGCATCGGACTGGGCTTTACAGGACGACTTGGAATTCAATGGGCAAAACGAAGGAAAAAGGGCATTACATGTTTAAAAAGGTGGGAGAGGGTGGAGTATGTGCAGAGAATATATTCTGACAGTAACACAGAACATAACAGAAAGTAAGCTATAAATACTAGACATGTAAGATAGACTCACTATCCTCTCAGGTCCCTTCCGCTATACATCTATGATCTCATGAATTGGGAAGCATTCATACTGAGCCTCATTACTATGTTGCTTTACAAGCCAATTTGACCGTTTTGGTTGAATTAAATGGTTAGTTCATTCCAAAAGCTGGGGGATATAATCAGAATTATAATTAACACAAGGCAACTGAGACTTTGTTCCAGGGCATTGACATGAGATGCTCACTTCCTTCCTGTGGCAGTCCTCCTCTGGCCCCATGCCACCAGCACCACCCTCAAGTCTCTTTCCTTCCTCACTAGGGCCTGCTATCCTCAAGGGCGCTGTGATGACAGCATACCTCTCTGGGCTTGCCTTCCCCCATCATGGTGCCAGCATGACTGTACCTGACCAGAGCAGACTGCCTAGGGATCTGTGCCCCGTGGGATACCCTTGAATCCATGATGATGGCAGGCACATGGCCACATTCTACTAGTCATCTTGATGCCATCCTTCTCTACCGTGTTCAACTAAATTTTCCCTTGGTGCTGGGCTTTTTCATTATAGCTCTGAACATAATTTTTAATAGTTTCACTGAATTTTAATTTTTGGTCGAACACACTGCTCTTTAGATCAATCTAACAAGGCATTTGGACAGCAGTGAAACAGTTTTGCATATGCAATTTCAGCCTTCAAACCACTTAAAAGAAACTTTTCAAAAAAGGAGAAATAGCGGTTTTTGGATTCTTTCTATACTTATGCTTCCATTCTCAACTACGTGGAGAATTCTGAGCTCAGATTAAAACAGGTAAACTGAGGTGACGAAGTCCAGCGTCAACCAGATCTGAAGTCAAATGCTCCGTACTTCCTTGTTTCACTGTCGACTTTCATGTGACCTTGAGGGAAGGACTGATTTTTTTCTGTGCCTCCAACTGTGAGCTTATACCACAGGGGAAATGCTCCCACCCCCTCGTCCTCCCCCAGGGTGGGTTGTGAAGGTTAATGAATTGGTATTTGTGAAGTGCTTTGAGATCTGTGGATGAAAGGCACTATGAAGTATAAAGCATTAGGATGATTATTAAATTGCCTTGCCTGAGGTCAGACAGCACATGACGAAGGGAGCTAGAAAGAGAAGACAAGCTCTCTTTCTTCCATTCCCCTGCTAGAACAACTAAGACCATAACCTGTACTTGTTAAGATAGGCTTGTCCCTCTGTGGATGAATATCCTGAGGCCTTCACATCCTGTCTCCTTTATTCCCTGCACCCTGGTTAAGACCAGCTCCCAAGTTCTACATTATTAGCCTTGCTCATTTGAATACTCATCAGCATGTCTGCTCCTACTTCAGGTAGCTTTCAGTCCAGGTTTGTGTGTGTGTGTGTGTGTGTGTGTGTGTGTGTGTGTGTGTGTGTGTGTGTGTGTTTTAAGCCCAAGGAAGGCTGTTACACAATGAGAGAAAGAATACACAGTCTAGGAATTTGGAAAAAGAAAGACACTGTCTCTCTACCTAGGGAAAGGGTACAAAACCAGGTTAAGGGAATCCAGCCTGAGTTAATTCCTTAGCTACATTTCCCATGGTCTGGAGAGTTCACAGGCAAATCTGAGTCTTGTTTTTTTTTTTTCCATTATACCAGCCTAACAGTCACAATATTTGTTTTACAAGCATCTCCTCTATACCCCCAGCTTTTGTTTCCCCTATGTTGGCTGTGGTATAGATTCCTCATTGCAATTCATACGCTTGTCACAGTGGGGTGTCAGCACGGCTGTTGCCACACTGATTAGTTAAGGGGGGAAAAAAGTGCCACATAAATAAAAAATTAGAGACTGTCACATTTTTAAAAGGTCCACACTCAAATGCCAGATTCTGTCATGGCAGCCTGAGTTCCTCCCATTTCCCGGAGTACCCTAGCTCAAGCAAAATGCATAATGTCTTGTTTTTAGTGATTAAGTGGTTAATGATTTAATGAACTAAAAAAAAAACCTCATTTGTTGCATCCCTTAGACTTGGAAAAAACCTCAAAGAGCTGATTTTCTGTGTACCTCAGTCCAATATTGCTACCTGCTGGGATATGAACACAGTCTCTAAATAAATTGCAAGTGGCCTTGGGCAAGTGGAAGAGTTTCTCTTTGATCCTGCTAGAGAGAATGAAGTCAAATGCTCAATCAATCAATCAAATTCATAACTTCTAGCTACAATCGGGCTGACAACAGCCTATTATTTATTTTTAAAATCATATATTTCATTGTTGCAAAACACACAGCCTCTCACGAGGGGAAGAGACTAAATTATTGATAAGCCATATAGATGACGGAGTTTGTTGTTTTTGACATGCTTGTCACTAACTGTTGTCAAGAAGAATTTACTAAGATGTAGAGTCAGGAAAGTTGGCCAGGAATGTATGTAGTGCCAAGTCTGAAACGGGGAGAAAAAACTTTAATGGTCTCTCTCATCGAACGAATTCTTGTAGGGAAAAGGCAGCTGAAGGCAGAACAATTTTCTATTGTAAAACAATACTTTAAAAGCCTCCAGTTTAATTGCTCCAGAGAAAGGTATTTGTTTTTCAAAATATCCAGGAAATCAGGAAATGAATTTCATTGTTATCTGTGTGTTTCTGGAAATTAAAAATCCCTTATTTCCAGAAATCTTCCCTGGATTTAGGGCATTGGGGAGGTTTTAGGAAATACAGAAAACAGAGCTAAGTCTGGAGAGGGGAAATAGGGAAAATCATCTTTGGTTATTGCTGCAATGATGGAAGAGGCTCCCATCCCCAACCCTTCTTTAAACCCTTAGATCTGGAAGGGCATTAGCACTGGAGGGGGTATTCCTACAGACCTCACACTTGACCTTTTTTAAGAGACTTAAGAAAAAGGAAAAGCATCGTGGGGAAATGCCGACCATTTCTTTCTATTTTGTTTCCTTCTTTTTTGTTTTCTGGGTCACCAGCTGGGGTGTCCAGGAGCAACTTGATGATTCTACATATCCAACTGCCTGTCTCCCCTAGCCCCTTACCCTCCCTTCCAATTCTTGCTCTGAGAACAGTAATCAAATCAACACTACCATTCCTGGGAAAGACATCTCAGTCAATTGTCCTCTAATCATCATTCTCTCTGATTTCCCCGTGCAAAAACACTTCTCCTAGGCCATCACTTGATTTATGTGTGTATTTGTTGTCTTCTCTTATTAAAATGTAAGCTCCTTGAGGGCAGGGACTATGTTGCTTGCTTGTAATTGTATCCCTAAATCTTAACAATGCCTGGTACATTGCATGTGCTTAATTGCTTTTTCATTCATTCATTTGCGCATTCATCAGTTTCTTAATTTGTACAATGAGACACTGCGGTATAATGGAAGCAGACAGCCTGGGTATGACTCTCGCCCCTACAACTCCCCAGCTATGTGGACTTGGGCATGATATTTCACTGCTCTATCCCCTCATTTCCTACAATATGACAGGGCTCAAATAGATGATTTCTAAGATCAATCCAGCTCTAAACTTCATGGTCCAGAGAACGGGGCACTTGTTCTACATTCAGAAAACTTGAATACAAATCCTACCTCTGATACTGAGCACTGACCTTGAACAATGCATTGAATGTCCCCGGTCCTCAATTTCCTTATCTATAAAATTAGGGGATTGGCCCCAACTGCCCTTCCAGCCCTAGGTCTATGATTCCACAACGAAATGATCTGTATGGTCCCTTCCAGCTCATTAAGCCAAATGATTTGTTATTCAATCAAAATAGTTCTTACCTCTGTACCCTGGGTATGGAGACAGAAAGGACCTCCCTCTGACCTCTCTGGATTCTTTCCCTGATGAGACCCACCACCATCTAGGTATGAAGGAAAGAGGTTCCAGGATGGTTGACTGAATTCTTCCTGATTCAGAGTGGACAAGAAAGGATGTGTGTGTGAGAAAACTTCCTCTGCCCAAAGAGGTACTAAAGTTAGTGTATCAGATTGGGATTGCTGAGTGAATAATGAGTAGTGCCACACGGGAAACGGTGTCTGAAGTAGGGTCAGATGGAAAATGAGGAATACAGGCTGGCCAGTGAGAGGTGAGGTATGGGGTTCAGGACCAAACAGCTTATAGTGGGGCTGAGCTAGAGAGTTCTCTTGGTCTGCCATACCATATGTACATGTGTGTGTATGTGTGTGTGTTGTGTATGTATGTGCACATTTCCTTTGTGTAGGTACCATGAAACTTCCACCCCTACCCCATTCCTTGTTTGCCTTATCAAAAGTCAAGTCCACTTGTCATTAGACACGGATTGGGATGCAGGAGACCTGAGCTCTAGGCCTATCTCTCCAGTTTACTAGCTTCTTCCTCTCTGAACTTCTGTTCTCTTAACTGTGAAATGGGGATAATACTCTCTGCTCAATCTAACTCATAGGCTTGCTGTGACAAATGAGACAATGCACACGAATGTTTTTTTTTGAAGTCTCAAGTGTGACTTATTTATCATTCATAATCATTATAGCATGTATTTAATATAATCATTAGTAATTAATGGGAGTTTGCTGTAAACGGGCTAGGATATTTCACATACAAGATTGTGGTTTTAATTGTGCAGAGGCACTGAGCTATGCAGATGTGCTTATTGCTCTCCTTTGAGAGTGGGCGGGGGAATGGAACTCATTAGCTCTTCAGGCAACATGTTTTTGCTGTGATTTCAACCGAGGATCCTGGGGGGCTGGGAGTGCGATTGGGGGGGCAGCAAAAAAATGCCTTCAACCTTTAGCCTTCTCCGGGCCAGATGGCTGCATTTGAAAAGAAGCCTAGAAAATGCTGACCCCTTTCTTTTTTTCTTTCCTCTTTTCTGTTTTCTTGGTCACAAGGTGGGTTGTATCAGTCAGCAGCATATAGACAACACTGCTCCAGCGGTTTCCATAGAAATTCAGACTGATTCTTGTGCTTGGGTTTTGGGGGGGGTGTATGTGTGCGCATGCACGCGTGTGGGTTTAGCACAATCACTACACACCGTGGTCACAAGTCACCATGATAAAAATGGCCAAAGAACCTGCGTGGTTTTTGTTTGCAGCATGTCAGACAGATGTTTTTTAGAGGTGGCAAGATAAGGCTATGGTAAGTCCCATTTCATAAATAGTCTCTCCCTCTCCTCTGGTCCTCTTGGGAACCTTCTGTGATTTGTTAGCTGGATGATTATAATGGGCATTAATTATACCTGCAAGCTAAGGTTTATCAAAAGTACCTTACAAAGTACATTGTGGCAAACATTTGGATAAACACAATGAGCTGAAAAAGATTTTATTTTTCCGAAAGGACAAAGGAATTACATCTAAAAAAATGAGTGATTTAGGAAAATGGTTGAGCACACAAGAGGCGTGAGACAGAGATGCTCTAGGCTTTCTTTTGGGCTGAGGCCACCTGTTTTAGAAGCACTTGGGCATCATATTTAACCCTTTGTGAATGGCTAGGGAGTTAACCCACTCGCTGTATCTTCATCTTCCCAGATGTTTGCTTCAGGCACTTTTGGGAGGGCCCTTAACAAGCATGTATAAGCCAAATGCCACCATTTTTTCCAAGCCCCAAAAGCATACATTGAAAACCCAGGGAGGGATAGAGCCTCACCCTGGCCCCAGACACAAAATGGCTCAGTCTCTTTCTTTCTTATGACTCATCAACAGCTGTGCCTCAGACTACAAAGCCCAGCTTCAGCTTGAATTGAATGCAGCAATTCCCCCTAGGAACATGAAAAATGATGAGCATTTTGTCTACAAGGAGTGCTTAGTAAGGTCAGGATGACCCTATGATAATAGTACATGTGAGTTGAGGCCACAACCCCTTTTTCCATGGCCTCTGAAGGAGTTTGCTTGGAAACCAGGGTCCTGTGGATGCGCAGAGGCAAAGAGTCGACAGGGACATGCTTTGTTTTTGTGGGGAACTGCACTCTGATATTTTCAATATCAGAATTACATTTTACGTTAAGTTCTACCTAAGAGATCACATCAGCCCTTCCACAGAATGAACAAATGACCAAGTACAAAGACATTGTCTCTGTGGTTTTTCTTGGCTTTATTAACCTTATGTTTTCTGAATCTGGAGTATCTGACTATAAGGATTAGAAGTCATCCCATCATAATGATGTCATCAAGTTGTTTTAAGTCCAGGTAGGGAGTGCTGCTAGGAAGGTCAAAGTCCTAGGCTTTGTCTTCTTGCAAGTTGTGCCAGAGGCTACAGATGGAACTCTCAATAAGCTGTCCTGAAAATTCATGATTTTCACCATGAAATTAAATGGGTAAGAAGGTATGAATAAAAGAGTACAGTTATATCGTACTGTAAAAGTAAAGAGTACGGACTACTGATAGTAGGAAAAGGGCATAGTTTTTCAAAAACTGTACTTCTGTAGGGATGTAATAAGAGCATTCTATCAGACAAGATATCCTAGACTTTATTTTCTTCCTCCAAACTATGTTGTTAAGGAAAATGAGCACTAGGTATCGCATTAAAAGTCTGGACTCTAATCTTGTTTCCATGTCTTACTAGATATGTGACCTTGGGTAAATTGCTTAATTAGTCTCTCTGAAGAAAGCCTCAGTTTCCTTATCTGTAAAATGGGGATAATTGCATCATCTCCCTCCCTCACAAAGTTGCTGTGCCAAATAAGGAAATGTATTAACACAATGAGGTAGGCAGGGCAATTATTTGGTGGGTTAGGGAATCAGCAGCTGTTGTTCAGTAAGCCTGCTGAAGGCTCTGGCCTCTCTTCTCTTTGTAGAAGTCTGATTATGTGGGTAACTTTTCCTTTATGATTGTTTGTGTTGCCCTGTGTTCCTTGTATCAGAATCTTCTCTGGGAGGAGAAGGAGATGGAGATGGAGAAGGCAGCAAGTAGGGGGCATAAGAATGAGAAGGGTGAGTCCCAGGAGAACATTAACACAGTAATAGCCTGTGGGTGGTAACCTCGGGCTGGAAAAATGAGTGAGGATGACCATGCCAAATGGCTCAGGGCCAATGGACTAGAGGTATGAGGGATGTCAGAGGACCACCTTGGGGAGGAAGTGTGCCCTGGTTGATGTTGATGTACTGGGACAAAGGCCTATCCACCATCCCATTTACGATTCTGCCACCACCTCCAAAATGATAATCTAATATTCCAAATGGGAGTCAGATTTTAGCACTGGACAATGCTAAAGAGTTTTAGTATCCCCCTTATCCCTATATCTGTCTCTGAATCAACTCTTAAAGCCAAATATGCCAGAGAGGTAGAGTTGTTCAAGGCGAACATAGAAAAGGAATTCTTGAGAATAATTTGAAGATGCCAAAGAACCAGAGAAAGTTGAGTTAGAGCTGAGACAGGAGATGCAATGAGTGACATATTTTGACTTCTGAATTGTCATTATGAATAGATATTTTGACTTTGCTTGTCTTTTGTCCTCTATTTCAAAAGCAAGTCTTCAAATTATTGACTGCTTTAGTGAACTAAAACACTTCTTAATTAACAATCTAGGTTCCACTAGCAAGAGAAGAAGAAAGACTTCACAAGGGGGAAAGCTTTCATCATGTGACTTTTCCCATTTAATCCTTATCCTATTTGAACAACAAGGCTTTGGGGGTTCCTTGTTGCAGATCAGCAGGGAGCCCTTTGAGCCACAGAGATGGAATGGCACGTTCACTGACACCACCCTGGGCAAGGTAAACTGGAATCAGAGCTTCCTTTCCAAGTTTAGAAGAGTCCTGTGGGTTGGCAGGGGAAGGCCTTTGTTTTGCTTTTAATACTCCTCTTAGGAGGATGAGTGATGCAATCTGCAAATGTCCCCATAGGACTATATCAAGGCAGATTGCCTGTGTTCATTAGTGAGGCCCATTCCTAGTGATTGTGGGGTCATGTAAATGGAGCCCCTCTGTATATTCCATGATAGAGAGTTATGGACATGTAGATGTAGAGAAGGTATGATAATTACTGAAAAGTTGCTTAGAATCTTAAGTAATTCCCTACACCAAGAAAGTTGGACCGGAGTGCAAGGAAACTAGTCGACTGTAGGCAGAAGTACACTTTTTACCTTGGAAAGTAGCTATTGTTTCTGATAACATTCAAGCCTTCTGGTCTAGCTGGCAGGACAGTATTATCACCAGAGTCATGGCGGATAGGATAAGGAGCTCTGGACTCGCAATCAGAGAATAGGGACTCAAACCTTGACTCCACCATTTATCTACCTCTATGACCATATGCAAAGCTTTTCATCTTTAATTTCCTTATCTTTAAAGGAAGGGCTTAGACTAAATAATTGCTTAAATCCCCAAATCTATTTTTCTCTTTAACATAACTTCATTTGTGAGTCACTGTCCATTTCCTTATGGTTGGGACATTTCTGAGACAGAGGGCAGATTGCAAAAGAAGTTTCTTGAAAAAATCATTGGGTTGACATGGGTCTGGAACATATAAAGTAGCCCATGTTTCTCTTGTCTTGAAAAGAAATTAGGGGGAACTGAAGTCAGAAGCTTACAGAAAATCATTTTAGAGGAATATATCATCACAAAACTTAAGGGAATCAATGACTCTATATCTAGGCTATAAATCACATTTAGTTTGGCTACTCACAGTCACTGAAGTATCTTTTGAATAGTCAAATTTCGACACATGAAATATAGTTATTTTGTGAGTATTCTTTTCAGAACTGTATTTACCGTTATACCCATAGTTAACTGACAAATATTTATTAAGCATTTACTATATGCCAGGTACTGTGCTAAGTACTAGGGATACAAAGAATAGCAAATACTTGGTCCCCGTGCTCAAGGAGATCACATTCTAACAGAAGAAACAGTAACCAACCAGCCAACAAATATTTAAGTGCTTACAAGATGCCAGTTGCTGCACAACATGCAAAAATTATAAATGTAAGATATTTAGAAAAAATACAAATGGAAAATAATTGGGTAAATGGAAAATAATCTCAGGCATGTGTGTGTGTGTGTGTGTGTGTGTGTGTGTGTGTGTGTGTGTGTGTGTGTGTGTATGTGTGTGTGTATGTGACAGGTGGTGATGAGGGAGGGGATGGGAAAGGTCCCCCAAAGGAGGTGGAATTTGAACAGAATCATTTCTTTAAAAATAATTATTTCAATTATTTCAATCAAAAAAGCATTTCTTTTCTCTCCCCCCAATATCCTCCACCCTGGGTTTTGGAGGATGGTGGTGGAGAGGGGATAAAAACAAAGAAAGAAAAACAAAGCTCTTATGATAAATACATACAGGCAAGCAAAACAAATTCCTACCTTTGACACATCCAAAAACATGTGTCTCATTCCGCATCTTGAGTCGATTACCTCTCTGTCAGGAGATGGGGGCCATTCTTCCTCATCAGTCCTTTGGTTGATCCGTGGTTGGTCATTGCATTGATCAGAGTTCTTCAGTTTTTCATAGCTTGTTCATTTTTACAATGTTGTCATCATAGTACAAAGTGTTCTGGTTCTACTTTGAGCTGAATCTTGAAGAAAGCCAAGGAAACCAGGAGGTAGTGATGAGGAAGGAGAACATTACAAGCATGGGGGACAGCCAATGCAAAGACTAGAAAGTTGGGAGATAGAGTATTTTTTTTTATGAAGCAGACAGTAGATGTCAATGTCACAGATCATAGAGGGGATGGAAGTAAAACGTAAAACGATTGGAAAGGTGGGAAGCAGCCAGTTTATGAAGGGCTTTAAAAATGATATAGATTTCTTTGTTACCTGAGAAACCCTCAGTGAAGTCAGAAATTGCTGAATGCATCTTCTGGGAGGTTCTTGTCATTTTAAAGAATTCTTTCCCTGTAATAACTGAGGCTCTAAGAAGTAAGTGACTTGGGGCAGCTAGGTGGCACAGTGGATAGAGCACCCACCCTGAAGTCAGGAGGACCTGAGTTCAAATCTGGCCTCAGACCAGACACTTGACACTTGCTACATGTGTGACCCTGGGCAAGTCACTTAACCCCAATTGCCTAAAACACACACACACACACACACACACACACACACACACACACACAGAAGTAAGTGACTTGCCCATAGTCATACGGCTAATTAGTGTTAGAAGTAGCTTTCGAACCAGGTCTTGCAGCTTCTTTCTGGTACTTCATGTTGTCTCAATATTGAAGGGAGAGGTATAACTCCACATTTGACTGAGAGACTAGAGGGAAACAACATTCTCCTTTGTTAACTGAGTGAGTGATAGTAAACTGTGTGTGAACCAGCAGAACTACACCCTCCTGCATTGGCCTCAGCAGTCTCTCTAAAGAAGTCTGGGTGTAGACACTTTAGCTATTTATTTCCAGATAAGGAGCAACTACTTATTTCCCCTTTGGTTTCTCTTAAAGTCACTAGCTTCCAATTGCTCTATTCTAATTTTTAAGGAAGTATTTTCTTCATTAAGCTTTTGGACTTCCTTTTCCATTTGGCCAATTTTGCTTTTTAGGGCATTCTTCTCCTCATTGGCTTTTTGGACCTCTTTGCCATTTGACTTAGGCTATTTTTCAAGGTGTTATTTTCTTCAGTATTTTTTTGGGTCTCCTTTAGCAAGCTGTTGACTTGTTTTTCATGATTTTCTTCCATCACTCTCATTTCTCTTCCCAATTTTTCCTCTACTTCTCTTACTTACTTCTCAAAATCCCTTTTGAGCTCTTCCAAGGCCTGGGACTGATTCATATTTTTCTTGGAGGCTTTGGATGTAGGAGCTTTGACTTTGTTGTCTTCTTCTGGTTGTATGTTTTGATCTTCTTTGTCACCAAAGTAAGGTAATACAGTCTGACTCTTTTTGTGCTGCTTGCTCATGATCCTGGCCAATTACTTGAGTTTTAAACTCTTTGTTAAGGTAAGAGTCTGCTTCCAATGTGGAGAATGTACTGTCCCAAGCTTTGGGGGTTTGTACAGCTGTTTTCAGAGATACTTGTAGGGACCTGTAAATTTTCAGTTCTTCCAAGGTGGTATAATAAGGGGTGAGGTGTTTATTCCTTTCCTGGACTGTGCTGTGGTCTATTAGTGACCACAAGCACTCCTTTCTGTCCTGGAACTGTGAGGAGGGTTGTCTCTATACAGACGCTACAAGCTCCACCACACCAGCACTCCTCCTCGCCCCAGGACCACCACGCAGAACTGTAACCCAGATCCAAGCATGGGCAAAGTAAGAGATTCCTTCCTTAGCACTGGCAAAGAGATCCCTGCAATCCCTCTCTGATAAGCCACTGGATTCCTCCTCAGTCTGTGGGCTGGAAGCTGAGGAGGCAGCTGCCTCCCCAGGGCCGTGTGTTCTTGGGGAACTGGACCTGAGACCCCAATCTTCTCTCTCAGCACTGCAGAAACAGACTTTTCCCCACTGACCTTCTAGGTTGTCTTTGGAGTTTATAGGTTAAGAAGTCTGGAAGCCGCCACAGCTGCCCGCAGTTCAGTCCTCTGAAGCCTGCTCCAGGTTTGCTGAGGCCTGAGCGCCCATACTGCACTGTGCTCTCCTCACATCATGGTGCAATATGCCTTTCTGATCAATTGTCCAGGTTGTCTTAGGCTGGCAATTTGTTTCACTCTGTCTTTTTGTGGGTTCTGCTGCTTTAGAATTTGTTTAGAGCCATTTTTTGTAGGTATTTGGAGGGGTTTGGGGGAGAGCTCAAGGAAGTCACTGCTTTCAGTCCGCCATCTTGGCTCTGCCCCGCTATTGCCCCTTTGGGAACAAGCATAGGCATTGGCATTTAAGGGCGGAGATGATGATTGTTGAAACCAGCCCCTGTCATACTCCTAGGGAGAACAGTGGAAGGCAGCAAGTGGTCTGCTAATTACCAACACTTGGAAACTGGGCCAGCAGTTCACAGTGGCATTGAGATCTGCCTCCAGTTGTCCCCATGTGTAAACTGCACAAATTCCCTGTGTGTTCTGTCTGTAATGCTGAAACCACAGGGGGCTAGTCTTCACTACATGGATGCCTTGGGGAAAGCAGAGGGCCTATGGGAAATCTCCCTTCATCTTGTGTGTCTGCAAGTTACAGAAATGGATGGGGTAAGAGACCTGAGTCAGTTGCAGTCACCCTGGAAACCGCCTGTGATGTTAGGCAGATCTCGGGCTTGGCCAAGGGGCACATGTCTGAACTGTCTTCACTGAAGCCTTTCCTTCCCCTACAGTCAGAGGGTCTGATAAGGTGGCTTATGTGCTAAAATGACACAGAAGCCCCAAAGCTGGGTCTACTTTCCTCCATCTTTACACTGAAAACCTCAGAAATATAGATTATTAGAACTGGAAAAAGACCTTCATTTTACAGATGAGGAAACAGAGGTCCAGAGAGAAGGTTATGACTTAGCCAGGGTCACATAACTATGGAAGCACAAATCCTTTGTGGCTCCTGAACAAGATCATGACCTGATTTTACACAGCTTCGTGCCTTGAAAGGAGACCTTCCCAAAGAGACAAAGTGGAACTACACTCCCCTCTCCTAAAAAACAGTGTTTTATTGCCTGGACTACTTTAGTTTTATTTATTATGTGAATATTGGTGTTTTCCAAACCCTCCCCCACTTCTCCCTTATACACACACTCCAGCTAAGGAAAACATCAAGTGAGCTAAGCAACACTGGCTTTGCCAGTGACCATCACATTAAAAAAACCATGCCTTATGTAAGTCACCTACTCAGGAAAGAGGAAAATAAGGACCAGCTATCAATTACCCAGAATGATTAAAAAACAAAAAGCAGTGTCTTCTGTGGGCTAGCTTTTCATGATTCAAAGTAGTAAGTACATAGTCTACAAAAAATTTGATTGTATTCACATCCATTCTCACCAAATGAACAAAATTTGCCCCCCTGCCCCCACCATCTATTTCCTTTCCTAAATACCAGGCCCCGTGAGCAGCCTCTTTTCCTTCCTTCCTAACCTGCTTTCTCTGCCTGCTCCAGCTTCCTTTCTTCTTCCCTAAGTCCTCTCCAAGGTTGTACAGATCACCTTGTTCAGAACTCCTAGTAGAACTAGAACACTGTGGTCCCAGAGTATACCTATACATTTAATTCTCTGACATACTGCCAAATAGTAACTCCTCCAATTGACAGAAGAAGTAAAAGGACTTTGGTAGGGATAGAACTACAAGCACTGGCTTTCTAGGACAGAGTTGTGATTATGACCTGAGATGAGTCCTTCCACAAATCCAGCCTCTTTCAGGCTCAAGAAATAAAGAAAAAACTCTATCACATAGTAGATGCATAAGTCCTCCTCTCAAATGGTCAATGAGTTTTTATAAAGCACCTATTATCTATAGCTCCTTGTGCCTGCCAATGCAGAGAAGGCAAAGAGGACTAAGATATAGTCCCAGCCTTTGAAGAGTTTACAGTCTGGTTAAAAAAGATAGGGAATACAGGCATGAAAAGTTGGCTAACAATACACAGTCTCATATGATAAGTGTCAAATCAAATCCACAAGCATTTATTAACCACTGGGCACTGTGCTAAGCACTGGAGATACAAAGAAAGGCAAAATTAGTCCCTGTTCTGAAGGAGCTCCCAGTCTAATGGGAGAAAAATATACAGATAATGATGTACAAATAAGATATATCCAGGATAAATTGGGGGTAATCCCAGCAAGGAGGTACTAGCATTAAGGGGGATGAGGAAAGGGTTCACATAGAGGTAAGGTTTTAACTGATGCTTGAAGGAAGCCAGGAGACAGAGATGAGAGTTCAAGGAATGGAGGACAACCTCTGAAAATTTCATTGAGTTGGGAGATAGAGTAGGAGGAAGAACAAGGAAGCCAGTATCACTGGATCATAAGGTACATGTGGGATGTAAGAAGACTGGAAAGGTGGGGTTAGGGCTAAGTTAGGAAAGGCTTCAAAAACCAAACAGAGAATTCTGGACTTGATTCTGAAAATAATGGGGAGCCATTAAAATTTATTGAATAGGAAGATAACTTCATCAGACCTGCACTCAGAGGAGACAAGGGGCTATATAAGAGAGATGTTGTGAAGGTAGAATCAACAACACTGGACAATTAATTTAAGTTTTCCATTTTTACCTGCAAGTATTGAGGTCAATTAATCAACAATAGTTTATTAAGCACCTACTATGTACTAGTAGCTATATTAAGCACTGGAGGTCAATCACCATAACTTAAGTCTGGGGCTTTATCTAGGCCAACATGATCCAATCCCTTTGATGAAATTTTTCAAATTTGTAATTTGTAAGAAAATACATTTCAGCAATCCTACTTTGGCTTCAATGGCATCTGCTCACTTTCTCTTTCTCACTTACCTTCTCACTCTTACTATCTTGCTTGCACTATTCTTCACGCATGAAAATGACACAACCATATGTAATTCATGTTTTCTCAGTTGTTGTTACAGTAGTAAAGATTCAATCCAATTTAATTCAATCTGACAAATATTTTAAGTATCTTAAATTCAAGGCATCATTCTAGGCATTGGAGACATAAAGATAAATATGAAATAGTCCCCAACTTCATTGAGCAATTACATTCTACTAAGGAGATACAATATATAGATACAAAATATCTCCAACATTAATTTCAAGAAGGAGAAAGCTAATAATTAGGGGGATCACTGAAAGCCACATATAGGCTGACCATATCACTTGAACTGGAACTAGGAAATCTGTGAGGAAAAGATGATGTAGAGGTCCATTTCAGATATGAAGGACCACTCATGCAAAGACACAGATCTCAGAGATGGTATATCATATACAGACAACCAGTTAGACAAAAATGGAAAGTGCATAAAGGAGAATAATATAAAATGACTGGAAATGTAGGTGGGAGCCACATTGTGATAGAGCTTTAAATGCCAAAATCTAAGGATTTTGTACTTTATTCTAGAGGCAATAGAAAGTCCTTGAAGATTTTTACGTGATCAAATCTATATTTTTGGAGTTTATCAGGTAGCAATGTGCAGAATGGATTACAGAAGGAAGCAACTAGATTTAGGGATGAACCAGGAGGTTGTTGCAATAGGCCAAATAATGTAGTGAGAACAAGGGAAGAGTTGAGTTGTATAACTTGAGAAAAGGCAAGTTGTAAGAGGCTGTGGATGAGGAATAGACAAGAAATGGAATTTGGTTGGATATGGAGATGAAGAGAAGGAATAGCCAATAATGATTCCTATGTTTTAAACCTGAGTGGCTGAAAGGGTAGAGGTGCCATAATCCAAAATGGGGAAGTTAGGAAAAGAAATGAGTTTGGAAGGAAACAGAGTTAGTGGTGTGTTGGTATGCAACAGTGGTCTCCAAAATTTTTTTATCACATACTACTCTTAGTAATTTTTTCTTCCCTTGGTGTATATGGAATGTGGAGATGGCAGGGAATTTATCAGTGGCACCTTTACAGCTGCTATTGTGGGCGCCTGAGTCAGGGTTAGATTGTAATAGCTCTGAGGGATGGACTGATGGTTTAGAAGAGGGAAGGTAGGGAACTTGCATGGAAGGAGGAGGTGGAGAGAGGAAGCCTATTCCGAAATGGGTAGAGGGTGAGTGTGGTTGTGCTAAAAACAAGCCCCATGATTAGCTCTCATGGGAAGAATGAAATGTGATCTGTCTTCCCACACTCTGGTTGGTTACACATCCCTTGCAGTCATGACATAAGGCCCTAGTGGGCTCTGGACCTCACTTTGGAGATCACTACTATAGGGATTAGAGAGTTAGGTAATCCTAGATTTAAGTCTTGTCTTTAACATATTGGCTGTATGAACCTGGGTAAGACACTTAACTTCTCAGGGTCCCTAGACAGCTATGTAAGGCTATAAATTGCTAAACAGCTGTCCGTCTGCATTAAGTAGAGGGAGTTGTTGTTTTGTTTTGTTTTGTTTTTTTCATCACAATTCTACACCAATGAAAGCAAAGATTTGGAACCAAAAAAAAATTTCTATTTTGGGCAAGCTAAGTTTGAGATGCCTACAGGACATCCAAGTGATGGTGTCCAGTGAACCATCTACATTTTTTATTCTTCCTTTCCTTAGCTTTGATAGTGCACATGTGGGAGGTGGTTATCAAGGGTTCAAAGTGCAGATACAAGTAGAGGCCATACAAATACGCTGTTCTCTAGATCTTTAATTAAAATGGACTGACAGTGAGACAGATAGAAGTCTAAGCAGTCTAGATGCCATCCAACTTTGACTGACAAACATGTGAAATAACCTCATCATTTGTGTATTTGTTGAAAAACAGGTGGTTTGCTGCATGCATGGATTCTATAAAAATAAAATGAATGCCTTTAAGTATCAAGATTAAATCGCTAAGCCTCTCACTGGAGTCAGAAAAGGAGCAAGAATCTTAGGTCATAGCTCTTGGTTTGAACAAACATCTTCTAATTCTTATTTATTTGGATAGCACTTTTGAGAAGGGGGAAAAAAGCCAAAATGTTATAGTTTCAGCATCAAAAACATATGTATAGGAGTTCATGCTAACCAAGCGCACTAAACTGGAGTTGGCCTTTGGTGGGGTGGGGAGAACGCAGAGCAGGGGAAAAAAAAGGAAAAAAACATGCATTTTGTATTGCTGTATTTTTATGTTCTTGCCTTACAGGATCAAGGACAGATGTGAATTTATTTTTTAACTTCATAACCGGCAGGGAGTATCAGAGCACAAAGCGGCAGGAGAAGGAAGATGTACGCAACAAGATGTTATTTCTGGAGTTAGATTTTTTATTTTAATGGGGAAATTGGGAGCCATAGAAACTGTAAACTTCGATCACTGGGAGAAATATGATTTGGGGATTCAGGGAGCAACTCCAGAAGTTTCTCTGGGTCTCTAAGACATGCTCTATTATTGAGCACATCTTCCTTTCATTACGGGAATAGCCCCTAGACAAAACAGAACAAAATTGTTTTAGTTTCAGTCTGCGGTCCCATGCTGACGGGCAACTTCGTGTAGCCAGCGTATGGGTTTTGTGCTAATATTTCATCGTTTCTTCCCTCAGCCCTTCCCCCTCTCTCTGTCCAGCAACAACTGCTCCCTTCTATCAAGACACAGTTTTCATTGGCTGTTAAAATATCTTCTGTGGAACGTGGACCATATGGCTCTTTTCGAGCTGGGAAAAACCAAACTCTGTTCAAGTCCTGCTTGATGAAAGCAGGCTTGTCACTTGGATTTCCTGGGTATGCAAATCGACCAGCGGGCAAGAAGAGCCTTTCAGTGTCTTGCTCCATGCAGGCTTCGGTGGAATAGATACCTCATAATGGGAGATGGCCTAATAAGGCCTCCCTTTTCCTACTGAAATGGAGCCCTTGTACCTAAACTATTGAGCAGTACAGAGACATTAATGACTTTCTTGCCTTGTTTTCATATATCATGGGTCTAGTGCCCATCAATTGTTGTGTTTCCCAAGCTTTTAAAATCCCCACAGGCATTATTGATTTTTCCTCCTTTGTCGACTGGAGAAGCTACCTCCAATATCTTTTTCTTAATAAGGTGTTTCAATTCATTGCATGAGATTTCTTTGGAGACCCCTCTAGAAGCAACATTTGGTTGTTTGTGTTTGTTGTTTGTTGTTGTGGTTATTTTGGGGAGTGAGAAGTGGGTAGCATTCTGTTTGCACCTCCTGATACTGAAAAAAAGGGACTGAAGTCTCTTCTCTCCTGAGGATAAAAGAGGGAGGGCATAGCAACACTTGTGCTAAGGATTGACCAGGGTGAGTGGTAGTCAAATAGACAAGTCCCTCCATGTGCATTTCCTTTTTTTTCCCCTTTTTTTTAAAGATCCTGCCAGACTGGCTATAAAAGAGGAATGGAAACAGAAACTGGAGATCTATATAACTGGGACCCTCAGGGAAGGGTGGATTGGGGCAGAAGGTCTTTGGCAAATACTGGATGTGGTTCTTTCTCAGCAGTTCCCCTCAGGCTCTTCCCTTTCTCTCCATTCCTTTCCCTGCCTTCCCACTAACCCCAGTATCCTGCTCTTGCCAGCACCTACCTGAGGAGTTGTTGGGAGGCTCAAATGAGATAATATTTATAAAAAGCGCTTAGCACTGTGCCTGGGACATAGCAGGTATTGCATAAATGCTTATCCCCTTCCCTTTCCATTCCCCTTGTCTCTTTCCCATCTCCTCTACTCCTAACCCCTCCCACACCATCCCTTGGGTATCCCCCTCTTCTCCTTTTCTTTAATAACTAATGAGCACACAACTGCAGTCTGTTCCAGAAAAGAACAGAGACTCACCAATAGAGTCAGGTGAACATTGCCCTGTCTCTCTGAGCACATGCATGGCTAAGTGGTGCAGTAGGTAGAATGCTGGGCCTGAAATCAGCAAGAGCTGAGTTCAAATCCAGCTTCAGATATTTACAAACTGTATGATCCTAAGCAAGTGAGTTAACCTTGTTTGCCTCAGTTTCCTCATCTGTAAAATGAGCAGGAGAAAGAAATAACAAACCACTCCAGTATCTTTGCCAAGAAAACCCCAAATGGGGTCATGAAAAGTTGGACACCACTGAAAAACTGCAGCAACAATGACACAGTCTTCTAGTGTGCTGTCAGGAATGAGATAGCTCTGATCTGAGCACAGGGGACTACAGGTCTTACAGTAAAGGACAACTCGAAAGATTTTGAGCTGGGTTGTTGTTGTTGTGCTGTGTTTGTCCTTCGCTCTGGAAGAGGACCATGACATCAGGGAAATGATGGCACGACTTGCATTGGACTTTGGTTTGAGTGAGGCAGGGCTGTGCGAGGTCAGCAGCTTCACTTTCTCCTCCAGATCCATCTGGGTCCAGTGGCCAGATGTTCGTCAGGACGACTGCAGATGGCCCAGGAATTTGAGCTGGGTAATTTCACCCAGAATTTCATCTAGAATATATATGTGTGTGTGCACGCATGCATGTGCCATGTTGGGAAGAGGAGATTTCATGCTGTGACCTCCATAAGTAAGACTGTTTCTGAATTGGGAGGCTGCTTTTATAGTCACAACCTCTGTCTTGTCTCTCATTTCTGATATAAGAGAATCAAGGGGACGCAGAGTCGGCAAGGATGAGCCCACAATGGAATTGTATCTAATGCTGGGAGTGACAGTCCCTCTCCCTTTCCCCAGTGCTTGTGACATTGGTTCGCTAGCATGATGGATGACTGCTGGCTCCTCTATAAATCACCAATTACAGGAAGAAGGACTTTCGCCCGGAACTGGCTCATAAAGAGGCAGCGAATGCAGTGAATTGGAGAAGCACCAAATTTGACTTTTGCCTCTTCAGGCATATCATGAATGCCTTTCAAGAAGGTGAAACGCTTCTCTTTTTGAGAGCACGAGCAGTCAGGAGGTAGGTATAAAATAGAGAATTCAATCACTCCCAAGAAAAAAGAAAAGTTTTGCTGAAGTTGAGATGTTCTTTGCTTTCCTGGCCTCCCCCGCTGACCTAACTAAGCATTCAAACTTTCAAAGAACCAGGTAGGAGTCTGACACGGTTGCCAAAAAGAGAGGGAGAGAAATCAAATCTTGCCTGAAAATGTTTAAAGCAATTTTTCTTTTTTCTTCATTTCTGAAGGGGTATGGGCACAGGCTCTTCAGGGGGCTTCTCTTTGCTGCTGGTAGGGCAGGGCTGATAGGTTCAAGTATTTTGTGCAAGGTGGGGTGGGAGAGAGGAGAGAAAGGGGTTCACTGAGGAATAGTTAGGGGTGAGTCTGGAAAGGGCTTATTTGCATCCCGGTGTTGAAAGGAAGGAAATTCTGGGCCAGAGGAAATTCTAAACAGGGGTTGTCTGTGAGCAAACAGGGGCAAGGGAGCTGAGAAGCAATAGTTCTGGGATAAGTCTTGGAACATAAGACCTGGGTTCAAAATCCTCTTTCCTTATAGCTAAGTGACCATTACTATATAAAGTGTACAGCCAAAAAAATGTCCTCCATGCTTGGAACTCTCTCCTTCCTCATCTTGTCCTCCTGGCTTCCTCAGCTTCTTTCAAGTCTCAGACAAAATTCCACATCCTTCAAGAAGCCTTTCACCATCCTCGTCAATGTTCATGCCAGCTTTCTGTTGATTATTTCCAGATTATTCTGCGGTTACCTTCTTTATATAATTGTTTGCATTTTCCCCCCATTAGGCTGTAAACGTCTCGAGGGCAGGACCTGTCTTTTGCCTTTATTTGCATCCTAGCACTTAGTATAGTACCTGACCCATAGTAGGCACTTTTAAAACGCTTGTTGATTGACTGGTGGATTGACCAAGGGTATATTATCAGGTCTCAGTTTTCTTATATTTAAAATAAAGATAATAACAGTTACACTGCCAACCATACTCACAGTGTGTGTGTGTGTGTGTGTGGCAGGGCAGGGATAGGGAGTAATGAAAGTGCCTTGCAAAATTGTACTTTGCTATATAAAGATCAAATATGACTACGGATTTAGAGTTGGAAGGGACCTTAGAGGTTATGAGTCCAACCCCCTCATTTGACAGACAAGGAAACTAAAAGTCAGAGAGCCACTTGCCCAAGTTTACACAACCAGAAAGTGTCCAAGGTAGGATTTGAACCCAGGTCTTTCTGACTCCCAATTAAAGCACTGTACCAGAGCTGTCAAACACAAGGCCCAAATGCAGCCTGTACTACTCCAGAGTGTAGGCAGAACCATATTAAAATATAATTGGGAAATACTTATCAAAGTAAATAAAAAACACAACAGAACATGGATAATGTTAATATATGGTTTTCTAAGTCAATATGTGGCCCACGGGGACCCTTATGTATACTTTGTGGTCCCTATTTCTATTTTATTTTGGCATCACTGCCCTACACCGAGCTGCCTAGATCAACTTTTATTACTTACTGTATTATTGAGTGGATCCTCTTTCAAGCCAAGTCTTTATTAGAGAAGTGGAGAATTGAATTCTCTAGAATGATGAATGTTAAGCACTAGATCTTAGATCATGAGATTATAGATTTAAAGTTGAAAGGGACCATCATGGCCATTGAGTCTACTTCTCCCATTTTACAGATGAGCAAACTGAGACTCAGAGAGGTGAAGGACATTGCCCAAGTCCCCATAGGTGGTAAGCTGGCAGAGCTAGAACTTCAACCCAGGTCCTTTTCCATTGTACAGTGCTACCTCAAGATCAAAAAAAACCCCCAAAAAACAAAAAACAAAACTGTTCATTTAACTGTTGGAAGAGACTCCAGCCCAGAGAAAGAAAATGGTTCTATCTTACTAGAGCCAAGATTGAACCCCTCAACTCAATGTTCTTTTGACTCTACCATATTGCCCACGGACAATGTTGTTTCCCAAACTGCCTAAACAGGAGAGTTTCCCTTCACTTATCTCTTTCCCAGGGTGGAAATGGGTGAAGCCCAGAGGCAAGGTCCCAAGAGGAGCATCTCAAAATTTATGACAGTCCCTTAATGCTAACCATCAAAATAATGGTTAAACGTTACAGCATGATGTTTTAAGATTTGCAAAGCACTTTGCATTTCTTATCTGATTTGATCCTCTCTACAACCCTGTAAAAGAGGTGCTCTTGGTGTTCCCATCTGACAGAGCCAATGATTTCTGTTCCCATCACTGTTTCTCTGCCATTATTTTGGGGTTTTTTTGGTTTTTTTGTGTGGTTTTTTTTTTGGTGAGGCAATCGGGGTTAAGTGACTTGCCCAAGGTCACCAGCTAGTATGTGTCAAGTGTTTGGTCTGAGGCCGGATTTGAACTCAGGTTCTCTTGACTTCAGGGCTGGTGTTGTATCCACTGTGCCACCTCTCTGCCCCTTTACCATTATTTCTAAGTACAAACAGACTTTAAGATGTTTGTATATAGGCAGTGTGTTGATATACATATACATGTATGTATGCGTGTATTTATACAGATACGTACATGTATACCTATATGGATATTGATAGAGAATAAGAATAGGCACATATGTATATAGGTATACAGATATATGTATATACTGTATCTAGCTACATGGGTGTATGTGTATGTATCTAAATATAGAAGATATGTATATGTGTATATCTATATATCTAAATATAGAATAGAGATACATATGTGTATCTAGATATGGAATAGATATATAGATATACAGGTACTACACATATGCCTATCTCTAGTCTATATCTAGATACCTATGTATTTATTGTGTGACATGTATGTCTATATGTATCTAGATATAGACTAGAGATACATGTGTATACATACATGTATCTAGATATTGAAGAGATAGATATAGGTATATAGATGTGCAAGTACATATATATATGCACATGTGCTTCTATCACTATTCTGTATCTAGATACATGTACGCACATGTATCTAGATATAGAATAGAGGTAAAATAAATATAGAATAGAAACACATGTGTATATATAAGTATCTAGATATAGGATAGAGATACATGTGTACACAAATATATCTAGCTATAGAATAGAGATAGATAGGTACGTAGATATATACATATGTACATATGCCTACATTTTTCTCTTTTCTATATGTAAACATATGTATCTGTATATCTATATACACATGTGTATTCTATTTCTACATACACATATATATCTCTACATATGTCTACTTCTATTACATATACATATGTATCTGTATATCTATATACACATATGTCAATATCTATCTTGCTTCTCCATCTTTATCTTTACCTACAAACATGGACTGCACTTAGGTAAGGATTTTCTCTACCAGTACCAAGTATCTGTAGCTACTTGATATAGATCAGTACCTCTGGGACAGCTTATGCTCTTAAAGGGCTGCCTGGCATGTTGAGAGGCTAGGTGACCTGTCACGCTTTCAGTATGGGACAGAGGCAGAATTTGAACATGGGTCTTCCTGACTCTAAGATTAACTCTCTATCCACGATGCCTAGGTAGATAGATAGATAGAAAGGTGGATAGATAGATAGATAGATAGATAGATAGATAGATAGATGATAGATATAGTATATCTGCCAATATTATATGTAGAGAGACATACCCACACACATATACACACATAATATATGTATGCATATGTTCAGACTTAAAACCTAATTTGGGTATAGCTAAATTGTCAATTAGAATATGAAAGGGCCTCTTTTCCTTTAAAGCTAATGAGACTAATTATTCTAAATACTTAAATCTCAGCAAGAGTTCTTAAATTCTAACTTACTCAGGTTAATTAGCTGTATGGCCTTTGGCCAATGATTTCATCTGTCTGTGCCTCAGTTTTCTTTTCTGTAAAATGAGGGGGGCTGGACACGATGGAATCTGAGGTCTCTTCTAGATCTGACGTTTGTGGTTCTATGATTCTCAGCATCTTTAGCAGGCAGGGTGCCAGAAACCAACTCCCACTGTTGAGACTCTTTTTTTCCCCCCTACAGAATCCTTGCTGGAGTTTGAGTCAGGAAAGTGTCATTTTGGAAAGAGAACACAGGAAGAAAGCCAGGCCTGGAGAAACGGTTCCTCCAGGGCCAGCCTGGCTTCCTGAGGAGCAAGCTCACAAGCTTTCTGTCATTGAGCTTTCTGACACACTTACTTGTACAGAAGGCCCAATACAATCTCAATGTTCTTTCTCCCTGTTCCTGTCAGACCTCATATGGTTCCTAACTGTTCTGGGCAGGAGAGGTAGTAGGTTTTTACTAGATGACAGGATTCAGAGCTGGAATGGACCTTAGAGATCATCCAATTCAACCTCCAAATATTTCTAGAGAAGGAATATTGAGGCCTCCATTGGGGAAACAATTACCCAGCAGCACCACAGTAAATTACAAAGTCAACATTTGAACCCAGGCCCCTTGACTTAAAAGCCAGTGATTGGTCCACTAGCCTACACTGCCCCTATCTCTGGGTCAGTTATAAGAGGGTTTTTTTGGTTGTCTGGATTTTGGGGGAGTGGGGTGGGTTTGGTGCAATTACTCAATCAAAATAACTCTGGAAAAGAAGTGTCCCCTGAACTAATGGCTCATCCTTAGGGCATGGTATAGAAGACCTCTGATTTCATCGGTATAGTCAAGTATCTGCCAATAGTGAGAAGGATCTACTAGGCACTGAAAGGTTAAATTAAGTGATTTTCATGGGTCACATAGCCAATATAAATCAGAGGCAAGACTTGCACCCAGGTCTTTCTCACTCCAAGGCTGACTCTAGTCATTATCCAGATGACCTACAGCCTGGGTATGTTTATCATAAAGATTGAGAAAGAAAGGGATCAATTTCATGAATTTCAGGCCAAAGACAGCCACAGTGCAAGCCCACTTTCATGATAGCTGAGGCTGCTCATGAGAAGGTGACACCGATGACCTCTGGATCAGGTCTTTGTTCTGAAATTTATCGGAAGATATTATTGTGCGCGGGTGCACAAACAAGCCTCTTTTGCGTGAAATCAGGATGGCTCGCAGGTAGTCCTGGCCTTTATTGCCCTCTAGTGTTCAACTGCTGTAACACCACTCAAGGCAAGGGCTTCCCGGGCCTCTGCAGAGGAAATCATTCATTTTTGTACTTCTCAAGGTCATTTCTTTTAAGCCTTTGAACCCTGTGAGGTTCAAACCCATTCCCACAAACCACTTAGGAGGTCACTGGGCTCTGTAAGGGTAGCTGGCAAAGAAGTCTAACAGAGAAATAATCGCACAAATGAAGTGATGTGCTCCTAACCTTCCAAATCAGAGTCGACCAGAAAGTTCCAGAAGGGCGTGTGTTTAGTGTCCAACCCTGCTGTAGGAGCTGTGTGGGATATAGAGAAATTGAACCTTGAGGTCCTTGTCCTCGAAGCCCTCACAGTCAAATTACAGCGCCATCACTGGCCCTAATGAAAGTCAGTGAGTGGGAGGGTATTATGTGTCGCAGCTTATGCTAAGCTATTACAAGAGCCAACCTGTACAATGTGAGCGATAGAGAGGTGAATAAGGTAGTGTAGAATAAGTTACTTGGTTAGGTGCCTAGAACAGGGCTGGGCCTATATCAGTTACTTGGTAAAATATTTGTTGGTTGATAAATGACCATAAAATGTGGAAAGAGCTGTTGGGAGAAAGATGTCCCTAAGGTGCCTGGAAGCTCCTACTGAGATCATAGAAATGGAAACAAAAGAGATAGTCTGTTCATTCTTTTCCTTGCCAGTCCTTGCTTGGACCCAAATCAAAGTTGAATGGAGAACAAAGGAAGACATCAAGGGGCAAAGCCCTGATTGAATTGGAAGGAAAGTCATAGTTTAATTGGAAAGCTTTACTGTGACCTGAGTATTATAAGAAGTAATTGCTATCCAGTGTCAAGGGTCTTATTGCCTAGAATATTGGAAAGAGTATTGGAATTGGGAACGGGAAATCGGTCACAACAGCTATGTGACTTTGAGAGAATCACTTAACCTAAGACTCAGTTTCCTCATCCGTGTAACATAATAACCTACATTTACATAGTTGTAGCACTTAAAAATTTACCAAAATTTACATAGATTATTACAACCAACAGCAAGTACTATATTATCTCTACTTTGCAGATGAGGCCCAGAGAATTTCAACGGCTTACCCTTGATCACACAGTAAATAAATTTCAAAGGTAGGATTTGAACTCTTCTTTCTGATACCGACTTTACCACTCTGTCCTCTATGCAATACTGTCTCTATCCTCTAACATAGGTGTAATAACACTCTCCAGCCTCAGTCTCTAACCTGAATGGATTTCAACAGCATAGGATCTAGTTAGGCAGCACACTAGGCCCGGGTCAGAAGACCTAAGTTCAAACATTGCTTCAGACACTTAACTAGCTGTGTAATTTTGGGCAAGTCACTTAATCTCTGTTTGCCTCAGTTTCCTAAACTATAAAATGGGGGTAATAATGGCATCTACCTTCCAGGGTTGTAGTGAGGATTAAATGAGACAATATTTGCAAAGTGCTTAGCAGAATGCCTGACACATAGCATTTATCCAATAAATGCTTGCTCGCCTTTCTCTTTTGCTGTCATGGCTCATTCATGTTTCATCCACATTGTTTTGGCTCTGGAGTCTCTGCAACCCCTGACAACCTTCCATCTGCTTTTCATAGTAGAAACTCCTGCAAGTCTTCTGCCTTTCCATTTGCTTCTTGCTTCCACAAGTCCAAAGGCAGGAGGAGATGAGCTTAGGAGTCAAGGCTAAGGTAAAATTGAAAGGGGTAGGGGTGGGGTAGGGTTAGAGGAGGAGGAGACTAGAAAATTTCTGCCTGAACCCACAGGCATGGATATTTAGTGTGCTCATCTCCTAGGCAACACCTATAGGGGGCATGGCCAGTTCAATTCCTACCATTTTTACAAATCCAGTCCAATTCCTGCCATTTTACAAATCCAATCCAATTCCTACCATTTTACAAATGAGGAAAATGAGATACAGGAAAGTTGAGCAATTTGTCCAAGGTTACACAGGTAGTAGATATCAACATCAGAATTTAAACCCAGGGGCAGCTAGATGGCACAGTGGATAAAGCACCAGCCCTGAAGTCAGGAGGACCTGAGTTCAAATCCGGCCTCACTTCACACTTAGTAGCTATGTGGCCCTGGGCAAGTCACTTGACTCTGATTGTCTAAAAAATAATAATAACTATTATTATTATTATAATTTAAACCCAGGTTCTTTGACTCCAGGGTTAGTGCTCTTTCTACCAGGCTCTGTGAAACATTAAAATGCTATGTAAACACCAGCTATTATTAGAATTTAAGGGATCCTTAAAGATTACCTAGCTTTGCCCCTTCACCTTACAAAGGAAAGCAGTGAAGCTCAGATTAGGGAATTCAGCTGCCCAAGGTCACCTCCCGATGAGCTGATCACACAGCTGAAATTGTGCATGATCCTTGTGATACAGAAGCTCCTGATGGGTACAGCAATACCCCAAGCTTTGTCTTCCTCGACCAGTAGATGTGACACTCCCAAAGAAGACATCAACAAAGGCAATTCAGCAATAGACATCTCCAGGTGAAGTTTCCTCCTGTCCTTGAGAAACTCTTTGGAGAATTCTGCCCTTCTGAGAGATGTTCACAGATTCTGAGTGATAGTCACAAAAGGTATCTGTCTCCATGGAGTCACACGTTGGGCCGTGAAGGACTAGGAGCACAGCAGCATAACTTTGGAGCTAGAAGTTATTCCAACCCCTCCTTTTACAGATGTGGAACTGGGACTCAGGTTAGTGTCTAACATCACACAGGGAGTATTTATCAGGGAAGAGATTTGAACTCAGATCTTCCAACCCCACCTAACGTTGTAGCATGGTTCCTCTCAAGGAAGAGGAGGAGGAATTAGCACTTGAGGATGAACGAGTTATTATTTATAATACTGTGCGTGAAGCACCGGGCCTCTTGTCCCAAGACTTAGGAAGGGAAAGATACTACATATATCCTGATCTCTCAGAGGAAAACAAACATTTACAGACAACAGAACCAATTCTCTCAAAGTCTAACAATAACAATGATAATAATAATAATAATAAGCTTACATTTAGAAAGCACTTTGAGGTTTGCTAAACTCCTGATAGTAATCATGTCATTTGAGTCTCACAACAACCCAGGGAGGCCAGTAGTACAAGTCTTACTACCCCCATTTTACAGATGAAGAAACTAAGGCTCTGAGAGGTTAAATGATTCCCTAGAGGAAGCACAACTCCTCTGCTGTCAGCACAACGACAGACATCCAGTCTACGAGTCAAAGATTGGGTCATTCTTCCAGATGTTTCCTCATATCCAGATGTTTGATGTCGTGTAAACAGCCTTTGGGAGAAACACTAAAGCTTTCAGGCCATTAGAGAACCCTTTATTGCTATGTAATGGTCTAAGAGAGTTAATTTACCAATTTTCCTGAGATTAACAGAGGCACTGGGGAATTGAACAAATTTGCTATATTTACTCTGGTATTCTTTCCCACCCTGTAAATTCTACGGAATAAATATGCAGTTTTTCCATTGTAAAATGGCTCCCCTCCCCCATTTCCCCTCCTCTCCAAACACAACCCCCACCTTCCGCCTCCTACCTCTAAACTACAGACGCAACTCAGTGAGCTTAGCTGCTGTGTGTTGGCCATGGGAGCTACTCAGGAGTGTGGTCCAAGGGCTACAAATATCTTTTTCACTAAAAGTAAAAGGAGAATGCGTGGCATTGTTAATACCTTTTAAATTCTACAGAGCATGGAGAGGAGGACAGGACTGGGGGGACGAGGGGACAGACTACCATCTTCAAGAGTCTAATTGTGTCCATTCCTATCTGCAAGCCAGTCTGCGTAGCCCAAGCACCACCTTCTTTCTACTTGAAGTCTTTCTGGATCTCCCCAGTTGCTCATTTGTTTTTATTTATATATTTATTCTGTATATACTTATATAAGCACATGTTTTCTCTCCCAGTAGAATATAAGCCCCTTGAGGATAGATATTATTTCATTATTTATACTGGTATCTCCAGCACCTAACACAATACCCAGCACACAGAAAGCCCTCTATATATATCTATATCTATCTATATCTATATCTATATCTATTTATTCATTTAATTGATTGTTTGATTATACAATCTCTAAGAATGCTTGATGATCCAGGAGCAACCGACTTAAATAATACATTACCATTCTTGTTTAGGAGTAAAATGCCTATTTAAAGGGTGAGAAATTATACTAGTATATGCGAATTATTGCTATTATTAACATCAAAAGTTAACTTGTTAAGTATACAAGGAGAAAAATGTTATGTGTTAAAGCAATTCTGGCTACCTAGACTTTGGATGGGAATGTTCTTAAGGGGCAGGTACCACTGGTCAATTAAATGTTTGGGCTCAGACCTCTGAGCCCCAGTTTTGTCATGTTCGTCCATAAAACAGGGATAATATTACTTTGCCTACCAACCTTACAGAGTAGTTGTTGAGAACCAAGTGAGCTAATGAATGTAAAATATTTTATAAATGCCAATGGTCATTTTTATCATTGTTATTGTTCTTATCACTATTGCTCTCTATTCCCAGTGCCCCAAGACTTACTAACCTTGCTAGGCAATAGAAGTTGTGATTTATTCAAAGAATTTGTTCCAGTATTTCAGTAGTAACATGTTGTGACTGCTTTTGATACCTGGGTCACTTTTTGTCCCCATCTTTGGTCATCTTTGAGATAAGAAGGACTATGCTTCTACATCGTGCCATGGCCCTCTGTGACTGAATGCACACCCAGTGCGTGGTGAGTGAGTGAGTGACCACCATGGCGGCCAAGACCCAAGTAGTAGTGGTAATAATAATGATGATGATGATGATGATGATGATGATGATGATGATGATGATGATAGCTAACATTTATAAAGTACTTACTGTGTGCCAGGCACTGTGCTAAGTTCTTTAAAATTGTTATCTCATTTGATCCTCACAACAACTATGGGAGGTAGATTGCTATTATCACCCCAATTTTACAGATGAGGAAACCGAGGCAAACAGAAGTTAAGTGACTTGTCCAGGATCACACAGCTAATGTCTGAAGTCAGATTTGAACTCATATCTTCCCAACTCCAGGTTTGGAACTCTATCCACTGTGCCATCAAATGGAATAAAATGCCAGACAGCAGCTATATATGCATATTTCCAAAACATATGAGTAAAAGAAGACAACTATTCAGATGTATTTCCTCCACGGCAATAAGTATGCTTGGAAACATCTAGATCAGGGGTTAGCAAACTATGGCCCATGGTCCAAATGCAGCCTGCTGCCTGTTTTCGTATAGCCTGTGAACTAGTTGTATATATACGTATATAAACATGTACATGTGTAGACATATATATCTGTGTACATGCACAGATATGCACATATGTATATAAACATACATTTGTATAACTTTGCCTCTATATTTGATATTATATGTGTGGATATATACACCCAATACCTAGCACAGGGCCTGGCACATAGTAGGTGCTTAATAAATGCTTATCGGTTAATTGATTGATAGTGATTTCGTCTCCTGCTGACAGGTTATCTGGACAACTTCTAAGGTATTTTTCACATATTTATTGTCAGACATTGTGAGCTACCTTTCCTTATTTCTCCTCAAATAGAATTTCTGAAAGCAGAGCCCCTGTCTTACAAATGTTTGTTTCATTTGAATTTTATACTTCTTCCTCCACAGTGCTTAGTGAGCAATACTAATGCCCCCAATGTGCTCAATAAGTATATTCTGATTCTTGGGTTCTAGTTACTTTTTTGTTCCTCTCTCAAACTCAAGTTCCATTTTAAGTAGGAATGAAGTTTGAGTTATAGAATGTGGACAGAAAACTAGACTAAAAGGCAGGAGACTATGACCTTGGACAAATCCCTTCTCTCTGGTCCTTGTATTCCCCATCTGTAACATGAAGTGATTGGACTAGACAATCTTTGAGAATTTTTATTATCTACAACTTTAGATTCCAATGAACAGTAATCTTTGTCTTCTGAGCATAAAAGCCATAGTGCGTGGTGATATGGAAACTACTTCAGAAATGGCACCACGTTTTAAATGCAGTTGCCTTAGTCCACATGTGTCTACAAAATTCACCAGGGGTAAGTGCTCTTTACAATGGGGAGTTGTTCATCTTTTCATTTCAGCTCCAAGACAGACTTGGTTTTTAGGTCTTCCATCGTCTTGCCACAGAGCCAAGCCTAAAGTTTATTTAACTAGTGTATGATTAATTTTCTCTGTTTTTATTATCATACTTGCTCATGTATTTGCATTGTATCTATATCCTGCTTTCTGAAGAGTAATTTATTAACCCTAATCCTTGTTGGGAAAAATAATAAGTCTTTTCCATAGAAATGCTGGAACATAGAGAAATGTGGCTCATTATAACTGCATTAGGATACAACTGAGGTATTCTAGCAGTCCCTTAGCAGATATTATGTGTTCCTCCAATGATTTAAGAGATGTAGTTCGTAACCTTGGGCCCCATAATGCAAAGGAATATATTTAAAGACTCCTGTAAGATATATCCCAGACTGTACCTATATTGTCCTCATTCCAGTTTTCACTTAATGGTGGATCTTCTATGTTCCCTTCTGCATGACTGAATCTCTACAGACAAGTTGTATCAAAACAAAAGTCATCAATTTCACAGAATCACAAAATTTTAGAGTTGGAAGGTAACAGAGGGGACATGGAGTCCAACCCATACCCAAAATGAATTCCCTCTATAACATATACAACAAATGGCCATTCAGCCTCTACTTAAAGAGGTGGAACCCACTACCTCCCAAGGCATTCCATCCCACTTTTGGAGGGCTCTAATCACGAGCAATTTTTTTTCTCCCAGACGTCAAAACTTAATTTGCCTGCAGATTGGTTCTTCGCTCCAGGGCTAAACAGAGTACATCTGATCCCTCTTTGACATGACAGCTTTTCAAATACTTGAACATAACTTTTAGCTCACTTTATCCTCCATCCCTGAGTCTTCTCTGTTCTAGACTAAACATCCCCAGTTTCATAAACCGCTCTTCATGTCATAGACTCAAGTCCAGGAAACAACATGGTTCTGTGTCTCCATGTAATACAGAAGAGATGGAGATAAATATATCAGATAAATTGTATATTTATCTCCATCTCTGTATCTATGTAATATAGAAGATAAAAGAGAGCATCTAAAATTGTTTGAAATATGTCTCTCTCTCTCTCTCTCATTTTATTTTATGGCATGAAAAAGGATTTCCTTTGGTGAGCTTCCCCAGCTACTCTTATTTGCCAATGATAGTATGGGTTTTTGCACCAAGCCCTAGAAACATAAGTTCCCAAAGTGGGTGATACCACCCCCTGGGTGGGGGGGAGGTGGCACTGGAACAATCCAGGATGGTGATAGTAGCCTCTGGCACAACTGAGGAGTGTTGAATAAAAATAAGGGGGTGGTGGAAATATAAAGAAAGAAGAGAAGAGAAGAAAATTTTGAAAAACCATTCATGCATGTTTCGTCTATTGTGTAACAGAGTTAAAGTCATAGTGATTACATTACTTTCCAAATAAACACACAAAATGAATGTTATAAGATCTATGGTCAAGTCCACTGACAGGTCTTAACAAGCAAGTGTTGGCATGCGAGAGTGTCACACGTTGTCAGGAAATCCAGCATGCACCTACAGGAATATGTACATGTGATGACTGGTTTACAATATGATACTATATGGTTACTTGATGCAATATTGCATCATCAAAATTTCAATTCAGGAAAAAAAACCCACAAACTTGCAATAAATTATTAAATTTAAGATATCATTTTTTAAAAAAATTTATATTTTTGTGAAATGAGGCAAATTTCAAAAAAAAAACATTGAAGGGTTAAAGAAGGTAGATTTCCAGGGGGGCCGTGATTAATTTTTTTTAAAAAGGGGGCAGTAGTAGGCCAAATAAGTTTGGGAACCTCTGCCCTGGAATGTTAGAGTCCCCTCTATATGGAATTAACAAT
Source organism: Phascolarctos cinereus (assembly GCF_003287225.1). Lineage (NCBI taxonomy): Eukaryota > Metazoa > Chordata > Mammalia > Diprotodontia > Phascolarctidae > Phascolarctos > Phascolarctos cinereus. The sequence goes on along the minus strand of NW_027555736.1, from coordinate 97,115,470 downwards.
GGTTTGGTTTGGTTTTTTTTTTCCAATGGGAAGGGGAGGTGGGAAGGCAAGAAAATCGATTTTATTAATTAAGAATAAAAGGTAATTAAAAATAAAATTAACTTGACAATGTAAAAAAAGGATAGGTGAGAGTCAGATTGTGAAGAAAAGGCTTTAAATGACAAAATAACCTGTATTTTATCATAAAATAAATGGGGGCCACTGAAGTTTTTTGAGCAAAGGAATGATTTGGCCAGACCTACAAGTCATTGAATACAACAAAATCTAAAGATTTAAAGTTGAGAGTTACCCAAAGAACAGTGATCATCTATCTATCTATCTATCTATCTATCTATCTATCTATCTCTATCTATTTATCTATCTACCAATAAATATATATAGAGAGAGAGTAAATAAGGCTGCAAATGTCTCATGAAGAATTATGCAGGAGAAATGATGTAAAAGCTATTATCAGAGAATTGTAAGATTGGAAAGGAAGAGGGATTGGTCACATTAGAGGAAAGGATAAGCAACAGGCAATGTTTGTATCCCATTAGTATCCATCAAATGGCAAGTGATCTAGTGAAAGAACCTCATCTGTTAGACCCCTAATAAACGATTTATGTGAACATATGGACAAGAGTCACACAGGATGCTTTTTGCACTGACAGAGGAAGTACTAACATCAGTGGGTGCACACATCCATTGGAATGTGATTTTTTTTTAAGAATCAAGTTCTAGCAATGGAATTATTGGGTAATGTGGTGTGATAATATGTGATAATACATTACCAAATTGATGTCCAAAATATTTGAACCAGTTCTACAGTGCCACCAACAATGTATGTGCATTCCTCCTTCCTCTTGGCACCAGCATTGAATTTTATCTTTTTTGTGCATGGTTATTTTACCCATTTTAGTGTGTGTTAGATGATATGTTAAGGTTGCCTTGACTTGTATTTCTATTATCATTGGAGTATTTGAGTGTCCTTTAATGTGGGTTAATAACAGTTTATATTTTCTCGTTTCAATTCTCTATTGATATGCTGGTTATTATCTTAGTTCTCCCTTCACTCTGAATGTTTAAAAGCAGCTTACATCTGTATATCATATCATATATGTGTATATGTAGCATATATCTACTTTAAAACATGATATATTTGATGAATCTATGGTGTGTCTCCAAAATCGGCTAAATGTAAAGATTCTTTTTCAGGACCAAACATCCAAAAGATGCTCCATTTTGAGGCCTTCACTATCAGCTTGGAGATCTTTCCATGGCAACGAAGAACTGGAAAACTAAAGGAACCTGCATCAATTGGGGAATGGCTAACAAGTTATGGTATATAAATATAATGGCATATTATCGTGCTGTAAAGAATGACAAGAGAGGGGGAAACAAGGAAAGCCTTGTAGGATGTAGAATGAAGTGAGCAGAGTCGGGAGAATAATTTATCCAAGAACGACAATATTGTAAAGGCAAACAACTTTGAAAGACTGAAGAATCTTCAGTCTGATCAATTCAATGAGCAAGAGCGACTCTAGAGGACCAATGATAAACCATGCTGTTCATCTTCTGAAAGGCAGGTGATAGACTCAGAGCGCAGCATGAAACATGTATTTTTAGATGGCCAATGTGGGCATTTTTTTTGTTTGGCTATGCTTGTTTCTTGTATTTCTGTGAAGGCTTCCCTGGTCTCCCAAATTAGAAATGATATTTCTTTCATCAGATTTCACATCCAACTTTGTTCGTCTCCTATATGTTTATTTTATTCTGTGTTGCAGTATAGTTATTCGTATATATGTTCCTTCTCCCCTGTTATTTTCAGTCATTTCAGTCCTGTCTAACTCTCTGTGACTCCATTTGGGGTTTTGTTGGCAAAGATACCGGAGTGGTTTTCCATTTCCTTCTCCAGCTCATTTGACAGATGAGGAAACTGAGATAACAAGGGGTAAGTAATTTGCCCAAAGTCACACAGCTAGTAACTGTTTGAGGCCAGACTTGAACTCAGGAAGGTGAGTCTTCCCTACTCCAGGCCCCTACTCTATCCACTGCACCACCTAGCTGTGCTGCCATCTACCCTGCTAGGCTGTGAACTGCTTGAAGTCAAGGATCATGTATTATTTAGTTTTATATCTCATTCTACACCTAGCATAGTGATCTGCACATAGTAGGTACTTAATAAATGTTAAGTTTGAACATTCATTTTGCTGTAAACTCATGAAGAGACGATAGAATTCTGAGCAATGGGATTAAGACGAAAACTCTGCTCTTAGAAATAAGTGTATTCTGGAGCTATCTTCACCTTCCAGAAGATCATGGGGCCAGAAGGAACCTAAAGAAGCATCCAGTTCAGGGGTGGGAACCAGTGGCCTCAAGGGCACATGGGGCCCTCTAGGTCCTCAAGTGTGGCCCTTTGACTGAATCCAAACTTTAATTGTTCCGTGAAGTTTGGATTCAGTCAAACAGTGGCACTTGAGGACCTAGAGGGCCCCATGTGCCCTTGAGGCCACAGGTTCCCCACCCCTGATCCCATCCAATCCTCTTATTTTACAGAAGAGGAAACTAAGGCAAAATGACTTGCTCAGTGTCATATAGCTTGTTATTGGCAGAGCAGGGACTAAAATCTGGGCTCAACCACTGCTCTTTCCTCTGCCCCACAGCTATTTCATTTTAAGATAAACAAGGGGAAAGATGCCCATTGCTGGAATTATGTAGCCCAATAAGGGGTAAGGGACAGATTTGTATCCCAGATCTCTACGTGGTTGCCCCAGCTTCTGGTTAAGTTAGAAAAAGCCCCTTTGGAAGATACTATTTGGGCTGTGGAACTAAACTAAGTAATTTTTTCCCTCCACTTCATTGTACACATGGAAGGAGAGTCAAAGAAAAAAGTTAACACAGTGAGTTTCTGAATGATGTACATTTAGCTCATCAATATATTGTCTTATAAGAACTATTCCTTGCCTAAGAAGAATTTTAAGTCTCTGGTAAGCCTTCATAAGCTCCAAAGATTATGCTAAGCTGGGAATATGAAGGAGGAGAACAGTTAAACAGCATAATGGAGATCATTAGCTATGCAGAAAAAGGTAGATTTTTATGCTTTGGCTACACTAATCCTCAAATTGAAATCAGCTCAGGACATCATTCTGAGAGAGGAGATCACAGAGGTGAGAAAAAGCTACTCTCTGAAGTTACAATAGCTAGAATGTCTGTTTGAAAAAGAAAGTGAACAGTGTCCTTTCCAAAGAGCCAAAGGACAAAATTTGTTGTGGTTTGGTCATGTTTCACTCTTTATGACCCCATTTAGGGTTTCCTTGGCAAAGATACTGGAGTTGTTTGCTGTTTCCTTCTCCAACTCATTTTACAGATGAGAAAAATGAGGCAAACAGGGTGAAATAATTTGCTCAGGGTCACACAGTTAGTATCTGAGGCCAGTTTTGAACTCCTGAAGACAAGTCTTCTCGACTCCCGGCCTGGTACTCTATCCACTATAACACCACCTACTACTACTCAAGGACAAGAAGACAGGACCAAATCATACAAAAAGGCAGAAATTGTTTCTTTAAGGAGCCAATATTGGAAGAATTAGAGGAGGTGTTGAAGAGCACTAAAGGTGGGTGAGCTATTTCTGTGCTAAGTGTGTTGTTTTAACTGCTAGGCCCTTTTCCATCCACATCAAGAGAAGGGCTTTTCTTCTTCCCTTATCCCATTGTTATCCCCTGTAATTTTCCTTAAGTCCTCCAAGGAGGATCTAGTCAATAAACTGGAGGCCTTCCCCCCACACTTTTTTTCTTTTAATATTTCATGAATAACAGTGTGATAGGCTGTCCATCTCTTATTTCTTGTTTTTACTCTATGACCTACCTACCTTGTCAAGCCACAGATGACTTTGATGGTGTTTTTTAAGCCATTTTCTTGTGTGTTGTCAATTATCATTGGATCATAGAATCATTCCCTCTAACTGGAGGTGTCCCTTAAGGTTCCCTCCTGGGCCCTCTTCTCACCTCCCTCTATACTACTTCACTTGGTGAATTCCTCAGCCCCCATGGTTTTAATTACCATCTCTATGTTGATGTTTCTTCAATCTGCCTTCCCTGCCTCAATCTCTCAGCTGACCTCCAGTCTCCAATCTCCAACTGCTTCTGTTTCTGCTTAATTCACTCTGCATTAGTTCACACAAGCCCTTCCTCTGGTTCTCTAACTACAGAAAGTTGACTTTCAGATTTCTCCTTTTTCTCTAACTCATCCACCCTCATCACTCTGTAGTTTGTTGTTGCTGGTGTTTTACATGATGTCCTTCTCTACTCCATTCTCCTGGCTTCCATCCCTCCCCTTCCTCTTCCATCCACAGCATGATAGCAAGAGTTCACATTTATGCAGGGCTCTAAGGTTACAAAGCACCTCATTTACATACTTTCATTTGATTTTCACAACCCTATGAGGTAGATGATTTAAGGGGTTTTTACCCCCATTTTACAGAGGAGGAAACATGCTCATGGGGATAAATTGACTTGCCTAAGGTCACACAAATAGCAACTTGGCCCTTCTAGGTCTTTGGGTTCCACATCCTCTGCTTTTTTCCCACCCTGCTCCTGCCACATGTTGGGCAGCTTAGCAGCAGCATGCCATCTCTTTCTTGGATTGCATATTCCGGTCCCAGATGCTGTGAGCCTCTGCAACAGATACAGTGTCCTGGGTGCCCAGGGGACCACACAACATGACAAAGTTTGTTTGAACACAGATGTTTTTGCATTCAGGTATGGATCCTGGCTTCCTTAAAAATGGTTTTTCCTATGATGAACACCAATCTAAATGTGCATACTTCATGTATTATTTATACCTCTCTTTGAACAATTCTCCAAGAAGGAAAAAGTTTTGCAGGATTCCATAGCTTAAAACAAGGTAGAGTCAGCAGCTAGCTGTTTTTCTTTCTCCAGGATTTGAAAACGGAACTTAAAAGTCTGGAATTATACTCAGATGGATTTCAGTCTTGTAATATTAACATTTTTTTTTTATTACCTGAACTATTTCCCCTGTCTCCCTGACTCCCTCAGCAGGGACTCCCATATGATTTCCTACAGTGATCCACCCCCACTTTCAGGGAGCAGGATTTGAGGAGCTGCCCTACCATTTATCAAAGCCTTCCCCTTGGTCATCAGAGAATATCTCGTCTGGCTTGGGCTCTATGAAATCGGCTGCTGCTACTTCTCTCGCTCTCTCCCCCTCCTTTCCCCTCCCGTTCTCTCCACCCCTCTGCTTTTTCTTCCTCTTCTTTGTATTGAGTTATCTGTTCAGAGCAAAGTAATCTCCCTAGAACTGCCTGGATGGAGATCTTGTCTTCCTTCAAAGCCTCAGAACCCCTCTCCGGCTAAGCCAGATCTTTGTTATAGCTGTGTGTGTAAATTTTAACGGGCTGAGGCTCAGAGAAAGGGCCTCTGTAGCCCAGGGCTGAAGGTCAGTGAAAATTAAACCTGGTATGTTTACATCAGTGTGTAGGTGTATATATGTGTGTGTGTGTGTGTGTGTGTGTGTGTGTGTGTGTGTGTGTGTGTGTGTGTACGTGCATATGCATGTGTATATGTATGTGTGCACACACAGACACATAGGCAATACATGCACACATTCATATGCAAACATACTATATACACACGTTTGTCTATGTATATATATACACACACATATATACCGCATACTGACATATATACATAATGTGTGTGTGTGTGTGTATATGTGTGTGTGTGTGTGTGTATAACCGCTAAAGAAAGACTCCATTTGAGGTGATAACAATAAACAGGGAGTTAGCTATGAAGTTTGTGGTGCTCTTATAAAGGTTAATCATTTCTTAACTTAAGTCCACCCATAAGCCTTGGTGAAAACTGTCACACACAAAACCCCACTAATTCAAAGCTAGAAGGAGTCTTAGAGATCCTCTATTCCAATCCCTTTCATTTTATAAATGAGAAAACTGAAGCTCAGCCAGGGTAAATGACTTGCCCAAAGTCACAGGTATTAAGGGGCAGGACCAGAGAGGTCCTCGGCCTCCCAGTCGAGCACTCTTTCCAACGAGCTTCATCACCTCTCTCTGGGCAATCTGTTGGCTGAGTCTTGCTCCCTGACCCATACTTCGGTGAGTCATGCACCCTTGTGAAATTCAAACCCATTTCCTTTCATTGAACCACAGTAATAACTATTCTAAACTGGAGGGCTCCAGGCTTAAGCAAACATATGATTAGTCGACAACAGACAGATGACTACTGACTCTAAATAGAGTATGCCATCATTTTTGCCTTTTTAAGATAACATTAGCCCAAGCCTGTTTTAGAATTGCTTAGCCCTTTACAACCATTATCTCATTCGATCCTTACAACATCTCTGGGCAGTAAGTAATGCTGATAATAACAACATTAACTGAAATTTACATAGTAGAAGTGCAGAAATGGGACAGACCAAGAGTTACACTTTCATCGAGGTAGTCAAAAGCCTTAGAGGAAGGGGCTCTGCCCCCTCTCCATCCCACCAGAACAATGGGTAAATCTTTGGTGCAGGATTTATGGGAGAAGATAGTCAATAGAATAAATGATGAGAAAGTATGAATGAGGTTTGGTCTGTAACAATGGAAGGAATGCCTACAACAAAGAGATCACATAGCCATGGAACTACTGAAGTATACTACATACATTATCTTGTTTGAGCCTCCCATGCTGCGAGGTACAAATTGCCATTATGACTATCCCCACTTTACAGATGAGGACACTGAGGCTTCAAGAGGCAAATTGTTTTGTCCAACCAACTGATATTTTAAAAGGAAATGTGCAGAAGGTAGAAGCAAGGCCAGGTAATAGAGGATAATATAGGAATATGGCAAAGTCCTGTTCAGAATGCACTGAGACTAGCAAGGGAAGCGTAGACCAACAAAACAGAGGTTTTTTGTTTGTTTTTACTCCCATTTTAGCTAAAATATTGGGAGAAAAGAGGAACTACCACCTACCTAAAGTCTTTCCTTATCCCCAGCTATTAGTATCCCACTAAATTATCTTCTATTTATTTTGTGTATATCTTGCATGTGTTTATTTATGTACATACTATCTTTCTCCATAGAATGTGAGCTCCTTGAGGGCAGGGACTATTTTATTTTTGTCTTTGTATCCCCAGAGCCTGGCCTGGTGCCTTTCCCATAGTAGGCACTTAAATGCTTGCTGATTGACTATTTGATTACTCAAGGTCATGCAGGTACTAAGTAATAGAAGCCAAATTCTAGAAGTCTTCTGACTTTAAGGCCAGTTTCTTTCACCATGCATGTAGTCTCTGCCCTTTAATAATGTCCAGATAGAGGCACATCAGATGCTTTTATCACTACACAATTTCTTCCCTCTTTAACTTTTCATATGGTGTCATTTATACATTTGCTTCCTGAACAAAATTGTGATATTTTCACAAGAAAAAACAGAGTTAGGGGGGTTTTTTGTTTTGTTTTGTTTTTGTTTTTAGAACTTTCAGGAAGGAAAAATAAAAACAAGGTGTAATTCTATTTGGGCAGCTAGGTGGCACAGGATATAGGGTGCTGGGCCTGCAGTCAGAAAGACTCATTTTCCTGAGTTCAAATCTGTCCTCAGACACTTACCAGCTGTGTGATCCTGGGCAAGTCGCTTAACACTGTTTGCCTCAGTTTCTTCATCTGTAAAATGAGATGAAAATAGCAAACCGCTCCAGCATCTTTGTTGTAAAGACCCCAAATGGGGTTATGAAAAGTTGGATACAATTGAAAACCACTGAACACCAACAAATTCTCTTTAGGTGGCTACTGAGCAAATGTTCTCCAAAAGAAAGCCCAAATTTACTTCCCTGCAATACATGACATGTAAATCTGCAGATTAGCCAGCTAAAGATCAAACTAAAATGGTATCCATCTTTAACCCCTTGCTTAGCCATTATCCTTGAACTCAGCTTGGTGCTCCATTGGTCAGCCTGGAGAGTAATTTTTCAAAGCACAGGAATGCCTCAAAAGTCTGCAATGTCAGGGAATGGGATGTTTCATCTAAGGGAATTTTCCACATAAATAAAGTACCTACCAAGCACCAATCCTCTTTAAAAATTCATGGAAAAAAAGAAAGTAAAAAATAAAAATTCTTAAAATGATTCTTCAGTTAGTTTCCCTGGCTTCCTTCAAATCCCAGCTCCTGCAGGAATTCTTTCCCAGTTCTCTCACCTTATGGTGGTTCTTAATCTAGGTTCCATTAATTTTTTAAAGAAATACTTTGATAACTCTATTTCAATATAACTGATTTCCCTTGTATTACACCATATTTTATTTTATTATTTAAAAACAGTATTCTGGGAAAAGGTCCATAGGCTTCATGAGACTGTCAAAGGGATCAATGCCATAAAAAACAGCTTAGAACTCCCATGAGTCTTTCCTTCTGAGATTACCTCCCATCTGTTCTGTATGTATCTTGTCTATATCTAATTATTTATAGGTTATCTCCCTATGTTAGAATGGAAGTTTCTTGAGGACAAGTACTCAGGCACTATTTTTTGTCCTTTTTATCCTGGCCATACATACGCAACTCTTTGTGACTCTGTGGACCATACTGTCCATGGTCTTTCCTTGGCAAAGACACTGAAGTGATTTGCCATTTCCTTCTCCAGTAGATTAAGGCAATCAAGAGGTTAAGTGACTTGCCCAGGGTCACACAGTTAGTAAGTGTCCGATGTGGGATTTGAATTCAGGTCTTCCCATCTCCAGGGCCAGCACTCTGCCACTGAGCCACCTGGCTGCCTCCTTGATAGATAATTAGGGGTTTAAATAATGCTTTTGTTGATCGGTTGATTGATTGACTAAATTCAATTCAGTTCAATCAACAAGCATGTACTAAACACAAGACATTGTGCTAGGGACTAGAGATAGAAAGACAACAATTTTAAAAGAACTTTCATTCTACTGGAGTGAGGGAGGGGGCCAGGACTTGTAAACCACTGTTTAAACTTCCCAATCTTTTTGAACAGAAAATACTGAACAAATGTGATAATTTTTTTGTGATTCAGGGTTGCAGTTACAAACATAATTTTTGTGCTTTTTTTTTTTTTACAGATACGTGCCCTCTGGCTAAAAGTTGCAGGATTTTTTTGTACTCAAACTAATTGATCCTCAGTTGTGCTTCTTTGGGGCAGCTAGATGGTACAGTGGATACAGTACCAGGCCAGAAGTTAGGAAGACTGTGAGTTCACATCTGACCTCAGACACTCACTAGCTGTGTGACCCTGGGCAAGTCACTTCACCCTGTTTGCCTCAGTTTCCTCATCTGTAAAATGAGCAGGAGAGGGAAATGGAAAACCACTCCAATATCTTTGCCAAGAAAACCCCAAAAAGGTTCACAAATAGTCAGACATGACTGAGAAAAAAAAAGACTAAACAGCAACAAATGTGTTCTTTATGCCAGTATTTTTCCCAGAAAAATATAGCACAGTATATAGTAGGTAGAGAGCTGCACTGAGTCAGAAAAACCAGGGTTCAGACCCTTTCTCTGATACTTGCTAGTGGTGTGGCCATGAACAACTCTCCTCACTTCTCTGAACCTCAGGGGGTTTTTTTGTTTGTTTTTTAGGCAATTAGAATTAAGTGACTTGCCCAGGGTCACACAGCTAGTAAGTGTCAAGTGTTTGGTCTGAGGCCAGATTTGAACTCAGGTCCTCCTGACTTCAGGGCCGGTGCTCTATCCACTATGCCACCTAGCTGCCCCTGAACCTCAGTTTCTTCTTCTAGTGTAGGGTTGGCCAAGTATGGCCCTCAGATCATAGTTCGTCAATCCCTCTTCTAGAAAATAGAAAGTATGGGGGCAGCTAGGTGGCGCAGTGGATAGAGCACCAGCCCTGGAGTCAGGAGGACCTGAGTTCAAAGCTGGCCTCAGACACATAACACTTAACTAGCTGTGTGACCCTGGGCAAGTCACTTAACCCCATTGCCTAACAAAAGCAAAAAAGAAAAAAATAGAAAAAAGTATGGTACCCTCTGAGGGTTGTAGAGCAATGAAACGGAGGTGAGAAATGAAGTATTTATATCACGTAAGTCAGTTTGCCTTGAACGTAGAAAAAGGCAGGTAATATAATTGATGGTGGCTGAGAAAGGATTTAGACTGTCATCAGGAAGATTTGAGTTCAAATCCTCAGTTACTTATTGACTGTGTGACCTTGGTCTCTCATTTCTCTCAGCCCCAGTTTCCTTATCTGTAAAATGAGGATAATCATAGCACCTACCTCAGAGAGTTATTTTGAGGTTCAAATAACATAACATAACATACGTGTGTAAGACACTTCGGCAATCCTGAAGCCTCATGTAAGTGCTAGCTATTATTACCTTGTATGAAGAGAAGTCATGTGAAGTCAGTATGGAAAGATAAATTGGAACCAGGTTATGCCACAAAGAGAAGGAAAGGCAAATCACCTGTGCCCGGTGGTCAAAGGTCATCTCAGTGGCTTTGAGCATTCTAGGGCCATTCATATCCTCCAACCCTAGATGGATGATTCTATAACTCCCTGACCTCCTAGACTTGGGATACTGTCTGCCTAGACTTACCCAACCCTCTCTGTTGATGGTTAGACTGTCCCTGTCTGCCTGGTTTCAATATACACAGGTACAGGTGTTCCAGAGATGCCAGGGGGCAGGGTAATTTCAGAAAGGTAGTTTGTATAACCAAATTCCTAGGAGTAGTTTAATTGATGTGAATGAGCTGGAAAAAATATCTAGATAGAAGAACATCTGCAGGTCTATGGGGGTTATTTGACTTTAGGTAATACAAAAATTCAGTTGAACACACTTTTATTGACCATGTGGCGCTGTGCTCAACACTGGGAAAACAATGATGAAAAATTATACAGTCCCTGTTACAGTTGTAACTAGGGCAGGGTAACTAAGGCTTTGCCTCAGGTACCAAAATTAAGAGATGCTGACAGTAGAACTCAGCAACTTGCTGACTCAGTTAGCAAGTTTAATTTAATAATTAGTTAAAATAGCAAACTGCAAGATGCTACCTTCCTCTTTCTCACTCTACTGTCCTCTAGAGAACCTGTGATACTCCAGGGTCTCTACCACCCTATCTTAGGGTCTCATCTCCTTCTTCTCAACTGAATTCATTTTTAAAAGTTGATTTGAGGGCATATTTTTATGCTGCTTGCCCAGTATATGATTTGTGCTATTTGCCTCAAGTGACAAAATTGCTAGTTACACTTCTGGTCATGCCCTCAAGGAACTTACACTCTAATTAAAGTGGAGGGAGGCCCATGGCATGTGCACAAATAGGTACAATACAAAGCAGAATGTGATAGAGGCAAAGTATAATGAGAAATATAAGAAAGGAGAGCTCATTTCCACTAAGATGGAGGTGGGGCTGTGTCTAGAAACCCTGGGAAGGAGCAAAACCATTGGAGTCTGGCTTATGCATAATGGCCCATACATGTAAATACCATACTCTATTATCCTTCCTTTGGGTTTAGGTAATTGAGCAGAGCAATTAAACGGAGGCTCCCAGCCCAGTGTGAATGTATCGTTACTTTGTTGCTCAGAGCACATTGATCACTTTCTCATGCGATGAGTGTAACAGTTGTAGCTGATGAGCTTTCTCTCACATTTCAGTGAATTTTAAAACAAGATGGGTAGGCATTGCTGGAGACCTGTGCAAAAGCAAGTGGAGCTATTTAGGCTGCATCCAGATGTTGCTTCATTGATCACCCACGGCCACATCTCTACATTTCAGGTGAGGCTCACTTTTAGTGCTCTCTGGTTTGGTATCAGTGCGCAGGTAATCATTCCTCAGGGAGCTATTGACAAATGCCCCCTTTATCGACATTGCCACTTCACAGAGGTATTTATTTAGCTTTAAGGATAAGTATTGATTGAGTTTAAATATCTGAATAGACTCTGAATAAATCAGGAAGTACATCATTTCTAGAGTGACCCCTGTGACCTTTCCTAGGTAGTTCTCCTATCCACAATGCCCACCCATCCAGGAGCCCCATTATCACACACAATCACAGACCTGAATGGGGCCTCCGTGTAGAAAATGAAAGAGCTAGATTCAATAATCTCTAAGGCCCCTCCCAGGTTGAAAAGCCATGAGGGTTAAAGTCCTTTAATTTTTGGAATCCCTGTCTGCTTTCAAAGCTCCACTCAAGCTCTATAATCTACTTCTTATAGAGTTTTTAAAGTTAATAATAGAACCTAATAGAACCTTTCTAAATCCTCCCACTTTCCCTCTGAAACTACCATGCATATATTTTATACTTATAATCTCTGTATGTATAGCTTCCCCCAATGGAATGTAAGCTCCCTGAGAGCTGAAATTATTTTGAATTTTGTTTTTGTATGCCCAGGCTCTAGCATTGAGCCATATATATACACTAGGTACTTAATAAATGCTTATAGAATCAGATTGATTTGAATAACAGGTACACTCACACATACACACTTCTCATGCATGTGTGCACATAGCTAGTGATAACAACATCTTTTTCCAGGGTAGGGGAAGAGTCCTGTGATTTTCATGAGGTACAGGGGGCTCCTTCTACTTATGTGACTGTTCTGTAACTTATAGCTTTACGGAGATGCCTGGGGACCTGGAGAGGCCAAGGGACTTGCCTAGTCACAGTCAATCAGTATGTATCAGGGTAAAAGCAAAACCTTATTTGTGACCAACCCATTATCAGCCCCACACCACTATTTCTCAATGCAATCTCAACACAATACAGTCAGGGATGGAGCTGTTGTTTCACTGATAGAGGAAATTTCCAGGCAAGGGAATTCCCTCCACTAATGTAGATTGGTACCTTCTCTGCTATTTACAGTCTTAGACAGCAACCAAGGGCACTGTCTTGCCCAACATCACACAGCTTGTATGGGTCAGAGTTGAGACTTGAATCCAGGTCTCAATGGTTTCAAAGCTAGCTTAATCTCCATTACACCATGATTCTTTTAATGCAATCATACATAGAGACACATGTACTTCTTGGGGCCTATTTCCCAATCTCTAAAATGAAGGGGGTTTAACTGAATTATTGCTAAGGTCCTTGACAGTTCTAAAATCATATTCTCTCTCTCTCTCTCTCTCTCTTTCCTTTCTTTCACACTGCTCACACATAAGTATTGGTAACACAATCACATAGATTATATATAGATAACATTATTTGACTTGACAGACTATTATCTTTATTTGTATTAATTGTATTGAAGGCTTTTATTTTTGACATTTGTCATTTCTCAATATACCTCCCCTCCAAAGAACCTTCCCTCATGACAAACTAAAGCAAATTAAACAAAACCTGCTGTATCAAACAACCACATTTGACAGTGGGGTAGTTTGTATATACTCTGGGAACTTTTCTATCATGAAGAAGGTAGCTTCATTTCTCCCCCCAGGACTAAAATTTCAGGGGTCAGACATCAAAGTTTCCTTCCAGTTCTGTTGGGGCAGATAGGTGGCTCAGTGGATTAAAACACCCAGCCTGGAGTCAAAAAGACCAAGATCTAACTTACTTCTCTCAAATCCACCCTTCTCTCTCCCTGATCCCTTCTAATTTCTCTATTTCATGAAAATGACATATAAAGAAAATGGTCACCAGGAATGTGAAGGGACTTAATATATGTCCATGAGGAAAGCTTGAAGGACCTGGGAATGTTTCACCTGGAGAAGAAAAGATTTAAATGCATATCATCAAGCAAGAGATTGTCTTTACAAAGGATCTGATTTTAGCTTTCTTTTCATCTTTGTTTCCACCGGAGCTTAAATATTTGTCTCTTCTTTATCGAGGGAAATCTGATTTGCAATCTAAAGCCTCCTTCTCAATTGACTGACATTCCCAAAGTCTCCACCTCGTCTGGTCTTTCAATCTTTCTCTGAATCCATAGAGTCTAGTGATACAAAAAATAACTGAGCCAATCAATCCTATGCAATTTGGATGCATTTGGACTCAGAGCTGGAAGGAGAAGAAATCTCCTGGTATATAATCTTTGCTTTGTACATGAGGCAGATAGACCTAGTGGAGACCTAACTCCTCAAAGGTAGTTAGTAGCAGAGTTGGGACTAGAGCTGAGGTCTCTGTCCCTAATTAGCCATGTGACTTCAGACTACTCACTTCACCATCCTCAATTTCCTCATCTGCAAAATGACGTGGTTGGACTTCTAAAGTTCCTTCCAGTTCTGTTGGGGCAGCTAGATGGTGCAGTGAATAGCGCCCTGGGCCTGGAGTCAGGAAGATCTGAGTTCAAATTCTACCTCAGATACTTACTAGCTATGTGATCCTGGGCAAGTTACTTAACCCTGTTTGTCTCAGTTCCTCATCTGTAAAATGAGCTAGAGAAAGAAATGGCAACCCACTCTAGGATCTTTGCCAAGAAAACCCCAAACGAGTTTATCAAGAGTAAGACACAACTTAAATGACTGAATAACAACACATTCAGCTCTAAATCTATGAACTATGGTATAAAGGAAGGAGCCCTGAACTAGCATCAGAAGACTTGAATTCTAATCCCTTCTAGATCTAACACTCAATGATACAGACATAGGGTCATAGGATTTCATCCATTGAGCATCCAGAGGAAGGTACCCAGGATAGGGAAGGATCCTTTCTATCATGCCATAAGAATCTATTAAAGGAACGGGATATTTAGCTTGGAGAAGAGAAGAGTCATAGGGGATTATGTGGAGGGATTAGACTTGTTTTTCTTGGCCCCAGAGCATAGAACCTACAGGAATGGATAGAATGTACAAATGAGTAAATTTAGGCTCAGTTAAAGGAAAACCTTACTAACAATCAGAGTTATCCAAAAGTTGAATGGGATGCTTTGTGATGTTTTTATTGTTGTAGTTCAGTCATTTTTCAGTCTTGTCTGTCCAGACTGTATTTGGGGTTTCTTGGTAAAGATACTGGAGTGGTTTGCCATTTCCTTCTCTAGCTCATTTGACAGATGAGGAAACTTGAGCAAAAAAGGATTAAGTGACTTGCCCAGGGTCGTACAGTTGTGTAGTTATTATTAAGAATAATAATAATAATAGTTATTAAGTGTCTGAGACCAGATTAGAACTCAGGAGATGAGTCTTCCTGACTTCAGGCCCAGCACTCTATCCACTGTGCCACTTAGCTGCCCCAAAAGGTGATGAGTTCCCCCTTAATAGAAAGATCAGAAACTGGATGACTAGCTGTTAGGTATGTGGTAGAAGTGATTAATTTTTAGGGTATAAATTGAACAAGATGGCCACTGAGTTCCCTTTGAACTCTGATTTTGTGACTTTAGAACTAGAAGGGACCTTAGACTCTCCTTCAGTTTAGCATTGCTAATAAGTGGAGATAGCTCAGCAACTCTGACCATAAAGGAAGACTGATGGTTCAACAAACATAGCCAAACTTATGCATCCAAGTGACTGTCATCTCTTTCAAAGCAATTTCTCCCAAGGTGCCATCCAATTATCCCATAGATCCTACCAGTTCTGACAATATTTGGAAATTCTTCTGGTATAGTAGAAAGACTACTGGATTCAAAGATAGAAAACCTGTCCTCAAATCTCAGTTCTTGCATTTGCTACTTGTATGACCTTGGGCAAGTCACAAAGCAGTTTGGTCTACAGTTTTGTTATCTGTAAAATGAGAAGATTGTACCAGGTACTTTCAAAGGTTCCTCTCTGGTATAAATCATAGAATTCTATAATCCTATTATTTGTGTTCCTAGATAAAGTGAAGAAGCATCCTGAACAAGTCTCTCTCTCTCTCTCTCTCTCTCTCTCTCTCTCTGAATACTAATTTCAGACTTCCACAGAATTTTGTAGTTGGATAAGGTCTCAGGAGCTCTCTAACCCAATTTAAAGGTATATGTTCCCTCTTAAAGGTATAAAGTTCTCTTTTAAAGCTTATTGGTTAGCTCTGGCAGACCTGTAATAAAGGTTACTCCAGGCCCATGCAAAGTTTGATCTCTTGGCAATAATGACCCTGTTGCAATGTCCTTAAGATCAATGACACTGGTAGATGAAGACACCCATGAAAGGCCAACGTGCCCCTCTGGCCATAGCAAGTAAGTCCCAGAGGTAGGCGCAGCATGGCTTGCTGGCTCTTCCTCCAGGGATGCTTCTGTCTGACTTATGGATGGAAGAGCAAGGAGACTTAGGAAACTGGATGGGTAGTGTTGAGGACTCTGGGCTCAGGAGCAGAAAAGAAGATCTCAAACATATGTAAAATCCCTGAAAAGTCTCCTGGTCTTGTAATCCTAAATCCTGATTGGTCTTTTTTCTTATAGGCTGTTCATAGTTGATTTTCCTCCCTATTGGTTTATAAACCATGGTAAAAACAAACTATTCCCCCCCCTGTCTATATGAGAAATCAGAATTGTTTAAAATTCTGACAATGTCACTATAATATAAATCATCCATAAAAAGAGAATTGGAGGCTACCAGAATGCCATTCCAGGAATTTTATTATAGGTACTTAGCTTAGAGGTACCAGATTGTCATCTGGAAGGGAATCACAGACAGATCTGTAATGGAGAATCATAGCTATGGAAAGCAATAGCCCAACATCCATAAGGTATCCATTAAGAAAGGATCTATTTTCAGGTAAAATTCAAGAAAATGCAAATTATCATAATTTTTCCCCCTCTTCTTAAGAGGAAATGATATTCTATACCTATAAGTGATAATTCACATTTCAATTCAATTCAAACAACCATTTATTGATTACCCACTATTTGTAGAGTGAAGAGAGTATAAAGACAAAAATACAAAACAGTTCCTGCCCTTAGAGAGCCTCTATTTCCATTGGGGAAAAACAGCATGTTCACAGATAAGCAAATACAAAATATAAGGAAAGGAATGTGTGGGAGGAGGAATGGGCAAAGGATGCATAACACTTCTTGGTTGCAAATTAGATATTGATAGCTACACATTATCTTGTTTAATCTTCCTAATCATCTTACGATATTTAGAGTACAAATATTATGATATATATGTTGGCCAGATGAGGCACCAGAGTCTCAAATAAAGTAACTTGCCTAAGGTCACCCTGATAGTAATTGGAATAATCTGGATTCAAACCCATGTCTTATGACACCCAAGTCCAAAGCTCTTTTTCAACACATTACACTGCCTCTCCACCAGTCCAAATCCTGTTTCCTTCAAGGCCCAGCTCACATCTCACATCTTCCATGAAGTTTTCCCTGCCTAACCCCATTTCAGACTGATATTTCCCTTTCTTTGTGTGCACCCAGAACTTCTGCATGTAATCTGTGTCACACTATTACGCATTTACAGGTTTCCTCACAAATAAATGCATGCCTGCTCTTTCATATGTGCGTATTTTGTCTCCACAGTTAGACTATAAACTCCAGGAGGGCAGAGCTAATCTTATCTTATGTTGATTTGGTATCCTCCCCAGAGCCTCACCACAGCAAAGAAAAATCATTTAGGGCTCAGTGGTGAGGAACTTGCTGCCACACCCCTGAGAGAGTTAAGCATTATTCTAAGCTTCTTCATTGATTGATTAAGCCTAAATCTCCATACACTTGCCTGGTTGGTATCTCTCCTAGGCTCCTACTCCCACCCACTCCTGCTTAAGTGGGGCATCTGAAAGAGACAAGGAACCTTGAGATTTGGACATTTTTTTCCCTGTCTACATTAGTTGGTTCATAGAATAAATAGAGTATCTTTTGTGAAAATGGTTTTCCTTTGTTTGGAGCTAGACTTTCTTTGAGTTCTTCCTTACAACTTGCTTCTGTGGTACAGACAGTTCCCCAAGGCTAATCTCTTCTTTAGTCTTATCAGCACATCAGCTCAACCAGTACCCACTGTTTTACTCATGGACTCATTTGTTAGAAAATGTCTGCATTTCCCCCAAATAGACATGATTTAGAAAAGAAGTGTATTAGTTTAATTATTAATACATTCAAATAATTATTAATATGATATAATAATAATTCAATTAATAAGGCAGGTAGATGTAACAGTGGATAGAACACTGGAAGAAGTCAGGAAGACCCAAATTCAAATCCAACCTCAGACACTTACTAGCTACATCATTTAGCCTCTTCCGGCCTCAGTTTCCTCATCTGTAAAATGGCTGCACCTACCTCCTATGGATGTTGTGAGGATAAAATGAGATATCATCTATAAAGCACTTCATAAACTTTAAGGAACTATATAAATGCTAGCTATTATGTTATTAGCCATTCATTGTCATAGAAGGAAGGAACAAATAAATCAATGAATCAATGATGTCTTAATAGTGGAGAGTCATGAAACTGTATTCCTGTCTCTGCGTATATTACTATGTGACACTAACTTTCTTACTCTTCCTCACATATGATTCTCTATCTTCTGACTCTATTCTTCTTCATCAGACAGTCTCCAGGGCACTAGGAGTGGTATGTAGCAAGCTCTTAAATAAATGCTTGTTGACCGATTCACTGACTACTTGACATAGCCTGCTTCTTTAAATGATCATTCCTGGTTAGATACAATATAACTACTCCCAAATAAATGAGGACTGGACAAACCAGTGAATACTGGCTGAATTAATAAGATCCCCAAATAGATTGAATTGAATGGAATTACTGGAGATCTTTAAGTCAACTAAACAGCTACTTGTTAGAGATATTGCAGCATGGCTTCCTGGATCTGGTACGGGATTGGACTAGACTTGGAAGTCTCTTACAGTTTTGAGATTCTCTGAGATCATTTATATGAAACCATTTTCACAGTTGGAAAGTGACCCATAAGGCAAAGTATTGTTCTGATGATGGAGCTCTCTGTTCTTACTTAAGTTGGTTCTTGGATGATAGAGATGCTGTCTGTTGCTAGAAAGGTACACAAAATATTTCTAGTTAATGGGACCTGTCAGAGCCTGGCCTCTGCTGATAGCCTCTGAGAGGCCAGAGTCACCTCCATACGTTAATAAAACAGCAGAATAGACTTTGGGGTCAGGGAGGCATGATACGTGAGGCAGCTGGGTGGTGTAGTGGCTAGAGCTCCAGGCTGGAATCAGGAAGACTCATCTTCTTCCTGAGTTCAAATCTGGCCTCAGACACTTAGTAGATGTGTGACCCTGGAAAAGCCACTTAACCCTGTTTGCCTCAGTCATATCTCATCTGTCAAAAGAGCTTGAGAAGGAAATGGCAAACTATTCAAGTATCTTGGCCAAGAAAACCCCAAATGGGGTCATGAAGAGTCAGACACGACTCAAACGACTGAATGACAATAAAGGTGTGCTATTTTTAAGAAGAAGAAGATAAAATAAATTTTGGACAAGTAGAATTTAAAAGAAAAATAATAAATTAATTGCTAACTTATTAACTACCAGCTTGACTCCATGCAATCCCACGACTGGAATTGAATTGGTATTGTGCTGTCTGTCTAGAAGACATGAGTTTTAAAATGAATTCAGAGGAAGGCCTGACCCTCCAAAAGTAAAAAGGATTTCTGTTCCAAATATTCTCTTTATTCTGTGAACCAACTAATCTAGATGGAAAAAGACTTCCAAATCTCAAACTCCCTTTCCTCCTTTCAGGTGTCTTATGGGGAGGTAGGAGGAGGGAGGCAGGAAGAAACACCAACCAACCAAACATATGCAGAATTTTATACAGTAGTGTTTAATAAATCAAAGACACACTTAGAACAATGAGCTTCACTTGGCCTACATGATATCTCTTTGCAGTTAGGGCCGGATAGCTGAACGTGTGGACTTGTGCCTCTCTATAGATGATTGATGGGATGGGGGAGATCAGAAAAGGCAGTTGAAGACAACAGACGAGAGAAAATTTGAAATAGCAAGTGGGAAGGTTGAAGCCCCGCTGAAAGATTAAAGAAAAGAAAGAAGTACAAATGAGCAAATCAATTATTGTGTGAAGAGTCTAAGATCTTGTTTAATTCATATCAGCCTGTTCTATTTTTGGTTTCTGTACAGTTTCCTTTTATTGATGTTTCTTAGAGCTCACATTCAAAATTCTGGCCTTGAGATGTGGCCCTGAATGATCATGGATGGGGTTAAACCCCCAGTGATAAGAGAGTCAAGGCTAAGGTTTTTAAGTCTGGGAGACAGCTCTGGTTTTTGGGTAAAATGACTTAGTAATCATAAATGTATACAGAAGACAATGACACTCGCTTCTAGGTCACTTGCTTCTTGAGTAGGTATTTTCTTGCCCAAATTCTTGACAATAACTAGCTGTGCGAATTTGCGCTAGTCACCCACCCTCCCTGAAAAACAAGTGGACTAAATGATTTCTAATGGCCCCCTCCATCTCTAAGATTCTGGGGTGGGGGGAACGATTATAGAAGTGTGTGCACCATGGGATTTATCTGAAACCTCGGACCAGATGCACATATATGAGTTCCATTGGCTGCCTTCCAGCCCTGTGTTATCCCCACTAAATTAAGACCTGACAGTTTAAGATTAAAGACATCAAGTAGTGACCCTTACCATAGAAAGGATCACTGGACTCCTACTTCCTTCAATATCTACTATTCCATTCCCACCTGGATTATTTACTGTATCTGTGAACACTAAAATATTTACTTTAGATTAAAGTGGCCCAAAATTATCATGTATCTAATGCTTAACAGTATCACCATTGGCTTCAGGTGAATGTTTCAATCCCAACTATGATCCCAGGTAAATTTTCATTCTAGGAATCCAGAGCAGTGATTTCTCACCACCCCCTCCCCCAAGATGTACCCTCACTTTAAAAAATAAGCATGTTTACTATTAACAACAATAGCTAACATGCACATAGAACTTTAAGTTTTGTAAAGTGTTTTATATATGTTGCCTCATTTGATATCTCATTTCCCTGGATTAATTCATGTCAAAACCTTAGGTTCATCTAATCATTCATGATGGTTTATATGTCCATTTATATGGTATATGGCACTGAAGAGGTGACTTCAGAGTAGGACTCTATTTTTCCATGCTTGAAAATTTTACTGGGAGTGAGGGCAAGGACTGAGTACTTGAAATTCATCTTCCCCTCTTCCAGCATACATCCATTTTCCAAATTTCTTTTCACTTGGCACAACATAATATTAGGGATGCTACTTAGAAATGTACTTTTCCTTCTAAACTAAAGTAATAGATAAGGTTTCTGGAC
This sequence comes from Phascolarctos cinereus, assembly GCF_003287225.1. Lineage (NCBI taxonomy): Eukaryota > Metazoa > Chordata > Mammalia > Diprotodontia > Phascolarctidae > Phascolarctos > Phascolarctos cinereus. The sequence goes on along the minus strand of NW_027555736.1, from coordinate 97,094,382 downwards.
TATAGCTTTCTGGCTCTGACCAGGAAGGGGCTGCATGTAAGATTCAGGGAAAGTCAAATCATATGAATTCATGGACTAAAACTTAACAGGAGTAGTAGGCCCAGGAAGGATGAGAGGTGCTCAAGAATGAAACCTTGAAGCCATGAGGAGAAACAAATCCAAGAAAGAAGAAAGGGAGCTGTTTACAGAGAGCTATATGGATGCAGAGGGAGCTTGTCCACCAATCTAGATCTTAAAAAGACACAGATTGAAGATGGAACCAGAGAGAGGCTAACAAGATAAATATGAGTGTGACACAGCCCTGCAAGAATGTCAGAATAAGCTGAGCATGATGAGACATTGTAAGGACAACAAAAAGGGGGAATTACTTCCGTAATGGAGAAAATAAGAGGTTGAATTTAAAAAAAAAAAAAAGACTGGACCACTACTCAGAGAGGGTGGGACCAATGGATGATGGAGAGGAGGCTGAGATAGTCAACTTTTATTTTCTTTCTTTTTTTTTTCAGCCAATAAATATCGTCTTTGGACTACAATGAACAGAACTGAAAAAATGACTAATATGGAATTAAATGCCAAAATAAATAGAGAGATGATAATAGGCCACTTATACCACCTAACCAAAGACTGGAAAGGTAGGAAAGAGATAAACTGGGCTAGCTAAGTGGTGCAATGAATTTCCTAGAGTCAGGAAAACCTGAGTTCAAATCCAGCCTCAACTTATCAGCTGTGTGATCCTTGGCAAGCCATTTACCTTCTGTTTGCCTCAGTTTCCTGAAATGTGAGGTGAGGCTAATAATAGCCCCTACCTGCCAGGATTCTTATAAGGATCAAATGAGATAGCACTTGTCCAGTGCTTAGCACAGTGTCTGGCACATGGAGGGTACTATACTAATGCTTATGTTTTTAAGCACAGAATTTTAGGAAAAAATAGATAAACTAGAAAGCTCCAGAGGAGGGCAACCAAGACAGTTAAAAGCCTAGTGTTTATGCCATATGCAGATCTGTTGAAGGAAATGGAGATATATGGCTTAGAGAAAAGAAAACTTTGGGTAACATGAAAACCGTGTACAAGCATTTTAAGGGCTGCCATACAGATTAGACTTATTTACTTGGCTCTAGATGACATAACTAGGAGCAGAATATGGAAACTGCCAAGAGAAAGACTTAAACTCCATGTAAGAGGAAAACCCCCAAACTTCCTGGCAATTAGAGCTACTCCCCCCCAAATGGAATGGACACCTTTGGGGGGGCATCATGAATCTGCCTCATTAGAGGTACCTAAATGTTGGATACATGACCACCTTTGGGATATATTGTGGGAGGGGATTCTTGTGTATGTACAGGTTGGACTAGATGTCACTGAGGTCCCTAACAACACTGAGATGTTGTGATTCTGTGACAGGGAGATAGTAAGGGTCCTTAGAAGGCAGCTTTTCAGGCCAGTATTAAGGACAAGTATTTAGCAACTAATAGCTTAGTAGTCAATAAATCAACCAACCATATTTATTAAGAATCTATCATCATCATCATCATCATCGTCATTGTCAGCATCAGCATCAGCATCAGCATCAGCATCATCTATCTATTGTTTTGCAGTTACCAAACATTTTTCACTTCTTTAGCAACTAACAGCTTAGGAGTCAAATCTACCATAATTGCCATCATCATCATCATCATCATCATCATCATTGTCACCATCATCATTAGCCTTGGCATCATTTATACATTGCTTTGCCTTCACCAAACACTTTCACATACATTATCTTATAAGATCTTCACAACTCTACCAGTCAAGTAGTGCAAATATTATCATTCTCATTTTTGCAGATGAGAAAACCGAGATTCAGAGAAAATAAATGACTTGATTAAATTCAGATGGTCAGTAAGTGTTGCCTCAGGGACTCAAAACAAGGTCTTCTGACTCTAAATATAGTCATTTCAGTTTCTATAATACCACATCATCTTCTGGTGCAGGGTACCCTGCTAGGCTTTGGGGGAAATTTGTGCTATGGGAAGCATATCAACCCTACTATCTGCCTTTATAGACTTTACCAAGTTGATGAAGAGACCAAAGCAACATACAGGAAATGAGAGAACAAGTCAATGCTTTCAGGAACCCAACAGGTTAAATAACAGAGGCAAGGCTAACAACTATGATTATACCCTATCTGATTAATGAAGCTTGTGTATGTATTCATGCACACAGGATCTTTGGGGTGAGGAAGCCAATGCTTCTCAGCTTCAGCTAAAATAATAGGTCTCAAGGACCAGGGATGGGCTATTCCAAGATCAAAGGGGCAGCTTTCTGCTGATTAAAGGACAAGACTCTTTTAATCTCAAACTGGTAGAACCTCCTCAAATAAAGTTATCAACAAGATCTAGGGTGGAACTTGAAAGGGAGAAGATGGAGTGTGCTTTCTAGGCCTACAGATGGAGTGAGAAGAGAGGACCATACCAAAGTTGAAGATCATTTTTGTTTCATTTCCTTGTGATCCATCCAAAATGGAAGCTAATGTTAGCATAATTCGATTCACTTAAATAAGCATTAATTAAGGGCCCAGCCTAGTAGGACTAGATTCACCTAGATTATCTCTTCAAGTCCTTTTGGGCCTATGACTCTGTGATAAGAATAGACTACAATTTCAGCTATGTCTAAACCAGTGGTGTGCTACAGCTAATTCAAATAGACTCAGGAAAGCCAACTGTTAAATTTTCCGAGTGAGCATATATATCTCAGAAATTGGCAAACATAATAAATCAAGGCTTGATTTATTGTTTTGTTAATTTCATAGACTTAGTCAAGTGCTAGGGAAAATGTAAACAATGCAGATTAAATTTATAAGTATGTCATACATGTACATACTTTTTTTTTTTGGAGAGCTAGTTGTTAAACATTTACCAACACTATACCCTGATCTAAAGCCACAATCTATTTGATCATTTTAATTAAATCAAGTCATTCTTTAAAATAACTGGACAATTTAGTTTATTACCTAGAAGAGTCCTATTATTTGACTGAGTGGTCACCTAAGGTAAAATATGAGAACAGATTATGTACAAACGGAGTCTCAAGTTTAAGACATTCATATCAAGAATTGGTCTGCTAGAAAGACAAAGTTAAGGAGCCTTTCTCTAGAGACTAAGGATCAGTCCAAAAGAAAAACCCAAAATCTCAGGACAGTCAAGAATATAAACCTATAAGTTGATGGACAGTGAATATTTTTTCTGACTTAAACATTAATGGGAAAAAATGTCAGAGGCAAGAAAAGGAAATGAATTTACTTGATAAATTGGCTAGCAAATCAAGATGTCAACAAGCACTTATTAAGCACCTGCTATGTACCAGGCACTATGCGAAGCCTTGGAGGACCCCAAAATGGCAAAAGACAGTCCCTGCTCTTAAAGAGCTTATAGTCTAATGGGGGAGTCCACATGCAAACAACAATGTACAAACAAGATATACACAGGATAAATTGGAGATAATGTCAGAGGAAAGGTACTAAGATTAAGGCGAACTGGGAAAGGCTTCTTACAGAAGGAAAGACTTTATCTGGATAGCTAAAGACTGGATAACATCTGAAAGCCCCATGGGGACTGGAGGACTAGAGGCACCACAGTTTTATTCTGAATCATGGAGAGCATTGATTATGTTTATTCCCTACCAGCCCCCACGACGAATGAATATCATATGATAGAACTAAATCATTTGTTCTTCTACATTAAAAGAATACACTTTTTCATTCTTTAGATTTAAAAGCATGAATGTTTTTTTTTCTGCATTGATTTCATATGTATTCTATTTAGGACCAGACAGCATAATATGGGAAGAAGAAAACCTGCTGTTATTGTTGAGGGAGAGGAGTGAGTTTGTTACCTAAAATGAAATATGGTGACCATCAGAGAAAAAAAGTCAATCCATAAACTTACACAGGTCATTCACTGTTTAGTTAGGAAGAAAAGTTTTAGAAGGTAAGTAGTTTCATAAAAGTCAAGGCCAAAGCGAGGTCTTAATCTCTCTAAAAACCCCAGAGGAATCAAGTCAATGACACAGTCCACCACCATGATGGCTAAGTGGATGTCTCACTTCCTATTCTGCCTATAGTGTGAGGTAGTCATTGGAGAATGGCCAACTCTCTTCTCCCCAGTCATTGATAAATGCACACATGGAATCACAAGAGCATAGACAGAGAGCTGGGAGAGCCTCAGTCATCTTGTCCAATCTCTGAGTTTAGCCATGATGTCTCGAAGAGGGAAGGTATGTCAGTCAACTGGCCTATTTTGTACCAGGCACCGTGCTAAGCACTGGACAGTTAGTAAATTAGTTGAATATCTTTCTTTTGTCAGGGTTAACCATTTGGATTTTTAAAAAGTTAAATGTTTTTTGTCATCATTAATATTACTCATGCCCATTAGTAAATATGCTACAGATATGCTTTTATTTCATACCTGGGGACTAGACTGGGTTAACATTCCTGTGCAATACATGTAATCAAGTCTTGTAGGTTTCTGTGGGGTTTTTTTTCAGTCTAACAGGATTATTTTTCACAGTAAGGACTTTTGGATTTGCTAATTGTTCTTCCCTGCTACTTGACAATTCATTTTGAACATTCATCATGCCACCAATTGTTATGTGTTAGGAACTATGCTAAGTTCTGGAAATGTGTAGACAAAAATGAGTCACCGCTATCAAGAAGATTACATTCTGCTGGGGGGAGCGGTGAGGGAGGGAATGATTATGTGTACACAAACAGGTAAATACAAAATATATTCTAAGTAATTGGGGAGCAAATTCCAGTTTATTTAGTAAGCGGTTGAGATTTCTGATTTCTTTATTGTTAGCACTTCATTTTTCTTTGTATCGGCAGTAACACAGTGTCTGACACATAGTAAGTACTTAGGGAATTCTTATTGATTGATTGTTTTCATATTCTAATGTTTATGTGTTGAAGTCCACTACTATTATTATATTTTTGTTATGTTATTCATGTATTACTGTTAATCTTTCTTTTTTGAATTTAATTGGTAAATTGGTATATATAAATTAAAAATGGTTATAAACATAATTTTGTTTCGTTTTTAGTTCTAATATACATTCAGTGTGGCCCATGGCCTTTATGAACTGGCATTCTAAACACCTCACAAATATGTGATACTTGTGTTGAACACAGCAACAAATTCTTCCTTACCATACTGATCTCTTACAATTTTTTTCTTCTTTCAACTTTTCTCTTTTTCTTTTTGGTTTTTGTTTTTAAATCAATAACTTCCAAGGGTGGATGGGGGTGGTACAGAGGAGGCATCTTCTAAACCAGAAGCCTGATAGTAGTGAAAGTTTTCATTTTGCCTGGATTTATTTTTCTTTTCTTTTGGTTTCACCACCATTTACTGAAAGACTGTGGTTATGTGGAATGTGATATACTACAAGAGAAGTACTAAATGCTATGGGAGCTTAGAGAAGAATGATAACATTCTCAGATGAGATTAGGGAAGGCTGAAAACACATTTGAACTGGGCCTAGAAAGATGAATAGTATTTTGATAAGTAGGGGTTGAAGGAGATAGGTGGGGGAGAATGGGATGACATTCCAAGGGGAAGGATAAACATGAATAAAAAGGAAGGTGTGAAAAGAGGTTTCATATTAAGGGACAATAAGGAACCCCTTCTGGCTGCAACAGATGATGAGTGCAGGCAGCATGATCAATTCTGGGTCCTACATTTTAGAAAAGACATTACGAGCTGAAGTGTAGATCTATACAAGGGTAAGGGGACCAGAATGATAAGGTGTCTTGAGCTAATGGATCAGGTGACATAGAAGTACCAGTGGAAGAAACTGGGGATGTTTAGCCTGCAGAAGAGATGACTTAGTGGGGCAAGAGGAGAGCTAGTAGGACAAGATAGCCAACAAGTATTTGAAATACCCTCATATGGAAGACTTGTCTGCTTTGCCCCAGAGGGAATAAAATTGGAACAATTTGTAGAAATTGTAGTGGTAGATTTGGGCTCAATGTTAGGAAAAGTTCTCTGTTAGGGCTATCCAAAAGTAGAATGTGAGCTGCTCCAGGAGGTCCTGTGGTAGATTCACAGAATAACAAAATCACAGAATATAAGTGCTAGAAGGCACATGGCCAAGAATTCCTTCTAAAATATACCCAACGTACTTTGTGGGACAATGATGTTCAATGAAGCCCACCACTTCCTTAGGCAGTCCATTCCATTTGGGAATAACTCTATTCAATAGGAGAGTTTTCCTTATGTTAATCCCAATTCTGCCTCTTTATAACTTCCTATCAATTACTCTCTGTTTTCTACCACGGGAAATCTTCTCCCGAAGTCTGGGTGACCTTTTATCAAGATGCTATAGAAAGAACTCCTTGCTTGGTATGAGTTAAACAAGACAACCTCTGATATCCTTCCAGTTCAGGTTATGTGAGTTTTTTAGTATAATTGGCATTAAATCGTCAGTCTGGACTCTCGGTCTTTAGCTCCTGGCAGGAGTGGCGGGGTGGGGGGGGGGGGAGTGGCCTTTTGCTCTGTGATTGAAGACCACAGAAGAAAAGTGGGGAGCTGGCCCAGGCTGCTCAAAGCAATGAACACTGACAAGAAATGGCCCCAACGAAATTCTGAGTGTCCCTCTCCCCTCCCCCATCCGAAGAACTAATCGGGGAAAGAAAGCGTTCCCTCACACCAGTCAGATTCCCATCTGCAGTCAGGCACCCTAAACAGCCACTGTTTTCCAAGGCATGTGTGTGGAATAAAAATAAAGGCTGGTGTGGGGAGAGAAGTATGTACCAGATTCAGAGAAGCAGGTTGCCTCAGGCAAGAGAAGGAGTTTGAAGCTTGGATTTAGAACTCAGATGTGGGGAACTCCCTGAGCTATGGGGGCTTTTGCAGTAGTTATAAAACCCTGGTGACCACTTAACCTAGGGAAATAAGGTGTTTATGTGAGTTGAAATGATGCCTTATTTAAGAAGATAATTCAGCCCCCATAAAGGCAGCACTTAGTAGGTACCGACTATTTTAAATAGTTCAGCTCACAAAGAATGTAACTAGATAAAGCACACAGGGAAAGAGTTGTCCCTAAATATGAGCTACATTTTTGACTGATCAAAGACTCAGCAGAAAAAAAAATAATTAAAAAGTAAAATCCTTACATAATGAGATTTTAAAGAAAACTTTTAAAGCTGACAGGGTAGTCCTGGCACCACTTCAAAGTGTTCATAATCAATGTTTGTCAATAGCAGTTTTGCATCCTTTCATTTATCTTTCATGAATATAAAGCACGATGTTATTAGAGGCCCATCCATACCTTAATTCTGTTTGAGATTTGATGAATCAGGACCCCATTAATATTCAGGACAAATCAGCAGAGGCAAGGACGCCTCGCATGGACCCATCCAGTATTGGTTGCCTTTTATCTCATTGTCTCTGCTGTGAGTTAAACTATCTGGCCTTCATGGAAAACTTCAGGGGGCCGTTTGGTGGCCATGGACCCATATATAGGCCCAGAGAGTTCATCCATTTGGTGGCTTTCTCTTTCTATGCCAATTCTCCTTGGGCAAAAAGAGTTGCGTGACTCAGACCAACCCATCAGTCACATTTGTTTAATCAAGATAGTTAGTTGGCTTGCAAAACATTAAACTGTATTTAAAGCCTAGTTAATAATTTGCATCCTATTCATTTGTTCCCAAATTGACAGTGGATTGCCTTTCTTTCCCCCGAAAGTATAGATAGTGAAAAAGATCTTGTTAACTTCAGAAAGACACTGTAGTAAAGATGACTACCTGGGTTTCTGGTCTTCGAATTCTTCCTCTAGTGATCTTGGTGGGGCATGGAACCCTTGGGGTAAGTATTTTTTCAAATAATTGCAGTCAGTGGACTAGAGAAAGTTATTAGTGTAAGAAATTTAGTATTTCTTGTAACAAGCCCAAGTATTAGTTTTAATATTATTAATTAATTAACATCTGAAGCCAGGCATTTGAAATTTGATGTTGCTGAATTGAATATTCTTTGGTCTAGTCTCTAGCTGACCATTTGACAACTGTTTGGCCTCTAGCAAACCACTCAGCTTCTATGGCCCTCGGTTTCCTCATCTGTAAAATGAGAAGTTTGTACTAGATTTTCTTTGTGCTTTCTTCCAACTCTATGATTTTGTCATTAAATCAAAATTGTCTTAACGTTACTGATAGCTGACTAATCACATCCACATTAATTGGTAAAAAAAAAGATTCCTGAAATCTAATGTATCTTCTAAATTCTTGGATTCTATACTAGAAAGGTACCTTAGAGGCCATCTCATCTTAGAGACCATCTACCTCTTCTCCATTTTCTGGATGAGATCAAGAGACTTGGCCTAAGTCATAGAGGGGTGGCAAAGCTAGGGTTAGCATACAGCTCTGATGGCTCCAGAACCAGTTGTCTTTCCATAACTCAACAAGAGAAAAACCCCTCACTAAGGCTTCTCTTGGGAATACTATAGAATAATAAGTTCTAGTCTAAAGCCTTCAGATGTGAACAATTTTTTTTTGGGGGGGGGAGTTCTTTCCTCTCCTCCCGTTTTTGTCTTATTTATATGACTGCAGTTCACTATGGTTATCAGGGTGAATTCAAGGGTATGGTTCAGTACCTAAGGAAGAGCCTATAAAGTGGAAATGGGAATATGGAATATTAGATTTAGAATCAGAATCTAGAATTAGAATTCTGATTCTACCATTTTGCTGCCTATGTAAGTCAGGCAACTCGGTTGACTTCTCTAGGCTCTATTTTCTTTACAAATGAAATGGTTGGACTAGTTCAGGATTAGGTAAACAATGGCCCAAAAGCTAAAGCTGGCCCTTCCCTGCTTTTGTATAACCAGAGTTAAACATAGTTTTACATTTTAAAATACAAAACTTTATTCAAAAACGTAGAAGCCACTCTTAGCTTGTGGGTACTACAAAAGCAGGAAGCAACGGATTTTGCCCATGGGCAGTTTGCCAGATCTCTGGATTAGATGATATCTGAGGCCCCTTCTAGCTCTAAAGTCTATGATTCTGCCAGTATTATATACAATCATTACATATAATAATGTATTATTATATTTATGTGCTGTATATTGTGCTATAATATCTCTATCCAGGTACTCTTTAATAGCATATAGGAAAAGATGTCTATGCTATCTTTGTGTCCAAGGATTTATCTAATTTGGCCCCAGTGAACATCTGGGAAAGGGCCTTCAGCTTCGAGAAATAGATCAGACTGGAAATTCAGTTTCCTATGTAGCTGTCCCCTATTAAGGAGCCCTTGGGTGGGGAACACAAGCTCATACATAATTTTAGAGCCGGAAGGTGACCTTAGAGGTCATCTACTACAACCCATTGGTTTTACAGAAGAAGAAACTGAGATCCAAAGAAATTAAGTACCTTTGGGAATTGCTTAAAATGCTCAGCAAGAAGGCAGCTTCTCCACAAAATTCAGATAATTCTCTCCGTTTGGGGGGGGGATAGGAGAAAGGATGTAAGGAAGGGGATTAAAAAAAACCTACTCTAATAAAAATGTTTATATAGTGCTTTCTACTTTTCAAAGCCTTTTCTCATCCATTATCTCATTTGATGGGTGCAGCTATTTCTTCAGGAGCCACATTGGAATCCATGTTCTCCTGATTAGAGCCTTGTTTTCTTTTAAAACAGCAGCGCGCCACCCCCCCCCCCGACCTTTTCCTATACCCTGTACTCTCAGACACCTCAGCCAGCCAATAAGCTGTCTATGACTCATTCCCCACAGGGGTTTTCTTTTAAAATTATCTTTTGCACATATGTGGTCTTTGCAATTACCGATGATTATCAAGCAATCTAAATAGTTTGCAGGCTTGTTGATTGTCTGTGGCTGAGACTCAGCCTAAATACCAAAAGTCTACAGAGAGAGGTCGTGGAAATTATTCCAGCAAGGCACATGAGGTACTGCCTGGGAGAGTCAGGGATGGGAAGAATTACATCCTAAAGTCTGCAGGAGAGGAGGAGGCAGGAGCCCCTGTTTGAAGTTCCTACAAAGCTAATGGACCAGAAGAATCTCTTCTTGCAAGCCCTAGCGACTTTTTAGGGTTAGCGATGAAATTATAAGTCAATAATGGATAAAAGAAAATATGAGAAAGTATCCTTCAGGCAATAAGCTTAGTCAGTTCCAAAGAGAGGCTTGCGGTCTTCAGAAGGGCCTCTTAGTCCATGTGCGCGCCAGACAGGTGGTAAAGCACACAGATTTCATTCAGCAGGCTGAAGGGAAAGAGAAAGTGGCCAATTATCCCTGAAGTCTGGGAGAGGGGAGGCTATCGTAGGGGAAATATCCACCTGGCCTGTCTTTCTTGCCCCGGATGGATCAGATAATTATCAGACAAGTTGTTTCCTGCCCATTGTATCCACCTGCTCTTCATAGAGGGAGCAGGTTTCGAATGTCTCCACATCAGGATATGATTCCTTCCTGCCCTTATTGCCCCCTGGGAGCACAATCCCACTGCTAGCTCAAACTGTGGTGGGTAAAAGTGTCTAACTGTGCCAAAAGATCATAATAATGACTGACATTTATGTAGCATTTTTAAATTGCCAAGTGCTTTATCTATACTTTGACAGGTTGTGTGATATAGTGGACAGAAAGCTGGACTTGGAGTCAGCAAGACCTGGGTTCTTAATCCCATCTTAGACATTTCCTCATCTGTAAAATGAAGGGGCTGGAATTGATGCCCTCTGAGATCAAATCTAAATTTGCACTTAATGACCCTGTGAAGTAGGTCCATAGATATTGCTACCCCCATTTTACAGATGAGGAAACAGAAACTCATAGAGCTTACTTGCCCATGGTCCAGAGACAGAAATGTCAGAGATGGAATTTGAACCCAGTTTTATTTTGTTTTTTGCTTCTTAGGTCAAGATTTTACATATTATATTACATTCCCTTTTATAGATAAGGAAGCATAAGGTTCAGGGTGAGCTTACTTGCTGGGTAGCACTGAGTGACAAGAGGAAATAATTTGGTGTGGGAGAAATAGAATTGGGCTTAGAGTCAAACTCTCAGCTTATGTCATTCAGTAATCATAGGTTACCATTGCTCAAAGGCAAGACACCGAAAGACTAAAAGCCTCCATTTTGAAAAGTCAGTTTCATGACCTATTCAATAGGTTTGTTGGGAGAATTAAATGAAATAACATGTAAACTTATGCTTCTACGGGCCCATAATCTATGTATATAAAACGCTATATGAATATAAGGGGTTAGTGTTATAATTAGTAGTGTCAAGGGCACTATTTCAATTTGAAACCAAATTCAGAAACTACAAATTCCACTACAACCAAAATCTCCATATAACAAAAAAAAAAATTCTCGACTGCAGGCAGCCATTAAAAATACAGTGTCTATTAGGTCTAATACCTGTCCATATGTTTGTCTCTGGATCTTCACTATGTTAGGATACAAGCCTTTCCATCTCAAGAGAGAGCATCAAATGGCTTTTAAACAGAAGAGCAGGAATCATATTTTTAGAACTCCTTCTTCCATGTCAACAATGACGAAATGTCCTCTCAGGAATTATAACAAATATCCTCATTTGTAATATTTAAACTCACCAAACTTTTAGGGCTAGGAAAGAACTTAGAGATAAAGGGTTCATAACTTGAGGTCTATGAACTTGTTTGTTTGCTAGGTTTTTTTTTTTTTTTAATATTTTGAGAGCTGTATTTGGGTATAATTGATTTCTTTTGTTTTATTTAAGCATTTTAAAACATTATTCTGACAAGGTTTGATAGGTTTCACCAGTTTGCCAAAAAAACAGGTTAGGAATCTCTGATTTAGTCAAGACCATCTAATGCAACCCCTTTCCTGACTTTACAGAAGAGGAAACTGAGGGCTAGAGAAAGGAAGTATATGGAGCTACAACATCCTATGAATTAGCCACAGAGTTAGGACTAGTGGCAAAGTTCCTTTACTCCAATCTTGGTAGTGTTTGTGTTGGTTTTCTTTTCTCCATAACACCAAAGGTGCCTCTGATTTCTTAGCTTTTGAAATTCTCAAATTCTAAAATCTCAGAATTGGAAAGGATCTCAGAGGTCATCTAATACATCCCAATCTTTCTACAACATACCTAAGAGTGTCCCCCTAAGAAGGAGGTCCACACTGAATCCTTGAAGAAATCATTACATAAACATCCTGAAAACATTTGTGTAGAAAGTAATTAAATATGTCCACACGTGTATTTCTTCATGTGGTTATGTGTGCTATGTTGAGCTAGCTTGTGTGTTGAGCTCTTGCACTCAGATGGCTTTTAATAGGCTAGGGAAGGAGTTCCAGTCATTTCCATGGCACCACAGAATTTTAATTTATTCATGGATCATAAATCCACATCAGCCACAAGACAGCAAGAGGACCTCTGACAGAAAAAAAAAAACCCAAACATATTTGTTGTCATCCTAGAGGACAACCTACCCTAGTAGGAGACAGTGATTGAAGCACAGTGCAAGGAGGGTTAGACCTGAAGTCAGAAGACTTGACACCTCTGTGTCCTCTCTGGACCTCCATTATCTCATCTCTAAAATGAAGATTAGACTAGAGCACTTAGATGGTCCCTCATAGCTCTCCATCTATGAGTCAATTTCAGTGCCTGTTTCTGGCTTATGCCAAGAACTCTAGTCATGATTAATTCTTTCCTCTAATTCAGATGAAAAGCTTCATGGTAGGATGAGGGGCTGAATTTCACTAAACCTCTTAGGATTGTTTTCTAACTGGCTGTAAATGGTGGACTGATTCATTTACTTCGGCAGCGTAAGCCAATAGTTATGGAAATGGGGTTGTGGAAAATTGGATGTGTGTGTGTGTATATGTGTGTGTGTGTGTGTGTGTGTGTGTTGTGTGTGTATGTGCGTGCGCACGCATGCATGTGCTAGCATGCCTCGGCCCAGATATGTATTTATATTTAAAATTCATTAGGGTGTCTAAAATGCAAAGGCAATTCTGCTGTCACAGGGAAACAGCATGACAGAATATTCAGCAGCCGGGTTTTTTAATAAAACATGTTTTTCTTCATAATTAATATAACAAGGTTTCCTGGCTTAGGACTTGGCAAGAATCCGGGGAAAAGAAAAAAAAGAGGAGGGAAGCAGGAGAAAGGGGGTCATGGTGGAGGGGAGTGAAGGGTAATGTGACGTGATCATCACCCGACCAACAGGTCCCCCAAAAAAATTTGGTGCTGAACTAGTTCTCAGTCACAACTCATCTAATTGTTTGCTCAGCCTTCCAAAAAAAAGAAATCAGATTGCACAGAAGAAGTTCCTTTAGGGAGAGGCTTTGTTGACATTCCAAAACATAGCATTAGGGGCAACAGTCAGGCCTAAAACAAAGAACAAAGTACATTCACTTTAACATAACAAAAAAAAAAAACAATGCCCTCTAGTGAGTCTGACTCATTTGGGGCATGGAGTTAGACCTAGCATAGATTCCCTTTCCTGAAAACAGTTGACTACCTCTCTGCAATACCAAAACAATGACTTGCTGTGTAACTTTGGGGAAATCACTTGCCTTCTCCGGGCCTCAAACGAAAATTAATAGGTTGGTCCCTTCCAGCTCTAATATTCTGTGGTCAAACCAAGTGAGACTAACAGTTGTCAATTAGTCTTTTTCTTTTTTTAAACAAACAAGTTGTTAGACCGAAGTGATTAGTTATCTGTCTGAACTAATGGTTTGTTTGTCTATATTGATCAGTCAAAAAGATCAATCTAAGAACCTCATATAGATACTCCTTGTTGATGACTGAGTTGTTCCAATGGTTGTTATAAGTTACTCTGCTTAGGAGAATGATTTGTCGCCCCAATCTGCTCTGCATTCATTGAATGGCCTTTGGATCTATTCTCTAAGGAGGCACTGGATATAGGGATTAGAATTGAAATTGTGTATACACATAGATCATGACTTACCAGTGTAATGGCCTGAATAACAGTGATATGGAATGTGTGTGGAATCCTTATTTATTAGTATTAGTTTTAATATTACTGATCAGTGGCAAGAATAATGCACATTTGTGTAGTGTTTTATAATTTTTCAAAGCCATTTCACATATATTATCTCATTCAGTCCCCTCCATCCCTAGTGACGTGGAAGGGCATATTTCATTATCCACATTGGCTAGATAAGGAAAGTGAGAAACAAAGTTAAGAGACTTGCCCAAGATCATACCACTGGTTAGCAAAAGGTTAGAGAGCGTTGCACCTGAAATGAAGAAGACCTGGTTTCAAATCATGCCTCTGATACTTATCAGAGATGTGAGTCACTTCAGTTCTCTAGGATCCAGTTCCTTCATCTGTAAAATGGGAAATAATAATGATCCCAGCAGTACCTATCTCAAAGGGTTGGTGTGAATCTCATATGAGATAATATACATAAAGTGAAAGTTTCTAAGTACTATCTAATTATCAACTTCTATTATTAGAGAGATAGTTGAGAGGCTAGTTGGGCAGCTACGTTGGTGCAGTGGATAGAGAGCCAGGCCTGGAGTCAGGAAGACAAGACTTTATTAAGTGCTTGCTATGTGCTAGGCAGTATGCTAAGCATCGGGTAAACAGGGGGTCCCAAAACTCTTAGTGCATTAAGCCTTTCTGCAATATAACTTTTGGGTACCTTGCAGAAAACGAAAGCAAAAATAGTCCCTGCCCTTGAGAAGTTTATAATTGAATGAGTGAAAATAACACATTGCATAAATCAATACATAAAAGGTAACTCTATAGTAGATAGAAAGTAGCCTTAGGCAGGAAGGCGCTAGCAGTTGTGAGGATGACAGGCTTTCTATAGGAGGTGGCATTTCGATTGAGTCTTAAAAGAAGGCAGAGATTCTAAGAGTCAAAAGTTAGGATAGATTATTCTAGCCATGAGGAGATAGAGCGTTATGTGGGGAACAGTAGATAGGTCAATATGGCTGGAAAGGTAGAGAAGGTTGTAAAGAGTTTTGAATGGCAGAGGAGCTTGTATTTACTTCTAGTTGTAATAGGAAACTATTGGAGTTTCTTGACCTACACTTTGAAAATCATTTTGGTACCTAAGTGGATGATGGATTGGAGTGAGGAGGAGACTTGAGGAAGGAGTCAGATTAAAGACTATTGCAATAGTCCAAGTGAGAGGTGAAAAGGGCCTGAACTAGGGTGGTGACATGTGAATGAAGAGAAGGGGATGAATTTGAGAGATACTGTAGAGAAAGAAATTGCAATAATTGGCAATTGATCTGGTAAGTATGGTGAGCAAAAGAGAGCAATTGAGGATGAAAGCAAGGTTGCAAACCTGGGTACCTAGAAAAATGATAGTACCCTTGCTGGTAATAGAGAAATCTAAAAGAGGTGTGAGTTTAGTTGGAAAGATAATGAGTTCTGTTTTAGACATATTGAGTTTGAGATACCTCTGAAACATATACTTCAAACTGTTTAATAGGGAATTGATACAAGACTGAAACTCAGTGGAAAGACTAGGACTGAATACACACACACACACACACACACACACACACACACACACACACACACAGAGACACACAGAGAGAGAGAGAGAGAGAGAGAGAGAGAGAGAGAGAGAGATCTAGCAGTCATCTGAATAGAGACAGTAATTAAACCCATGAAAGCTGATGAGCTCACCAAGTGGGAGAGTATGAAGGAAAAAGAAGAGGACATAGAATAAAGCCTTGAGGAATAGCCACAGTTAGTGGGTGTGAAATGGATAAAGATCTATCAAAGGAGAGTAAGAAGGAATGATTGATCATACAAGTAGGAGGAGAACCAATAGAAAAGCAGACACCAAAATCTAGAGTGGAACAAATATCCAGAAGAAGGTATTCAAGTGTGTCAAGTGCTGCAGAGAAATTAAGAGAGATGAGGGTTAAAAAAAAAAAAAGGCCATTAGGTTTCCAATAAAGAGATCATTAGTGCCTTGAAGAGGGCAGTTTTCGTTGAATGTTAAGGTAGGGAGTCAGATTGCTGAGTATATAGTACATATAGATAGTATTTTTTCTTTTTTTCTTTTGTTAAATTAAAAAAAATATTTCCCCCAATTACATATAAAAACAATTTTTAAAAATTCATTTTTAAAACTTTGAGTTCTAATTTCTCCCCCTTCCTCCCTCCCCACCTCCTTCATTGAGAAGGCAAGCAATTCAACATAGGTTATACATGTATAGTCATGAAAAACATATTTCCGTATTAGTCATGTTGTGAAAGAAAACACAGACCAAAAAACTCAAAAATAGAGTAAAAAAGTGTGTTTCAATCTATATTCAGACACCATCAGTTCTTTCTTTGGGAATGGATAGCATTTTTCATATAAGTCCTTCAGAGTTGTCTTGGATCATTGTATTGCTGGGAACAACTAAGTCATTCACAGGTGATCATCATACAATATTGCTCTCACTTTGTACACAGTACATGTCACTTTGCATCAGCTTCTGTAAGTCTTTCCAAGTTTTTCTGAGAGCATCGGGCTCATCATTTCTTATAGCACAATAATATTCCATCACAATCACATACCACAATTTGTTCAGCCATTCCCCAATTGATGGGCATCCCCTTAATTTCCAATTCTTTGCCACCAGAAAAGAGCTGCTATAGATGTTTTTGTACATATGGGTTCTTTTCCTTTTTGTTTTTTATATCTTTATGAATATAGACCTAGTAGTGGTATTGCTAGGTCAAAGGGTATGCAGTTTTATAACCCTATGGGCATAGTGCCAAATTGCTCTACAGAATCTTTGAATCAGGTTAGAGATTTTTTTTCAAGGCATTTAGCTGAAGAAGGGAGGAGAGGTAAGGAACAATAGTTAGTGGACATGGTAGGATCTAGTGAGTTGTTTTTTGTTTTTCTTCTTTTTAGGCAGGTGAAGACTCAGATGTGTTTATAGGCAGCAGGGGAGGAACCAGGAAATAGAGAGAATTGAAAATTTAGAAAGAATGTGGATGATGGTGGGGACAATCTTCTGGAGAAGACAGTAGGATGTGGTCTAAGCAAGCATATGGTCCTTATCATCAGAAACTGGAGAACAACAGCAGAGAGATGTGAGTTGAGGAGAAGGGAAGAAGAGGAAACTCTTGGTGAATTGTCTAAGTTTGGGGAGTGAAATATGATGCATGTGTTCAACTGAGAGATTGAAGGAAGAGAATGTTATAGGAGGTTTGAGGATGGAAAAGAACATTGG
The DNA here is from genome assembly GCF_003287225.1 of Phascolarctos cinereus. Lineage (NCBI taxonomy): Eukaryota > Metazoa > Chordata > Mammalia > Diprotodontia > Phascolarctidae > Phascolarctos > Phascolarctos cinereus. The sequence continues at coordinate 97,077,204 of NW_027555736.1, read as the reverse complement.
AAACAGCTTCTGTGGTGAATAGGATCAGAAACCATTAAGAGAGGAGTGGTTTTGGTGCAGTGAGGTCCCAGTTGAGATTACTCAAATAAATCTGTAGTCAGCTTAGTCTGTGTAGTTTTCTGATTTCCTCCAGCAACATGGGAGTACGAGAGAAGGAGGTGGATAACTGGAATAATCCAAGGATGGAGTTTGGCAGGGCGTGATCAGCAATAGAACAAGAATACAAGAAATTCAAGAGTATAGTTGAACTGATTCCCCAGGTGGTTGAGATTGGGAATGGAGAAGGCTATTATCAGCATAGGGGGAATGGCCTGGGACATGAAGAACTTCAGGACTGTAAGTCACAGTTGGGACAAAATATATTTAGGAAGAGTAAAGAATAGGGAGTGGTGAAAAGATAAGTGATTTGATTATAGTCAAATAGAAATCCAGAGTTATTGAACATATAAGTAGAACTCTTATGGGTATTACCATCCCTGTGTATAGTTGAGGTAGAATGGAAGAGCAGGTCATAGATCCATTGTAAGGGAGAAGGACTTAATGGGGTTATATCAGTTTTTAAGTTCAATGGCGATACTCATATTATCAGTACTAAATATAGGGTTTTAGACATCCTGTAGTACTTATGCTGGTGATAAGAACAACTCATATAAATACAACCCAAAACATTTTCCCTAAGATTGTACCATACTCAACATTCTACATGTCTTGTGGTGGTCATGTTCTCAATCTACTTTCACCTGAGTCACCAAGAGTAGCTCTGAGCTTTCAGGTTGGTTTTTCAGGAGTGAAGATTTATACTAGACCATTCGAACTTTAGGCCCACTGCATTCACTGGAGAGCCAACTAGCCATAGTTAAAGGGTAATTTGTAGGCATAGAACAGGATTTTTCTCTGACTTATATGGGAATTGAATTATGACTTTGGCTCCATTAACATTACTGTAATCTACTACATTAACCAGCCCAGGCATCTGTTAGACCACTCCATGAAGTTGGGATTGTTAAAGTTAAAGATGAAATGTCAACACATTCATTGTGGTCTCTAGCATATTTTCCAGGTTTGAAGGGTGACACGTTTCCTTTCAGCTTTTGTAACCTCTACTAAGACCAAGCCACCCCCACCAAATCCTTTAAAGAAGACATGGAAAGATACATTGTTCATCATCCATTTTTGCAAGATGCATTAAGCCTTTTGGCATTTGACCTTGGGTGAGATTACTGTAAAGACCAAGTGAGATCAATATAGAGCAATTTGACAACCCTAGAGTGTTACGTGAACCAGTGTTTGAATTAGCATTATCATTGTTGTTCAGTCACTTTTCTGTTGTCCAACTCTTTATAACCCCATTTTAGGGTTTTCTTGGCAAAGATACTGGAGTGCTTTGCTATTTCCTTCTCCAGCTCATTGTACGGAGGAGGAAACTGAGGCAACAGGGTTGCGTGATTTGCCCAGGGTCACATAACTAGTAAGTGTCTGAGGCTGGATTTGAATTCATAAATATGAGTCTTCTGATTCCAAGCCCAGTGCTCTATTTAGCTGCCCCCATTGTTATTATTGTTGATGGCTTAGATGAATGCATTGATGGGATGGAGGGAAAAAGCATTTATATTTTATGATCTAGGCACTGGGCTAAGCACTTTATAAATGTCTCATTTGGTCTTTAAGGCATCTAGATCTTGGGATAGGGCATTGGATCTGGAGTCAGGAAGACTTGAATTCAAATCCAGCCTCAGACACTTACTAGTTATGTGACCCTGGGCAAATCACGCAACCCTGTTTGCCTCAGTTTCCTCATCTGTAAAATGCGATGGAGAAGGAAATGGCCAACCACTCCAGGATCTTTGCCAAGAGCCTCCCCCCCCAAAAAGAAGGGTCATAAAAAGCTGGACACAATTGAAAACAACAGCACCATATCAAGCGCAGATAAAGCATTCTTATCTAATACGTGAATGCATTAACTTGGGGGGGATAGCTAACACACTGGGTGACAGAGTCAGGTTCCAAAGAGTTCTCGAAATCTAAAAACAATGGACAAAATCGAAGATGAGATTGATTAGAGATAAATGTGAGAACCTTCACTTAGATTTAAAGAGAAAAAAGACCCTGTCAGTTGTATGATGACAGGATGGGCAAGATAATAGTTTAAAAATAGACCTGGGATTTTTTGAGGTCTGTAAGCCTAATGCGTCACCAGTGTGAAGTGGCAGTCATAAAAAGCTATGGGTGTCATAGGCTACATGAAAGAAGCATAGGATCCAGTCTAAGTTGGTGACTTCCTTATTGCCTCCTGCTCTGGCAATGAGATATGGGTGCGGGAGCTGGGGATATTTAACTTGGAACAAGATGAATTGGCCTGGGGGAATGAAAGCTGTCTTCATGTCCTTGAAGTGATCTCATGAAGAAGGGAGCAGGCTTGTTCTGCCGTGCCCCAGAAGGCAGAATTAGGAGTACAGGTGGAAGCTGTAGAAGAGGCAGATTTTGGCCCAGCACATAAGGGAAAATGACCTACCTGAACTTCTCCTTTTTGTTTTCTTTGTTTGTTCATCATCCATGGTGCAAAGGAAAGTGTACTGAATTAGGAGTCAGAGGCCCTGAATTCAAAAACTGCCTCTTCCACTAATTCCCTGGATAATCTTGGGCAAGACACGAAACTTCTCTGGGCCTCAATTTCCTCAACTGTAAAATGAAGGGGTTGAAATAGATGATCTCAAAGGCCCCTTCCATCTTTCAAACTATGATGCTATGGTCCATGTTTTAGCCCCTAAATCTATAGAAGTCCTCCAAGGCTTTGTCCAGGGCCTTTTCTTCTTCCTCCATTCGTTAATGAGAGTTAAGCTGTCTATGCCCATGACTCCCAAATTAGCGAATCAAGTCATCATCTGTCACCGAAGTCTCATCTCACATAGCCAACTCTCTGCTCAACATCTCCACCTGGATATTATATCAGCATCAGCAACTCCACAGGCCTAAAATGAAACTAATCATCTTTTTCTTTGGACTTGCCTTTTCTCCAAAACCAGCTATCTCCGTTGAGTAAACCACCATCCAGGAACCACTAGCTGTTCTTCAAACTCAAAACTTTATCTCCAGACCCTACACATTTGCACAAGCTATTCCCTATGCCTGATAATATATTTCCTCATCTCTACTTCCTCGGATCCTTCTCTTCAATCATCAGCTAAGTAAAATACCACATTCTAGGACAAGAAGCCTTTTCTGATCTCCCCCTTTGGTAGTGCTCTCTCCAGGCTCAACTAACTTTGTATTTACTCATGCATATGCATACTGTGTCCATCCACTAAATGTAACATTCTTGAAAGCCACTAGGTTCTTTTCTGTATTTGTATACTCAGTACCCATGGGATGTTTAGGGAGGACTAGCACTTCTGGTGCAAGGGCTTGCCTAATCCTCTTCAGGGCTACTCCCTCTCCTTTGGTGTCCACCTGCCACCCAACTCTCACCTGTGGCTCCAAGAAGCTATAACATGTACAGTGGCCATACCCTGGTAAACCATCTTGGGAGACAGGCTAAACTAGGTTGAAGGTAATTGATGGGCCTCAAACTCATCAGTGAGTTGGGGGTGTCTACTTCAAGCATATGAAGACTTTTCCTGGCAGAATGGGCAAATGAGAGCAATTTGTTCCAACAGCCACGAAGGCAGATTCTGTGAAGCATTTAGAGCTTGGTCGGACATTGAAGACACCAAGTTCATCCGCTGCATCCCGGGCCATTACCAGTCTTCTAAATTTTGACCTGCCACTGGACTTTGATGACTCATGGAGAAAGAGCAAGGCTGAAAACTTTGTGCATCTCTGCCCCACTTATATCAAATTCACAAGCAAGTCAAGACATCACTCAGTGATGTCATTGGTCCTCTTCAAAAATGAAGGGCGAATAACAACTCTGTACCTAACACATAACAAACACTTAACCACCATGTATTGAATTGAATCAAAATGACCTTTTTATTCAACCTAATCAATGCCCCACCATTTTCTCTAATGGAAATTTCTTTCATAGGATCATAGTATCCTAGCATTAGAACATTTTGCAATTGAGAAAACTTTGGCAAGGGTATGAAAAGACTTGTCCAAGGTCGTATATCTCACTCCCATTCTCCCTTCTACAAGCCAAGCTCTTTCTGTGACAACTCACTTTGTCATCCATCCTGCTGAGGTGGAAAGAGCACAGACACGGAGTTGGAAGAACTGAGATCAAGTTTTGCTGCAGCCTCTGCTTACTAGCTAGGGAATTCTGGGAACTTGCTTTATACCTTTATGTCCTGGCTTCCTTCTCAATCAATTGGGAATAATTCTACTTACACTATCTCCCTCAAATCAGGGCCAGATCACAGAGCAGATATGAAAAGTTGTCTCCAGAAAGCCCTATATAAATGTCACTTAATATTATTGGTCCAGGCCTGTGACTTCATGCAAGTAGGGAACTCATGGTGTAGCTTGTCAAACTGTCTGCAACACACAATGTTTGGAAATTGACTGAGGGAAATGAGAGGTTAAGTGACTTGCCCACTGTCAAAAAATGTGTGTATGTTGGAGATAGGATTTGAACCTAGGTCTTCTTAACTCCAAAGCCGGCCCTTTCTCCTGGCAATGCCATATTGCTTCCTATAGCTATTATTAGGCAGCTAAGGGTGCGGTGGATAGAGGGCTGGGCCTAGAGTTGGGAAGACCTAAGTTCAAATCTAGCCTGGGACATTTATTAGCTCTGTGACCCTGGGCAAGCCATTTTACTTCTGTCTGCCTCAGTTTCTTCTACTGTAAAATGGGTATACAAATAGCACCTACTTCTGAGGGTTGTTATAAGACACAGTGCCTGGAATCTAGTAGGCATTTAATAAATGCTTGTTTCTTTCCTTCATTAATGGGGTAGTGGTGGTGGAATGGGATAAACAATTCTATCTCTAAATTAAGAAAATGTAGCTAAAATAGGTGAAGAGGAATTTGTCTGTCCTATGCCAAACCTCCAGATGAACACCAGAAATTCTAGTCAGCCCATTCAGTATCCACATGTGCACAGTATAACAATTGCTCATATTTCAATAACACTTTCTATTATAATAATAGCTAACATGTATATAGTACATTAAGGTTAGCAAAGCGTTTTACATGCATTATGTAATTTGATTCTCACAAGAATGCCAAGAGTTATTAGCATCCCCATTTTACAGATGAGGAAACTGAGGCTCAGAGGAGTTCAGCAACTTGCCCAAATCACACTGGCATGAACAGGGCTTGAACCCAGGGCTTCTGCCATTAGCTGCGATGCTCTGGGCACTGCAGCACAAACACCTGGCAGCCCTGTTGCACTGGCCTGCTCGTGCCTCCTGCAGTTGGCACACAGAGAGGGATGCTCAGTAGGCCTGTCAAAAGTTATTCAGAAGCTGAAGTTTTGCTCCTTTCTCTGTTTCCCTTCATGAGTTTGTAGATGAAAAGTACAGAGTGATCCATCTGCCTTCTCCCTGAAAGCCCTTGAAATGCAACCCTGGATGTGCCTACGGGATTCGGCAATTTCAGTTTCCTTGAGAACAGCAGGCACCAATGTCTGGCTGCAGAGGGAATAATAGGAGGTGAAGCCAAGTTCCCAGTCTGCAGGCTCCCCTTTTGTCTGAATTTAGCTTCAGGCACTAGTGTCCTGCTTTCTGGGAAAGACAAGCCTGCCCCCTGCTGACCTTGGAAAAGATAGCATCAGGGCCCACACAGCCCGAGGAAGCAGCCTGCCCGACTGGAGGCCGTGGGCAGCTGGGGCCAGAGCACTGGGCTGGTAGTCAGGAGACCCGGATTCAATTCCTGGCATAGCACTATTTCTCTCCGGGCCTCAGTTTCCTCATTTGTCAGATAAAGATGATGGTTCCCTAACATGCCATCCAACTTTAAAATTCTGTGTTTTGAACAGAAGTTTGTTCCTCTCAAATTTGAGGACTTGCAAAATGTTAGAGCCACTCAGGAGGGCTGGCCCCAGCAAAATGGTTAAGCTGATAGAGCCTACTGATGCCAAATGCCTTGCCTTGACAGGCATCTAGTGACCTCTATACTGACTCCCGGCTGCTTTAGGATTCCTGGGCTGGACCTAGAGCCAGGAAGACTTGTATTCAGACATATCATTATCATTATCAGTGATGGTAAATCCAGCCTCAGATACTTACTAGTTGTGTGACCCTGCTTCAGCTTCTTCATCTGTAAAATGGGGGAAACAATAATGCCTACATCCCAGGGTTGTTACGAGGATGTTTGCAATATTTGCAAGGTGCCTTGTGAACATTAAAGTGCTACACAAATGCTACCTATCATCATCATCATCATCATCATCATCATCATCATCATCATCATCATCATCATCGTCATCATCATTGCCATCATTATTTTACCCACCAAGACCCAGACAGCAAATTGAGCTTCTCTGCCTTCTCTTTCCCTCCCCTTACCCAGATTGCTATGAGCTGCTTGAGATCAGGGCTGTCTCATTTTTGCATCTGTATCTTCAGCCCCTAGCATTAAGCTAGAGCTTAATAAATTTTGCTGATTGGCTGATTGATTGATTGAATGAATGCCTAGTGCTCAGAACCTTTCTCCTATTCTTCCCACAGCTCATTCTCATAGAAACTCACCCTGTGCTCTAAGCTGAAAGGCAATGGATGTCTATGAGTTCATTAGAGCAGTTGCCCCAATCCATACTAATTTATTACCTAGTTTACATGCCACTCCTCTTTGTCAACATATAGGATCACAGAATCTTAGAATTGGAAGGCACCTCTGAGTGAGCGCCTTAAATCTTAGGAAGGCTTTTAAGGAGGGGCAGGAATAGTGAGAAATTTCAGGGGGAGGGGGTAGGTTTTTGGTCAGAGAAATTGGGGCAGAGAGGACTCCAATTAGCTGCATTCCTAGTTATGTCTTAGAACCAAAGTGTGCTCATGAGAAAGGCCAGAGTGAAGATAGTCAGAGCCTAAGACAATACTAGTCCCAGAGTAATCTGGTTAGGTCCCAGCAGTGAGGGTTTAACCATGGGGCAGCAAGACTTAACCATAAGGATTGTGGTTAGGGCTCATCCTGTCCATGAGAAGAGGGATCAGAGTCAAATAACATCACAGTCCCACAGGAATTAGTGCATGGCACAGAGTATCAAGGCAAAGACTTAAGCATAGGTCAATGTAGGAACCCAGGTCATAGGACTGAGGCAGAAAGTAGGGATTTGATCCCAATGGTCAGAGCTCAGTCAATGAAAATGAAGTGGAAGGTCAGAGAACCAGCAGCCAAACTGGCTTGGTACTGAGCTTTGAACTGTTGAATCCAGAGATCTTTATATCTCTCCTGCCCAGGCCTGAATTGGTCTCAGGCTCAGGGACAGGCTAAGCTGGTAGTTGGGGAGAGGATGGGCTAGCAGGAATGAGGAAAAAGGAGCCAGATGAGTCATGGCACTGCCCATGAAAAGGGACAGCCCTGAGGTCAGGTGCCATTCTAGGTTGTTGACTCTGACCTCTTGACCTTGTTTCTCATCCAAATGCAAATATGATATTTCTTCACTTTGGCTTACTAGTTTGAGACGCGCCTGCACTGGATGGAACAGACAGTTCTTGGCTGGGCTTAGCCTGAGGAAGAGTGGAGAGGTCTGACCCCTGCAAAGATCCTTTAACTATCTTAGCTACTGTTTGGTGAATCATGCAAGGCTGTCTTCCCCTCTTCCTGCCATTCATCTGAATTCATTCCAGCTTATTTATCACAGGCATATATTCCTTGATGGTCACATTCAACAACGTTTGTTATTATGGGGAAGACACTGTGTAAGACCCTAAGGATGCAAAAGTAATATTGGACATAGCCCCTTCCTTCAAGGAGCTAATAGTCAGGGAAGATGAGACTCAGAAACCAATAGAGATTTTCCACCAATGACTGGTTAATTCTCCTGGTTTAAGACAGTACAAAAGCCTAATGGAGTTGCCTAAAGTAATACAAGTTAAAGTGATTTGCCCAACATCCCTTCTCTACTGTCAGAGGCTGGATATGCTCAGCATTCTAACAACTACCAAATTGTCTCTAAAACTGTGATATAATTTAGTCTTGACCTGTGTTGGTGTGGGGAGCTCCTGGTGAGAAAAATCTTTTCTATCAATATACATCAATGACTTCTCTACGAGCTAGTCTTAGAAAGTTGTTTGGAATCACTTGGAGGTTGAGCAGCTCACCCAAGTTTATATAGTCAGTATGTGTCAGAGCAAGACCTGAACCCAGCTCCTGCTGACTCTAAAGCCATCTCTTTGGCTTTTGTTTTTTTACTCTAAAGCTATTTCTATGGGAGATAGCGATCTCCCATAGCCATGCCACCATTCAAGTTAGAAAACGAGTAAGTGCTTTAGGAAAGATCACGCAGTAATGCCTCAGAGAGATTCAAGGAGGGAAAGGCTCCTGGTAATGGAGGAGGCATCTGGACTGGGCCTCGAAGGAAGGGACCTTCAGTAGGGGGAATTGTGAGGAAATCCATTTCAGGTGTGATGGTGGCAGAAGCAGCAGGAAAGAATAGAAAGGACAATGGATTTGGAATCAAAAGACCTGGTTCTAAATCCTGGCTCTATAACATTGGGCACATCCCTTCACCTCCCTTTGCTTTAGTTTCCTCATCTGTAAAATAGGTTGTTGGAGTAGATCATCTCTAAGGTTTCCTCATATCTAAATTTCTCTGTCTTGTGTCCCAGGAGAGGGTAGTTCCTGAGATGAACTGGGGAATAGTCAGTGGTCCAATTTGGCTGGAATGCGGAATGCTTGAAGAGGATCATAGGGTCATAGATGAGAGAGGAAGAGAGCTCAGAGGCCATTTAGTTCTGCCCTCTCGTTTTTACAGATGGGGAAACTGAGGCCCAAGGAAGTTAGGTGACTTACCCAAAGACACAAGAATCAAAGGCAGGAGCAGTGAAACAAAGGTGGAAAGGTAAGATGGTACCACATTGTGAAAAGCCTTGAAAACCAAGCTATAAACTTTATATTTATCCTCCAAGTAGCAGGAAGCCAGTGAAGGTTTGAGTGGCGTCATCAAATACATGCTTTGAGAAGATTACTTCAGCAGTAATATAGAAGATAGGCTGGATGGCGGAGAAACTTGAGGAAGGGAGAGCAGTTAGGAAACCTTACAGTACCAGGCAAGAGGTAGTAAGACCTGAACTATGCTGGGGGGAGTGAAAGTAGAAATGAGGAAAGGATATGAAAGATATTTCAGAGGTGGAAAGGGCAGGGTATTAATGAATGATTGGATTGTGGGGGAGAGAGAAGAGTCAAAGATGAGTTTAAGGTTTTCAGTCTGGATTGCTAGGGAAATAGTGGTATCATTAGTGAACTTAGAGAAAGTAACTGCTGTCAGAACAGAGTGGTCAGAACAGAGCAGAAGTCAGATTGCCAGGACTGATGAATAAGTATGGTTGGCAAGTGTAGACAACTCTTTCAGATTGGGGTGCAGCTAACTTTGAAAAATGGTGCTCCAAAGTTCCAAGCTCTGTCTTTCTTGAGTACTTACACTAAGAAAGGGAAGGAGAAGTTTGACCAAGACGCCTAGGGCAGAAGAGCACGTGCTGGTTAATGATAAGATGGTGGATGGGGGCAAGCAGGATTGTACACCTGTAGAAATGAGGGTGGCATATGTTGGTTGCTTTTGAAAGGCAGCAGGGAGTAGGGCTGTAGGGGGAGCCACCAACCCATACACCACTGAAAATGTTTGTGAAATGTACCTCCCTTTCTTCTTTTCAAGGATGGGGGTCTCTATGGGTACAGGATATTACATACGCTATCAGATTTGGTCGATGCTTTGGCTCGTTTTATTTCATTGCTTGCCTCCTCTTCTTTTTCTTTATTACAAGATACACCTATCTGGAGGGGAGAGGAGGAAGAGTTTGTTTGAAAGTGAAGGAGATGTAAAAAATAAAAGCTATTAATTAAAATGAAAAGAACAGGAAATTTGGGAGTCGTCTTTGGCACACAGATTCTTGGCTCAGGTCATGTCAAGGTGGAGACTGTGGTGTATAAAAGGAAATACAGGAAGGAATCTGCCCTCATAGGGCTTGCCACATAGAGGGAGAGGCAAGGCAAGACTGGAACAGGAGAAATCATTAAAAATAATATGACAATTTATCTTGAGGCTTAATTGAATAGTCAAGGAAGTAAGAGCTAGAGGAATTCAAAGGAAGGAGATAGCCATTCCAAAGCATGGAGAAGGTTAGAGACTGGATAACTCCTTGTTATGGATGATGTAGAGTGGAATTGTGGTTCAAGTTAGGCATTGGAGGAGATGCCCTCTGGGCTGCTTTCTTGCTCTGATATGCTCTGAATACCTCTGGAGACAGGGTCAGGAAAACAAACAACAAAAGAAAGGAAGAAATAGAGAGGAGCACCAAATCACTCCGATAAGAGAAACCCTGAGACAATGCTGAGGTTTCACCTTGTATCCAGAAAATGGGCAAAGATAACAAAATGTGGGAATTATCAATACTGGAGGTATTGTGGAAAGGTGGGCACAATAACGTACAGTTGGAGTTATGAATGCATCCAATAATTCTGGAAAGTAATTTGGAGTTTTACTAAGAAAGTGACTGAAAAGTCCGTACCCTAGGACCTAGACATCCACTGTTAGGCATCTTCTCAAAAGGGAGTTGGAAAAAGAAGGAGCCCAAGTACAGCAAAATATTTATAGCAAAACTTTTTGCAATAAAAAAGAACTGGAAACAAACAGATGCCCACCAATTAATAATAATAGTAGTAGCTAAATTTTTATATAGCATTTACTATGTTCAGGAACTATACTAAGTACTTTATAATTATTATCTCATTTGACCCTCACAACAATGCTGGGAGATAAGTACTATTATTATCCTCATTTTACAGATAAGGAAAATGAGGCATCTAGGTTAAATGACTTGCCTAGGGTCATACAATTAGTAAGTATCTGAGGCTAGATTTAAAACCCAGGTCTTCCTGATTCCAGGTCCAGAACTCCATCCACAGGGCCACATAGCTGTCTATAGACTAAACAAGCTAAACAAATAATATAAATGGGATATAACTGTGCCATGAGGAACAATGAATATTAAAATGAGAGAAGCATGGGAAGACTTGTGTGAACTGATGCAAAGTAAAGTAAGCACAAGCAGGAAAACAGTATCTGCCATGACTACAACAGTATAAATGAAAGAGCAACAATAAAACATTTGAAACTCGCATGCTTCAAAATTATAATGAGCATGGTTGACCCCAGAGAAGAGATAGGAGAAGTCAACATCCCTCTCCCCCTTCTCTGTAGAGGTGGGGGTGGGTCTATGGGTATGGAATACTGTTTTGATGTCAGACTTTTTCAGTATGTTGTTCAGTTGTTCTAAACTGTTTTTTTTCCCTTTGTTATAAGGGATGGCTCTACAAGGGGAAAAGAAAGGTGAGGGATACTTTGGAAACTATAGATAATGAAATACTAAAAATAACAATAAAAATGGATTTTTTAAAAGGAAATCAGATGGAATATTTACATGTGAAAAACAGAGGCAGGAGAGGACAGAGAGACGCCTTGATTATCCGGAGGCAGAATTCAGATTTGGGTAGATAAATGGATGCAATAGGACTTTCTTGGCTGGGTTTTTTTTTTTTTATAAAATGACCCAGGTTTCCTAATCTAAATTAACAATAAAAGTTCATCTAGCAGAGGTTTACCCAGGGTCTCACTTGACTTCAATGGAAAATTGCTCCCTAGAAAGTTTACCCTAAGGTAGGGCTATGTTTTTCTGTACCTAAAAAAGGACTCACAAACACTTTGGCTTTATTCTGTTTTGCAGTTTTCCTCCTTGACCTCGCCAATAGCAAACATCGACAAGGGTAAGTGTGTTTTCCATTGCTGGTTTACCTGTGCTCGTTTTGAAAATATTCATCTCCACTAGAAGAAGAGAATGCTGGATGGAGGAAAACAAATGGATTATTTATTTGTTTGTTTGTTCATTCATTTATTTATTTGTTAGTGAATTTTTTTAGTCTTTAGAAGAACAAGACAGAAAGAGTAAAACTTTAGGCCACCAGCCAGGCTTTAAGTCAGGGCCAGCTGTGGGCATTATTGTAAGGCAGCTGAATTTGTTCCCTCACTTTCTTGGGCCCTTTGCTTTCCAAGCCTCATTTCCCCTCAGGTGCCCAGTATTCTCATATCCGTCTCCCATTCACCTTCCCTATCTCCCTTCCCTTCCCAATTCCCACTTCCCACTCACCATCTCCTCCTGCCTCTGCTCTTCCCTTCCTTTCTCAAGGCCTAACCTCAGGAAAAGCTCTACTCAGTTCAGTCCCCAGAGCTGAAAGCCCCAGGAGGTTGGAGGCTTCCTACTCAACTTGAAGAGAAAGGCTCCAAACAGAATACTCTTCAGTGGTTGTTCCCATCAGAGAAAGCCACATCTTTCCACATGCTGCTCCATTGTGGCGTTCAGCCCACACACCAGAGGATCAGGCATCTGCACGATGTATGAGCATCCAAACTTTTGTCAATAGGCTTTGAGAAAGGAGATTTTTATCCCCAGAGAAATGCAGTTGAAGTTTAGGAAGCTTATGAGCCCGAACCAATGCCAGATTGAGGTAATACAAAGTGCTAGAAAATACAGGCTATTATTCTGAGTAGCTTTGTGAGAATTTGCACTGTTCTCAAGATGAAATCAGCATGTTCTAGTGTGTGTTTGCACAGAACTTTGTGCACAGTAGGCTCTCAATATTAAAAAAAAAAACAGAACCATAACTAGGATGAGATAGCCAGGATTTGCACCCTGGCACCAAAATTTAGAAAGTGCTGATAGCACTTATGCCTTTCAACAGCATAGAAACAATTAAGTTTAGCATTTAGTTAGCAAGAATAACTAGTTAAGGGTATACTTCTTTTCCCTCCCTGACCTACCCCAATCCAGGTAAATTCCTTCACAGGCATAAACCCACCCTGTTCCACCATAGCAACTGCCTCATGATGTCTCAGGATCCCTGCTGGTGCATTTCTTGTCTCAATGTCTCTATCTCCCCACCACTGGGTAGGATCCAGTCTTTCCCCCTGAAAGAATCTTGCATCACTGGATCTCCCGACCACTGGTAGCATCCAGGGTGAGCACTTTTCCCTGAAGAGATTCTGTGTCCCTTCCCCTCCCTCCAAGAAGGGGAACTGAATTTTCTGAAAAAGATGATTTGAAACCACCTTCCTTGCTGCTCGCCCTGGACGTAGTTTGTGAAATATGCCCCAGGTGCCATAATGGTTAGTTATGACTCTGTTGTTGAATTGAAATGAATTGCATGAATCACTAGATCTTGGAGGATAGCCCATTTCTTGACATCGGCACAAGCAAACCTTTTCAAAGACGTGCCCAATTCTTAGCCTCAGTGCTGAAAAATAAATGAATTAATGAATGATCATTTGATTAAATTCAACACATTTCTTTTTGGACAAGACCTCTAATTTCATCATTGTAGCGAGTTCCTGGTGAGGAACTCTATACTAATATATATCAATGCCTCTCCTACAGCTGATACTGCCTGGTACACAGTAAGCATTCCATAAATGTTGTTGATTTGATTGTCTTAGAGAATTACTCGAAGCCCTGAGAGGTTACCTGAATTAACTCAGGATCACACAGCCTCTGTATGTCAGAGAAGGGACTTGAATCTCATGTCTTTTTTATTCCAAACCAGTTCCAGATAACCCACACTCATTAGTCTCTATCAACCAACATTTATTAGGCAACCACTGTGATTCTGTACTCATTATGAGGGCTACATAAATGAAAATAATGGTCTTTGCATTCAGCAATGTAACCTTACTTTGTACTAAGGACAATAGCCCGTATGAATAGAGAAGTATAATTCAAGGAAAAATATGATGGAAGAGGCAAAAGAGAAACCCAGATAAATAACTCTGAAAATTTGAAAAGAAAGAGAAAACTTTCATCTCAGGGAACTGGGGGCAGTTTTGGCAGAAGAGACGGCTCAGAGTAATAACTAAGCCAAACTGCACCAGGGTCAGAATCACTTGTTGGAAAAGAGACTGACATGGTGAGGTGTATAGGACAGTCTGAAGGAAGGGTACAGAGGGCGTCTTTGAAGGCATGAGAGGTGCAGGGTGTAGACAGCAGTCTGATAGGATGAGAGGGGAAGGCATGGTGACATAGAGCACCACAGCCACAGTTATGGTGAAAGAGGGGATGGCTTCTCCCCTTCTCGCCTTCTGCTTGGGAGTCTCAGAAAGACAGTTGGACCTTGAGCCTCCAGAGGCCTGAGAGGTGAGGTTCGTGGACATTGCTGCTTTGGGAAAGAAGTGTGGATGTCAGGACCCTTGAGCAGAGCCTTGTTTACTCCATGCTTTACAAAAGAAGAAGAAAGAAATTTTAAAAAGAAAAAAGTCCTGCTAGGCCTTGAACGAAGAGAAAGCTTTTAAGAGGCATGGATGAAGGTTGTGAATACCAGACATGGAGGTGAGAGAGAGAGAGAGCACTTATACGAATGCACGGGGATAGGAGTATGAAGGATAAATTGGGGAATAATAGCCGGTAATAGAGATTGACTGAAAAACAGAGTGCGTGAAGGGTGATAATGTGGAATCAGGTTGGAAAAGTAGGTTGGGGCTAAATCATGGAGCACCTTAAATGTCAGGCTCTTTGGTATTGTATCCCTGAGACAATGAATGAGGTACAGTCAAACCTGTGCATTTGGAAAACTATTTTAGCAGGTATGTAAAGGAGGAATAATAATCAGTTGTTGAGTAACTTACTGATTGATTGGAGAGACAGACAGAGGGATGGGGAGAGAGAGACAGAGACAGAGAGAGACAGAGAAAGACAGAGACAAAGAGAGACAGAGAGAGGTAAAGTGACAGGCAGAGACAGAGAGAGGGAAAGCGACAGATGGAGAGACAGAGACAGAGAGAGAATGCAGACAGAAGGACCAATTAGGAAACGAAATAGTTCAGGTGAGCATCCTGATATGTCTCCTCTTCATTGTTTAAAGTCCTGGGAAAAGTAACCTACATTCATTTCTTCTCCTTCACCACCCATGCACACCCTGCAATCTGACTTGGGATGATAGCTTTAGAGCCGGAAAGAATCTTAGAATACATTAAGTCCAACTCCCTCATTTTGGAGATAAGGAAATTGAGGCCCAGAAAAGTGAAGCAATTTGACCAAACTGAAGCAAACCTGCAATCCAATTCTAGATCCTCAGACTCTAAATCCAACCATAATGCCCACACCATGAAGAGCTCATTACTTTCACATTTTTTTTTCTTTTTCTTTTAGCTTTGGAGCAGTGAGGGGTTACAGTAGCTAGAGCATGAACCTTGGAGTCAGGAAGACTTGAGTTCAAATTCTGCCTTAGTTGTTTCCTAACTCTGTAACCTGGACAAGTAATTCAACCTGTCTCATTTTCAGTTTCCTCACCTGAAAGGTGAGGGTAATAATATCACCTCCCTCACAGGATCTATAATGAGGATCAAATGAAATGACATACATAAAGGTCTTTGCAAACCTTGAAGTGTTATAGAAATGCTAGCTATTATTATATTAACTATTTTACCAAGGACATGAATTAGCCAAGAATTAAGCAACTGGCCAATGGGAACTTAACTTATTTTGTGCCATGGACCTCCTTTGGCAATGTGGTGAAGTTCATGGACCTCTTCTCAAAATAATGTTTTTAAATGCACAAAATAAAATACGTAGGATTACAAAGGAAACCAATTTTGCTGAAACAGTTATTAAGATACATATTTTTTTCAAGTTCACAGACCCCAGGTTAATAACTCCTGTTTTAAGACTTTAAGTAGAAAGGGGTCTTAAATATTATTGATAGTTCAACAGCTTCCTCCCTCAATCTTACAAATAAGGAAACTGAGGTTCAAATAGAGGGAGTGATTTGCCCAAGGTTATACAGATAAGAGGTAGAAATTTGGAGAACCAGGTATGGGATCCACACTTTCAGACTCCAGACTTGGTGTCCTTTTTCCAACTCCTTAGTCTTTCTTGGACAGCACAGTATGGTTTTAAGACCCAGAGGAGCACCCTGCTTCATTACCCAGCTGCTGGAGAAGGAAGCGTTAAGCCAAACAACTCAGGTCTTTGTGGATCTAACCACGGCAGGTGACACTGTCAGCCACCAGGGCTACGGAGGTGCTTTTTCAAAGCTTGGCTCTCTCCTGAAATGTGTGCTGAGCCCATCCATCAGCCATCCCACTGCCTGCCAGAGAGGATCTCCACAGAGAGCGCACTGTCAGCTCGACTCAAAACGTCAAATGGAATCAGACAGGACTGTGTTTTGGTGTAGGCCCTCCGAGGAGGTTTCTGTGCCATGATGATTGATGATGCCAACAGGGACGTGATACCAGGGATTTTGATTGCATTTCACACATCTGGCAAGCTCTTTAACCAGAGCAGCTGCAAAACCCCCTTTGCAGTAACTCACAGCTTTTTGGGGAAAGACCCTGGACACAGACCACTGTAAGCTTGGTCCAAAGGCCTTCAGCCTCTGACTGAGCTAAAGTCCTCAACTCCTGATGTTTCCTAAAACTTGCTGACTTCCACGGAACTGAAATAAATGAGAAACCTTGTGCAGTAGTGGAAAGCACAGGTCTGGGCATAGAAAGACCTAGTTCAGGTCCCAGAACTGTCATTAATGAGCTGTATCATCTTAAACATATTATTTAACCTTTTTGTGCCTCAATTTTCTCATCTCCAGTCAGGAGCTCCCTCCCTACTTCATGGGGTAGTTATGAGTATCAAATATCATCATCGTCGTCATCATCATAATTATTATCACAATAAATAGGTTACATCTATATAGCACTTAAATGTTTGCAAAATACTCAGTTGATCCTTATGATGGTGCTGTGAGGTACACGTTGATATCATCCCAGCATAACAACACAGAGATAACACAGGATGGCTACTCTATTTTCGGTGGATATTCAGTTCAACAAACAGGGCTTCCCATCAATAACCAAATTCCCCATTTCCACAATGGAATCCATGATTTTCTACCCTTCCCTATACTTTCCTATTTCTGTCCTGGCTACTGCCCAGGTTCCTATCCTCAGAGTCACCTTTGACTCTTCCCTCTTCCTCATCACTCCATTTCCACAAAGTTGCCAGGTTTCCTCACCTCCTCAATATTTCCACGGCTTCCAGTCTCTCCCCTGTCCAAAATGTCCTTCGCACAGCTTCTAATTAGTATTCCTAAAACAAAGATCAAACCATGTCTCTCCCTTACTCAGAAGTCTTCTCCCTTAGTAAATTTATTTATAATAATAGCTAGCATTTATATAGCACCTACTATGCTAAGTGCTTTATAAATATCTCATTTTATCAAATATATGCATACACACACACACACACATATATATACACATACAAACATACACATAGGATGATAGATTTTAAATTGGAATGTATCCTAGAGGCCATCAAATCCAACTTTCTCATTATACAGATGAAGAAACTGAGGCACAGAGAAATTAAACTACCTGCCCAGGGTCACACAGTTAGTAAGCATCTGGGGGCAGGATTGAAACCTAGGTCTTTCTGGCTCTGAGCCCATCTTTCTGTCTATTTCCTACATGCATGTATTGAAACTCCTCATGCTGGCATCATCTGGAAGTGATTTGTCTCCCACCTACTTTTCATGACTTCTTTCATGTTACCCCAACCCTTCATTAAGTGTATGTTCCCCAATACCTAGCACAATGTCTTGTATATAGTAGGCACTTAATGCAGTTTTATTGGACTGAATTGTTGACTAGAGAAATCCTTAAGTGAAATATTTCACACAGTTGTCCATTTTCTCCCCTTTTTCCAGTGCTCTTTTAATTTTCCTAGTGATACTAAGAAGAAAGCCTCAGTTTGAGACCACTTCTTCAATGCCCAATAATATCCCTTTGAACAAAGGAGATTGGCCCTGGACTCAAAGAGAGTCTGGCAAAGGTTCCTAAAGTGGGCAATACCACCCCCTGGGGGGCACTGGGACAATCCAGGAGAGTGGTGGTAGTAGCCTCTGGTGCAATTGGGGGCATTGAACAAAAATAAGGGTCAATCTAACCTAACTCCAGTGGGGTGCTGAGTAATTTTTTTTTAAAGGGGCAGTAGGCCAAATACGTTTGGGAGCCTTTGGCGCAGAAAGCAGCAGCTGAGAGGAAAATGGGGAACCTAAAAATAAGGAAAAAATACACACACACATACATACACACACAGTTACACACATATGCATACACAGATACATATGCATATTTAATGTTATACATATGTAGTATATCTTATAATATGTGTATATATCTGTTTATATAATGTGCATATATAATATACATTATGTATATTTATGTGCATATATTATATGTAAACATTATGTTTGAATCTATGTGTATATGTGTTTATACATGTATAGTATTATAATATATGGATTACATATGTTTATACATATATAGTATATGTATGTGTTGTGCCTGTATTATATGTTTATACAAGTATGGTAAATGTGTATGTGATGTGCATATTATGTATGTTTATATATGTAGTATATATGTATGTTTATATTATATGTGGTTATACACATATAATGTATATAATATATATTATATATGTTTGTACATATATAGTATAGGTAGATATTGTGTGTACATTATATCTGTTTATGCACATATAGTATTGTGTATATAATATGCATATTGTGTATATTTATATGTACTATATATAGATATGTTTGTATTATGTGGTCATACATATATTATGTATGTTTGTACATATATAGTATAGGCATATATTGTGTATATATTATATCTGTTTATACACATATAGTATTGTGTATATAATATGCATATTATGTATTTTTATAAGTATGTAGTATAGGTACACATTATATATGTTTATACACATGTAGCATGTGTGTATATAATATATGGGCAGCTAGGTGGCACAGTGAATAGAATGCTGGGCCTGAAGTCATGAAGACTCCTTTTCCTAAGTTCAAATCCAGCCTCAAACACTTCGTAGCTGTGTGATCCTGGGCAAGCCACTTAACCCTGTTTGCCTCAGTTTCCTTATTTGTAAAAATGAACTGGAGAAGGAAATGACAAACCACTCTAGTATCTTTGCCAAGAAAATCCCACATGGGGTCAACAAAGAGTCAGAAACAACTGAACAACAACAAATATATATATTATACACATACAATATGTGAGTATATATACATATATGTGTACATCTATAGCATCTCCCATATTGTTATTTGACTTTTTGTGTGCATGTTCTCTCCCCCCAACTATCTTATAAGTTTCTCTAAGCTTCTTGAGGTCAGGGACTGTGTCTTAAATATCCTTGAATTCTCCATGGTACTTAAAAAAATACCTTGCATGTAATGGGGAGGGAAGGGAACTGAATATTTCTTGATAGATTTCTCTTCCTTTCGATGGAGCTTTCTCGTATATATACATATGTTATGTATGTATATACATGTATATTATGTGTATGATTGCACCAAGGACTCTAGTGTCAAGGACTTTCTTTTCTGGGTCTTCACTAGCTGTGGTTGTTGAGGAAGTGGAACCTCTACCAGCTTCCTTGAAGTCCCGACTAAAATTCCATCTTTTACTGGAAGCCTTCCCTAACCGCTTTTAATTTTAGTACCTTCCTATTCTTTCCTCTTTATCCTATATATAGCTCACTTTGTATATATTTGTTTATACGTTGTCTCTCCTGTTAGACTGTAAGCTCCTAGAGGGCAGGACTGTCTTTTGCCTCTTTTTGTATCCTCAGTGCTTAGCGTGGTGCCTCGCACTCAGTAGGCACTTAATAACTATTTCTCAGTTGATTCACTTGTTTGACATATAGAGGTAGTCACCCGTCTCATCTCTACAAGGCTTTTGCCCCTAGAGGAATCAAGCTGGAAACGGGATCTGAAATCTCTTTGTGCTGCCTTTTAGGTTTGCGTGCCTGACGGTGATAGTTTGTTGATGTTGGTGTAGGTAGTAGCAGGCTCATTCTTCACAGGGATCGGGGCATGCTGCTCTTTCCAGGGCCATGTTTACAGCAGACTGTTAATTCTTTGAGTTCAGAACAGGAAATGTAGCTACTGTTGAAGGGAATTTCCATAGCCATATCAGCCCTGATCAGCCCCAAGTGACTTAGTTCTATTTGGATACACATCCCTACGTCTTGAAGACCCCTCCCTGTCTTGGTGATCTGGGACCCACTGCCCCAGTTGATTCTGTCCATCCCAATAGTGGAAAAAGCCATGTTCTTGAAGAATGAGAGAATCCTAGCATATTTGTATTTAACAGACTTCTTTAGAAGGGAGTTCTTCCGCAATTGACTTTATTTTCAGCAGAGATTAGCTTAATGTTTTCCTTTGCCACTCTGTACAGCAGTTAGAAACCATTATAGTTCAGAATCACAGAATTTCAGAGTTGGAAGAGATCTTGGCAATCATGTAGACCAACTCATACCAGAAAAAAATCCCCGCTAAAACATACCCAACAAATGGTCATTCAACTTCCGTTTGACGATCTCTTTGAAGTGATATATGCCCACTATCTATCATGGCATCCCATCCCCTTTTTGTGTAGCTCTTAGTTGGAAGGAAGTTGTAGGGTTTTTTCTCCTTACATCAAACCTAATTTTTCCTCTCTGAAACTTCCATTCATTATTCCTAGTTTTACCTTTTAGGGCAAAATAGAACAAGTCTAATTCCTCTTCCATATAATAGCTCCTTAAATACTTGAAGACAGCTATTATGTTCTACCCTGAGCCTTCTTTTCACCAGGTTAAGTACCCCCAGTTGCTTCATCCACTACTCATAGGACTCAGATTCAAGGCCTTTATTCTAGTTGCCTTCCTCTGAACACTCTTCAGATTATTGCCAAGACCTGAACACATTATTCTACACATCGTCTCACCAGGGAAGAGTACAGTGGGACTACTACTTCCTATTCTTATAAACTATGCTTCCCAGTGCAGCATTAGTTTTGGTGGGGAGGGAGCTGTAAGGGAACTGCCATATCATACTGTTGACTCACTGTACTTGCAGTCCATCACTTCCATTCGATCCAAAAAATATTGATTGAGCTCTAATGGTCCTGTCTTTGTCTGACCAAAGGAAACAAAAGCCAAATAAGACATATTCCCTGCCTGAACAGAGCTCGTAGTCTAGTGGAGAAAAAATAAAACATGCCAATCAAATGGCACTTGTTTAATGTTATATTTTTTCTAACACTGGAAAGACCTGCTGGAGGTCATTTCTATCATCCCCCTGATAGACAGCATCTTAACTGTCCTTCTTAGACGTGTGGTTTTCTTCCATTTTTCAACACCTACAAAGAAGCTGAGAAACTATGCACCATTATTCTGAAGTTATTCAGGAAATGACTTAAACACCTGGAAAAGTAATTATCCAAAAACACCTGCTGGAAAGGAAAAAAAAAGGCAGTTCTCCAAGGAGAGATAAATAAATAAATGATCCAATCTTCTCATTACCAAAGTCATTTCTCTACTCCTCCCTTTCTGCTGCACCCCCCCCACCAAAGGCAGAATGAAATCTTGCATATCAAACTTGGAGAAATATTTTATTTCCCCTTGTTGTTTCTTTCTTTGCTTTGTCTCGTTAGATGGAGGAAAACTTGATTTGCTCCAGGAAGACAATGGTCTTATCTTCAACTGAGATCCTTATCCCTGGCTAGGTGTGCTCCAAGAGCACTTTCATATTGTAGAAATTCAGTTCCTGTAAGATAATGAGCCAGGAGAAGGAGTCCTGACTTGACATTGTGATAAATGAGGTGAAATTTTGGAATGGAACCAGAGTTAGTGTATTCAAGAAGAAATAAAGGACTAGTTCTATTTTAATATGAAATACAAAAGTTATTTTACAAAAGTAGATTTTTCAAAAGCCAAAGAGATAAGGACTATAACCGAATGACTGAGGAAGCTAAGATAATGGCAATTGATGATCAGTCCAAAGTAGAATGTTACCCATTAAGCCATCAGGCCAGCTCTGTAGGAGAACTTTTTCAGGTTTGCTATCTGCATTTTCTCTCTCCTTATTATCATATGTATCTGGAGAGCTCTTTATATAATTCCTGCTGGTGCCTGGGATACCATCTGGAGTCAAGGAAGTCAACTCAACTTTCTCCACATACAAAACTTCTTCTACCTCCTATTGCTTCCCAAGTCTGAAAAATACAGCCAGCATCTGTTGGAAGTTTTCAGTGCTTATGGCTGTGAGGCAGGGCTCTGGCTCCTGTTACTGCGTTCCCCCCAACATTATTCAAGGTTCGTAAATATTTAGCAGATTGTCTTTCGTGGCTATCAAAATTTTAGGTTGGAAGCCTAGATATGGATGAGAATAAAAAGGAAAGCCATCCCCCAAAGTAAGTGTGGACATTCTTTGCTCCATATATAGAGTAAGTAGAATGCCAAACAATGACAGACAAGAAAAGAGCAAGGAATTTCTTTGGCATATTGGACCTGAAGTGGATGATAGAGGCTCTTTAAGAAATCTGAATTAATCCATGTGCAAAGGCAAGAAACACAAGTTCCAAACCTGCCTATACACTCTGTGTTGCTGTTCAGTCGTTTTTCAGTCATACCTGACACTTTATAACCCCATTTTGGGGTTTTCTTGGCAAAAATACTGGAGTGTTTGTCATTTCCTTCTCCAGCTCACTTTACAGATGAGGAAACTGAGGTAAATAGGGTTAAGTGACTTGCCCAGGGTCACACTGCTAGTAAATGTCTGAGGCCAGATTTGAACTCAGGAAGATGAGTCTTCCTGATTCGAAGCCCAGTGCTTACCCAGCTGCCCTTAAACAAATCTCATCTCTTTAAGCCTCAGTTTTCCCAACTGCAAAAAAAGCTAATAGTACCTCTCTGCTCTGTTGCCTCCAGCCCAAGACTATGCTGATAAGTTTAACAAGTGGCTCTCTGGAGGAAGAGGAGGAGATATAGCTACAACACACTTTAAGTTTAATCTCCATTATTCACATTTCTTATTTCACTTTTTTGTCTAGCATCAAGAACACACACACATAAGAATCAAGACCTTATTGTAGTGATTGCCAATTTTTGAGGAATAAATGCTCAGACTGAAAATTGAACAACTGGCTCAAACTTTTCCCTCTCCTTCACCCAATTTTACAGAGTCAGAGGGACAAGCAGCCTCTGTTTCAGTCACATTGTTTCATCGGGTAGAAAAGAAGTGAAAGGAGGGTAGAAATTTGGGTGCAATTAAAAGGCAAAGGCTTCTAGCTACGTCCTGTTCCTCAAAAAATCTACAGTTGTAGTGTTATCTGCCAGGGACACTGCTCATCCCAGCCCAAATATCAATCAGGTTTAGGGAAGCCCCTAGTGAGAGTAAAGCAAAGTAGTCAAAAAGACAGAATTTACCCAAGTAATTCTCTATATTCCTGGCTGGGTATACTTATAGGTATGACTCAAAAAAGAGATAAAATAGCTTTGAACTGGCCCCAAAAACCCTATCTGTAAGGAAAAAGTCATTTAATAGTTGATAGTAGTCAGAGAGCTGGCATAGAGCAATAGCTGAACAGCAGAGAAACAGTCTAGAAGCATTTCATCAGAGAAGCAGTAAATGGCATCTTAGAAGAAGCAGCAACCCGAGCAGATAGCCACCAGGAGCTCTGTAGGAAGTAACAAGTCTCAGCTACCGAGGCAAAGAGATACTGCAATTCCAGGAGAGTGGTTGCTGGGTTCTTGATTCTCTCCTCTTCCAATGGTGCCATGGGAATCTGTAAGAGAGTGTGCCCTTCTGGATAGGAGGGAATTCTTTTCTTGCTATTTACCTTGCTACTGTTTTAATAAATGCCTTTTACTAATGATTTTACGTGTAAAATGTCATTTGTAAAATAAGAGAATACATTGAATGGGAGATTAGGGAAGAGGTTTTGAAACAATGCTGCCCCAAAGAGTACCTTGAATCCAGATGGAATTTTCAGGGGCCAAGTTGAAGATTATGCATTCTACTAATGTTATATTTATTCTATAAATGTAATAAAATGTTATGTTTCTTTAACCATTTCTCTTTCATTCTCTCACCTGCTGTAGATTGGACTCCTGATGACTATGAATATAGTGCTGAATATTATGATAATGAAACAATTATAAGTAATGTGTCTGAGTATCACGAGTATACTACTTGGGTCTCTATAGAAAATGGTAAGAAAATCAGCTTATTTGGGATGTGATAGATGGGAAACTTGGGAGGAAAGGGAGGAAATGCATGGATGTCTGTATTCTCTTTGCACTGTCTCTCCTCTCTCTCATCACCCCAAGTATTGTCTCAAAATGATGGTGTCAAAAGAATTATTTAGACAGTATTATGTTTAGGACTTTTCCTCCTTTGAGAATTATAGAATCTTAAGGATAGAAGGGACTTTGGAGATTATCTCATCAATGTCCTCATTTTTACAGATGAGGAAACTGAGGTCCAGACAAATAAAAGTGGTTGTTCAAGATCACACTTTTAGTTGGTAGTAGAATGAGTGTTAGAACTCACTAGACTTCTGACTGCCAGCCACAAAGCCAGTCACGTTTTTATCTCTTATCACGGTGTAGGCTTTCGTGTACAAAACAGATCACAAGTAGAAGAGGCCCGTTGTGGTGAGGACCCAAGAGAAAAGACAACAGGGTGCATGCCATGGTAAATGGAGTACAGGACTTGGCATCAGGAGACAAGGTTTTTGAATCCTGCCTCAGACCCATACTAGCTGCTTACTCTTCACAATTATTAACCTTTCAGAGTCTCTGTTCTTTATCCTTAAAATGGGACTAATGACACTTGTATTACCTGACAGGACTGTTGTGAGGAAGATGTTTTAAAAGTGTGGGTCATTTATAAGCTCAAGATTGGTAGTTAAGTCTCTTCTCTTCCAATGATGCCATGGGAATCTGTAAGAGAGTGTGCCCTTCTGGGTAGGAGGGAATTCTTTTTTTGTTATTCACCTTGCTATCGTTTTTAATAAATACATTTTACTTATGTTTTTAGAGACCTTAAGGTTAGTAAATAATCTCCTTGCAAATAGGGATTATTTCATTCTTTGTACATGTATCACCAGCACTTAGCACAGTGCCTGGCACATAGTAGGTGCTTACTAAATATTAGTTGCTTGCTTGATTTGTCAGCAACCCCTGCAAACATTCTCTACTTTCTAAATACTGCAGATCCATGCCAGCCCAATCCTTGCATGCATGGTGGTGACTGTGTTATAAAAGGAGATAGCTTCAAATGTAACTGCCCTGCCCTATTCACCGGGGGAAAATGTCAAATAGGTGAGTGTGTTTTTCTAAATTTTGCTTTTGAATCTCTCACACTGAAAAGGAAACATACCCTGCTCCCAGACTCCACCCTTTACCCCCATCCTCAACCTGCTCCCTGGATTATAAAGGAATGGGCCAAATTGACCTTGGAAAGAGCAGCTAAATGTGCAATTACACTTATTCTGGCAAAGGATTCTGGAGTTAGATGGGACTTTAGAAAGCTTCTAGTTAGAGAACTAAGGCTGAGGTGGGACGGGTAAGAGGAGGAACATAAGGTAGGGGGAAATGATTCATCCAAGGTCACACCATGAATTAATAGCAGACCCCAGAAATGCACTCAACCTGGAGTTGGGAGACCAGGGTCTGAATCCTGGCTCTGCCCCTTACTAGCTGTATGAACATAACTTGATCCACATTTCTGAGACTGTTTCCTCATCTGCAAAATGAGGATGATAATATTTGTGAGAAGTCCCCCATGGTGTTTTTGTAAGGAAAGTGTTTTGTAGACTTTAAAGTGCTACAGAAATATGAGCAATTATTACCTGAAACTCTTCCTACTTCAGTGGTTACAGTTCAGGTAATTTTTTAAAACGTATATTTATTCTGAATTTAACAAACACCAAATAAAATTGGTATTTCCATTCATATACTGGAAAAAAGAGATTTACGTATACAACTGTAGTTTTTATTATAAACAACTTACATTTTTTAAAGTAAATAACAAATTCAACCATAGCTTTCAAAGCTATCCTGCTTCTGTGTGCTTCTTTCTGGCCTTTTTATTCTCTTTTCTGCATTTCTTTTAAAAAATGCTTCAATCACTCTCTTTTGCTTTTTTTTTCTTCTACCCTATGCCAATCTCCTCTTGTTCTTCCATCTCACACCCCATTAGAAAAAAGAAAATAAAAGCAAAGTCCTTTTAGCAAACATGGATGAACTAGGTAATCTTAAAATTCTTAGTTCCATGATTATTTATGATTTTTGAGCCCCTAAATACTATATTTCGTTAACTCATTGGTAAAGGCACAAATTGACATGCCTATGTCTCCCCTATCCTGAAAAAGACCTCACTTGATCCTTCCATTCTCGTGAACTATCATCCTATATCTCTTCTTCCCTTTGTAGCTAAACTGGAAAAGACAGTCTATGATAAGTGGCCCCCACTTTGTCTCCTCCTACTCTCTTCTTAACTCCTTACAATCTGGCTTCTGACCCTATCATTCCATCAAAACTGCTCTGTCTAAAGTCACTAATGATTTCCTAGTTACCAAATCTAATGTCTTTGTCACAATCCTCATTGTCATTGTCCTCTCTGTAGATTTGACACTGTTGACCACTCCTGCTTCTTTGATACTCTCTTCTCTCTAGGTTTTCAAGACACCACTGGTTCTCCTATCTATCTGGCCTTTCCTTCTCTGTCTCCTTTGCTGGATCCTCATCCAGTTCATGTCTTCTAACCATAGGTGTACCCTGGGTTCTGTCCTGGACTCTCTTCTCCCTCTATATTACTTCACTTGATGACTCCCAGGGATTTAATTTCGACCTCTATGCTGATTGTTCTCAAATCTACCTATTCTGCCCCAAATGCTCTGCTGACCTCCAATCTCACTTCTCCAACTGCCATTTAGACTTTTCAAATTGGATGTCCAGTCGACATCTTAAATTCAGTATTTCTGAAACTTATCTTTTCCCCTAAACCTTCTCCCCTATCTAGAGAAGAGCACCATGCTTCCCAGTCCCTCAAGCTCACAACCTAGGAGTTATCCTGGACTAACCCTCACTATTTCTCACCCCCCCCATCCAATTGGTTGATAAAGCCTGTCAATTTCACCTTTGTACCATCTCTTATTTAGGCCCTCTTCTCTCCTCTGAAACTGCCACCTTTCTAATACAGGCTCTCATCACCTGTCACCTGGCTTATTGCAAAAGCTGCTGGTGGGTCTGCTTGCCTTAAGTCTCTCCCCACTCCAATCCATCCTCCCATTCAGCCACTAAAATGATTTTCCTAAAGCACAGGTCTGACCATGTCACCCCCCTCCTCAACAAACTCTGATAGCCTCCTATTTTCATCAGGATTAAATAATGCTCTTTTTGGCATTCAAAGTCCATCATAACCTAGCCCCCTCCTACCTTTCCAGTCTTCTTAGACCTTCCTCCCAGAGAGGTACTCTTCAATCCAAGGATCCTGGCCTCCTGACTTTTCCAAGAATAAGACATCCATCTCTAATCTCAGGGCATCTTCCCTGGCTCTCCCTCAAGTCTGGAATGCTCTCCCTCCTCCTCTCCAACCACTGACCGCCCTGGATCCTTTTAAGTCCCTACTTAAATCCTACTTTCTACATCAAGCCTTCCCCAACCCATCTTAAACCTAGTGCCTTCTTTCTGTTAATTATTTCCTATTTATCCTGTATACAGCTTGCTCTGTGTGTGTGTGTGTGTGTGTGTGTGTGTGTGTGTGTGTGTCTGCATGTTGTTCCCCTATTAGAGTGTAAGCTCCTTGTGGGCAGGGACTGTCTTTTGCCTTTTCTGTATCCCCAGAGCTTAGCACAGTGCCTGATACATAGTAGATGCTTAATAAATATTTCCTGACTATGTATTAAGAAAATGGGTGGGGGGACGGGGAAGAGGCCAAACTTAGAGGTTCACATCTCACACATACAAGTTCATTTCATGCAGAGAATGCTCTCTTCCAAAGCCACAGACTTTACTTAGTTCACTCTGACCACCTCATAAAGGAAAGCTGGTTTTCTGCAAAGGGGTGAAGGAAGGATGGTTTGGGGAAGCCCATCATTCCTACTAGAGCTACAAGTCAAAGCAAAGTTGAGTATCGCTGTATTTATAGGTGAAGGGCAGCACAGTGAGAAAAATGCACCCAAATCAATGTTAGGGTCTTTTTGGTTTTTTCCCTATTAGATATCAGTTATAGATTTAATTTCCTTTTTTATTTTAAGCTGCTTGAAGGCAGGGACCAGGCCATTTTTCATCTTTGTATCCCCAGTGCTGAGGTGCTTAATAAATACTTATTGAATTGAATTTCTCCCCTTTTACTACTTGTCTGTTGTAGTACGAAACACATGCCAGAGAAATCCTTGTGCCAGGGGAGAATGTCTCATTATCCAGACTCCACCGTATTACAGATGTGCCTGTAACCATCCATATAGGGGTCCAAACTGTTCGAAAGGTAAGTCATAGGTGGGAGCAGGGGAGAAAACCCATTTAGGCTGATCTTATATTTAGACATGGTTGTCACTGTGTATAGAGGGCAAAGTCTTTCCTAATATGGCTCCAGCCTACCCTTTCCAGACTTATTTTGCATTACTCTTCTTCCAAAGTCTGGCCTTTTTGCTGTTAACTGAACTAAAAAACATTCACTCTTCAGTCTCTAAGCCTTTAAAAAGGCATTCCCCCATGTCTGAAACATACTTACCTCTGATTCCCAGTATCTCTAGCTTCCTTTAATACATCTCATGTGTCACTCCTATAGGAAGTATTTCCATACCTTGAGCTGTTGGGACTCTGTCTCCCTCCCTGAATTATCTTGTGTCTACTTCTCAGTGAGCATATTGCATCCCCTAGTAGAAGACAAACTTCCTGAAGACAGGAACTGTTTTGTTACCATCTTCATATCTCTAACACAGCACCCAGCCAATTGACTCACTTGTAGTAGGTGCTTATTAAATGTTTATTATATTATTGAATTGGAGCCATCTGTGGACAGGTCTTGTAGTTATTCAATAGATATTAAATGATAACAGTTGGGAGACAAAGCAAATGGGAATTTGGAAGTCTCCTTTTTCCTGGATGAACAAGGAAGCAATAGCCTCTGAGGGCCTGGTATTCTAGGTTGTCATTCAATAATATTTCATTGATATTTAATAAGAATCTTCAGGGTACACAACCACCCTATGCCCTTCATTTCCCAAATACATCAGTTCAAAACTCCCTCCCCCCCCCTCCTGGAAACTTGCCTTGATTTTCTAGATCCCTTGTTTATGTATTCTTTCTGCATGATAGTATTCATTATTGCTTCCAAAGTGTTCCAAACTCTTGTATTTGGGCACATGTGGCTATCTCCTCAGTTAAACTATGAAAACCCTAAGGGCAGAGTCCACATCATTAATTTCCTCAGTATCCCTCTCAAGTATTCAAGACTGTGCATGTATATAGTAAATGCTCAGTCAGTGATGTTAACTGATGAATTCCTGACAGTCAACATTTACATATGAAGTGCTTACTATGAGACAGGCTAAGGGACAAAATGAAAGGTAAAAACATGGTTCCTGACCTCAAGGAGCTCACATTCTAATGGGGGAGTCAACATGCAAATAATTATAAACATGCTAGATATAAATTTCATGTAAGTGGGAGGCAGTCTCATAGTTGATGTACTAAGTAGGAGGAAGAAGAGAGAAAAGAGAGGGAGACCTGGGAAGGCCTCTTACAAAACGGGATTTGAACTGAGACTTGAAGGAGGCTAGGGAAGTGAGGAAGTGAAGGTCATAGGGCAGGGATTTCCAGTCATAGGGCAGTGAAAAGGTATGGAACTGGGAGGTGGAGTATATAGTGTAAGGAACTATATGAAGGCTAGTGTCACTGGAAATAAATTAGATACTAAAGAATAATAAGCCTGGAAAGGTTGGGAGGGGACAGGTTGTGAAGGTGTTTAAAAGTCAAACAAAGGATTGCATATTTGATCTTGAAGGTAATAGGGAGCCAATGGAGTTTATTGAGTAGGGAGTGACATGGTCAAGCCCATACTCTAGGAAAATCATTTGAGCAACTGGAAGATAGAGTAGGAAGAGATTTAAAGCAAGGAGAACAGCTGAGAAGCTATTATAATAGTCCAGGCTAGAGGTGATCAAAGCCTGAACAAGGGTGGTTACCATGTGAGTGGAGAGAAGGACCTGAAAGACGTTTATGTGAAGGTAGAAATGACAAGACTTGGCAACAGATTGGATGTGTGGGGTGTATGTGAATGAGGAGGCGAGGATGACACCCTAGGTTACTGATCTGCATGACTGGAAAGATGGTAGTTCCCTTGGCAAGTTCAGAAAAGGAAAGGATTTAGAGGTGGGAAGATAATGATATTTTGGAAGTATTGAGTTTTAAATATCTATGAAATATCTAATTAGGATGCCCATGAGAGAACTGGAGTTCAGGAAAGAGTCTAGTACTCAATATATAGACCTGAGAATGGAAATGATAGTTGAATCTATGGGAACTGATGAGATCTTCAAGTGAGATAGTATATAGAGGAACAGAGAAGAGGACTCAGGCCAGACTTTTAGGGGGACACTCATGGAGGATATAAGTATGAATGCTGGTTCTATTCTTCATTGCCTATGGGACCTTGGGGCTAGAACTTTATTTACTGAGCTATTTAGCTATCTAAAGAAAGTCAAAAGGCAGCCTCTACTCCCAAGGAACTCAGTCTAATGCAAACAACTATGTAGAAACAACCAAATGCAAGATGGACTGGAGATAATCAACAGAAGGAAGACACTAGAATTAAGGGGACTCAGGAAAGGCTTCTCATAGAAGATGGTATCTATGTCACAAGTCTAGGTTGACTGGAAGGTGGTGGTATCCTAGACAGTAATTGGAAAGTTAGGTAAAGGAGAGGCTAGAATGAAGGGGCTAGACTAGGAAATTTCTAAGGTCACTTACAACTCTAAATCTTTTCAGTAGTTGGCCCTAGCTGGCTCAGTTAATGAAATGAAGCAGGTATGTCCTTTTCCATTTACCCTTAGGTATGGCCCATGGGTAGAGAACCAAACTATCCTTCCTAGCAAAGGTCAATCCTAGAGGTACTTAAGGGGCAGGTAAGGGGCCTTCTAACCATACTAGAATACCAGAGGTAAGAGCATAAACCATAAGACAATATAGAGATTAGCCAATGTTCTGAGTTAAGAGAAGGAATCTTATTAGAGAGCACCATACCTGCTTAAGGGTAGGACCAAAAAGGCACAAATTAATATTGTATCCCCAGAAACCTAAACCGTAGGTCCTTTGGCAGTAGCCATGCCTCCCCATCCCTCTGAATGAACCACAGCTGCTACTGTAGGCAGCAACAAACTTTATGGCGATTTGTCTTTCCTCGTCACTAAAATATATAATCTAGATGTATAGGCCAGGAGAAACTATCTTCCTTTCAATTCCAAGGCTGTGCATTCTCTTTATGAAGGAACTCACTGACCCTACTTTCCTTTTTGACAGTCTTTCTAGCATGTAGACCAAATCCCTGTAAGAATGGAGGTATCTGCAGAAGGAATCGGCGGAGATCCAAGTTTACATGTAGCTGTCCCAAAGGATTCAGAGGAAAATTATGTGAAATAGGTATGATCATTTCCTACATCCAAGACCAAGAGAGCCAAACACCATTCTTGGGAAGCAGCCAGTATGTCTCATTGGTGTCTGAGTTTACTTAAAATGTGACCCATTTTAGGTCTTGGAATTCCTTGCAATGTCTGCATCTGCTATTTCTACCTTTTTAGAATAGAAATCGCAAGTGTGATTGACTTCTGATTTGATCAGTTCTGTGTAGAGACCGAACTTAACCAGACTTGAATGTGATCTTCACCATGTTCACGTAATTATTACTTTGGGCCACTAGGGCTCCAGTCATCCTGAACTCATTCGTGGCCAGTTCTCCACATATTACAGCTGTATGTTCTAAACCTTGGAGGGAGGATTGGAAATTCAACCCATCTACTTTCTGAGACATTGTCATTGGCACTCAGGGTAGCAAAAATTCATAGGAGAAAAATTACTCTGTTGCCACCAGCTGCCTGGCAAATACCCAGCCCCTTCCTCAGGTGAGGGATGAAGGCATGACTGTTTTCCTATACTTGTCTTTTTTCTTGGAGGTCCCGAAGACTGTTATGAAGGCAATGGCTTCAACTACCGAGGGAAAGTCAGCAAGACAATTGACCACAACACTTGTCTTCACTGGAACTCTCACCTTCTCTTAGATGAGACTTATAACACATTTATGGAGGATGCCAAGGTCCATGGTATTGGTGAACACAACTATTGCAGGTAAAAGAGGTTTTATCATTTGTCTCTATGATTAAGAGGTCTTACTCTTCTCTACCCTCTTATTCTTATAGTGAATAGCAGCTGGGCCTAGATTCAGGAAAACCTGAGGTCAAATTTGGTCTGAGACACTAACTGTGTGATCTTGGGCCAACCCCTTAGCTTCTATTTGCCTCAGTTTCTTCAACTGTCAAATGAGAACAATAATAGCACCTACTACACAGGGTTACTGTTAAAAATCAAAAGAGACAAAGTATTTAGTAAAGAGCCTGGCACATAGTAGGTATTATATAAATGCTTATTATTATTATTATTCTACCCCTTTTTAATTTCCTGTAGCATGTTTGTAGGAACTCTCAGAAAGAGAGTAGAAATCATGGGGGTGAGGTAGACATATTTCAGCTCCTCCTGCTGGATGAAAAGGGAGAGAGATTGTGAGCCCCTTTCAACAGCCTAGCCTCCTTTTCTCCATCCCCTAATATAAGGGTCTTCTAGCAGAGGTGGGATGATGATACCTGAGGGATTCTGGAGAGGGATTTATGCACTGGATTAGGAGTCTGGATTATTTCTATGGTCATCCTCCAATTCTAAGATTCTAGTAACTAAAATAGGAACTAGGCAGATCTGGTCTTGTTCAAAGGGTTCTTTGACCAGTTCCTATTAGGATGCATTCTTTTTAGGAATCCAGATGGTGACAAAAGTCCTTGGTGCTTCACTCAACTGGACAAGAAAACAGTGATTTGGGAGTCCTGTGATGTCACCTCTTGCTCAACCTCAGGTAAGGCTGGTGGAAGTCTGAATGCATAGACATTTAGTTATGTGTGTATATACATATACATATATACATATATAATATCAAGGTTCATAGACCGTTATAGCAGGAAGAGATCTTAGTGATTGTCTCTTCCAGTTGCATTTTCCCCTCATTAAAGGTCTTTAATCAAAGACTGGATTCCAAGGATCATAGAATCACCAAACCTCAAAGTTAGAAGGATAGGAGTAATGGATTAATTTTTTAAAATTCTTGTTACTTCAAAATTTTTTTTTAAAACCTTATCATTTTAAAGGTATAAGAAAAAAAGTCTCTTGAGACAATCTAGGCAATCAAGCAGCAATCACTTAATAAGTGCTTACTATGTGTTAGGCACAGTACTGGCACTGGGAATACAAAGAAAGGTGAAAGCTTAATATGTGAAGGGAGAGAGACAGACAAGAGACAGAGAAAGAAGAAGAACAGAGAATAAGAAAAAAGAGGAGCAGGAAGAGAAGGAGGAAGAGCAGGAAGAGGAGGAGGAAGGAGGAGGAGCAGAAAGAGAAGGAGGAAGAGAAGGAGGAGGAGCAAAAGGAAGAGGAAGAGGAGAAAGAGAAGAGGGAGGAAGAAGAGAAGGAGGAGAAGGAAGAGGAGGAAAAGGAGAAGGAGAAGGAAGATGAGAATGAAGAGGAAGAGGAGGAGGAAGAGAAGGAGGAGAAGAAAGAGGAGGAGGAACAAAAGGAAGAGGAAGAGGAGGAAGAGAAGAGGGAGGAAGAAGAGAAGGAGGAGAAGGAAGAGGAGGAAAAGGAGAAGAAGGAGAAGGAAGATGAGAATGAAGAGGAAGAGGAGGAGGAAGAGAAGGAGGAGAAGAAAGAGGAGGAGGAACAAAAGGAAGAGGAAGAGGAGGAAGAGAAGAGGGAGGAAGAAGAAAAGGAGGAGAAGGAAGAGGAGGAAAAGGAGAAGAAGGAGAAGGAAAAGAAGCCAACTCGGCCAAGGATATGTGTAAATCAACTACAATTATCCTCAGGTGACTAGTAGATGCCCCATAAAGCTACTCACTGCAGCACAGTGGTGTCATTCTGCCAGCTCTTCCTCTCTGCAGATAACAAATTAGCATCAGCACACTTACTCAACAGAAGTGCAGCAGAACACTTATGGATAACAGAGTAGCTATGGTCAACAAAGCAAAAAAGTGGCTATGAATAGCAGCTCTTCCCTGACCAGTAACCCTACTCCCAATCCCCCTCCATTCCCTGCCTCCCCAAACCCAGTCTAGATCCTAGATCTGAGCTATAAGTCAACAGAGTAGCAGCTACTGGCAGCAGAGTACATTCCGTAGCATTGTCCCAGTGCTACACTGGATCCGTACTGGTTGATGTCATACCCTGAATTCTTCTTGGGGGAAAAAAGATAGGACTGGCAGAGGGCAAGCAGTTGTGATGCTATTCAGATTCTGTCTTTGCTTTGTTGCCACAGACATCTTCGAGTTCCCATGGAGGCCCACCGAGCTCATCACTTCGAGTCAAATGTTCAGCACCTGTGGGTTGCCAGAGATAAATGCAAAATTCAAAAGGATCTATGGGGGTTTCAAGAGCACTCCAGGCAAACACCCCTGGCAGGCATCTCTCCAAGTGTCTCTGCCACTTACTATCTCAACAGCCAATGGGCACTTGTGTGGGGGCACACTGATTGAGCCCTGTTGGGTCCTCACTGCTGCACACTGTGTAATGTAAGTTTGAGATGTGGGAATGGTCACCTTTCCATAGCCAAAAACCTACAAGGGGTCCAGGGTCTTGAACTTTACCTGCCGTGGTCATGGGCAAGCAACTTAATTTCTATAAGCCTCAGTTTCCTCATCTATAAAGTGGGGGAAATGATGCTTGTATTTTGTACCTCACAGTGTTGTAAGGAAGATGCTCTGTTAACCATAAAACACTATGGAAACGTTATCATTCAGCAACAGATTCATGGCTTCTTGACACAGGTTTCTTCTCCAAGAAAAGATTCCTTATTGAGGCATATTGTCCTTGTTTGATGGTTTTTAAAACACTTTGCATTAGTTACATCCTTTTGTTCTGTTCTGCTGGGCAGAATCCTTAATAGCCACTGAAGACACAACTTAGGAAAGAGATCTTCCAAAGCCACTGTAGAAAAACAGTCCAATCCCCATATCCTGGCATTATTCTAATCAAAGCTCCAAGACTAATCAGTCCCCACCTTATACATTGAGTCCTTTTACATTACTTACTTGAGCCAGAATTATAAAAATCTCTCTCCAAAAGGAGGTTTTCCTTTCCCAAAAGGAAGCCATCCCAATTCTGGAATTTGATAAGTTCATGATCAAGACTACTCCAGGCAAATGCCCCTGGCAGGCATCTCTCCAAGTGTCTCTGCCACTTACTGTCTCAACACCCAGTGGGCACTTGTGTGGGGGTACACTGATTGAGCCCTGTTGGGTTGGTCTGTCCTATCCATACACAGTTGCCAGTGTAATAAAATTTGATGGTGGCCCTTCTACCCAAGAATTGTCGACCCTTTGCAGAAAGCCCCTGTTATTAACTGCATGTGTGTTACCTGGGAATAGAGCAGTTTATCACCTGTTGGGGGACTCTTTTATCAAATCAATTAGCCCCTACCTTGTAAATCCCTAAGGATGATGGCAAATTTTAATAATGGAGGAGAATCTAGGAAAGAAAGAGAAAGTTCTGAAGAGTGGCTCATGGGAAAAGAAGGAGAAGGCTATGGGTCTCAAAACTAGAGGGAGGTAAAGGATTGGGTGGGGAGAATGGCACCAAGGACAAGTTTAGTTGGTTGGGAATGCCAGTACACTGAGACATTGCTCCACTCAGGAATACACAAACAAAGCTACAAAAATCCTCCAACTCAGATACATGGGAGGCAGCATGATACACTGGATGAAGCATGGAGTCTGGAGCAAAAGAACTGAGTCTGAATCCTAGTTTTGCCACTTATTCCCCATGTAACCTTAGGCAGTGATTCAACCTCTGTAGGCCTTCATTTCTTCAACTGTAAAACAGAAGGACTAGACTTTATGACCAAGGTTACATCCATCTCCAAATTCTATTATCCTAAAGTGGTGTGGTAAATACTCAAAAGATTCAGTGATATTGAGTCTTTTTATGACATTCCAAGAATTCAGTGCACCCTGCCCTTGCAAGGCAAGGGAGAATCACAATCTAGTAATGTCTTTCACTGGAACTAGGTTGCCTATCAGTGAGTTAACAAGCATTAGCAACTGCTACGCCCCAGGTTCTGTGCTAAGTCCTGGGGATACAAAGAAAGACAAAAAACAAAACAAAACCCAACCCCTGAGCTCAAGGAGCTCGAAGTCTTATGAGGGAGACAACATACAAAATTTAGACAAAATAAGTTGGAGATAATCTACAATGGAAAGGCATTAGCATTCAGGAAGGACTGGGAAAAACTTCTTGTAAGGGACTTGAAGGAAGCTAGGTATGCCAGGACGCAGAGATGAGGAGGGAGAAAATTCCAGGCATGGGAGTTCAATGAAAATGCCTGGAGTTGAGAGATGTTCAGAATAGCAAAGAGGCCGGTGTCACTGTATTGCAAAGTATGGGGGTTGGAGGGAGGTAAAAGGGGGAAGAGTAAAGTGTCAGAACACAAGAAAGGTAGGGTAGGGCTAGATTATGAGGGGCTTTGAATGTCAACCAGAGGATTTTATATTTGATCCTGGAGGTGATAGGGAGCCATTGGAGTTTATTGAATTGGAGGGGTAGGGGAAGGGGAGGTGGCAGATCTGAGCTTTAGAACGATCAGTTTGACAGCTGAATGGAGGATGGAGTGGAGTGAGGAGAAACTTGTGGCAGACAGATTAGCAAGCTGTTGAAGTAGTCAAGGTACAGGTGATGAGGGCCTGGACCAGAGTGGTGGGAGTGATAGAGGAGAGATGAGGGCATATATGAGAGCTTTCAGGAAGGTAGACTCCATGACGGTCTAACTGAGCTGTCAATGAGCATCAGACTAACTGGAAATGCAGGCTATGACCATCAACTAAAGTTTTGAAACCTGGCCTGACAACTCGGTTCAGTGGTAACACCGATGGAATTAGGAGGAAGAAGCAGTCTATTGCCCATAAATGTTTCTGGGAGCCAATTAGTATAAAATTCTAATATATAACGTTGTCTTGGGCCTCCTAAACAATTTGCCTAACCTTGTCTGGGTTTTCCAAATAACAAATGTTATATATAACATATATAAATAATAAATATTTCACCTTCTATCCTCTTTCTAATTTTGCTCTCACAGGTTAAAAGCCAAAGAAGTAAGGGTTGTTCTTGGTAAACAAGACTTGATTAAGTCTGAACCCCATGAGCAGAAATTTAAGGTGGAGAAGATATTTGCCTACCCAGATTACCAAGATGATGATGAAATTCCCTATAATGATATTGGCAAGTGTCTTTTATTATGGGTCATTCCTGGGCATATTTTCCTGGGTGCTTAGATCTAGAAGATTCTAGAAGCCTCTTACCAACTGTAAACATTATAAAGCCAATAAATTTCTATTCCACATTTATTCCACATTTTTTAGTTCTTAGGGAACCTTTATAAAATGATGCCCATGTTCTTAAGGGTTTCTTTTTTTTTGAGGCGGGGGGATGTGGATTTAGCCCACGATTTTATTGTTTTAAGCAACTTCCAGTGAAGAAGCAACCTGCATCAATGCAGATCAATCCCTGGGAGATGTAGATCTTTACCCATCCATGAATTTATTTACTCTGCTTTATGCAGAATGAAAAAGAGTGATACGGTGTTCTTACTCACTGGTCATTACCCCCAAAAACAGATCCTACCCTCCCATGGGCACTGGCTGCAATCTTGAGGTGATCTGATCTGGGGACCAGGAAACGAGGCAGAATTTTCCCAGTGGCACCTGAGCAGCAGCTGAAGTTAGTTTAAATTTTAACTGCCCTGAGGTACCACACCAGGTGTCCTCACTTCATTCTATAGGGGAGGTTGGGAGCTTACTCAGGTGCCGGGTACAGGAGAGGGGAATGTTGGAGGATAAAGATACATTGATTGTATTGGAGATAAACCTCAGAATTAGCTATCACAGTGAGAATAGGGTGCAGCCAGTCTTCCCACCTACCATTCAGTTGATTGCAGGGTAAAATTTGTCTTTGGGCGTGAACTCTCAGTACTGTGCTCTGGAACTCTCTGAAACTTTAGACCTCAGGTGATCTGAAATTAACCTATGCTAAAGTGGTAATGACTTACACGAATTTAAAGTGTTTCCCAGGAAGATTAAATTTTAACAAATCAAATTATTCGACTAAACAAATAATACCAGCACTAAGATATTTCAGGTCTCAAACAAATAGGTGGAAAAATATATGAAAAGCATTATATCTTGAGGACTTTTTAAAATCAAATTGAGTACTTTTTAAAATCAAATTGTATGTTCAATCATCTGCTAAACAAGGGTTTCCCTGACACTTATGATTCTACACACTTGCATAGTGTAATTGTGAAAAGGATATTGAACTTAGAAACAGCAGAGACCGAGGTTTGAATTCTGTCAAATTATCACTTACCCTCTCTGAGTGACTATAAAATGGTATGAAAATATGAGTTGTAAGAATCAAATGAGATAATGTCTCTATTTCATATCATAAAACACTGTAGCAAGGTCCATATTATTCCTCAGAAGTCATCAATAAACATATAAATGAAGCAGCTCTGTGCTCCTTAGGATTGACTATAGGCAGACATGGACATTCAGATATTTCTACCCCATCTCTTCCCTAAAAGGCTGAAATGAACAAATCTCTGAGCAACAAGGTTCCATAGCAGCTTATCATTTCTTCCTTTCTTTGTTGTTTAGCTTTGCTCAAATTAAAGCCAGTGAATGGCCACTGTGCTCTGGAATCTAAGTATGTAAAGACAGCGTGCATAGCTGAGGTACCATTTCCTTCTCAGACAGAATGCTACATTTCTGGATGGGGAGTTACATCAACAGGTAAGGTCCTCAATGAATAAACGCTATTTCTACCTGCTAAGTCCACATGCCCCCAGTTCAATTAAACAAGTATTCTCATGGACAAAACGTTAAGCCTTGGAGATAGAATCCCTCCTCCAAAAATTGAAATGAAAATATTAATACTCAAAGAGGTTGTTAGTTTTCAAACAAACAATTTCTCTCTTCTGCCCAGACTTAGTCTATGTTTCAAAATGAGGGCACTGTTCTCATGGTACTGTGGATCATCTGTTTTCCAGAACAAAGGGGTCTGGAGTATTATTTCAGTTATTTGACACGAACTAAAAATTGGATTGTTTTCAAACATAGCTTTTATTTTAGGAATATAGTGAAAATTGATTTCCTGCCTCTCTTCTCCCCCTCCATCTCTTCCTTATTTAACCAAAATGGAAACAAGTTTAAATGGATCAATGAATAACAATAAAACATATGTATAATTTGCAGGTTAACCGCTATGATTGACCAAGAGGGAGTTCTATTTAACTGACTTAATGGTTAATTCAGTGCTAACCAGAAAACTGTTTTTGTTTCATAAATATTTCTCAATTAAAAAAAAAAAACTTTCCTGCCTTATTACATTCAGGGCTATAAGTTGCAGAGAGCCAGATTTTAGCTCAAGGTAAGAGACGACTTCCTAACATTTTTTGTTGTTGTGTAGTCATTTCAATTGTGCCCAACTCTTCCTTACTCCATTTGGGTTCTTAGGAGAGATACTGGAATGGTTTACCATTTCCTTCTCCAGCTCATTTTACAGATGAGGAAGCTGAGGCAAACAAGGTTAAGTGACTTGTTCAAGGTCACACAGCTAGTAAGTGTCTGAGGTCGGATTTGGACTCATGAAGATGAGTCTTCCTGACTCCAGGCCTCCTGTTCTATCCACCTTGCCACTTAGCTATCCACATACCATTTAAAGTTATGCAAAAGTAAGATTAGGAAAGGAGTGGGTTCTCTCTTACTGAAGGTCTTTAAACAAAGACTGGATAACCACTTGTTGGATATTTTTGCAAAGGGAATTTTCTGCCAGCTCATAGACTTGACCTAGCTATGTCTGAAATGTTGTCGTTCTGAAATTTTGTGGAGGTGGAAGGTATAGGTTATAGGTCTGTATTTACCCAAGGATACGTTAGAAGGCTTGTTGGTTTTTAACAGGCTCCTCGTATCTTCCTGTGTTAATGCTGTTTAACTTTCTTCTAAAAGTAGGAAACGAAACCATCTGTTTTCTAAACCTCAAACTACTATGTGGCAAGGAACTGTGTTATTTTAACTTGTATCAACAAATATTCTTTAAATGAAAAAGTGAATGGGTAATATACAATTCTAGTTTGCCAGAGTCTGGTTAAATGTTATTACAGTATAATGGGTGAAAAATTAGCCTATAAGGCAGTTAGGTGGAATAGTGGTTAGGATGAAGGGCCTAGAGTCAAGAAAACCTGAGTTCAAATTCAGTCTCAAATTCAGTAACTAGCTGTGGGACCCTGGGTAAGTCACTTAACTTCTAATTGTCTCAGTTTCCTCAAATGTTAGATGAGGATAATCGTAGTACCTACCTCCCAGGGTGTTGTTGCAAGGAGCAAATGAAATAATATTTGTAAAGCACTTAGCATCGTGCCTAGAACATAGCATGTGCTTAATAAATGCTTATTTCCTTCTTTTCTTCCTTCCCCCTTCCTTAGAATCAGGAAACCCACATTCTTGTGTGTTACTTAGGGTTAATGATTTGGAACATTCTAAATGTCAGTTTCCTAATCTACAAAAATGAACGGATGGTATACAAAATGTGGACCAACTGACACTGGGTTATAAACTACCTGAAAATTTTAGCAAAATAAATCAGTGTCTTATTAGCTAGTATGCAACAGTGAGTGGTCCAATAGGGCCCAATATGCCTGCCACTGAGCATCAGATGTCATGCTAAACAGACTTGGATCAATTAATAATTATAACTGAAGCTGAATGTAATTAAGTATATAATTAAGTTCACACAAATTTTTGATCATACGGCCCACTATTAAAAAAAAACTTGGATGCCACTGCACTAGTAATTAATGAAAGAGCATTTATTAAGTGTCTACTATGTTCTAGGCAGGGCAGCTAGGTGTAGGAAGACTTACCTTCACGAGTTCAAATTTGGCCTTACATACTTACTAGCTTTGTGACTCTGGACAAGTCACTTAACCTGTTTGCCTCAGTTTCCTCATCTGTAAAATGAGCTGGAGAAGGAAATGGCAAACCACTCTGGTCTCTTGCCCAACAAAACCCCAGATAGGGTCACAAAGAGTCAGACATGACTGAAATGACTGAACAACAACAAATGTTCCAGGCAAAAAGAAGCAACAAATGGTTCCTTCCTCAAGAAGCTCACAACCTAATGAACTAGATGATCTCCAAGGTACCATTCAGCTGTGTGATGCCGTGTCTAAATGAGCCTTTACTACAATGTAGTTGAAATATGCAATATTTCAATAGCGATACAAATTTATTTGACCTCGCCAAATCATAAAATTTTAATTAATAACAATAATAACAATAGTAAATAATATTTATAGAGCCCTCTAAGTTTTGCTAAGTGCTCTGTAAATATTTTCTTGGCAACCTTAAGAAAATAACAAATGTTGGAGAGTCTATGGGAAAACAGGCACATTAATGTACTGTTGAAATGGTTCAACCATTCTGAAAAGCAATTTGGACTCATGTCCCAAAAGTCACTAATTTGTGCATACCCTCTGACCCAGCTGTTTGCCTATTAGTAGTATCAAAACCCAATGAGATAAAAGAAAGAGGAAAAGAACCTGCATGAACAAAAAAAAAATTTAGAACAACTTTGTGTGGGTAGATGGGGTGCAGGAAGAAAGGGGTGATGATAAAGAACTGGAAACCTAGTGGGTGTCCATGAATTGGGAACGGCTGAACAAATCATAGAATATTAATGAAATGGAATACCAATATGCTGGGAAAATGATTGAAAGGATGGTTTCAGAGAAACCTGGGAAGACCTGTATGACAATGCAGAGTGAAGTGAGCAGAACCTAGAAAACAATTCATACAACATTGTGAAGACAAACAACTTTTAAGACTTAAGAATTCTGATTAGTGCAATAACCAACCACAATTCTAGAGAGCCAGTGATGAAGCATGCTACCCACCTCCTGACAGATGATGAACTCAGAGTATGGAATAAGACATATTTATATATTTTTAATGTGACCAATGCCAGATCTTGTTTTGCTTGACTAAGTATATTTGTCACAAGAGTTCTGGTTTTCTTTCTTACCTGGATGGGGGGGGGCAGAATAAATTTTTGTTAAATGAAGAAAATTTTTTATTTAATTTTTTAGCTTAAGAAGAGCCCTTAAAAACCATCTAATCTAGTTCTCTTGTTTTATAGATGAAAAAATTGAAGCCTAGAGAGGTGAAATGATTTGTCCAAAGTCACATAGATAGCAAATGGCAGTCAGATACTGAACCTAAGTGTTCTAATTTCATATTCAGCATCCTTTCCACATCATCTTTCTGAATATGATTGATCTCAACAATGATTATTTGGCACTTTTTATCCAGAGACTGGTTAATACAAGCCAATGAAAATGTGAACTGGTTTCCATATTTTGACAAGAAAATTATGACTCTGGAAAGTTGATAATCTGATTTATTTGAGGGGCAGTGGTGAGTGGAGCTATTTTTCTTGAGGAGAGTTTCATGAATAAAGTGTTTGACTAGGAATCAGGAAGACCTAAATCCAAATTCTGCCTCTGTGTGACTTTGGACAAGCCCTCTGTCAGTCCCAGGCGATTAATTCCCTAAGACTTATCTACTAAGTAATAGAGGGTTTGCTTTCTGCCTTACACTGGAGGGAGTTTCTGGACTACTGAAATTACAGATTCTTGAAATATTAACATATTGACTTAGCTTGATAGCATGTCTAATAGCCTCCAGAAGTCTTGCTGATTCTTAGAAAATTCTCCCTTCATACCTAAATTTTGTGACTTCTCCCAATAACCCTAATAGTAGTAAGATTCTCCATGTTTCATCAAAAACGATATTTGTCCTTTATTTTCATGTAGGAAAAGCATCTCGTCATCTCCTGGATGCTAAAGTCCAACTGATCTCCAAATCTCGTTGTAATGCTCCAAACCAGTATGACAATTTGATCGATGACACCATGATTTGTGCAGGCAGACAGGGGATGGACTCCTGCCAAGTATGTCACATTTCATTGATCTAATTTAGTTGGGAGGGATTGGAAGGGTGTAGTACTATAGGTAGAACTATACACAAACCACTCCAGTATCTTTGCCAAGAAAATTCCAAATGGGGTCACATAGAGTTGGGCATGACTGAAACAACTGAACAACAACAGATACAATGAATTCCATAAAACCCTTGCATTGAGGGAGAGGATAGTGATTATCCTCATAGGTTAAGCGTGTCGTTTCAGTTTATAATCTTTGTGTTTCAAGAACATTTGAACACTTTCAAGAATCATTTGAACAATAGTATGTCAGAATCCATGTAATGGCCAAGTTATGGAACAAACAAGCAATACTGCTTGGAGTTAATGACACTTTTTATGTCACTGTTATAAGTCCCATGAAAATCCACAGGTCTCAGTGTATACCAAGCCCTGGGCTGAGAGTAAGAGGGATACTAATATATTATGTGACCATAACCATAATCTGTCCTCCTAAATCACAGTTTCTCCCTATGTACAATGAAGGGGTTGGACTAGATTATATCTAAATAGTAATGGAAAGTTTGCAAAGCACTTTAGGTACAATATTTGTGGCAGAATTTGAACTGAGCACTACCTAATTCCAAGCCCAGCAACCTATTTTATTAAAGCACATTACCTTTTAATATTCTATGACTCTAATCTGCCCTGACAATTATTGTTTGCATATGTATGGGTAGCTAATTTTGAATTATCTGTGCTCAGAATCACTTCTAATTGCCACATTCCCTGAACAGGAGTAGAGGGAAATGAGGCTTCATTAATAAGACTACACTGTGACTCAAGGAAAGGGCAACGGTCAGTGGAATTCATGTTTAAAAAAAAAATAAAAGGACCTGGGAGTCACATATATAAAATTAGCCTATAAACGCCTTCTCCAATCTCTTGCCCTTGGGATAGTGCAATTCACCCTTAACTCTGTATCTCTACCACTCCACCCTGACACAGTCATCAGCCATCAGCTTTAAATCCTAAAATCACCTTGCCCATGTTAAAGGGGAGAGAAGAGATAATTCAATATCATAGATATTCCACAAACTTCATCATAACCATTAAAGTCAATACTTTTCCCCATCAAACTCATAGTCAGGCTTCCCTTCCATAGTAAACTGATAGATTAAAATTCTATGCCCTTCCTCTGTCCCTTTCATCTGAGGAAGAGATCTGTGAATATTACCACTCACTTCTGGTAATTCTCTTGGATACTGCCAGGAAAAAAAAAAAAAAACAGAAAGCATGGATAAGAGTTACAAAGTCTTGGGCAAGAAATGGAAAACCTTAGAAGGACAGGTAATATTTTCATAACTATTGCAACTGAAGTGAAGGGCTTCAGAAGAGAAAGACAAATTTGGGAACTAA
Organism: Phascolarctos cinereus; assembly: GCF_003287225.1. Taxonomy (NCBI): domain Eukaryota; kingdom Metazoa; phylum Chordata; class Mammalia; order Diprotodontia; family Phascolarctidae; genus Phascolarctos; species Phascolarctos cinereus. The sequence continues at coordinate 97,032,520 of NW_027555736.1, read as the reverse complement.
AAATCTTCTTAAGATAATATCTAAGAACAAGATTTGTATTTCTGAGCCATTACTTAAAATATAGGAATGAGAATTTCCTTGGTAGGGATGGAGTACATCTTACAAGGGCTGGTCAGTTTTTTGTTTTTTGTTTAATATATTTGCCTGAAGTCAAGGAATGAAATGCAAATAGGAAACTTTAGTTATCTAGATATTTTATAGATCTTTTTTATTTCTTGCAAAAAACAAAGAAGTCAATAATTTCTTGGCTTCTCCTAGTGATATTTTCATGGTTCAAAAGGTAGAGGAAACAATTAATGGAACTGTTGTTCTAAACCTATTCTGGTGAACAAAGAAAATTAGCTTCTGGGGAGGAAACCCAGAACCTTGGGTGGAAGTGACATATCCATCTTAGAATTTGTGATGGAAAAAAAAAGGAAACACACCCAGCAAACTGACAAAAAGGAGAAAAGATGGAAATATTCAATGTGGGAGAAGGGCAGGCACACTAAAACACTGTTGATAGAGCTGGAAATTGTTCCAACCATTGTGGAAAACTATTTATAATTATGCAGGGGGAAAGGTGACTAAAATTTCCATATCTTTTGACCCAGAGAACCTACTGCTAGGCATATACCCCAAGAAGGTCAAAGACAGAATGAACTATGCCATATAAAACCAAATATTCATGGCAATACCTAATGTGGTAGTAAAGAAATAGAAACAAAGTGGGTGTCCACTGATTGAGGAATGACAGTGCGTTACAGGTTACAATATATGTAATTGTATATTGCTGCACTAAAAAAAATGATAAACATGAATTCAAGAAAACCTGAAAAGACATAAGAACTGAATCCAGGAAAAATAATATACACAATTATGTAAACCAAAAGAACAATGAAATGAAACAGAATATATATAATTTTAATGATCAAACTTGGTCTGAGAGGAGATTTAAAAAAAGTCCCACTCCTTTCACTGGAGGAGATGGGGGACTGTGGGTGTAAAATGTCCCCATTCTAGCAGTCATGGATGATGTGTTGATTAATGGCGCTTTCCTCACATCAACTTTGTGAGGTAGATTGTGCAAGTACTACTATTTCCAGGTCAGAAGTGAGGAAACTGAAGGTCAGAAAAGTAAAATTTTGCCCAAGACATAAGTAAGTAGTGAAGTAGAAAATTCAACAAAGTCAAGTGCTCTGTTTTTACCATATTAGTCCTAATTATATCAATATCTCTTCCTTGTATTTACATAAGAATTTTTCCTGTCCTGTTGCTATGCTGTGTATAGTATGAGGCTCTAGGAAATTGATGCTAATCACCACAGTGGATCTTTTAGATCATGCATGATTTTGAATCATCTGTTACATCCCTATCCCCTATTGCCACAAACAGGATGGCCTCATGAAGCTACCAACCCAACCACAGGGATAGTCAGAAGCCTTGACTGTGGTTGAATCTAAGGCAAAGGAAGTAGGGAATGGGCCTTGGGTAGGGATCAGAACCTGGGAGATAATACATAGTGTTTCTTTGCTCCTATCCTGGGACTGAGAGGATACTCATTCTCTTCCTCTTATCTTTGGCATCACCTTTATGGCAGACCCCACCCCCACAAACAATTCTGTTTTTACTACAAGGTTAACTGTCTTATTTTCCTCTAGGGTGATTCTGGTGGCCCTTTAACCTGCGAACGGGATGGTAAATACTACCTCTATGGAATTGTGAGCTGGGGCTTTAAATGCGGAAAGAAACCAGGAGTCTACACTCTAGTGACCAAGTACCACAGCTGGATCAAAGACACCATTCGAGAAGAATCTGGATCACAGTAGATAGTGCCTAAACTAGGCACAAGTTACAGCACCTTTATCTCCATCCTCCTTTTCATCACAGTATTGACTTGTTGGATGAAATTAACAAGGAAGGTCCACTCCCAAGAAGCAAATAATCAGAGAGGAAGAAAGAGCATTGGATTGATCAAGATTAGTCAAGAAACCGGCTTTCTAGTCCTGACTCTTCCACTAACTAGTTGTGTTGGTCTTGGGCAAATCACTTCCTTTCTCTGGGCCTCAGTTTCTTCATTTGTACAATGTGGGGCAGGGGTTGATTGTGTGGCCTCCAAAGTCCCTTCTAGTTATAGCCGTGCAATTTAAAGAGTTCCACTGGGGCTGAACAGAAATCATCTCCAATGTGCTTGTCTTGTCCTTCATGACTCTAGCCAGCATTTTCACAATAGCCCTCCCTGCCCTCTTATTATCTCCTGTTATTTCCAAGGGAATCATGGAAGGGGACCCTAAGTTCTCCAGGATTATTTTCTTTAGTTCATATGTCTTTGTAGTCTAGAAATCATCATTCCTGGAGCATAGGTCCAGCCCAAGAACGGTCCCAACACCGACCCTTACAGAATGGACAAGAGTGACCCAGGTCATGTCTGACCATTTTTATTCAGCACCACACATGGATGAGGAGCTAGACAGAACCAATATTCAATACAGGCTATTAAAATATTGAATTGAAAATATAAAGATCTACATTTCATTTCATGATGACACAGTGTTCAAAAATGTTTTAAAAGAAAGACACCCTAGTATTAACGCTGATTTTCAAAAATGGTGAGGAGGGGATGGGCACTAACATGTACCTTAGGCAGCCCTCCAAACCTCACGAATCTAAAATGTGCCTTTTGGAGGGATCTGGGGGATGGGGGGATGGGGACTACTTCTATGTCCAATTTCTTTGTCAAACACTCTGCACGGGGGCTGCTCATTTACAAGCTGATGGGCCTTCTTCCGTTTTACGTGCAGAATCTCAGTAGCATCTGGGTTCACATTCCCCTGGTTATTGTCTTCCTCCCCTAAGGGATCAATCCCTGCCTGTGGAAAAGAAAAGACCCCATCTGAGTGAAAACCAAAGCCCTCCTAAGAAGAGTCTAAGATGCCGCAGGAGCATTTATAACTTTAACTGCTTCCCCTTTTCCTATATCCCTCCTCTCCCCCTCCACCAAAAATAAAAAAAAAAAACAAAAAAACCGAAAAACAAAAACCCTTAAGGCAAGAGAAGGGAGAAGGGAAATCCAGCGTCTCATTCGGACAAAGTCTCATTACTCTGAAGAAGGCAGAGCTCGAAACAAAAACCATTGTAGTCGTCGGGTCCCTGACCCTTTAAAACCAACATAAATGCGCAAGTTGTGGAAAGCGAGATGCAGGCTGCCCGTGCTCAGTATTGATGGGGTGCCTCCCAGTTCTCCTCTTGAGGACAACATGAGAGGCGCCCCGTGGGAGGCTGAACCTGTGGTTCCTATGCCCAGTCATCTCAGACCAGCAAAATAGGCACCTTACTGGCGCGGTGCTTCGTGTTTCTTGAGTGACAGCGCAAAATAAACCGAAGAGGAAACCAGGAGGAATTTGCGGTTTTGCAGGTGCCCCACAGGCTGAGGCAAGTTTGAGTCAAAATACTTACGTGGGGACCCTGAAGTCTTTGGCCCCGGGCATTGGCCAGTTCAGCTGCCCTTCTAGCCATTTCCACTTTATAGGAGCCCGGAGGAGTCCAGCCAATGCCTCTAGTCAAGTTCAAGTCAGATTTATACTTGACCTGGATTGGGGGTGGGGAGTGGGGGGCAGAATGGAGAAAGAAAAACATCACTCGGGTTTGCGTGATTTTAATGCGTTAGACAGTATATAAAAAAGCAGCTGGGAGTCAAGAATTTTCTTTTTCTGCCAGGATGTCATGAGCCTCTCCATTTTGTATGAAAAGATCCCTCATGTCCAAAGTACAGCAGACTGATCTACAGGTTCCTCATATAGTACTCTTCCTTCTCTCTTTCCTTTGGGGGAATTAACTGCAATAGGGGACAGTGAGAAAGGACATTGGGCTGGAAGTCAGGAGACCTAAGTTCTAATATTAACTCTGTCATAGAACTGAATATTTCTATTCTAGCCATTACTAGCCATAGAATTTTGGGCAATGGCTTTCCCATTTGGGGACTTGATTTCTGCCTCTGTAAAATAAGGGTGGCTGGCCTGAATGAGTGCTAAAATTCCTTTCAGTGATCATACTCCATATCAGATGTTCTTATCCTGGGGTCCATGCATCCCCAAAGAGTTTGTAAATAGATTTCAGGGGGGCCGTGAACCTGGATGGGGAAAAAGCATATTTTATTTTCTTTAAACTTTGGTTTCCTTTGTAATCCTATGTATTTCATTTTATGCATTTAAAAATGTTATTCCGAGGAAAGGGTCCACAGGCTTCACCAGAGGGCTCTGCCAGAGGGATCCAAGACACAAAAAACAGGTAAAAATCCTTTTACTATATGTTTATACATCAGCTCAAGTTTCACACTGCCCAGCATCCAGTAGTGAAATATATAGAACTATATTTCATGTCATGTTCCCCTGAAGCATGTCATTTCTTATTGATAGCATTAAAACATTAGAAACCAACCCTAATAAAACAACTATAAACTGTGGTTGAAATGTGGTCCATTGGAATATTTTTAAGCCCTGCTATAAAGCCAGTCAGTTGATCACGCATTTATAGCATAACCTTGTTCATGAAAGAATAATCAGAGCTGACATTGATAGTAGTAGTGCCTAAAGATTTATATTGACTCTAGAGTCAGAGGAAGTGGGTTCTAATCCTGTCCCAGGCACTTACTCCTTATGTAATTTTGGGCAAATAATTTAATTTCCTTGAACCTCAGTTTCCTCCTCTGTAAAATGAGCTTAGACTAAGTGGTTTCTAAGGTCCCTTCCAGCTCAAGACCTAGAACCCTACACCAGCTCATCCGAACCCCTTAACAACCATGTTGTAAAGTAGTAGCTATTATCAGCCCCATTTTACACATATGGAAAGTGAGAGAGATTGTCACTTGTCCAGGGTAATCCAACAATGAGTAAATATCAGAGGTAGGTTCTGAACCCAAGCCTTCCCGATACCCAGTTCAGCACTCTTATCTACAAGTATGCTTACTCTGCCCCCCACCCCCACCCTAATGCTGTTTCAGCTGGTGCCTTGTTGGTGAAGAATGAGTTAATGAAGTTATGACTCCTTCTGCTACTTTTGGATTTTAGAGATTATGAAAAGAGCAAACGTGTATGAGAGGGCTGAGAGAAGCCTGTAGCCACAGACTTACATCGCTCTGCAGTTTGTGGGCCCTCTGGGCATGCTTCAGGTTGAGTTGCTCTGGGTCACAGGTGTACTGGTGCAAGTGCTGCCTGTAGTTGACGTCACTGGCCAGCTCCTGGCTCCTCTTGGCGTGGATAAACCCAGGCTGGTCCATCCGGCTCTGGAACCGAGGCCTACTCTGGATGAATTCCCTTTTGTACTCATTGTCGCTCTGAAGTTTCCCCATGGTGAGGAAGTGTTTTGTCCTTGGGTCATCATCTACACTGCGGTAGCCAATCTGGAGTCCCCGATCCCTCAGGAAGGCCTCTTTGTACCTGAACTATAGGGAAGAAGGGGAGAGCTCATTGTTTGTTCATAGGCACACAGGGCTCCTTCAGTGACACCCTTATCTGCCAGACCACCTAAGTGGATTCCAAATGACTATGATATATGGTAGTGAGGGACAGAGAGAGAGAGAGAGAGAGAGAGAGAGAGAGAGAGAGAGAGAGAGAGAGAGAGATCTATATAGATAAAGATATACAGATATATATATGTATATATAGAGAGACATATAGATATACAGATATGGATACAGTTATAGAGATACATATCTGTATATCTATATATATACACAGTAGATTATATAGAGATATATATATAGACACATATACATCTATATCTATATATATATATAGAAATATGTATAGATCACATATATAAATATAGATACAGATAGAATAGAGGGTAGAGTGCTGGGCCTGGAGTCAAGAAGAACTAAGTTTAAATTTGACCTCCAACACTTACTACCTGTGTGACCCCAGGCAAGTCACTTTACTCTGTTTACTCTGTTTTAGGTAACCTCTGTTTACCTCAGTTTCCTCAATCACAAAATGGGGATAATAACAGCAGGTACCTGGCAGCGTGGTTGTGAGAACCAAATAAATGTATAATATTCATTTTTTAAAAGTGCTTGTCGGTGCAGCTAGGTGGCATAGTGGATAAAGCACTGGCCCTGGAGTCAGGAGGACCTGAGTTCAAATCTGATCTCAGACACTTGACACTTACTAGCTATGTGACCCTGAGCAAGTCACTTAACCCCATTGCCTAGCAAAACAAAAAGGCATTTATCACAGTTCTTGGCAAATAGTAGTGCTAAATAAATGCTTATTCCCTTCTATATATGGATCCAAAAGGAAGAGAAATGTGTCTGTTCTCACAGTCACCATTTTCCCCAGTATACATTTAAATGCTCTAACCCATGGACTTCCCTTCAAAGGAGGCTGTTTTAGGTAAGAAGTTCATGATTCAGCTTCTTGTTAATTGGTTCTTTTAAGCACGTATTTTTTTTTTTACTACATCCCTTCCAAACCACTCCTGGCTAAGGTCTAGAATAGTCTCTACTGAAATATATAACTAGGGAGCAAGTGGAACTATTTTCCGTGGGTCCCAGCTGCCTGTTTCCAAATCACAGTAAAGCTACATAGACGGGGACAGCAGGTGCAGAGGGAGAGGCTTGGGCCGGGTTTCCTTACATCACTGGCAATCTCTCGAGAGGCTCTGGCAGTCTGGAAAGGGATGGCATCCAGCCTGAAGTCATAGCCAGCTGCTCGGATCTGTTCCCAAGAGGTCTTATATGTTTTCTAAGGTTAGGAAAGGAGGGAGGGAGAGAGAGAGAGAGAGAGAGAGAGAGAGAGAGAGAGAGAGAGAGAGAGAGAGAGAGAGAGAATGAATAAGTTGTTTAAAGTGCCACACAAATTTATTTCAAGTACTAAATGTCTTCCTTGTGGTTACTTTAAACAGGACCTTTTAAACACAGATAAGAGTAGTAATTACTGCTTCATTCTGAGAGTTTGTTCATTCCTGAATTCATTCATTCAGCAAATACTCATTGAGCATCAACTCTGTGGAAAACATTTTGAAGTTCTCTTGATAATTTGTAAAACTTTACAATCAGCATTTATAAATATATATATATATATATATATAATTCCATAGTTTATAAAAGTCTTTCACATTTGACCTATAAATTAGCTCTGTTGTAAGATGTCACAAATAGTACTCTCCCCCTTTTACAGATGATAAAGCTGAGGCTTAGAGATGTGAATTGATTTGCCCAAGGTCACAGAATTAGAGTTGTAGTCAGGAATAGAACCCAGGTGTCCCAGCTCTTAGTCTGGCTTCACCACCCATAACTCCCCTCCATGTGGTCTTTTGACACAGCCTCCTGGGCTTTGTGGCCTCTGAACATTGGAATGAAAATTTTCAAGGGAAAAAACCCCCCCGACTCTTCAAACCTTTCCAACATCTTGGTCCTAATGTCCCAGCATATGTATTTTCATTAGCTCTTCTGGCTTTATGGGAACCTATTCAGCTTGACTTTGATGCCATACAATACATTTTTGTTCTGAGGTGCCCTAAATCTAGTTTCCACCCCTGGTGCCAACATCTAGGCAAGAGCCTTCACTTGCATTTAATATACTGTCAAAAACCCTGGTTGAGTATGTGCCCCGTGCATTTAATATCTTCCTCTATCAGTGTCCTCTTTCATTCTTTCGCTTTCAAGTTGTACTTACACACCCCCCAGGTATTTGTAATCATTTCCTTCAGGAGGTCTTCAGGTAGAGCTCCACATCACCAATATAGGCATCAAACTCTTCAGAGCCTTCATGTGTTAAAGAGGTTTTTCTCTCCCAAAAAATAACTGAGGGGATCCATGAAAGGTGTCGCATGGAGATCTCAGTGGATAGCTGTCCTTTATCCATCCACAGAGAAGGAAGGCAGCAGGAGACAGTTGTCAGACCATCAGCCTAGCAGACTGAAAAGCTGTGTCCTCAGCCCAGCTCTGTTGATGACTGCTCTGTAAGTCAGGTAGGGCAGGTCACTGGCCTAGGTGGGCTGCGTGGGGAGGGGGCCTTTAGCTTCGCCCCCTGAAAATGAGGTTTGTCCTAGTGGGTTTTATTTTCCCAAGGGGTCTTAGAACATTGATCAGAGAAGGTGGCACAGAGAAACAGGAAAAATAATGTCATTATGCACCATCCCTAAGTCTTTAGCTGGGTCGATCTATTTGAGATGACTAAACTAATCCAAGGCTGATCTGTACTGTTACAGCCACTGTCATCAATACCAATGACCAACACATATTTAACATTTGCTGAGTGACAAAGATTATGCCGAGTATTGGGGACATAACTATATAAATCCATGTGGATCATGCCACAATCATCTACGCATACAGAAAGGCAAAATGTCTCAATTAGCTATGGTACAGTTCAGGTCAAGAGCCAGGGGTCCACAAGAGGTAGAAGGAGAATGACCACCATTCTGCATTATACCTCCTGTTCAGATGGTCTGACCAAGGAGGTTCCTGAAAGGAATGGAAGCAAAATGGTTTTCACTTTACTGAACCTGGAAACTCTTTACCACCATGACATTATAGAGACAACATGGCAGAGTGGCTAAAATGCTGGACTTAGAGTCAGGAAGACCTGAGTTGAAATACTACCTCCTACTAGCCGAGTGACCTTGGGGGAATCGTTTAGTATCTCTCAGCCTCAGTTTCCTCACCTGGAAAGTGTGGACAAAAACATTTACAGTACATATCTCACAGGGTTGTCATGATGATCAAATAAGAATGTGGGTGAAGCAACTTGCATAACCATGGAGTGCCATGGAGATGACAACTGTTAATATACACTGAGCCCAACTGTAGAGATCATTTAGTGTGCTGACCTCACTTTACAAATGAAGCAACTGAGTCCTAGAGATAAGCGATTTTGTCGCAGAGATTACACAGGGACTCCTCATACATACTCAATGGGGCAGCTCTTTACAGAGGTGACACATTCTGCATATAAGTCCGCTTCAGATTGGTCCTGGAAATCCCACCCTCAGCATAAAATTCCAGGTTCCAATATTTCTAGTCTTCCCCATACCCTGGACTTTTTTTTTTTTAATTAAAGGCTTAAGTTAATAATACTTGCTTAGTTAAAGAAGGTCCAACTATGTTTGCTCCAAATGGGATGAGGAATCCAGAACTTCACACACCCCCAATTTATTTTCCTGGCACCCTTTCCCCCAGGGTAACTTCCCTCTGTATACTATTTGCTATGTTGTAATAATTTCCTGCCTCCTTCTCTCTCTCTCTTTTTTTAATCTGTTGAGGTTTTTGCCTTGCCACTGGGAGTCTTTACATTGAGCGGGTCCTTTGATGGGAACCCTGGGCGCTCTTCTTCTTGATCACAGTATGCTCAGTTTTGTCCTCATCCTCACACATTAAAGCCATTTGATTTTTAGTTATTTCTGCTGCCTTACAAATATCAATGGCTTTCTTTGCCCAGGAAGGTCAGTTTCCCTCTACAGTCTTCCGTGTACTGTGCTTGATCCAATTGTACACACCCCACATGCCCTCCCCCAAAAAGTACTCTTTCATAAGAGGTTCACGAGTTCTCCATAGCCACATACCCCAGCTGGCAATTTCAGTTCACCGCCTCTGATGATTGGTAGCGGTCGCTAGAGGCAAATGTTCAAGATCCTGCGCGGGCCTCCCCTTCTTAAGAATCCCCTGCAAAGGGCTGCCTATTTTATCCTGGTTTCCAAACCTGCCACAAGCAGGTGAGGAGAAGTCTCCGATGAAGGCACTTCCCACATTTCAGGGAGATTAACAAGAGAAGTCTTTTGCCCGAGCATTGCCAAAGGAAAGGACTCTTTGACCCAGGGGGAGATAGGCCCACCTAAGCTGCTATTCTAAAATTATCCTTCTCGCTCCCATCAAAAGCTTCAAATAATAATAATAACTTATATTTATAAAGCACGATTCACTGCAAAGGATCCCATGGTGCTTTACAAACTCCACAAACTGATACACACATAAAATAGAAGAAGCATCTTGCCATCCTCTGAGAAGTAGCCACCTCCAGGGTGAAAAGTGACAGCTGCTTAACCACACGGAGCTGCAGGACACAATGGGAAGGACAGGGAGGGAAGAATGGCTGAACTCTGGGTGGCCCATTGCTACCACATTTGGACACACTCAGACCATGTTATTCTGATCTGACAGGTTTCCTTTGATTCATCAGCCTCACTACCTGTTATCATAGGATCACAGCCCCTGAGGACAAGCTGCCACCTATTCACTTAGAATCAGTAACTTCAAATCCTTCCTGGTAACAGGGCAGCCTTTGGTATGGCTTAAAAAACAAGATTCCTCCATTATGCACTCACAGGGCATATGTCTAAGGGAAACAAAAAAGGGTTTTTGGCCACAGGCAGGGGAAATGCGGACTCATATTCATTCATCATTCATTCATTCATTCATTCATCCATTCATCCATTCAACAAGGATTTATTAAAGTCCTACTAGGTGCAATTACAAAGTAATTTCATGGTGACAGGAGTGACTCTGAGGCCAACACTTTCTTTCGAATAGGGACCCTTGACCATGTTTTTGTGTCATGGACCCCATCGGCAGTCTGGTGAAGCCTATCAGGGCAATGTTTTTAAGAGCATCCATTATACTGAAATATACTAGTCAAAAAGATTTTTTTAAAACAAGTTCACAGATGCCAGGTTAAGAACCCCTACTCTAAGACTAAACCCACTCATTGCCTGTATAATGACGATGAAGCTTTATAATAAAGATGTAATTTTTTTCCCATGCAAGTTCATAGAACTCCTGAAATTTATTTAAAGACTCTTTGGAGATTCATAGATCTCAGGTTAAGAACTCCTATTTTAGAGAAAAGTAGATCTGTTTTAAGGTCACTAAGCGTCAGCTAGGTGGCACAGTGGCTAGAATGCCAGGCCTGGAGTCAGGAAGACTTATCTCTCTGAGTTCAAACCCAGCCTCAGACACTTACTAGATGTTACCCTGGGCAAGTCACTTAACCCTGTTTGCCTCAGTTTCCTCATCTGTAAAATGAGCTGGTGAAGGAAATGGCAAAGCACTCCAGTATCTTTGCTAAGAAAACCCCAAATGGGGTCACGACCAGTCAGATATGACTGAAACGAATGAGCAACAAAACAAAACACTTTGTTGAGATACAGAACTATCACCTCATGAACAAGGTTCAATTTACAGAACAGGGAAAAAATGTTCTGGATAATAAATGAAGACATCTACAGGCAGTACCTGAAGCTGATTCTGGCCAAACCTAAACAAAGCAGTGATGGCTCTGAAGTCAAACACAGACTCATAGAATGTTAGAACTGGAAGAGACCTTAAAGACACAACCCTTTAATTTTACAGAGAGGGAAACTGAGGCCCAGAAAAAAGGAACCGATTTGCCCAAAGCTACACAGTGAGTGACTGACAAGGGCTAGAATATGGGTCTCCTGATTCCTGGTTCCAGGCTCTTTTCACTAAGCTGCCCTGCCCTTATTCATTATTGTCTATTTGTTTGTTTTTCCTAATCAATAAAACCCAGTTTTTATGAATAACAGCTAACATAAGAGGAGGTAGCACTTAGATAGCACTTTAAGGCTTTGCAGATCACCCTACATGTGTTGTCCCCATTTGATCACTGAAATATAGAAAGACAGAAGAAGAAGAAGAATGTGTTTATTCACTCACGTCACTAAGATGAAGAGCATTCAGACGGGCTCGGATGAAGTCGGGGTGATCAGGAAGGAAAGTATATCTGTGCATTGATTCTGAGTCCCCAGCTCTGTAGAGACGCTGTCAAGCCAAAACAGGTTCCCATTTAAATACAGATTATAGCTTGTGGGGCTACATTTCCATACAATTCAGAACATCACAGACAGATCCGTATGAAAATCATTATAAGAACACAGACATTTCTCTGCATGTCTCAGAGCTTTTAACAGTGTCTTGGCCATGATGGCTACTCAGTTGTTTTGCTCAGATAAATGGGTATATAGAAAAATGCACAGACAGACAGGGCAGATTTTAGACAGATCCCTTTGAAGCCACACTTCATCTAGTGTTCTACTACTATCTATCTATAAAAAGATGAAATAGCCTAAAACACTGACTGACTGACGCAAACCTATCTAATTTCATTACAGATCAATGTCTCATCTACACTTTACTGTCTTAAAGGATTTCCTGGGAGTACTGAGAGAATACATGACCTGCCTACAATCACTCAGGTTGTTCATAATAGACAGGACTTGATCCCACACCTTTCTGACTCCATGCCCAACCCTCCATCTATTATACTCTTCTGCCTTTCAAGCATGTGTATACATGCATGTGTTCATTAGAATATTTGAAGATATTTTAAAGAAGTGATTTATAAATAATATTAGATTTAAAGATAGGATATTTTATCGAAAGGGTTCAGTGTTTTATGGTTTTTATAGTGGGAAAACAGAATGCCCTCCGTTCTAATCCACTCTCAAATCCAAAGGCAGACTTTAACTATATGTAACAGGAAAAATAAAGTGGCTTTATCATTGGGTGTGAATTTTACATCTTTCCAAATGTCAAGAATGTTTTATACTTTTGGCTTAACTCATTAAGTACAGCTCAGTTTTCTAATTAAGAAAAAGCCAGTGATGCAGATACAAAGATACAGTGTGTGTGTGTGTGTGTGTGTTTGTGTGTGTGTGTGTGTTGTGTGTGTGAGAGAGAGAGAGAGAAAGCAACAGACAGAGACAGATAGAGAATAAGGAAAGAGAATGAGAGAGAAAAGACTGTAGCAAATGTAGATACTGAAAGTAGAGAGAGACATTTAACTTTTCTGTTCTTTGTCTCCAGTTGAGCTAAATTAAACTTTTATCTCCATTGGACTCTACTGAAAATAAAGGTGTGTTTGAAATGAATGTGGCTTCTATCAAGAGAGGCTGAGATCAGGTATAATAACATCAAACCTACATCATTACACTGCAGGTAGCTATTCTTGGCATGGACTAGGTCTGGGGAGTCAACCACTGTAGTGAACTTGATACTGTCCGGCTTTTGACGATATTTAGCCTGCAAGGAATTAAAACAAAGATTCTCATGAAACAGGAGTTCAACTTTTTGAATGCAGTATTACTGCAATCAATCCAAACCAAATATATCAATTACTTATTTGGAAACAGTTTCCCCTATTTATGGGCAATAGCAGTAAAAATGCCTTGAGAGTGAAGAGGCACAGGCTGCTTCTATGTAATAAGAAATAGCTTTGAGACATTTAAGTCTTTTGAAGATAGATGCTACAGGTAGTAAAGTACAAACTGCCCTGGTATCTCATACTAACATGCTCACCATTCAACAGGATTCAGTACAAAATCAATCATACCTATTCATACTCTATCCTAGAAGGATTTAGTTACTCAAATATTGAGAGGACTTTACTATGTTGCATCACCTACCTATGGGATTATCCCCCAAGAAAAATAGTGAAGCCCTGGGGAAGTGTGATTGATTATTCCATCTGAATAAATATATTTTGCTCTATTCCCTCTTCTCATGGTGTTCATATGGCGAATAAACATTGTGAATGGCAATCATAACTTTTCTCCAACTCAGTAATGCAAGTCTAAATGTATGGAATAAATCATTAGCTCATCTTGCTGATGAGCCTGAGTCCTTCAAAATGGCATAATTTAGAAAATATTTTCAGAATAAAAGGATATTACACTTTCCATTCTGGTCAAATTGTATTACTGTATGGAATGTTAACATGTCTTCATGACTTTATACAGGCTGTCTCTCATGCTTGTAATGTTCTCTGTCCCGCTTCCCCTCCAACACCACCCCCCTTGTAACAAAGCATTCTAATGGTAAACAATTCCTACAGATGTACCAGGCCATGAAAGATTTATCAGTACCTCACTGATGAGTTCACCGGCCTTCTTTACATTTTCTATCTGCGGTGATCTCAGCGCCAACCAACCCAATCCCTTCATGTAGTTCAGGTCTGATTTATAGCGTGACTGCAGGAAACACAAAATATTTTGGCTTTTTATCAGTATGACATCTGATATCATTATAACATCTTTGACTATTAAGACTCTTTCAAAAGATCCTTGATTTTTAATAATACTTGCAGTAATGATTGCTAACAACATTCCAGAGTCTTCCTTCTCTCTGCTCATTCTTGCCATCAAGTTGGACCGTTTGCCTGGGTGATTCTTATAGAAATTAAGTCGTGGAAACTTGATCAGGATAGAAAAAGAGGCCCTACCAGTGAATTTGACTAACTTAGAGCAGAAGACACCAATGGCCTGTGTGAATGATCTAAATTAAAGCTCAAATTAATTCAAGCTAACTCAAACCAGCGAAGAGCCAGACCACCTGCCTTTGTGTTTTGTTCAGTTGTTTTAGTCATGTCCAACTCTTCATGACCCCATTTGGGATTTTCTTGGCAAAGACACTGGAGCGGTTTGCCATTTCCTTCTCCAGCTCATTTCACAGATGAGGAAACTGAGGCAAACAGGATTAAGTGACTTGCCCAGGGTCACACAGGTAGGATGTGTCTGAGGCTAGACTTGAACTCATGAAGATAAGGCACGGCGCTCTATCCATTGTGTCACTTAACTGCTTACTGCCCTCCTTACAAGGGCAATATTGTACATCACTGTCACTACTCTGAGCTCTACGTTCAAAAACAGAGTTCATGTGCTAAGTAGAAGTCATTTCTCTGAGCCTCAGTTACCCCAAGTGTAAAAGTGGCAGTCATAACAACCACCTTTTTTCCTTTGACATCAACTAGCGCAGTTTCCACATTTTACATATAAGAAAAACAAGGCACCAAGAAGTCACTGACATGCCCAAGGTCACAATGTGAGGGGATCCTCTAACTCAGGTCCTCTAATTTCCAAACCAGTGTTTTGTTTGGTTTTGTTTTCTTCCCCATGAGATTATTAGAAATCTCTAGTTTCCTTCAAAACTCAGCTCTGGTCCACACGAAACCATCATTGATCTCCCACTAGCTACTAGTGCAGCTGGTGATGCAGTGGGTAGAGGACGGGGCTCGGAATCAGGAACACTCATTTCCATGAGTTCAAATCCAACCTCAGACACTAGTAACCCTGGGCAAGTCACTTAACCTCTGTCTGCCTCAGTTTTTTCACCTGTAAAATAGATGAACTATAACAGCACCAAACTCCTAGGGTTGTTGTGAGAATAAAATGAGATAATATTTGTAAAATAGTGCTTAGCATATGCCTGGCACATAATAGAGGGTATTTATATGCGTATTCTTTCCTCCTCCTTACCCTTGAATAACCTCATATTTAATGTATATATATCTCAGATATTTATTACGTATATGCTGATAGACTACAAGCTTATATATTTATTATGTATATCCTGATAGAACATAAGCTCCTTGAGGGCAGGAACAATTTCATTTTTATCTTTGTATTTCCAGGGCTTAACACAGTGCCTTAAGGCACTTAGGAAATGCACGTTCATTGACTGACTGATTAATTAATAAAATATATTGCTTTATTTAGTGCTCTTGGGAAAGAAACTATCCTCTTGATATCAAATGACATGACTTTGGAAAATCCAATAGTCAGGCTAAGACACCTGAGAGAATGAGAACTGAGTCTACCTTAAAGTCTCACAGGGAAGGACCATAGTGACCATCCAGACCAGGGTTTTTGCCAATCTATCACCCTCTGGCCATAGTTCCACAGATCCGGGCTATGGAAAAGCAAGCAGACAGTGCAGATTTGGCCTAACAGCCAGTTCTCATCTAGGTTAACATCCTCATTTTATGGCTGAGAAACTGAGGCTCAGAAAGAGAAGTGATTTGTTCAAGGTCACCCAAGCAGTAAAGGGGGACAGCCTGAATTCCAGCCTTCTGGTTCCAAATCAAGTGCTCATTATTACTCTTCCTAACTAGGTAATTCTGAGCAGGCCACTTCAATTTGTCCATGACTGAGTTTCCCCTTGCTTCTTTTGCAAAGCTGGGCTGACCCTCAGATTCCTTCTTTAGTTTCTCCTCAGAGCCTTCAAGATTATAGCTATAGTCAAAAGAGAACGTGTTGTACTCCTGGGAAAAACAATCAGGGCCATTTGGAAACAGTAAATGTGATGAAAGATATGCCAGAAGTGCAAGATATTATTATTCCTGCCACTTGCCTCTTGCCCCAGGATGGAGATAAGTTAAGTCCCCTATGTCTTGATGTTCCCAAAATCACCTATGATAGAATTGGTCTCAGCAAATGACCTTTATGGAAATTAGGTTTTTGTAAAGAAAAAAAAAAAGAAACCTGTAAGGAAATCTAAATTTTGGATCTAAACGAAGCTGATGGCATCCCTTTAATTTAGATAGAAGCTCTGCCATAATGAAAAATGTCACTCCTGAAATCAGGCTTTCTACCGCGCTCGCTCCTTTCATTTCAGGGTTTACAACGTTTCTCACAGTTAGCCACAAAGAAGGCTTCTTTCTGATCTACTGTCTAGTGGTTAATGTCCCTGTGCAAATTCTACTTTGCTACCAAACTGGTTAAGAGAGACATCTAAGGTCTCCCTTAACTCAGGTTCAGGAGCGGGTTTCTATGCCCCATGCCAGTAGCTTGCTTTTTATATTGGGATCTTTCAGTCTATACTGGCAACGCTTTTGCCTTCCACTCTGATAAAGAACAGAGGAAATTGGATAAATTTCTAAGTTAGAGAGAATAATCCAACAGGGATTCTTCACAGCTGGGCATTGCTCCTTTCATAAAAGACATGAAGTGGGGAGAGCTCTTTCAACTCGCCTTTTGTTGAGCTGAACAGTACGATTGCAGGTAAGTAAGAAAGCAAGATGCAGGCTCCCTAATGCTTTGATTGTGCCTCAGACTCGCTCATAAATGGATGGACTATTGATATTTCGTCTCCCAGTCCAGCTTCAACTATTCATACAGAACCTAATAACAACATGCCAGCATCAGGCTTCATAATAAACGATGGGAGAGGGAGAGGAGTAACAAGAAATCAATTTCCCCAAGATGGTTTCTAAGCACAATTCCAAAACACTTTTTTTCTTTTTTGGAACCACCGAACTTGGTTTCCATATGCTACCCAGAACTGCAGGCAAGAACTGACCACTCTATCCTCTCCAATTATTATTACTGTTGTTAGTTATTATAATAGAAACTGGTTTCAGATTCACACATATCGTTCTTCAGAGTCCTGTGCACCCCACCTCTCCTTAATAGCCCCATAGCTTCAAATATACAAGTCATAAATGAACTGTGACTTTTAGTACCTGGGCATGGTGGGGCAGAAAAATGCAGACAGCTGTGTCCAGAGAACAGTGGAGAACAGGGACATCTATGTCCTCCAGGGGTAGGACTACTTTGAAGATTTTGCTTCTAAACCTTCCTTGGTGACTTATCAACAAGAAGTCGTCTAAGGTTTGTTCTGACCAAAGACGCTATTGACACAATCATCCTGAAGCAGCATGCTATGATGAAAAAGGCATCGAGGGACCTGGCTTCTGGTTCAAGCTCTCCTTAGATGCAGCCCACATGAGTTGTGTGGCACTTCATGTCTCTGGATTCCATTTTCTTCATTTGGAAAATGAGGGTATTGGACTAGATAAACTCAATAATTTGATTGGGAGCTACTTCTACCGATTGCAGATGGACATTCTTAAGGAGTTTTCTGAGGCATAAAGAGGTTAATTGACTTTCCCAGTGTCATATAGTTGCTAAGCATCAGAAGCCCGATTTGAACATATACCTTTTAGACTCCAAACTTAACAGTTTATCCAATATGAAATATTGCCTATAGAAAAACCTTTCTTGCTCCATACTATATACACACATATATATTAGATATGTATAAATAGCTATAGGTATAGATAAATCTACATCTATACCTATGTAGCTATCTCTATTCTCCTCTTCCTCTTTCTATATTATATATGTATATGTATACAAACAGGTGTATGTGAAATTGTAATAAGCAACCTAGAGAGGAAAGATGAGGGGATACTATAAATCAATGCTAAATGAAAAGGTTGTACCAGTTTGGGGATTGATGGTGGGAGGGTGGGGAGTGAGGGAGGAAGAAAAAGATGAAAGGAGGGAAAGAGGGGGAGAAAGAGACAGAGAGAAAGGACAGATAGAGACAAAGGAGAAGGAAGGAAGGAAGGAAGGAAGGAAGGAAGGAAGGAAGGAAGGAAGGAAGGAAGGAAGGAAGGAAGGAAGGAAGGAAGGAAGGAAGGAAAGAAGGAAAGAAGAGAAAGAAGGAAGAAGAAGAAAGGAAGAGAAGGGAAGGAAAGGAAAGGAAAGGAAAAGAAACTTTACCTCACTCTGTAGGGCATGGGCTTTCTTGGCCCAATACAGCTTCAAGTCCTCGGGAAGTGCCGTAAAGTCATGGCACCTTGTCCTATAATCGTGCTCGCTTGCCAGGGCCTGAGCCTTGCGAGCATGGACCAGGTTCACCATGTCCATGGGGAGGTGGTACTGAGTATTGCTGCCTGGTGCCTCCCTCCTGTACTGCTGTTCACTCTGTAGCTTCCCCACCCGCAGGCAGTGCTGAAGTCTGTGGTCATCCAGAATGCTTCTGGCTCCGATGAGCTTCCCTCTCTCCTTCACAAAGTCATGTCTGTACTGACACTTTGAGTGAAAAGAAAATCAGTCATCCATTTGCATTTTACTTGCTTAAATTCCAATTGCCTGTGTTTACTTTAAATCCTACAAAATCACATTTTTCTTTTTTATGTATGAGGGGGTGATTATTATTGTGCTGAAAATCCCTGAACCACTTCCTCCCTGGAGGTGGAAGAACCAAAGAACAGTTCTATTTGTCTGCTTGATCAGAAGGTGGATGTTGAAACCAAGAGAAAGGGGCCCTACTTGACTACTTTGCCTATGACCAAAAGGAATTTATCAAAAAACTGCAAATGAGAAAGCTGTGTTTTATCCTGATGCACTTAGCAAAGCATTAAACCCTAAAAACAAGATCTATGCCTTTGAAGTCCCTGTTTTCTATGATTTGTTTATGGGAAAGGAAGTCACCTTCATGTTCCAAAGCTATGGACTTCATCATCAGAGTGGGTTGAATTGCAGTGGACAAAGTAGAATGCTGGTCTCTAAAACTAATATGGGGATGGAAATATGAACATTTGATGACTTAAATTATTGTGATTTCTCTACCTGATTCAGGGTTGGAGTTACAGGTGAAGAACATGTATTTCTCTAGCATTGTGATTACAAGTAAATCAGCCCAGCTCCCCCTGGAAGGTCTTTGACTGTGTTTGGCTTCTGTTTAGCAGAGCCTTTTTTCCCCTCCTACAAAGACTCTCATTCATAAGTAATATATTCTGCAAGTGACATTCTTGTCTCACATGGTTATAGATTTGCTTTAATTCAGTAAAATTTGCCATAGACATTGTTTTACATGAAGTTAACAGAAATTAGCCGAGATGGAAGGTCATATCATTCAACTCACATCACTGGCGATATCTCGGGAGGCCCTTGCAGTCTGGAAGGGGATCGCTTCCATTGTCAGCTTGTAGCCTTGAGCACATAGATTATGCCAAGACTCCTTGTATTTTGCCTAAAGTGGGAACACATGTAGATTTTCTTCTTTTTCTTTTTTTTTAAATACATGAATCAATGAACAAAGAAAATCCCCCCTCTCATTTGTAGTTCTGTGTGCATGAATCAATTTCTGACATGCCAAAGCTCTCTATTTTGTATAGAACATCTCATTAGTGTGCATGCTACCACTCCCTCCACATCTGTACTCAGCACATTTGTACAAAGATATGGTTAATGTGGACATCAAGAGGTTACCCATTCTAGTACGGTTCTGGGCTTAACCTCCATGATCAAATTTCCATCATTCTGAAGATACAGGAATAAGTATCTTTGGATCACAACTAAACTTGGGTGAAAGATAAACTTTGATATCACTAAGACTGGCTACATATATACATCTGTTTATTTGTTTGCTTATTTATTTATTGCAAAATTTTACTGATTTTTTTTCTCTTTACATCAAAGCCATTTCTGTATTTCACAGAATCTCAGGATTGAAAGGCACCAGAGAGGTCTAACCTCTTAACCCCACTAAGATGAAGCTAGCCAGTAACTACCCAGCTTTTATTTAAAGACCTCTAATGATATAACCCAACCCCAAAAGACCCAACAGCTACAGCATTTGAGAGCATCTGTAATACTCCACATTCATTGCCTCCCACCACTCCAAGGAAAGGAGAGAGGTGAATTTCATCATTTTTCACACAGCCAAGTTTGGCCACTACAACAACCCAGAGATAAATACTTACCTCACTAAGGTTGGCTGCATTTATTTTTGCCCTGATAAACTCAGGAAGACCCAGGGTCGTTGTGTATTGGTGACTTGTGTCCTTTCCTGCTGCTTTATAGAGGCGCTGGGGGGGGGGGAAGATTCATAAAAATAGTCACTAAGACCTTTATGAACACCAAAGTACATCTCTTCTGGTAGTATAAATAGTGTAATATACTTTCTGAAAGTCTATTCAAATCCTATAAGGATATAAACAGAAAAGAGGACCATGGAGCAAATGAGGTGCTATTATTATTAGTATGCCAAAATGCATATATTTTCCTTTTATTAAAATAAAAAAAGTTTGGACTTTATGGCTTTGAGACATCAATTTATCATTTGTTTTGCTAGATTATGCCTATTTGTTATGAAGTTTTGGGGTTTTTTTTTTCAGTAGGAAAAATGTAGGAGGGAGAGACAATAAAGCTTATTAATTGACAAAATTCAATTAAAAAAAAGACATATATCCTCATTTTTATGGGATCACACATTGAAAGCTAGAAGGGATTTTAAAAGTTATGTACTCCAATCTTTCTTTCTCCATTTTACAGATCAGAAAGCTAAGACCCAGTGGTGAAATGACTTCCCTGAAGTCCCACAAATAATAACTAGTAGATTTTGGATTTTGACTTCATATCTTCTGATTCCAAATTCAATGCATTGTCCACTATTATTAACATTATAACCAATTATTTATTAGAAAAGAAAAAAGGAGGAAGCCACTTTTAGCCTTTTCAATAAGACAGCTGTTCATATTTCTTTCACTAAAGGGCAAGCCAAGTCCTAAATAAACCAAGCAAATCACTTACACATACAGTCAGGGACAAAGGTACGATGCAAGAAGCAACCATGGGATTGGGGTGATGAAAAGAAGAGAAAGAAAAAAGAAAAAGGAGCAAGGTGGCATTTTCTATGTAGAAAAGGCATAGTAAAATTGCCAAACAGACCTATAGGATTTGGAATTGGAAGGTACCTTAAAGATCATCTAGTCTAACCCCCTCATTTTACAGATGAGGAAACTGAGACCTAGTGAGGGGACCTGACTTACCCAAGGTCACACAGCTAAAAAGGAGCAGAGTTGGAATTCAAACTCTGATCCTCCAATTCCAAATCTAGTTGTCCATAATCCATCATACCATATTGTCTGTCATCATCATGACCATCACTGACATGTGTCTACTGCTTTACTGTTTGCAAACTATTTTAATAAAAAGCCAGCATTTATATTGCACTTTTAAGGTTTGCAAAATGCCTTACACATGTTATCTCATATGCCCTGCATCATTATCCTGAACTCTTTGTGACCACTTTTGAGGTTTTCTTGGCAAAAATACTGGAGTAGTTTGCCTTTTCCTTTTCCAGCTCATTTTACAGATGAGGAAACTGAGGCAAAGAGGGTTAAGAGACTTGCCCAGGATCACACAGCTAGTAAGTGTCTGAGACTGGATGTGAACTCGGGTCTTCCTGACTCTAGGACCAGCGCTCTATTCACTGCATTACCTACCTGCCCATCTTCATTTTACCAAGGAGAAAATGGGCTTAGAGTAATTTGACTAAAGTCACATAGCTAATAGGAGACAGAACTGGAAATTGAACCTAAATCTTCTGCCTCTAAATCTAGTGCTTTCTACTGGACCACAGCTGCCTTAGACAATGATAATGGTGATGATGATGATGATGATGATGATGATGATGACAATAGTTCATAAATTTCTAGTTTTGTACGTCTCAGAGGTTATACTAAAATCATTGTCAATTGCTGCATCTTTCCCCATCTCCCAACATTAATGATTCAAATGTTTGAAAATGGACTAGTTAGATTAAAGAAGCCACCTCAAAAGGCAAGATACAAACAGTGATTAGGCCAAATGCTCCCTTTATTATTGCCCTGAGCTGCCTTTTGTAAATATTAGTCACCACTTGGTAGGAAAATAAAATATGTATGTGTGTGTGTGTATGCATACTATATATAACACACAGGTACATACATATACATATGTACATATATACACATATATGTATGCACACACACATATACAGAGAGAGAGAGACAGAGAGAACGCACCAAATTCCAACTGATTCTAAAAATACCTAGGGTCATAGACAGAATTCTAAATCTAGAAATTACCCCAAATCCTTCAGTTATTGCTGGTGTTAGGTAGAAGTCCAACCTCCATATCAAAAATAGAGAGGACAACTGAGAAGTGCTCTATTGGTAAATTGAGAAGAGCATTATACTAGAAGGCAAAAGACCTGAAAGAATCAAATGAGAAAATGTAAGCTGATCCAAGGTAATGGAGTAAGCCAGAAGGGATACTATAGTATGTTAAGTATTTTATAAAATTTGAAGCACCATATATATGTCAACTGGTCTTAGTATTTTTCGTAGGATGCAATTCTTTTCTTCCCAAACTTTCGTTGTTGCTTTTTTCCCTCTTCCTTTTATCAGCACGTGGAAATGTTAAAAGTCCACCCCTGATTTCAGTAGAGATTTTTTTTTTACCTCATTAGTAATCTGATTGCTGAATTTTGCATGAAGGAGTCCTGGTGAGTCTGTCACAGCTGTGTACCTGAAGGACTGGGGCTGCTGGCGATATTTACTCTGAGTTCCCACAAAAGAGAAAGAAAGAAAGGCTCCATGAGGTGCTAGGTCAGAAGTAGGCCTAGTTTCTTGGTCTGACCTCTAATACTGGCCATAAACCTATGCTTGACAAAGACCAAGATTTTCTCAGCCATTGAGTTCAGTTCTCTCCTTAGACTTGGGAATAATCTAATGGGTTTAGAACTCATTAGTAAGAGAAAGCAAATGGCTGAAAAAGTACAGGGTTGGACCAGATGCTGCTAAACAGCAAAAGGGAAATTTACATTGCTCCATCCCAGCAAAAGTCAAAGGCACAGACAAATTAGAGGCTTAGATACTAAATTTGTTCAGGACCACTGCTCACAGAAGTGTTTTAATATTTTAAATTTATTTTATTTATTATGTGTATATGTATATATATACATAATAAATAAAATAAAATAAATTAATTTTTGAGCCATATCAATAGGCATAATAATAGGAAGCCGTGGGGAAAAAAAAAACTATGAGAATATGTAACATCCTATTCCCTTTGAACTCCTTGTGAACTTTTCAATTAATTCAAGAATTGGTGAGGGCAATTCTCCACTGATACAGATTCCAAGCCCTCCACACTTTGTAGACCATCTACATGAGTGGCTGTGTGTTCAAAAAGAAACTCATTTCCTACTGGCCACGCCTCTAAGGGTAGGCCATACTTTCCAGAATTACACATCTAGACTTCTAGGTTTAGTCGACAGGTTCTGGCTAGTGCTCTGCAGGAACGGCCTTTAAGGATCTAAGGTCACTTGAGCACCATGATGAGGCATGAAAGGAAGGCTTCAGTGAAGTAGTTCTCATATTACCATAAATATTTAGCTGGATCAAAACTCATCTAATACCAATTGAATCCACTGAAAATGATAACGATTGTGAACTCTATCATGTTCTCCCACACACAGTTAAAAAGAGTGAGAGCTCCCATGCTTACTTAGAGTATGGGCCTATGACCCACCCAAGAAATCTAACTGTGATTCTTTTTTAAGTCAAAAGGAAAAGCTTTTTATTCTCTCAATCCCAAGATCAGAATCCAGCATTTTTTTTTCTTCAAAGCCCACAGGAAATCACCAGCCTTCAAAGCAACACCAGGAAACCACATCTTACAGGCTAGTAAAATAATTTTTGTTCTGGGTAATGGAGGGTTTGAAATTATCTGCAAAGCTGTCTTAAATGGCACCAAGACTCAAATGGGCACACCAATAAAAATGGGTGAAATTAAAGATTAATCTAATGAGTCACCACATCTAAATAACATAGCAATGTACTTTCATTAAAGATATTTCCCACAATATGGCAAATATCACTGATAATATTAATACCCAGAAGCAATTAACCCAATCCAAGGAAAATTTCTGGTTACCTCACTGATGAGCTCAGATGCTTTCTTTCTTCCTTCAATCTCCAAAGTCCCTGGAATAACACAGCCAACACCTCTCATAAAGTTTAGGTCAGATCTATACAAATTCTGCAGGAACCAAGACGAGAGGGAGAGACAGAAGACTTAGTCAAACATAAGTTTAAACTCATTTTCATTACATTTCAAAATCAAAGTAAAGCAGGAAAGGCCAAGGGATCCATTAGAGACCATCTTAAGGACGAAACAACACTCCAAACAGGTTACCTCACACATCACTCAAACACTTCCCTCCACCAAGTTAGGTCTTTTCAGATAAATATTCAGTTTACAAGTGAGCCTCATCAATAACCATCCAATCAGAATGAGTAGCCACTTAATTTAACAGGGGGGGAAAAAACATCAATGTCATTTACTTTAGTTGTTGAGTGCCTTCTGAAGGGAAGTCACGCAAATTAAAATAAATAAATATATACATAGCAGGGAGACAAAAGCTAGGTTAGATTGTACTTATAAACAACTCAGGGCAAATGTTTACACTATTTAAAGCATACCCAAAAAAGCAATCACCAAATCTGTGGAACTACAATAATAGTTCTCAAAGTATGATCCAGGGGACTCCTGGGGGTCCCCAAGACCCTTTCAAGATGATATTTTCATCATAATACTGTGATGTTTCTATGTCTAATACCACATATTGATAGATATAACCCACATAAACCAAAGCTCTTTGTGGGGTCCTCAATAATTTTTAAGATAGTCCTCAGATTAAAAATTTTGATAACCACTGAGCTACAAGTGAAGTAATTGGTAGCACTGATTAACTCAAGATTCAGAACTTTGCTAGCAAAGAGTTCAGAATATTCTGGCCAAGAAGTAAATATGTGTGCATGTGAGTGTGTGTGTGTGTGTGTGTGTGTGTGTGTGTGTGTGCGCGCGCGCGCATACTCATTTGTCATTTGTGTTAATGGTTTGGAAGTTCCCAAATTTACTAGATAATTGAACCATCCTTTGCTCCTGATACAGAGGCACCAGCCAGGACTGTTGTTTTCCATGTCCAATCATGATGAAAAGAAGGGAAACTAGCAGGGTTTTTGTGCTTGTGTGACAGATCTGTCTCCAATAAGTGAGCGTGACAACTACCTTGTCAGCTTTTCCTACCCCATCTGTGAACTTCTTGGCAGTCTGTGTTACTCAGCAAAGTCTGTAAATAGGTGTGAAACACACACAGATGACAAACCCTCACACACATCTGACAAGGCTCTGTTTTGGGGACACAGTCCCAAATAATCCCAGTTGTCTCTCCCCTCTACTCTTCTCAGATAAATCTTCTTGCCTTAAGAATATGTCAACAGAGGGAAATGATGTTTATAAAGAAAGGACACCTCCCAATTCACAGAAAGTATGGTCTGGATATTCCCAATAGAAAAATCCATGAATTCTGCCCTACGGTACTCTCCTACTGGAGAGGCTAGGAATGACCAGGCTAGAAATGTCATCCAGGAACTCCAAACATTTCCAAGACCCTATAGAGAATTTAGAAGAGTTTCCAGTAAGTCTCAGTGGGTCTGATTTCTTTTCTTCCTTCCCTTCCCCACCAAATTTTTCTAGCGTCCTCTTCCCAGAGAGACACTAGTGGGAGTGAGGCAAGGCAGGCAGTGGAAAGTAGGGGTAGTGTGTATACAGCTTTACTTCCAAAGCTACCTCCTGAAATAGGACCCAGGACATGAAGAGGAAGCTGTTTTTTCTCTCCCTGGTCCCAGCTGACAGAGGATCTATCCCTCTTCTGGTAACAAAGTTATGTGAAGGGAGGGAAAGAATTAAAGGGTCATATTTAGCATGCATGGAGAGGTAGAGGAGAGGGACTGTGTTCTGGGGCTCCTCACTACAACTAATTGAATAGAAAATCTAGACATGTGAAGGTATCCTGGAGAGAAAGACAGAGGCAGAGATAGACAGAGAGACAGAGAGAGACAGAGAAAGAGAGATCTATATATCTTATATATATACAATCTTTTACATGTTGTCCCCCACCATCTGCATGTGAGCTCTGTGAGGGCGGAATCTGTGTTTTTGCTTTTATTTGCATCCCTAGTGTTCAGCACCATGCCTGGCACATAACACTTATTAAATGGTTGGTGACTGAATGACAGATAAATAGCTCCTAAGGGAAACTATACTTAAATAGCCCCTTTCCAGCCACCCCTATATAGAGTTCTGTGAGAAGAGATAAACAGAATGTTCTTGCTAGTTTACTCTATATTTTCAGAGCCATTGCACACCCTTCAAGGTTGACCATTGACCCAAGGGAGTGTTTATGATCAGACCTAGAAGTAAAATGGCCCAAGGTCTTCCTGCCTTTACCTCACTCTGCAGTTGGTAAGCTTTTTTGGCACAGCGTAACCTCAGGTCTTCTGCCAAGGATGTGTACTGGTGGAGCAGTTGTTTGTAGTCCTGGTCACTGGCCAAACTCTGGGCTTTCTTGGCATGCACCAAGGTTACCATGTCCAATGGCAGATGGAACTGAGTCTTTGAATGTTCAAAGCCTTTCTTGTAGTTCACCTAGAGAGGCAGGAACACCAACAGTAACAGTTTCAATAGCATTATTACTATATTTATTGTCGCCATTCTAAAGTCCAAACATTATGTAATTACCCATTCATTTAAGGCCCAGGAGGGACTCTTGGCAAGGCCAGTGCTCCTCCCTGCTCCAACTAATGTTAAGAAAGTAGAATGGTCTCCAGAAAGAGCAAATCATTCTCCCTAGCCCACTGGGGCTGATGACCCAGTTTTTAGACCCAGTTTAGTTCTCTGCTTCCCCCAAACGATAGAGGGCACAGAGGAAGTACCAAGCAATTTCTCATCCAATTCTGACAATTCTTCATACTTCCTAGATGCAAAAGGGCACACCTGGTAAGCTTTTGCTGTCTTTTCCCCATTTCTCACCAACTCCTTTATGGGTTCAGTTTCCTAGCCATCTGTGATATGTATTTTCTGGGAAACCATGTTTATATAATTGCTTTAGGGGTCAGTGGGAATTCTTATTTCCTAATAGGCAAAAATTGCAATGCAGGTCCAAGGATTATTCTATAACTTCAAAACTCTCAAATTGGACTCAGAGGGACAGACATAGCATGATACAGAGAAAAAGAGCCCTGGAAAAGTCAGAAGACCCAGGTTCAAGTCCTTGGACCATAGCCAAGTTTACTTCCCTGAACTTCAATTTCTCTGTTATTAAAATGGGAAAAATAAAACATTCTATCTCTTTTACTATTTTTTGGTGAAGAAAGTTGCAAAAACCTTTGAGAATCTTAAAATGAACTTGAATGTCTTGAAATGTACTTGAAAGGTCTTACCATTATTGTGATAACCCCAAAGCCTTCCACTAACCCTTAATCCTGTGCACCACAGAGGAGTGCAGTAAGGTAGGAGGGAAAGGTAAGTAACAGGTACACCTGGCCAGGCCATCCCTAAGACCAAGAGCAAATACTACTGCCTATGTCTTCCCTCCACCAGCAACATTTTTAATTGGGTTAATCAAAAAATCGGACAGGACCTCAGAGGTTATCAAAGGTACCTGAACAAGAAATACTGTCTACAAACTTCTCTCCAAAAATGTTTCAAAGACTTCTACTTTCAGGGAATCCACTAACTCCCAATGCAATCTGTGCCTTTACTAGATGGCCCAAATTATTAGGAAGTTGTTTGTTTGGGTTTTTTTGTAAGTCATGTAAAAAAAATTAAAATGCACTCATTTGTAAGTCTACTCCCTGCAATTTCCATCTATGATCTCAGTTCTGCCCTCTAGAAACAAGGCCAGTTATCATGTCTCCAGAACAGAAGTCTCCTGGAATTTTCTGCCAGTTAAACTACCCACCCCCACACACTCTCGCCAGTCATCATATGGCATCATGAGACCTAATTAAAATAATCGCCTCTGGATAACTTGAAAGAGAAAAGTGGTCACTAAGGGGCAACATGCAGCCTGAGAAGGGAGTGTACCACAGGCACAAGTAAAGTCATTTCCAGACAGCCAGTCTCCCTCTGCTTTATGTGTTCACTGCACTGATATAAATTTCAGGTCATGACTTAGCACCAGATGCCTGTCTCCCTAGGTCTCCCCTTACTATCCCTGAGTGCCTTCCTGCCACCCCAGCTGTCTGACTCTCTTCAAAGCACAGGGTTAGGGTCATCTGCCTTGACCTGCCGTATAGAATATCTTGTGCTGACCAACATCTTAAGATCATAGAGCTACGAGTTTTCTTCCACAAAATGACTAAGATGGAAATATGTTTTACATGATTGCACATGTATAATCTATATTAGATTGCTTACTGTCTCAGGGAGGAAAGAGGAGAAAGAGGGATAGAGGGATAGAATTTGGAACATAAAGTATAAACAAATGAATGTTAAAATTATTTTTACATGCAATTGGGGAAAAACAAAATATTATTTTTAAAAAGATCGTAGAACTAGAAGGAGAAGAGACCTTAGCAGCTTCTAGTCCATTTCCCTTATTTCACAGAAAAGAAAACTGAGGTCCTAAGAGACTCGCCCAATATTACACTTACTGTAAGCAGCAGGTCCAGGATTTGAACTTCTGACTTGTCTTTTGATTCCAAATCCAGTGGCCTTGCCATTACACAGTAACACTCTAAAGGCATTATAATAAAATTCTATCCTGGGATCACAAAACCCACTGTAAAATCATCTGATTGATCACTCATTTGTAACATGTCATATTATTTCTATGGTTAGAATTAACTGCCCCCTGTAATGCTGTTTCCCCTAACATTATGTTTCCCTACAACCAATTAACAACATTAAACAGAGTATGCCCAATATTGTCTCCTCTAGGGATAGCCTCTCTGAACATGAAGGGAAAGACTTAAATCAAGGGCAAATGAGGCAGAGAGAAGTCAAGCCATGTTTCACACATGGCTGGCCAAGCTACATGTGTTCTAGAAGAAGAGTCCAAGAGTCCAAGATGCATGCACACAGATCCACCCCATATGAGATTATGGATGTCAAATCACTAGATGAATTGTAAAGCATTTACTGTAAGGCATAATTATTATGATATCCGAATAACTGTATAAACCACAGAATGTTAGAATTGAAAGGGGTTTTAGAGATTATCCATCTAGCACCCTCATTTTATAGATGAAGAAAGATAACCCAGGGAAACTAATTAGTGGAAGAACCAGAACTAGAACCCAGGTCTTCTGACTCCAGCACCCTTTTCACTGCCCCATTCTAAGAATGCTAACATTAAAAAAAAAAACCAAGGGTTTGGCTTTTTTTTTCTTTTTGCTATTGGGGGTTTTTTGTTTTGTTTTGTTTTAGGGGGGTTATACATAGAACCTGAAGTTCAGCCAAAGTTCAAGTGTTTAATAATCTCAAAGATAAACACATAATTTGTTCCAATAGATCATCAGCCTTGGATTCCCTGGGAATATTACTATGGGTGGGCTGACACATTCATTTACATTTTTTTCAACTTACATCACTTTGGACTGAGGTTGCATGAACTGAATGTGAGAGGCTGATATCATCTTCCAAGCTTCGAGATCCAAGCATCTGCCCTTTCATTTTCTCAAACGCCTCTTTGTATTTGTACTGAGGGGAGAGAGAGAGGGGGAAAAATAATAATAATACATAGGTGACAAGGGATGCAGAATGGAAGAGGTGGGTATTGGGCGAAAATGTTTTGTTCTTTTGACAGTCACCGAGTGAATGAGTTAAAAGAAAATGTGGTGCAGAAGTCAAGAGGTCTAGTCTTCTTTCATATGCAAGGCTCAGGAAGAGTAAAGGGCTCTGTTCTGTTCAGGGGAATGGCAGTAGATCTTTAGTAAATCAAATTCTAGTCTGGTTCTACCTGCTGGGACCTGGGTTGTCCTGCCTGGAAGAAGAAGGTGCATTGAACTGTTTGCAATTTCTTCCTGGGGGCTTTTTCAAGACAATGATAGATGGATGGTAAATTCCATATCCTTGGGGCCTGTGTTTATACTTAAAGCAATCAAGTGCTTTTTTTCTTACAAAAAAGGAAAAAAGTGGCTTATTTTTTTTTCTCTCTAAGAGATGAATATGTACTTGATGCAGGAGAAACAACATTGAACTTGGAGAGTCTGAGTCCTAATGCTGCCACTTAACCCATCTGACCTTTGACAAATCAATTATTACATAGAATTGCTATAAAGGAAGGTGCTTTGTAAACTAAAAACGTCGATATATACAGAGGAATTATTATTTTCTTTTATTAAGAGTAGGTTCAGAAAGTGAGAGTATCTCTGAATACAGGTGGGGAGTTGAACCCTATGCATCCATCTAACCCTCTCGGACAAACCCAGAGGGCCCCAGAGATGGCACGAAAGAGAGGCAGCGGCAAAAGTAGAGATGGCAGCAGCTGGCAAGAGGGACAGCAGTGGAGTGGACCCGGCTTGTACGGGAGGGAGGCATCCTGCAGGAAGTCTTCTCTGGATCCTCTGAGTTATTGCTGCTCTCTCTCCCTCCTTCTCAAATTTTCATGTATAGATTTAATTCTTTACATGTAAGCTCCACGAAGGCAGGGTATGCTTTCAGCTTTGTCTCTGTATGCTGCATACCTAGCACAGTGCTTTGCAGAGAGTAGGTGCTTAATAAATGATTATTTTATGAGATTCAATGGATTCTGGAAAGAAGAGTTAGTCAACTCGTCGGTTTAGAACACGTGAGAATTTCCATACATACAGAAAATGAGGCAGGGATTTGAGAGAAAAGGATGAAAACATTTTAGTACCTAACACTGACAAGGTGATTACAACAAAAACTCACATCACTTATGATTTCACTTGATGCTTTTGCAGCCTGGAATGGAAGGGCATCTAGCCTCAGTTTATAGCCACCATCTCTAAGCTTGCTCCAGGATTCTTTGTATCGTGTCTGGGGAAAAAAAATGAACACAAATTAATTTCTTCATTTGACCTGAAGGCTTCCTAACCACTAGGTTACCAAAATGAATTCATTAATCTGTTCATCTGTCCATCCAACAAATATTATTGAATGATTACTCTTCCACTCAATAAACACTTGCCTTGGGAATGTGCTTCCATTGGCTTACCATTACAGCTATAGATTCCTCAGGCTTAAAATTATAAACTCTTTTTTCTTTATTTTTTTGCCAGAGAGAGGTCAATCTATCATTCCATCAACATGAGGAACTCCTCTTGAAGATGTAACTTACACAGAATGTTGCTTGGGGCACTAAGAGGGTAAGTACATTGCCCATGGTCATACAACTAACCTGTGTCAGAGGCAAGCCCTGAACCTGGGTCTCCCTGATTCCATGACTGGTTTTCTATTCAATACACCATGTTGTTGTCAAGAAGGCAAATATTGCCTATATATAAAGAAGCCTATATTATATAAATATAAATAAGCTAAATATTGCCCAACATATGGCCTTGTATCATCTCTTATATTATCATATATCATTATCTTTTCATGTTTACTTGTCTTATCTGCCTCTCCAAATCATAAGCATCTTGAAAGCACAGACCATGGGTTAAATTTTCACTCCACTCTACCATGACTCAACCCCCTAGAACAAATATGGTCACAAACAGGGTCTTGCAGATACTAAACACTCAAAAACATGAAGACATCCATATTTTCATTGGTATACACCTGCTCTGAAATCAGCTCCAAGTTTTTGATGACTCATTAGCTCATTATCATCATTATCCTCATTATCATCAAGTATTTATTAAATGTTCTCTATGTACCAGGCACAGAACAGGGCCTTGCACATACTAGTCGCTCAAAAACATGGAAACAATTGCGTTTTCATTGGTATACATCTGCACCTCTGCTCCAAATTAGCCCACTATCATCATCATTATCATCAATGCCAAGCTAAATGTTCTTTCTGTGCCAGGCATTATATGAAGTTCTGAGAATACAAAGAAGGGTAGAAACTCCCTGCCCTCAAGGAGATGGCATGCAAATATCGATGTACCTATAAGACATATACAGGGTAAATGGGGGTTATCTCAGAGGCAAAGGACTTGGGGTGGGAGGAGGTAATGGGAAAGGCTTCTTACAAAACGTGGGATATGAGCTGAGTCTTGAAGGAAGACAGGAAGCAGAGGGGAAGAGGAAGGGAATTCTGAGAGGGCAGCCAGTATAAGGAACAGCAAGAAAGCCATTGTTTTGGGGTGATAGAGTTATGAAGAGGAGAGTAAAATACAAGAAGACTGGAAAGTAGGAAGAGACCAAGCTGGGAAAGGCTTTAAAAGCCAAAACAGAAGATCTTACATTTGTTCCTACATGTAATAGGTAGCTACCACAGTTTAATGAGTAGAGGATGACATGATCAGAACTCCTCTTCGGGAAGATCACTTTGGCAGCCGAGTAGAGGAGGATAGATTATATTAGAGAGAGACTTGAAGTAACACATCCTACCTAGACATCTATGCTTTCCCATTCTAATTCCCTAGAATTAGTGTCCTTCCTGCAAAGAGAGATTTCTTCTTTCTGAGGAAAGTGCTCCCTTTCTCCAAATTCTTATTATTTTTAAAAAATGTAGCTCTCCTCTTGCTAAAGAGCAGTATCTGTCTCCAAAATCATCCTCACCTCACTGATGTTCATGGCGTTCAGTTTGGCCAGGAGTACTTCAGGGAGGTCAGCAGTCTGAGTGTAATGATGTTTTATGTCTTCTCCATGCTCCCTGTAGAGCCTCTGCAAACAGGGAGTAGTTTCTGATTAAAAAATGGAGTCCATTCCACATTGCTACTCTAGCTACCAAGTGACCAAGTCCATGAGATAGGAGAGTCATGCAAATGTCTACCTGTACGTAGATCTCAATATCCCACCCCTGTCTCCGTAGATAGTCCACAGCCCCACTGGACCATTTCTCATACATTCTCACTGCTCAGAATATGACAGACTGAGACTTCCCCTGCTAAGTTAACTCTCAACTGATGAATGCAGCATAAATCATGGAATTTAGAGGTAGAAATGGCCTCAAAGGTCATCCAGTCCAGCCCCTTCATTTTATAGATGAGGAAAAAGGAGCTCAGAAAGGCTAAGTGATTTGCCCAAAATCACATAGGTGGGGCTAGAGTTGAGTTTCAGTCCAGGTCTCTGATCCCAAATTAAGGGCTCTTTCAACTGTATTACTATAAGATGAGGAAAGAAAAGCAACATACAATGATTGTATTCATCTATACAAGCTACTAGCAGATATCAGACTTGAAAAGCCACCAGGTAAGATGACCATTTCTATAATAATTATAATTTCCTTAAGTTTTCACTGCATTTGATTCCATCTACAATGCCTAATGTTTGTCTGCTTTAATCTAGACCATGCTCATACTGTACTTAGGATTAACCTAGCAGTAAATGTGAGTACCTCTGGTATGGTGTCTCTGGTGTTTTCCTTTTAAACTACAAAATATTCTGGGCTGGGTTTGGCTGTCCCAGCCCCCAAATCTTATTTAATGAGTCCATGTTTCTAAATATCACAGCAGTGCCCCCTAGAGTTAGTTTAACTAAAGGATCTGGCAGTTTTCTCAACACAGAAAAGATTCTGTTTCACTGTCAACCTTCCCCAGTTTTCAATGTTTATTTTTTTGAGTCTAAAATAAAGGCAGACACAATTCATTACCTTTACAATTTGAAAGCATTAAAATGAACCTCAGCTCATTCTAGAATGTCAGACCAAGAAAGTTAAATAACAACCACAAACATCTGTTCAATTTGGAGATGGAATAAGACATTTGGTTCCTGCTTAAACTTTCCAAAATGTACCACTTAGTGGGAAATTAGGATGGTTTGAAAATATTTTGGGCATGTCAATGCAAGACATAGCGAAGAAGGCCCAGGCAAGGCAAAGTGAAAAAATGTCTCAATGCAGGCAACCAAACTAGGGTAATGTTCCTTGCAGTGAATTTTTACAATTCCAAATATGGAATCATCCAGCTAGCAGGGGCCTTAAAAATAATCCAGTCCCATCCCATTATTTTATAGATGAGCCCCACTAAAGTTCAAAGAACTTCCATGTGTGAGGTAAACTGGATAAATGTCAGATTATTATTTTACTCTGTGCTATACAGATATACACAAAGCCAAATTCTGATTGAATTTGTTTCATTTCTTATCAGAACTCAGAAATGAAGAGGATGGAGAAACAGTCTGAAAATTGAACTTAATATCCTCAGAGCATGCTCAGATCATTTCCCAGTGTTAATGGTGCCTAACTTTTGGGTCTCATTGTAGCACCAGGCATGCCATTCGTATATTATAACTAAAAGACAAAAGTGATAACAAAAACAAAAATGAAAATGCCTACTCTAAAAATGGTGTCTTTAAAAAAAAGGGGGGATTGGTATAGAAAGGGGGTGGAGAATGAGGGAGCATCACAAAAGAAGGTAATATAGAGAACACAAATTTGGATGGGTCTTTACAAGGTGGGATAGATGCCTGTTTCTCATCATAAAGAAAATAACACCCTGTTTCCATACCAATGAAAAGTCACCCCATTCTAGGTCCACCTCATTTGTACACAAAAGTTTGCTCATTCTTAGGACAATAGCGAGAGCAAGACTGAGAAATGCTTTGGCTTCCATCAGGTTGCTGAAAGAGGAACTCACTCTATAATCATAATGTATATACATTATAACTTACATCCACTGCTTGGGTATAACTAATTCTAGCCTGGACCATCTCAGGAGTGTCTTTAATACTGGTAAACTTCAAAGCCCACGGATGCTGACGGTACTTCTTCTGTTGAGCAGAAAAAGATCAAAGCTGTGAATTTTGTGTGGTTCTTTCATGCCATTTGAAAGAGAAAAATCATAGGTTGCTTGAGATTAGAGTGAATTTGTGAACATAATTATAATTCCACTTCCTCCATCTTTATGTCCTGGGTGCCTTCGGGTTAATATTTGTTTCAATTTCAGTATAACCTTGTGTCAATTAACATTAAAGTAGTCCTACCTGATACAAAGAGAACACCTCAAAATTGGGTTATGCCAGTAAAGCATTATAAGAGCCACACTTAGAAATGGGCTTTTAAAGGCTTCAAATACTATGTAGTGTGCTGTTTACATATTTTTAGTTCCTCTAAGCAAAAAAAAAAAAATTCTGGAGCAGTTACATTTAACAACTGAAGTTTTCTATTCTCTTCCCACACAGGAGCATGACAGAGTCAAAAACAGCTCACTTAACATGCCACATGCCAGTTTACACAGACTGTGCAGTCATTTCTAGGTCCCATTTAGGCCCATTTCTAGGTCCCACAGTAGGCTTTTATTGATGTTTATGCTA
The DNA here is from genome assembly GCF_003287225.1 of Phascolarctos cinereus. Taxonomy (NCBI): domain Eukaryota; kingdom Metazoa; phylum Chordata; class Mammalia; order Diprotodontia; family Phascolarctidae; genus Phascolarctos; species Phascolarctos cinereus. Next base: position 96,996,958 of record NW_027555736.1, on the reverse strand, counting down.
ACAATGACAGGAATAATACTGTTATTCAAAAAAGGAGTCATGGCAGAATATAGAACTTAAAACATTCATTCATTCAACAAGTATTTTTAAACACTTTATATACAGGGCCTTGTGCTGAGAGGGCTATAAATAAAAATAAGACACAAATATAAATGATGACAATTCAATGTTAGGTTGACAAAATGGCATTTACCTGATTTTAAGTGTTTGTTCCTGAAAAACGGAGTGTAAATGAATGAAAAAAAAACAAGCAAACCATATTTGCAATGAGCTAGACTAATTATTATTTTAAGGAACTTTGAAGTGATGCCTTTTATAACCACCCTATTCACCCTTTCTAAAAGCAAGGCCCACCGCAATATTTTTCCTCCACTTGGCCAATTTATTTAAAGGGCGAGCAAGGTAATGGAATCATTTCTCTCACTGTCTATTTCCAGCTACTCGCTTGTCTCTGGGCCAGAAAGATTAGAGTGTGCTTTTTCTTCTGCCCAAAGAAAATTCTTGAGTCAATATGCCTGAGAATACTGTGGCTGCCTGTGTCTACTATGTCTCTCATCAGCATTCAGTTTTCATCCTGAAATAGTAGAGGTCTGTCCATACGGCACAGATCTAGTTCAGCTTGAGAATCAGGGTGATAGAGTAGAAGGGTGCTAGGATCTCAATTACTATCTGTGTGACCTTGGGAAAGTGACTCAACTTTGCTGAATCTCATTTCCTCATCTGTAACATGAGGAAGTTGGATCAGATGACCTCTGAGATACTCTGCAGTTCTAAATATACTTGTAGTCAGAGCATCTGATTCAAAGTGTCTGGACTACCTGTGAAATGTTGCAAAAGTTTAATTATCTTCTTTAAAATCACTTAACACAATTAAAGATTGGAATCTTGCAAAGCATCAAAGAAGTTAAGCAAATGTGTTTGTTCAGGCTTTAAAATTAGGTAGAGAATTAAAACCAGTATGGGATAATTCTGTCTTTTAAAAAACCCGTATGTATGGGGGGGGGGCAAATAGGCAGGCAATTGAAAAGGCATTTTTAAACAATGAAACCTAAAGGATCATAATTCTCCATTTCATTTCATATGTGGACAAGATCTTTGAACTAGTTATTATAAATTCTAGAGCTAGAAATATGTTCCTATAAGATGTTCAAAGCCCATGTTGTCCCTTTGGCATGGCAGCCATCCCAAGAGTGCCTCCCCTGAATCTCACAAAACTTCTTCTGGTAGAACCAAAAGGTCTTTTGAACCCATGTGGTCTGTTGGGCCATGGGCTTGTGCGGCCCCTTGTGAACAAGGACTGTGGTTTCTTTGGGTTTTTTTTTTATCCCTAGCACCACAGTAGGTGCTTAATAAATGCTTCTTGGTTAATTGAGATGATACAAAACAGGCCAACAAAAGTCATGTGTGCTAAAGAAATCAATTAATCAACTAATTTTCATTTAGTGCTTACTATATGCCAGATATTGTGCTATAAGCAGGGATACAAAGAAAAAGCAAAAGTAGTCCCTGTCCTCAAGTAATAATAATAACAATTATAACTAACATTTATATAGTACTTACTATGTGCCAGGCACTGTACTAAGTGCTTTACAGTTATTATCACCTTTGATCTTTATAACAATCCTGGGAGATAGGTGCTATTATTATCTCCATTTTACAGATGAGAAAACTGAGGCAAACGGAGGTGAAACTTGCCCAGAGTCACATAACTAGCAAATGGCTGAAGGCACATTTGAAGTCAGGTCTTCCTGACTCCAGGCACAGTGCTCTATCCACTGTACCCCCCAGCTGCCAGCTATAACAAATGCATACGTCTTCACAACAAAGGAAGGGAGGGACAAAGGTAAGAAGGAATGAAGGGAAGAAAGAAGGGAGAGAAGGATAAAGGAAAGGAGGAAGGAAGGAAGGAAGGAAGGAAGGAAGGAAGGAAGGAAGGAAGGAAGGAAGGAAGGAAGGAAGGAAGGAAGGAAGGAGAAGGGAGGGAGGGAGGGAGGGAGGAACGAAGGAAAGAAGTATGGAGGGAGGGAGGGAAGGAAGGAAAGAAAGAAGGAAATATTTATTAGGTGCCTACTATGGAGCAGATAGCAGATAGCCTTAAGGGGAAAGCACTAAAAAGTACAACTTTGTCATGGTAATTGGGAATCTATTCCACAGGGCAATATCAAGCCCCAGGAAGATGCAATGTCCCATGGGGTGAAAACGGAAACCTCTTTATGTTTTCACTATCTATTTTTACAGACTAAAATGGCCACTAGGAGTCAGACTGTGCAGTTCCCCAAACCGCAGATCAATGTATTTTACTGTTATATTTACCTGCATATGTCTTCTCACCCCTACTAGACTATAAGCTGTTTTGTTACCACTAGGCTTAGTTTCAAGGGCTTCAGGCCCTTCTGAAAATGCATATTGTCCCTAGGACCATCATACAGATGCCTAAAAGCCCATTACAGACAGGAGCAGAAAGAGATTTGGGTTGGGGATGTTCACGGATGTTTGGCCTAAGACGCTCCCCTCATTGCCTTTGTGAAGGCCCCACACAGGTGGGCCATCTCTGATGTGGGGCCTTCCCGGATCCCCCAGCTATCAGTGGTTTTTCTACCATCGCCTTGTCTTCCCTCATCTTTGTGCCAGCTTTATCCTGCCCCAGTAGGATGTAAGCTCCTTGAGTGCACAGACTGTTATTTTTGTCCTTATTATCCCCAGATCCTAGGACAGTGCCTGTCATACGATGGAGATAGGGATGGAGAGCTATGGTTAATTTTGAATAGGGAGCAGCCTGGTGAGGAAACTCCCTTTACCAACACAGGCTGGTAGTTTCTCTTAGATGTACATTCTTAGTGAGCTGCCTACAGCACTGAGTCACTGTTAAGGGACTTACTCAGGGTCACACAGTCAATATGTGTCAATGGTAGAACTTGAACCCAGGTCTCCTGTGGACGGCTCTCTATCTACTGTGCCACACTGCTTCTTGACATATTATGGTTTCTTTTAAATGTTTATTGAATGGAGCTGACCTTAATTCTATCTCCCTGTCTGGCTCCCAAAGATTGGTTCAACTAGGTTGTCTTCAAATGTGAGAGAAACACCCTTCCCTCAACTGTCCTGCAATTAATCCAGAGAGCCTGGGGATGCCTTAGGGAAGGATCCATTTAGTCCGGCTAAACTTGGATAGCCCCAGTACTAAAATGCAGGTGAGATACCCAAAGGGCTGAATTGTACAGAGTGCTGGGCACTCCACGAATGTCTAAGGCGTTGGGGGAGTAAGGGGAGGAGGGGAGGAATGGAGAAATGTGTGTATAAAATGACAAAAGGGCTTTCTGGGGGCAATAAATGTATCTTTTCATCATCTCTCCTATGTTGCTTCATTAAAAAGGTAAGTTAGTGGGTAGCAATTGAGCGCTGTTTGATTGTCATTATTATTCATAATATCATTTGTCACCTACTTTGTTTTTGCAAAGGCTATATGGGCTCCTACTGGCGTGTGTTTGGTATGTGGTTTCCCTCTAATTACCAGTCCTAGTCTGGGTTTGGAGTCCTTTCATGTGGCATTGCCTTTTTCTTTGCCTTTTGAGTGGAAATGATTTTAATTTTATACAGGAATTTTGCACACATAATGCAGCCAGTTCTGTTACATGCTGTCACAAAATCTCACCTCACTAATGAGTTCTCCTGCCTTCTTAGCCTGTTCCACATTTAATGACCCAGTGGCTATCCATCCGGCTCCTTTCATCCAGTTCAAATCGGCTCTATATTGGTTCTGACAAAGAAAAAAATGCACCATTGTTGGTGCTCAGACATTTAAAGCACCATTAAAGGATCCTGACATAGCTCAGAGACCAACTGAGTCAAATTAGCTCCTGCTTTTGTTTTATCTGCTTCTGCACAGTCACAGGTAGAGCCTCCTCTCCCTCAAAAATATATTAAATTAATTTTTAAAAATTGGAACCATCCCTACTTAGGATGACTTTATGTGATACCCAGCAATATGAGGAGGGGGGGCACTCAACCTTTTTCCTCATTATTGACTTCAATCCTGACTCCAGCAGCTGAAAGGAGCAGATCTCATTGTCTGTCTTACCAGTTTTCTTCTTTAAAATGACATGCAGGGGAGAAGAAAATGAGAATGCACAACAGAACGCAGGTGGAAAACTATTTGATGGAATTTCACAAGACATTCGATGCTTCCTATGGTTTCAGTTCCTTCCTACACATCCCCATGGGGCAAAATATTCCTTTACTTGCCATTATACAAGGAGTTTTAATGGGAATGGACATTTAAATGGATCCCTCATTGAAACTAGTTCACCTATCTACCATGGAGTAACCACATTGGTGAGGATGTGTCTCCCCCCCAAAGTGCAATATTCAGAAGCATCTGTCCTGATTCTTTGGTTCATGGCCATCATACGGCCATAGTGAGCTAAATAAAAAAATGAAAAATTTTTAAAAAGTACATGTAGGGGTCAGGAGAGCAAAGAAGGGGGGAAATAGCTGATAACTTTCACAGTTGAGGCTACCATTTCCTGGAAGTTGAAACTATATGTCAGTTAACAAATAAACATTCATAAAGGACCTTCTACATTGCCAGGCCCTTTCCCCTGCCCACAGCCCACAAAGCAGAGCCCATTCATTCCATCATAGCCTCTTTTTCCATCATAGTTAACATGACACAAACAAAATTCCTGTCCCACCCCAACACACACATTTCTATATGGAAAAATGTGAATATGGAAATACTCTATGAATATTTGAAACTGTTATGAAAATACCCAATGAAGAAGAAGATAGGTCCACAACTTCTTTGCTGGTGGGAACTTAAGTTTGTTGATTTCATGGGTAAGAATGAAATCACTGGGAAACTAAACATATTGAACTGGATCTATAAACAGGAGCTTCTATGTAAAGGTTGCGTAGGCCTTAAGCACACAGTTGTTTTGAATGGATGGGAATCAGGGGAGTGTCATTTAAAACAAGCAACTTACATCACTTTGCAAACCATATGCCTTCCTTGCCCATTCCACTTTCATGTCTGTTGGCAGAGCAGTAAATTGATGCAGGGATGTCTTATATCCTATGTCTGTGGCTAAATGTTGGGCCTTCTGAGCATGGACAAGGTGGATCATATCCATGGGAACATGGCACTGAGTTTTGACATCTTCAAATCTTCTCTTGTATTCCAGATCACTCTGCAGCTTGGATACTTGGAGAGAATGAGCCATCTGAGAATCACCCTGAACACCCTGGGCTCCAATCAATTTGCCTCTGGACTTCTCATAGTCCTCTTTATATTTTATCTAATGGGAAGAAAGCACAGAAGGACACATGAGACTTTCCCTGAGAAGTGGTCGAGCCTCAGTCTACAGTCAATATAAGTTACAAAACAAACTTCCAGAACATTTGAAACCCAGATCAGGCCTAACTGAGTACATTTCTATAAATCCAATTCAACGAATGTTTACTGAACACCTACTATGTTCAAAGCCCTAGACTAGGCCTGAGGGAGATGCAAAGATGAAAAGCCACAGTCTTTGCCTTCAAGAGAATCTGGTAGGGAAGAGAAAACATGTGTCCAAGGAAATCTAATACAAATAATAATAATTAAGTACAAACAAAATACTCTAAGAGTTTAAAAGGTTTCCTCTATAATAGAGGGTCTTTCTTAACTGGTGGTCTTAACTTGGATAGGAAAAAAATTTACATCTTAATTTTTATTAATCTCTAAATGATATTTAGAATTTTCTTTAATAATTTTAAAATCACTGTTCTAAGAAGTGGTCCATAGGCTTCATCAGGCTGCCAAAGGGATCCATGCCTTGGCTCTATACCAATTAGGTCAGACACTCAATAATCTAGAGCAGATCAAAAAAATACATTGTCCGAGAAAAATCTCTGGAGTGGGAGTGGAAGCTAGAGGCATCAAATAAAAGCCTCAGACACTTGCTGTGTGAATGTGGGCAAGTTATTTAGCCTTGTTTGTCTCAGTTTCCTCATCTGTAAGATGAGCTGGAGAAAGAAATAGTGGACCGCTCCGCTATCTTTGCCAAGAAAACCCCAAATGGGGTCATGAAGAGTCAGGCACAACTGAAAAATGACTGAACAACAAGAGGACAGAACACTAGCCCTGGAATCAGAAAGACCTGGGTTCGAATCCCACCTCAGCTATTTGCTAGTTTTGTGATTCTTGGCAAGTCATTTAATCTGTTTGCCTCAGTTTCCTCATTTGTAAAGTGAAGATATTATTAGCACCATCTCACAGGGTCATTGTGAGGATCAAATGAAAAACACGTAAAACATGAAATGCTAAACAAATGTCAGCTGTTATATATGTGAAAGCATTTTTAACTTAAAAGTACTATATGAAAGAACTGGTATGATCTGAATACAGACTGAAGCATACTATTTTTCACTTTCATTATTTTTTATTCATCTTCTTGTACAAAATGACTAATATGGAAGTGTTTTACATGATTGCATATGTATGACCTTTATCAGATTGCTTATCATCTTAGCAAATGGGGAGGTGAGGGAGAGAGGGAAGAAGGCATAGAATTTGAAAAAAATAAATCTAAAAAGTACTATATGAATTTAAAGTAATATTACCACTACTTTTATCATTATCAGGATATTTGGGTTCTAGTTCCAGGTCTGACTACCTGACCTTGGGCAAGTTACTTGAAAGATGGCATGGTATAATAATAACAATAGTTCGTATTTATGTGGGTGTTTTTTGTAATCTCATTTGGCCTTCATAAGACTGAGGTATGTGCTTTTTTTGTCTCCATTTTAGAGACAAGGAAACTGAGACAAAAGAAATTAGCATCTAAGGCAGAATTCAAACCCAGATCTTCCTGCCAACAAATACATCATTCTATTGGATCTGAAGTCAAAAAATCTGGGTTCAAATCTTGACTATGCTTCAGGGGCACCTGTGTGGCCCTGAGCAAGATATTTCACATCTCTCTGGGCTTTTGTATCATCTTTAACATGAGAGAATGGGACTAAATGATCTCTAAGTTCCTTCTCACTGTAAATCCTTGGATTTCCCCTCTCTGATTCTCTGTTTTATCGATTGTAAAATGAAAGACTTCGACCAGCTGGTCTCTAAAGTCTGTGGGAACTGTAATAGTCCCTGATTCAATTATCCATTCTAAAAGCTCGAGTAACCACTCACATCACTTGCTAGATCCCTCTTGGCCTTGGCTGACAGAAAAGACAAGGAGTCCAGACGAAGTTCAAATCCTTTTGCCTTCTGTTTCTCCCAGCTGCTCTTATACAGTTTCTAAAGAGATAACAATTTTTTAAAAAATTAATCTGTAGGTGAGAGGTTGGCTTCAGACTTCTTAATAGCCTCATTAGGAAGGGAAATTAAATCACCAAACGTCACCTGCCAATACCTAAGAAACTACAATGAAGCTCATTAAAACTATGGGAGAAATAAAAGTATTAATTCTTAAGTCACCTGGTAGGGAATAACTTACAAGTCTCTAAACTATCCACAGTTTCATGCAGTCCACAAGCATTTATTAGGCATCTGTGTATAGGACATTGTGCTAGCTACTGAGAAAGAAACATAAAGTTCGCATGAGACATGCACCCCTGCTATCATGGGAGTTTACGATCTTGTAGTAATTGGGACATTTCTCTCACTAGATGATAATGTGAATAATTGTTATGTCACCAAATAAATCCTCCTAAGCATCCTTTCCTCACCCCATCTTCAAGAGCTGATCAGAAATAAAATAAAAGGTGCAGGTAGGGCAACTCCCTATGACTTAGTTACTAAGCCATAGACAGGTGGCAATCTGTGTTGTTGGAAGGACTTTACATGCTGGTAGGTCCCCAAATCACCAAGTCTTTCATGGACTCACAAAGGAATTAGATTAGGATCTAGTCCAAGCACATGATACACGTAACCTTAGATGGCACTAACAAATTCTCTGAGTCAGTCTGTTGTCCACAGAATTGCAAATGAAGTCGGTCTTATAAAATCCCATTTAAGGAAAAAAAGAGTCCGGCATCCAATCCCTCTCCCGGTACCTCACTGAGATGCTGGGCATTAGCTCTGGCCTGCAGGAAGAGCGGCTCATCTTTGCTGATGGTGTATTGATGAACACAATGCTCATTCCCGGACTTGTAAGCCACCTAGCCAACAAAAGCAAAACATCAGTAGGGAGAGCCAACACAATTCAATTCAATAAGAGTTTGATGCACGTGTGAAGCTCTGTGCATTTCCCTTCCATGTACATGACTGACATTCATCACTTGTATCACTCCATAAGGAAAAGTGACTAGGAACAACCGTTCTCTCCGTAGTACACTGTCTTTCCCTTAGTATCAGGGGTAGGTGACTATCTTTGTAACTTCTACCCATTGTTCTTGTTTCTAGATTATAGTACTAAGTAAGCAAAATAATTTTAATCTTTCTCCCACTTGACAGCTCTCCAAATACTTGGAGCCAGTAGCACACTATTTTCCCCTCCGCCACCATCTTCCACCAGGACCTTCAAGAGATCCCCATATGGCGCGATCTCAACACCCCTTGCCAACCAGGTTGCCCACCCCTGGACACTCTTCATTTTATCAATGTCTTTCTTAAAATGCAGTGCCCTGAACTGAATGCAGTATAGTTAAAATTGTGGCCTGACCAGGGTATGGAGGACCATAGCTTCCCTAGCCCTGGGAACTATGTCTCTCTTAATGTAGCCTCAGATCATATTTGTTTTGTTGTTTGTCATATCATATTTGTTAGGCCTGTAGTCCATTAAGACCCCCAGATCTGTTTCAGATGAACTGTTGCCTAACCACAGCCATATTATAAAATACTTTGTAAAGTTGACTTTTTTAACCCACGTAAGCCTTTGAATTTCCCCCTAGTAAATGCTATCCATCCCAACTTTGCATCACTTACAAATCTGATAAGTGAGTCTTCTATTTTTCAATTCACTAATAAAAATGTCAAATAGCACATGCCCAAACAGAGAGAGACCCTGAACACATAATTAATGACCTCCATACAAGTTGACTTGGATAAGATAGAGTTAAACCCAAGAGAGAGGGGAAAACCTCAAGGCAACTTCACCAAAACTAAAATCTAGCTTTGGTTTGGTCCTCAAATACATCCTCATGTGTGTTTCAGGAAGATGATAGGGATTGGGGACTCTAGGAGTCTTGTAGAAGAGGTTTGAAAGTCGTGCTAAAAAAAGACAGCTCACTTTAATCCTTGTTCACCTTCTTTGACAGCTACTGCACCTGTCCCTGGAGCCACCAGACTCATGGTAGCGGAGATGAGTGGAGAAAAAAAAGCAAGATGGCATAGGTAGTAGAAACAACACTTGGCTATAAGCCTAAGTTGAAGTCTCTGCTCTTCTATACACACGGCAAATAATTTAACACACACACACACACACACACACACACACACACACACACACACACACACTCACACACCAGACCAGGTTTTCTCACCTGGAAAAGGCACAATATATCCTGGGGGAAAGGCAACATGGTACAGTGGATTGGGTTTAAGCTATGTGGGTCTTAGCATGTCATTTGATATCCTTCTGCTTCAGTTTCTTCATCTATAATATGAGGAGGTTGGACTTAATGACCTTTAAGGTCCTTTTCAGCCCACAATCTATCAGACTGACCACTAAGATACCTCCAACTTTAACATTCTTATTCCAAGGGACAATTCAGTACTCACATTACTCTGCAGCTCCTGGCTTCTCTTGGCATGTTCCATTTGGGAACTGTCAGTAACACTGGTGAACTTCAGAGCGTCAGCTCTCTGCCTGTATCTTTTCTGTTTAAACAAACAAACAAACAAAAAAGGAAAATACCATGACACAAAGATACTATTGAGCAGACATATCTCCATTTCAATTAACTAAATCTTTATTGGCTATTCCTCACAACTCCTTATAGAACAGGGGCACTGCTACACAGTGTTCAGCATAGTATCTGACACACCGTAGGTGCTTAAAAAATATTGATTGATTAATTGGTCCATAAATTTAAGTATTACCTCAACTACTTGTATATTGTAGAAGGCTCACAAAGGGAAGGAGCCTCCCCTTCTGGGTCAAGGATTTGCCATTACTAAAGGGGACATTTTACCTTTAGGTGGGAGGGGTCCCCAAATCTAACTGTATACCCCAGATTATGTTCATTTTAGAAATAATGGAACTGGCATAGAAAAGGAAATTGGGGAGGTCAAGATTAGGATTTTATTTTTACTGCCTCTAAGAATATTTTAACCCCCTGACTACGAGCAGGACTGAGTCAGAAACACCTAAGGCACATGGGGAATCTAACTGTCACTTTGTGGTTTTTAGTGTGTTTCATAATGAACTGATCTACAAGGGCCCAAGTGGGTATTTTTCTTCTTTCTACTCTCTGTGTACGTGAGTTGACCAATATATCTCTGCCCCAAGAGAATGGTCAGTACCATGCGAGGTTTTCAGTACAAGGAACTCTCAATCTAGAATGACCTCCACTTATCCAGATCAACAATTCACCTATAACTTACAATGTTATGGGGTTTCCTGGGGCACCAAGAGGTTACCTGACTTGCCCATAGTCTCACAGTATGTGTGAGAGGCATAGCTTGGACTCTGATCTTCCTGACTCGCTACCCCTCTCCCCTGCTAACTATCCTTGTTGGGGATAAGAAGGAACAAAGTCCAACCCAAGTTTATGCTTCTGGAGAAGGCCTGCATTCAACTCTCTTGGCCAAGGAACAGGAATCCCTTCCAAAATTCCTGTCCCTTAAAGCCTGGTGGAGGCCTGACAACTTTCCAAATGCAGTGCCTTTTAAAAGTCTTTTATTGCCTTCTTCTCTGCTTGTTTTACTGAGGTTTAAATTTCTCACACTCTAAATCAGAAGGAAATTTGCTGCTAAGGTAAGAAACACATCTCTTATGTGAACTTCAAAGAACTTAAGTGACCTGTATAATACAAATCTTTTAAGTAGAATTAGAATTCAAATGTAGCTTTTATTTAAAAGGAGGAGGGGGAATAAAACTTCATTGACTTTATATAGGATATATCACAAGGAATCTAAGTAAATTATTAGAGGGGTAAAAGTCAGTAAGATATGTTTTAGGTTCAAATCCTGCCATTCTTCTCTTTTCCAGAGTGTACTCCTGATTCTCCTGGACTTTCTCTACTATGCCATAGCTACCTTTTAACTCTGGATTTCACACGTTAGAACTACCCTCTGATTCTCTGGCCTCTTCTGATTGGCTGGTTCCCTTCAGAACCTCCATTTTAAGGAGGATGCCCAGGTCAGCCACGTGTTCATTCCCCTCCAGGATGTACTCTTGATTCTCTGGACTTTCTCTACTATACCCTGCCCTGAATACCCTATTTCTTCCCCTCCTAATCCTCACTTTTGGTGTGTGTTATTTACCCCATACTTCTTAAAAGTAGGTAGGGACTGTCTTTCTGCTCTTATTTGTTTTCCCAGTGCTTAGCATGGCATCTGGCACACAGTAAGCACTCAATAAATGCCTGTTGACTTGACTTGTTGACAAATGAATGGTGCAGGGTCTTTTATTCATCCTGTCTAAAAGTCAATGAGTTCATGGAAATTAACAGATTTCATCAGGTCTCTCTTAATGTCTCCAGGGCTGCATATGGTCTGAGAGACCAAAAGAATTGTATTTTGCTTACCTCACTAATCAGCTCCCCGGCTTTCTTGGCTTGTTCTATATTGAGACTCCCCTCTGCCATCCACCCAACTCCCTTCATCCATGTCAGGTCTGCCTTGTACTGCAACTGAAAGAGAAAAACCACCAGGTTGTAATTACAGAAATTGAAACAGATATAGGAAAATCACCAGAGAACTGAAAAAGGCCCACACCTTATAGGTGACTTCCATTTAAAACAAACAAACAAAAAACCTTGGGTCCTACTCCCTCGATAAAATAATGGGACTAACCTTGTGTCCAACCTGAGTATTTAACTTGTGCCCACAGAGGCCCTATCAAAGGTGAACATTTGATGCCCTTTTGACAAAGGACCCCTCCCCTTGTTATGTGACTAAATTCCCAATCTTTCCCCCATCTAACATCCCATTGCCAACACCTCTTTACCTTCCTAATATCTCTAGGCACCAACACTAATTTTCTGTGCCCCAGATCCTATTCCATTCTCTCAAGTAGGGTCAGCTTCTCCAAGTTCTCCTTTTTTCACTAACCTTCTTTTCCTTATCTGGAGCCAACCTAGCTCCTCCCTATCTCCCAATACTCTGGGTAAATCACAGAAGACCCCAAAGTGGATTTTTACACTTTCTACTCTGAGGAATCAACCCTCTGCTGTTATATACTCACATCTTTTTAATTCTAAAAGAATTAATGACTAAGAATTGTCTAAGACTAAGACAAACTATCTAAGACTTAATTATGTAAGACAAAGACTAAGGAATATCTAAAAAGTCTGAGGTTACTGTGAACAGAGTATAGCTGATAACAGGATGGATGGAGACCTCACCTCACTCTGAAGCTTGGAGGCCTTTTTGGCCCAGTTAGTTTTTATGTCCTCGGGGAGCACCGTATAGACATGCAGCTTCTTCCTGTAGTCCAGGTCACTGGCTAGAGCCTGGGCCTTCTTGGCATGCTGGATGTTGACCATATCCATAGGCAAGTGGAAATGAGTCTTACTCTCTTCAAACCCTTTCTTGTATTCAACCTTAGGTACACACATACAGACACACACACACACACACACACACACACACATACACACAAAATCTGAGTTAAAATATGGCTGCAGAGAAGTAGAATGAGTAGATAGAAAAATAACTAAGGCTCATTTAAAGGAATCAGACATCTTCTAGGAATTATCAATGCCTATAACGGTGCTTGGCACATGACAGGAGCTTAGTAGGCAGCCGGGTGGTACAGTGGATAAAGTATTGGACTTGGAATCAGAAAGACCTGAGTTCAAATCTAGCCTCAGACACTCACTAGCTGTGTGACACTGAGCAAATAACTTAAAACCCTGTTTGCCTCACTTCTTCATATGTAAAACTAGCTGGAGAAGAAAATAGCAAACCACTCTAGGATCTTTTCCAAGAAAACCCCAAAAAGGATCATGAAAAGTCAGATACAACTGAAAAATGGCTGGGTAACAACACTGGTAGTAATAGTAGTAGTAGTAGTAGTAGTAGTAGTAGTAGTAGTAGTCGTAGTAGTCGTAGTAGTCGCAGTAGTAGTAGTAGTAGTAGTAGTAGTAGTAGTAGTAGTAGTAGTAATAGTAGTAGTGGTGGTAGTGGTGGTAGTGGTAGTGGTAGTAGTAGTAGCAAATGTTTATTGATTAGGAGATACCATGATATTAATACTGGTATTTTTATAGTGCCTTTAGGTTTACAAAATCAGCATTTCATCTGATCCTCATAACAATGCTGTGTGTTCTGCACATAGGGAAATGGGTTTAGAAAATTTGTGTGTTCGTAGTCACATAGGTCGTCAGGTTTCACGAATGAGATTTGAACCCTGGTTCCTCCTGATTCCAAGTCTACTGCTCTTATTTTCCTAAAGTAAGATGAGAGTCTTCCCAAACTCCATTCTGTTGTATAACTGAACTTCCTGGGCTTTATTTATTAATTATTGCTCACTCTCAAGAACCATCCCTGAGCTGCTCTGAAATTATAGCAACAAGTCATGACTAATGAACAAAGGTTGCACCCCTCCAACCTCTCCCACAGTTCAGTCAAGGAAGGGGCTTCGAGCAGGAGCTTCTAACTGGTTCATGGGCTCATACGGCGACCAACAAAGAATGCTCCACCGAAGAAGTTTTCCCTAAAACACCTTGTAAGTAACAGGAAGAAATAGTTTACCTCACTGCTCATCTTGGCCACCTGCAGGGAGTGTAAAAGCCTTGAATCTTTGGTTCCCGTGGCTCTCCCTTTTGTTTTTTCGTAGTCTTCTTTGTATTTAATCTTGAAAGAAGAAAGTCTCTTGTGAGTGGGGAGAAGGGGGGGGGGGGAAGAAGTCGGCCATCCAAAGAGGCCAGGCTGTTCTAAGTGCAAGGTAAAGGATCCCAGAGAAAAAAAAAATTAAAGCATCTCTCAATGTTTATCAAATCCAGAATAAGATCAAAGTACTAGAAGTTCTGCAACTTTAAAATGCAACCTAGCAATCATTATTTTCCCCACATGACCACCAACACCTCATAGGAACAATTTCTTATGCATTTACAAGTTAATGAGGTAAAACCTACGTTGCTAGCAAGCTCCCCCGAGGCTTTGGCAGCCAACAAAGGCATGGCATCCAGCTTCATCTCAAACCCTCGGCCCTTTGTCTTCTCCCAACCTTCTTTGTACTTAACCTGATAAAGGAAACACCAGGTGAATAGGAGTAGCTATTGGCAGCATTGCTTAAAGTCAAAGTGAAAAAGTTAAAAAAAAAAAAAGAAAGAAAGCCTCTATCTTCCTCAAGATACAGAAAGATGGGCTGTCAGAATCAAAATTTTTACTATTGTATTATCATTATTATTTTTATCATCATTAAGAGTCCATGAAAACAGTGGCTATGCATTTAAATAAAAACAACTAAATTTAATATCATTGATAGCATGTAAATATTAATAATGTGAATATTCTGAATATTGATAACATATAAAGACAACTACACTTAATATTATTGATATATGAATGTAATCAATCACATAAATGTTGTGAATACTTATAATATGTAAATAATGATGACCAGACTTAATGTTATTGATACTATTGTGGATATTATGAATATTTATAATGTGTAAATGAAGGCAGATAAATTTAATATGTGAATGAGAATCCTAGCAGTATGTGCCTTGGAGTCAAGAAGATCTTGGTTTCAAATCCTGCTTCATCCATATATGAGCTATGTGGCCATGATCAAGCCATCTCTCTAAGACTATAAGTTACAAAGAAATTGCTGGTCTGCACAGATTAAAGGAGTTTGCACATCAGCACTTCCCTAAACCAATGAAATTATAGTCCAAGGACAGTTACAGATCCAAAAGAAATAATAATAATAATAATAACAATAATATGTTGACACTTCAAAAGGTCTATAATATCATTGAGTCTGGTTATTCCCTCTACCGAAGTAGACTGGAAACCCTTCACATTATAGCAAATAGTCTTAAGGTCAACATTGCCTTGTTACTGTGTTACCTACATTATTGTGAACTCTGAAATCTCCCTCTGTGATCATTATCTCCTGCCCTTCCATATCTTTCCTGGCCTCAGTCCTCCCAAACCTATTGTTTATCTTTACTGTATCTTCCAGTGGCTTCCTCCATCCCACCCTATTCTCCCAATCTATCACCCCTTCTCTAGCTTAATTTTCTTCCGTTAACAGTCTTGACTAGTAGCTCCTTAATTTACTTGCATATCGGCTTCCACCCTTCACTTTTCTTTCTTCCTTGTCCTTGCTGTCATTAACCACCTAGCAGATCACATTCCTCTATCACGCTCACTATCTGCTTTCTCTATGTACACTCTGCTACTAAATGGCACTGGAGGAAGTCTTACTACTGTGCTGTGTCAATTCATTCCCAGATCTCATTTGGGCATTGAGTGCTGCACCATAGTCATTTCATTCTTTCCTGCCTCTTTTTTTCTTTAAAATATGGAATGCTTCACTAATTTGTGTGTCATCCTCATTTAGGGGCCATGCTAATCTTCTCTGTATCATCACAATTTTAGTATATGTGCTGCCCAAGCAAGCACCCTGACTCTTTCTCTCATCCTCCTTAATGGTTGTTCATAACTTTCTCTTCTTTCCCTAAGGTCCCCTATGCCTCCCCAACCCTTCCTCTCATAGCAAATATCACTTCCTACCCGACTGAAGAAATGGAGGCCATCTGTCATAAATTCCCTTACCATCCCCACTCCATATACAAAAAACCCTCTACAATGCATCCCTTACTGTAGTAGCCCTTCTCCTTCCCAAGGGTAATTCCCCTATCTGGGCATTTTCCCCTGTCTCCTTCAGGAGCTTGTCCCATTGATAATATTTTCTTTCTGTCTCTGTCTCTTTGTCTGTCTCTGAGTGTCTCTCTGTCTGTCTCTGTCTGTCTTTGTCTCTGTGACTCTGTCTCTTTATACATATATATATACACATATATATGTGTGTATATATATATATATATATATATATATATATATATATGCATATATATGCCTCTCTCTGCTTCTGTCTCTGTGTTTCTCTCTATTACTCTCTCTCTCTCTGTGTCTCTGTGTTTGTCTCTCTGTCTCTCTCTGTTTCTCTCTCTATATATGTATAACACACACACACACACACATATATACATATATATACATACACACACACACACACACACACACACACACATCTCTCTGGCTCTATCTTTGTGTGTTTCTCTCCCTATCTCTCTGTCTCTGTCTGTCTGTCTCTCCCTCTCTCATCTTTAATCTCTGCTCATCTACTGGTTCTTTTCCCTACCACCTACAAATATGTTCAAGATCTTAAGAAAACCTTCTTTTGACCCTGTCATCTTCCCAAACTACCATTCTCTGTCCTCTTTTTTGCTGCCAAGTTTTCAGAAAGAATCTCCTACACTTGAGACCTTTACTTCTCACCATAACACATATCTCAATCCCTTTCAGTCTGGTTTCCAACCAACTGAAATTGCTCTTTCCAAGGTTGCCAACAAACTTTAAACTGCAAAAGCTCATTCTCAGTCCTCATTCTCCTCAACCTCTCTGCAGCCCAGAGTCGTAACTAAGGGAAGGTAACCAGAGCTTTCCCCCAAGGAATCTGATTTAGACAATGACAGAACTAGAGAACAATGACAACATTTTCAGTCCTTTAGCTGTTCAAACCCAACACTCATACAACAACTTAACTCCTAGCAACTGAGAAGAATCGAAAGTAGGACAACTACATGTTGCAGACTCGAGTGATTTTCTCCCCTCACCCTTCCTGATAGTTTTCCATATACCACCTCATTTAAAGGCATGCTTGTCCTGGAGTGATTTGTCACACATTTGTTGTTATTGTTCAGTCTTTTCAGTCTTGTCTGACTCTTCATGATGCCATATGGGGTTTTCTTGGCAGAGATACTGGAGTGATTTGCCATTTCCTTCTCCAGCTCATTTTGGAGATGAGGAAACTGAGGCATACAGGGTTAAGTGACTTGCCTGGGATCACGCAGCTAGTAAGAATCTGAGGATGGATTTGAACTCAGGAAGATTGGTCTTCCTGACTCCAGGCCCAGTGCTCTATCCACTGTACCACCTAGCTTCCCTGTCACTCCACAGACAAAGCTCCCACTTCCCCCTCTGTCTGCCACCTTCTTGCCCTTCCTCTCCCCATAATCTCTCCTCCTTTGGCTTTTGGGACACGTCTCTCTCCTGGTTCTCTTCCAACCTGCCTGGCTTCTCTCTCACCCTTCTCTACTGCATTACTGCCCATTTTATTTCCCCAAAGAGTGGGGTCCCCTAGTACTCTGACCCAGGACTTCTGCACTTGATGCTGTCTTCCATGGGGATCTCAATCCATCCTATGGATTCAAATACTAACTCTGTGCTTTTAACTCCCAGACACTTCTACCTAGCCTTAGTCTGTCTCCTGTACTCCTATTTTTTTGTTATCAACTCCTTGCCAGATTTCTCAGCCTGAATATTTTGTAGGCGAAGCCAATTCAATGTCCAAACCAAAACTCCCTATCCCTCTCTATATATTCCTCCATCTCCCTTTTCTTCCTCTAAACTTCTTTAATCCCGTTAAGGATACCACCATCATCCAAATCACCCATGTTCATCACTCTAAGGTTATCTTTGACTCCCTTTGTCCTCAGCTCACATTTCCAGTCAGTTCAAGAAGTCTTCCCAATCTAGTTTCCACAAAATCTCTCGCAACCATCCCTCTCTCTCCATTTACATGGCCACTTCCCTAATTTCAGCCCTCACTGCCTTTTACTTAAACTATTACAAGAGCTTCTAGTCTCTGCCCTCTCCAATCCATCCTCCTCCTACCTGCCACAATAATCTTCCTAAGCCATAGATCTGACATGTCAGATATCATACCCTGCTCCACAACTTTACCTCGGGTTAAAATATCAATAACTCAAATCTGACAACTAAGGCCTGCTACAGTCTGCCTCCCATCTGACCTTTCCAGCCTTACCTTGTACTCCTCCCCTTCACAAAATTCTACATTCTAGCCAAATTCAATTACTGGCTATTCCCCCAACTTGACATTTTATATCCTATGTTCACACAAGTCATCTACCATGCCTAGAATGTACTTCCTTTTCATTTCTGCCATCATCTCAAAATCCTGAGGCCCCTTCTTCAGGCCCCTCTCAGGTACCTCCTCCTCCATGAAGTTCTCCATGATTCCTCCCACCCCCAATTGCTAAGTCACTCTGCCTCCCCAGTCTTCTTTATACTATACTTATTTGCATATACATTCTATTCTCCTAGTAGAATGCATTAAGTTCCTTGCACTTCATTTGTGTCTTGTATTCCTAGCATCTAGCAAAGTCATATGCACATAATAAGCATTTAATAAATATTTATTAAATTGAACTGAACCATCTTCTATTTATGCACATAACAAATGAACTTAAATGCATGTTTGTTGAATTGATTGAACCAGCTTCCTTTTAGGCACATTGTTTGCTTACCTCACTGAACAGCTCAGCATTGGCTCTTGCTTTTACTAACTGAGGTACATCTTGTGGCAGAGTATAATTCAACTTGTTTTTCTCATAATCTGCCCGGTAATTCACCTGTTAGGAACCCAAATACAAAATTGTGAGTGCAGGGTTTCTAAGCAGGTCAACTATAAACATGTGTCTTTAATTTATACAAAAAGAAAAAAGCTACAGGCATTTTCTTCCAATTAGATTCAAATTAGCAATCCTGGAGTGGGGCAAGGAGGAAGAGTAAAAAGAGGAGAAGGAAGAGGAAGAGAAGGAGAAAGAGGAAAAAGAAGAGGAGGAAGAGGGAAAAAAGGAAGAGGAGGAAGAGGGCATTGCCAAAATGACTCTATAATTTGGTGAATGATGATACTTTTAAAAGAGCAGAATTGAGAAGCCAAATGGTAACTAAAACCACCCAAAAAAAAAAAAAGAATACAGAAGATTCAGGCTAGATGAAACCTTAGAGACCATTATGTCCCACTTGTTCAGTTTACAGATAATGAAACTGAGTCTCAGAGAAGTAAAAGTAGTTTGCCCAAGGTCAGTGGGTAAACTGGACTATGACAAACAGAGCCCAGACCTACTGGGCTCCCAGACCTGCACCCAAGGAACTGCACAAGTCAGAACAGTAAGAACTTCACATGATTAGTTAAATCTCCACTGCTGCTAGAAAGTTCCATGAGGACAGAAGCAGCCCGATAGTGAAAGGCACACTGAGATTGGAGCAGATACAAATGACTCTATCGCTCTGATTCTGTTTCTTCACCTTAAAAGTAGATTTGAAAATGTTTGCTTTACCTATTCCATAGGGCTATCTTTGGGAGAATCAAATGAGATAATGACTCCAAAAAAAAAAAAGACTAAAGTAAACCTCAAAGCGTTATATAAATATAAGCTGTGGGTATTTTAGTATTATTGTTCATTACTATTATGACTGGCACAAAGTGCTATAAAATATTAGCTATTAGTTATTATTATGAAGTAACAATTTCTCTATTAATTGAAATGTTTTATGTAATCATCACTCCCACTTACCTCTTAGAAAGGTTGTAAGAGAAGCTCTTTGTAAAACATTCAAGCATGATATAAATGTGAAGTTTTATTGTACTTTCATATTTACATAGCACCCAGTACTTTACTAGGCACAAAGCAAGCATTTATATAGCACCTACTATGTGCCAGACACAGTGCTAAACATTTCATAATAATAATAATAGCTAATACTTATATGGTACTTATGTGCTAGGCACAGTGCTAAGCATTTAATAATAATAATAATAATAACTAATCTTTATGTAGTATTTACTATGTGTGCCTGGCACTGTGCTAAGAGGTTTACAAAAATTATCTAATTTGACCCTCACAACAGCCCTGCAAGGTAGGTGCTATTATCATCTCCATTATAAAGTTGAGGGAACCATGGCAAACAGGATTAACTGACTTGCCCAGGGTCACACAGCTAAGAAGTATATGAGACCAGATTTGAACTCAGGTCTTCCCAACTCCAGGCATGCTCAATCCAATGAGCCATCAGCTGCCTATAGGAGATATTGAATTGACTGAGTGATTTGATTGATTTTACAAAAAAAAATCAGAACCATTCCTTCAATGGAAGCAAAGAAGATGAAGCAGTTAGCTTAGAGTCAGGATCAGCCAGGTAAAAATTACACTTCAGACACTTACTACTCATGTGACCTATAGCAAATTACTTAACCTTTCTGAAGCTGTTTCTTCATCTGTAAAATGGGGATACTAATTGCATCTCCTTCACAATATTACTGTTATGATCAAATTAGAAAACGTTATATAAAGCACTCTACAAACATGAAAGCATTATAAAAAATGGGAGTTATCTGAGTCTGTGAAAAGCAACATGACATCAATTTCTCCATGTTCACGTGGCTGATTATCAAGGGAGAATCTCAAGGTGGCCAAAAGCCCAGTGGATAAAGAAGAGTAAAATGAAGGTGATCACAATGTTCCCAGTCGGCTGCCAAGAGTCAGGAATAACTCAGTGGTCAGCGGCATCCCCCTTACATGACTGAGTTGTTGTGCGTTGATCTTTGCTTGAACGATCTGCGGAGTATTGGTCACAGAGCTGTACTTCAATTTGTCAATGCTCTGCCTATAGTTGACCTGGGTCAAAAGCAGACATCAAAGAAGTCAGCTTGTTCTCATATGAGGTGGATGATGTTTACTTAGTTATTGGATGGTAATCCAAAGTAAGTATTAACTCTTTGACTTGCCAAAATGAGGCACAGGATGATTCTTGGAGATGGAATACAAAATTCAGAGTAGATTTTGTAAAATATAAAAAGCCTGTGTACACTGAAAAGAGAAAAAAATCACAACCAACGAACATAATTGACCCGACTTTTCCCAAAGGGGAATAAAATACCAATTGCTTTATTTGGGGACATTTCTAATGTCTCTTCCCCTTATATCCACTGGATCATCCCAGAATCATTTCTCAGAATTCCTCTTGGTCTATGAACAAATTTATGAACCTGCCTTCAGGGATAGGTATTATGTTCTGCCCAGCAACTGGACTGACTCCTACTGTTGTTGCTGCCTTGCATTTGGGGTTGTTTCAGCTGGCTAAAGTCTGAGGAGAGTGAAGACAAACAAGGTTATGGATGACCCAGTGGGGGAAATGGAGTGGCTCAGAGCAACACGAAGGTGCCCACAGAGAGAGGCAAGAAGAGAGCAGAAAGGAAGGCTGAAGAATGCCTAAATTTTAAAAATCTTGCCAAGGTCTGTTCCTGGGAACCAAAAAATAAGGAAGAATGGTCTTCCTTGTCACCCTCTCCCTTCTGTGGGGCATGGCTCATGCTTCTAGCACTACCAATGCCACGGTCCACATGCATTATGGCTTCAAGAGGCTATTGTGGGTCAGTCTAAGCATCTAGGAAAACTGTGTTCAATGTTCCAAATAACCAGCTTGCAAAGGATCTGTTCAAACAGGGCCCACTTGTAAGGTGGCAATACCCGTACTAGAAATAATTCAAAGCATATGCCAATCTAGCAATGGTCTAGTAATAGTCCTGTGCTACCTTTGTAAGTGAATGATAGAATTACTATTAGACTTTTAGGTAATGATTCAGAATAAAGTTTTCACATGGTCTGAGATTGGGATATAGGAAAAAGTAGAAAAAAATAAAGTTATTTCAATGTCAACCACTCATGAGATTAGCGTATGCTAGCTTCCTAATGTATTAATTCAGGAGCAGAAATGATCGTCTCATAAGAAGTGAATTAGGATTTTGAGTTTTGCAAGATTAAATGTAATGAAAAATATATATTTTAAGCCGCATATGCCTTCCAGATAACTAGGCATTAAATATGGAGCAGAATACAATTATTTTTCACTGTAGGACATAATTAACAGTCAGCACAGTTAATCACCTCCTTGCGACATCAGAAATGCATGTATATTGCTTCAATCTAGGTTCTGAAGGGGCTCTTTGCCATAGAGTGAAGTCTAATTTTAATGACATTTAACATTGACAATCCTTCTAAATGGAATTCCCTTTAACTAAGTACTCCTATTTAACTCCCATTTCTGCTCCATTAGCCTGCCTTCATGGTTCTGGGACAGAGACAGAACAGGGACGAGGTATTAGCATTTCCTAGGCAAAATTGTACCCCACTCCCACATTTGAAAACTGAGTTTCTTGTCTGATACTGTCCACTTGAAGCTTTGGGTCTGCTCTATAATACACACAGAGCTAAAGAACTGTGTGTTATGCAAAACCAGATTTTCTGGCATTAAAATACATGCATTTTTAAAAGGAATCATAAAAGTATTCCTCGTTGTGCTCCCTGAGTGTTGTACCCGAGGCAGTTGCCTGGCCTGTCCACCCTTAATTCTGACTACAACTAATTGAACAGAAATGAAATAAGGGTAGTTTATTTTTTCATATTTTTGTCTAGCAAGACTATAATGCTGGCATTGGGAGACAGAAATAGGATAATAGGATCTTGAATTTAGATCTGGAAAGGACCTTAAAGGCCATTAAATCCAACCTCTTCATTTTACAAATGGGGAAACTGAGATTGAGAGTCATTGACTTGCCCAGGGTCACATAGAGAGTAAATCTCTGAGGCAAGACATGAACCCAGGTCTTCCTAACTCCAGGTTCAGTCTTCTATCTATGCCACCACCTGCCTCTATACAGATTGATAATAAGAACCATGTTGCAGGTTTACTATTCTATCAGATGTTCCCAGTACATAGCAGATAGATTTGTGGGGAGTGACCTGACTGAGATTCCTGTTTATATCTAAATCCATATAATAACAAGCCCTGCTATTTTGTGGCCTGACTATATAAAACTTGAAGACCTCCATTCTGGACTTTCATATGTTTAAATAAACCTGCTGGTTTTGAAGGATTCTGCCCCACAAGGGACATGCTAAAAGTACCCAACCTTTTCTAAGTAGTTTTGCAGCAAAAAAAGTTATCTGTTTCCAGCAGATAAATTAAAATGTTGTCCAGAAAAAAGAAACAGTGAGGACATAAGACAGTGGAGCAAAGTTATAATAAGACAATGAAACTATCAGCCAGACTCTAACTTTCTGATATTTATTAACTTTTACATTTTCTTCTTTCAATCGACTGCCTTAAAATATTCAAGTTTATTGCTTTATCTCATCTCCACTAGAAGAATATTAACCTAGGTGGTGCCACAGTGCACAGAGTGCTGGGCCAGGAGTCAGGAAGACTCATCTTCCTGAGTTCAAATCTGGCCTCAGACACTTACTAGATATGTGACTCTGAGCAAGTCACTTAACCCTTTTTGCCTCAGTTTCCTCATCTGTAAAATGAGCTGGAGAAGGAAATGGGAAGAAAACTGCCACAAAAGGAGTCACAAAGAGTACGACACAACTGAAAAAACAACTAATCAACAACAAAACAAGCAACGAAAGCAAAAGGGGATCTTGGAAATCAACTTACGTCCTTCAGGGGAATGAGCCTCATGGTCGTCTGATAGGAAGGAGTAAGAGTCGCTGGGTAGTTGTAATCAATGTTGTCATGTTTATAATCAGATTTATAGGCTATCTGAAATACACAGAAAGCAAGAGCAGCAAGTCTTAGTCATAAATTATTGAACTACGAGTCATAATAAAAACCAACACTGATGGCGCAGTGGATAGAGCTCCAGCTTTGGAGTCAGGAGGAACTGAGTTCAAATCCGGCCTCAGACACATAACACTTACTAGCTGTGTGACCCTGGGCAAGTCACTTAACCCCATAGCCTAACCAAAAAAAAAATAAAAAAATAAAAATAAATAAAAATAAAAACCAACACCAAAGTGAGTTCAAGGTCATCACCCAGTAAAAAATTGAATTATTTGCATGGTTAAAAAAAAACACTAGTTAATTCTATTTCTTCTATTCAATTGATATGACACCAGTTGACTTTTACGTCTGATACATCTCACACAGCAGAAAGCACACTGTCTCTGGAGTCAAAGGATTTTGATTAAAATCCCACCTCTGATATGTACACTATGTGACCTTGGGAGGGTCACAAGTTTTCTAAGCCTCGGCATTCTCATCCATAAAATGAAGGAATTGCACCAGATGACCTCTATGATCCCTTCCAGCTATAAACCTGTAACTGCCTGATCCTTCCCCTTGCCACCTTCTTACCATATCACCAACTTAGCATCACACGCATAATAATTTAATGGTAGCTTATTTTACTGAATACCAGTATCAATACACTTCCTCCATGAACTGAAAGTTGAAAAAATTAATAAAAATCCTTTGGGAAATAGAGTCAATAACATTTACATTCTGGGAGTTAGTTCATTTTAAAGCTATGGTGTTATAAGCGGATCAGTTTTAAAATTCATCTGATAGAAAAAAAAACAAAGTATAAAAGAAAACTGGTCAAAATTCCCTCCTTCCCTTTCATGAAATATCATGAAATATTTTTCTGTGTTGGCCAGTTTGGTTTCAAAAAAAAAAACTTACATTGCTTGCCAGATTTGCGACCCTCAAGGCATGTAGAGTACGCCGGTCCATGCCAACACCTGCATAGTGGCCTTTCAGTTGGTTCTGGTAATTTTCCTTGTATTTATTCTGCAAAGAGGCACCCACCATTCAATTTCATCATTCTTTTACCCAAGCAGTACAAGAAAAAACAATCCTTACTTGTTTCAGTCTCAAAATCAAAAAAGAAATGATGAAATATAACTTCGTTAAGGTGTTTACTATTCTAAGCCATTATACCAATGCACTAAAAGCTTGTTAAGCATTTTTTTAGCTCAGAGTTCCAATGACACAGCAGAACGTTGGCTGACATGTTGGTACATCCTGGCAAGCATAAAGGGAAAAAATATAGGTTCCTTAAAGCCAAGAAAACTGGATTTTTTTAAGCCTCATCTGAAAATATAGAAGTTCTTTAATTCTCTTCTTCCAATGCAAAGATCTGTAGCATTTAATCAGGTTATGTTCACTCAGCTGAGTCAATATTTATAGGTAGCTACTATGTGCAAAGTCCTGTTCCAAGAACTGCAGCAAGGCATTATAAGCTACTTCTTTCCTTGATGTTTGCATTTTTTTAAAAGCATAGATAAATGCGGGTATATATACCCATATATATTTTCAGTATCTGCACATTATTTATTACATATGTGTGTCTATGTGTGTGTGTATATATATATATATACACATAAAAGCACGCACACACAAAACCAAGTATATACACAAAAATATATACTATATATATATGTATATGTGTGTGTACATACATATACACACAAACAAAGTTTGGAGATAACTAGTTAGGTAGCTAGCTAGATATCTGTATATCTCTATATATAGATAAAGTGCCTATTTGCATATCTAGAGATATACAGATATTTATCTAGATCTCTATCTTTATACAGATATCTATCAATCTAGATCTCTATCAATCTACATATCTCTATATATTTCTAACTATATTATATACACATATATACATACACACACATATATGTATGTGTATATGTGTGTGTGTGTGCGTGTATATATATATGTATATATGAACTTGGTTTTTCATCAGAAACTTTGGGTTTTGACCAAATTCAATTCAACCCAACAGAATTTATTACTGAATACCTATTCTGTGGCATTCACATATCATATATTCATATATTGGGGATATAATGACCAAAAAAAGACCCAGCCATTAAGAAGCTTCAACTCTACTAGGGAAAACAACTTATACACAGACAAGTAGAAACACACATATATGCAAAATACATATAAAATATTTTCTGGAGAAAGGACATTAACAAATGAGTGAATAAGGAGCTGAATCTTGAAGAAATCTGAGGTTCCCAAATGTAGGGGAGACAGAGAGCACTGCAGGTATAAGGGCCAGTCCAGGCAAAGGCATCAAGATGGGAGACAGAACATTGTAGATGAGAACAGGAAGCAGGTCACTTTGGTGAGAACATAAAACTGCCTGACAAGGAGGATTATGCAATCAGCCTGAGAGAACAGGGTAAAAACAGTGCTTTAAACAGCGAAGTGCTTTAAATTCCAGACAGAGGAGTTTGTATTCAATCCCAGAGAGAACAAAAAATCACTGAAGCTTCTTGAACACGAGAGTGACATGCTCAGACTTCCACAACAAATAATAATAAACATAGCCCAAACACATCTACTTAAGTAAGTGGTCTTAATCTATTTCCCTGAAGGGCAAGAACCATATCTTTCCTAATCACTCTGTACTGTATAAATGTTAAGTAGTCATTTGTGAAATCTTTATGATATTAATGATCACTGCTCATAGTAACTAACACATTTTGCTTTTCAGAACAATAAAATTAAAAAAAAAATTCCTGTTACATTTTAAAATATTTCCCAAGCTAGCTCTATTAGAATCAATGGGCAGAAGACGGCAAACTAAAAGCAGTAGGAAGAGAGGAAAGGCAGACCAGATATAATAGAGTTACAAAAAGAAAGATTCTGGTTCAACATAAATGAGAATTTACTAATGAATGCAACCATTGATTAGCGGAACAAGCTGTCCTGATAGGCATAAAGCTCCCTTTCTCTAAAGGGATTAAAAAAGGTGGCCCTCTGTCAAAAATACTGTAGTAAGGATTACTCAACGAGTAGGTTAAAGTAGATTATTTCTAAGGTATCTTCTAACTCTAAAGTCTGTGATGAAGTAAAATGGGGTGATAGAATAAAATCATGTAAAAATCACATATAGAATTGAGGTACACTTATTACATCCTTTCACGTGGGTCAGGAATATATTGTACACAAAGCTGAAACTAGGGTAAGGCAACTAGCAATTTGCCCTCAAGAATGGAAATTTAGAAGGTATAAAATTTAAGTAATAAGTTTTTAAAGTTGTACAACTTGAAAAATCATTTTATTTTCATTTTTGTAGAATTTTCATTACATTTGCCTCATATGATTTACCAAGAATAATTAATTAAACTAGGAAATTATTAGATAGTGAGTTTCACCCACAGTCATACACAGGGAGAGCTCCTTCCCCATTCAGCATTGCTTTATTCCTTCTCCAAATAGAGCCTCCTCAGCAGTGGCCTCAAGAGGGTTTCTCCTTGACCCTCAGAGACAGTGTCAGGGTCTCCCTCACCACCACAGATTTGAGGACATGTTTACTGCTACTTGACCAGAGCACCAAAATAACTAGTTATCACTCAAATTTAATTCTACATAATCCATTTTGTCAGTAGTGATCGCCATATTCAAAAGTCACTGAGGTTCCTGCCATGCTTATCTAAACATACATACACATTCACATTAACAGAAGCACATTAGTAGCCCTAGAAGCAAGGAAGACAAGAGCTACAAAGCCTACACATAAAGGCACGTTAACAACTTACATCACTGGTGAATTTTGAGATCTTGCTGACGTTCCTGAACTGAGGAGTCTCGCAGTAGTTAATACTGTGGCCTTTACTATTTTCCAGACCTTTCTTATACTCCACCTTAGAAACCAAAGTATCATGAGGTACAACATAACCAAACCCCAAAGTGGCCTTAAAACCTCTGAAGGCATTGAGAATGACTTACTTAGAAAATTTTCAACCCAAAAGTTAAAGGATTTTAAAAGAATTTTAAAATAAGCATGCTTTCCTCATCCCCCCATATCAATATAGTTCTAATCATTCACTCCTTACATAGCCCCTCCAAAGTTTTATTTAGTTCAAACAATATAATGAAAAAATTTTGCAACTGTTTAACAGTTTTAGGCACCACAAAGAGATTAGCAGAGTTCCTTCTAACTTATGACTGATTGAGAAACCCTGGATGGCAGAATGGGAAATGCTATGCAACAGTTATTAAATTGACCTCAAATCACCATGGGTAGTAGAGAGGCCAAATGAAGTCCTCTTACCATTAACAGAGTCTCAGCTGATCTGTCTCCATGGATAAACACATGGTCAAAAGTAATTTGAAGACTCCCTGGTGCCCTTCTCTTACAAATGGAAATGTAGCTCCATTTCATGTGACACATTATAAAATATATGCTTGTAATTTATCCTTTTTTAAGGGCTTAAAGCATAATCTTGGAAAAATCTTCCCACAAATTCTGCAATGTATATCTCCTGTGTTTTAAACATATGGATGCTGTCTATTTAATATCTTGAAACTAAGTCTAATGAGAGGCATCGTAGAGTGGCAGCAAGAAAGAGCATCAGAGTAGAAGTCACATCTGAGTTCCAGTCCTATCTCTGCCACTATCTATATGACCTTGGGGCAATCTCTTCTCAGAGCCTCAGTTTTCTAAACTGTTAAATGAGGGGGCTGGACCACGTGGTCTCTAAGATCATTCCAGTTCTATGTGTTTATGAAACACTTTCCTATAAAAGGAATAGTCCCTGGAAGCTGGAATTGGGGAAGGGCCTTCAGGACAGTTTCAAGTCTTTTTTTTTTAATCTGAATTAATGCTCACCAGGATTATGAGTACTTTCAACACTCTTTCTCACTTCAGATAAGAAGTGCATACAGCTAAGTTCCAGTGAATGTGAATAAAGAATATTCTGAAGTGGCTGAATTATTTGAATTCCCACTACATATTTCTATTGGGCCAGAAACAATGACCACATTTAACATAATTCTAACTTCAAATAGTCCAAATTCGAGTACGTGGGGCCATTTCTGGGGATTCATTACTTGCACTCGTTGGGATCTATATAGTAATTGAGAATAAGAACATTTTCCTGCCTCTGAGTTTTAGCGATGACCAACATTTGGAATTTGATGTCTTGTCTTTGAAAGCGTCTATATACAAAGCCAACAAGCTACCAGAAAACTTAGCATGTCTGACATCTAGAAACCTCAATAATCATTCCACATGGCATTTTCCCCACATCTACAGTACAACAGTAACTGATACTTGTGCTCACAATCTTGATGTATCTCTGCATGGTGCCTTCCGAATCATGAAGGAATCAATTATGTGTATAAGAGGTTTCGTGTTGGATGCATTGTCTTATTCTATTTTTGAAAATTTGCTAATCTATATATAATGCTTCTCTATCAACCAGAGTATTTAATCAGAATGTCTTGTTCCTGCCCATTCCATATAACAGCATCCCTGGTAAGCCCATAAACACAGGCAATCCCCTCCTCACTCTTACCTCGCTGACAAGTTTGTTCACACTCTGGGCACGTTTTAGGACCAAGTTGTCTTGGGCTGGAAGTGAGTGATAGTGAGCAGCCCCTTTCATCTTATTGAAATCCTGCCTGTATTTTATCTGAAAGAAATGATGAACAAAGGAGGTCTGAGATCACCACTTTCACTGAAAATGCCCCATAATTAGTTTATGGCAAAATTTTTCTCTCCTGAATTTGACACAAAGTTACGTAGTATGTGTTTACTTTTAGATTATCAATTAGCTACTTTACCCTTCTCTTTTCTCTTTGAGTATCTTCCATATATATTCATTCAACCTATACCAACTGGCCATACAGATGGAAGGAAGGTTTCTACCCCACAAGGTAAAAATCATCTTAGGATCAATGAGTGGCAAAACTAAGTGATTTGAATTTCATGACTTCTCCCTTTACCAGAAGAAAGGCAGAGTAAGGGGTAACATAGCCCATGGTTATATTAGCAAGGAGGCTCAATGCTTGGAACTCCTGTTCATCTTTAATAAACAATAGACTTCAATAAGATTTGACATCCTGGTGATTCTCTCAAAAGGAGGATGTGGAAGATGGAAATAGAGATGATTTGCCTCTGATTACCTTTTGCATTTAGAGATTTATGTTGAGCATTTCATTGGGTATTGGAGAACATGTAGTTTAATTTTAGCCTGTCTTTCAAGGAATGCCAGCTGGCAGAGTCAGGTTACTGACTAGGCTTTACCAGTGCAATCAGATGCCCAGTAAATGTGTTTACCCACTCAAATATTCACCCACAGTGCTGAATTTCTACATAGACTTCCATTTCATATGAAGCCATTTCATATCTGCATGCATGTTTCAACATCTGCATGAGGCCAAATTGACCAGAAGCACAATTATCCTGTTTGTTTACACAAATTCCTAGTGGAGCAGGAAACTACCAATAATCTCCAAAAAACAAATAATGTCCAAAGTGGATGCAACATAGGAACTGGGGACTAGGCATCTATGTTACTTCAGTTTCATAGAATTAGACTACTAGACATGGAAGAGGCCTTTGAGATCATCTAATCTTTTTTAAATTTTTACAGGTCAGGAAACTGAGGCTTGCCAAAGTCTAGTGATTTGCCAAAGATTACAAAGGGAATTACAAAGGGAAGAGCCAAGATTAGAACCTTAGACTCCTGCAGTCCAGTCCAAGGCACCTTCCTCTTTCTTCTCATTTTCAACATTGACATTACCTAAGGTTCTTTAAGGACATTGGTGGAAAAAGCCCATTTCTTCATTGATTCTGTTGCCCTTTGGTCTCCTCCACTTTATACTTACATCACTCGCCAGTTCGTTGGCTTTCTTCGCATTCAGATAAGCAGGCGTGATCATAGCGGGAAAGCTACCTTTTCCCCTGGCCTCTTCATATTCTTCTGAATAGTCCTGCTGAGACATGTGGGAAGCTTAATTGTTAATGCTAACTTCACAGAATGAGTGGATGATGAAAGACCATTATCAAAACCCATACTAGTGCAGCACTTGCAAAAAATAAATCACTCAAAGAAAATATTCTTGAGATAATATTGGATAAATATTATTTTCCAATTCAATGCAATCCAGCAAGCTTTCTTTAAGTACCCACTAGGTACCAGCAACTATGCTAGGCACTGGGGTATAAAGCCAAAAGTGAAACTGTCTCTGCCCTCAAGGAGTTTATATTCTACTGGGAGGGGTATGTATATATGAGCTGCAAAATTTTATATCTAGTAGCAATGGGTAAATAATACATCTTCAATGTTCTCACAAGTCCTCGTTGTTATGTTCTTATGTCTTCTTCCAAAGCCCTATGTCTTGCTGTAGACTCTCATTATTATTGGGTTATTATCTTCTTATGTCCATCTAGATCTGAGTTATTACTGGGATGCCCTGTTAGTCTCATCAATAACCTTATTCCAAGTGTGTTTGCTATTTACACTCAATCATTAGTAGAGCTACACAGATGCATGTATTGACATCTGGCCTCTATATTCATTGATTTCTATCATTAATAATAGAAGATAACATCAACAACAATAATAATAATAACAGCTCACATTTATATAACACTGCAAAGATTTTTCACATACATTAGCTCAACAACCTTCTGATAACAGTTATCATTATTGGTAGCTAACAATAGGGGGAACACTCCAAAATGGGGGCTCAAGACAATAGCATTAAAGGGTCATCCTACCATTCCTCAATCCCCTAGAACGCTAAGGGGAAGATATAGCTGGTCTCCCTTTGGAAGAATCATCACTACATGTGTATAAAGTATATTGTTATATTGTTGTTATCATGTTGTTTCAGTCGTGTCCCATTCTTCGTGACCCCATTTGGGATTCTCTTGACAAAGATACAAATGGTTTGCCATTTCCTTCTCCAGCTCATTTTACAGATGAGGAAACTGAGGCAAATGGGGTTAAGTGACTTACCTAGGGTCACAAAGCTAGTAAGTGTCTGAGGCCAGAGTTAAACTCAGGAAGAGGAGTCTTCTTGATCCCAAGCCCAGTGTTCTATCCACTGAGCCACCTAGCTGCCCATATTGCTATGTACCTCTGTCTTAATTTCCTCATCTGTAAAAATGGAGATAACAGTGGCACCTGCCTCATAGAGTTGCGATAAAGTTCAAGTAACTAAATGCTTCATGAACTTTAAAGTGTTATATAAGTGCTAGCTATCATTATTACTACTGTTAATAACTTTATCCCCATTTTATAGAGAAAGCAAGTGAGGCTGAGAGGTTTAGGGGTATGGACACGGTCACATAGCTAATAAATGGTGCAGTCAAGATTCACATTTAGGTGTTTCGATTTCTCAGTCCACTGTACTACATCTCCTCCCAAAAGAAAGTCTGCATCATGCAGCTATATTTGAATTTTGGCACATGTTTATGAAAAGGAAACTTCAAGTTGGCAGCGATTATCTGAAATGCAATCCAATGGATATCTCAGGCAGACTATTTGACCCTACTCTTTCCCTTAGAATTTTCTTTTACAGACTTTTTGTCAATGCATGAATTATGTAAACCACACTAGCCATTTTACATAAGTGCTGACACCTCACTCCCTATGTGCCATACTCAGTCAGATTAAGACACCTGCTTACCCCACAGAGGAAGGAGGGAATAATGTGACATGTTAAGTGTTTGAGAGATGTATAGCTTCTCTCTCTCCATGTGTCTTTTATCCCGGCTCTTCTTGTGAAGCGGTGGAGCGCGGTAAATCACACCATGTCACACAGTAAGTGGGATCACACTCTACTGAGAGCCCTCAACAGCTGGATGTGGAGGATGACTCTGTCAATCAGGGCTTCCTCTGGTTCCCATGTATGTTA
The DNA here is from genome assembly GCF_003287225.1 of Phascolarctos cinereus. Lineage (NCBI taxonomy): Eukaryota > Metazoa > Chordata > Mammalia > Diprotodontia > Phascolarctidae > Phascolarctos > Phascolarctos cinereus. Next base: position 96,964,314 of record NW_027555736.1, on the reverse strand, counting down.
TAATGAGGACTGGAGAAGCCCATCTAAAAGGACTAAATTACCAAGACGGCTAGAAGACAAAAGCTGTACTTCACATGTGTGTGTGTGTGTGTGTGTGTGTGTGTGTGTGTGTGTGTGTATGGATTTTATCAGTAACTATTGGTTTGCAGTTTCTAATTTTTTAAATATCTAGGGAATCTTGTTCATCTTCCCAAAATACTAATTCTCATAGATTCATTAGTGTTGAACCAATGCTTTTCTCATGTCTCAATTTTTTGTATACACATTCTTTTCAGATGTAGTAAATAAAAAGAAATCTTCATAAAAAAGTGTATGTGTGTGAGTCTCAGAGAGAAATGACTTGCCCAAGTATATATATGTGTGTGTGTGTGTATGTATATGTATATATAATACATGTATGTGTATGTATATATTACATATATGAGTTATATTTTATATCTCTATCATAGGTAAGACCAGCCAAGATGTAGCTAAATCACTTGACTCAAATCTTTTTAAAACACAAGTTTTTTTTTAAAAAAAAACTTCTATTTTCTAAAAAAAAAATTATTTTTAAATACACTTTTTCATTGAGTTAAAAACAGAGTGAGACTTCTATTAACTTATTCTTGAACTGCTGTTCGGAACTCATTAAAACTACTTGGATTTAAGAAAAAACATAATTGAAACTGTTTTTTAAGTGTTGAATTCAGCATTTATCTCTGCACCTCATTGAATCTCATCTATCAATTTTCAGGTACCAGAACACTTGCAAATAGGCCTTAACATACATATGTACACACTCACACACTTTAATAGTATGTACAAACACCAAAAATGATCAAGTAGTCTTAATCAGTCAAAGAGGAATGATTTGTTCGTGGTTTCTCATTTCTAGTTCCTTTTTCATACCTATGACAGGAAGATTGACACCAAAACAATGCAGTACTGGCTAATTAAGAAACATCAATCAAACTTCTTTTTTATAGCCCTATCTCTTCCTCCTCTTCTTAAATATTTTTTCTTCTTCCTCCTTCCTTCTCTCCCACTCTCTCTCCTTAACTATCTCACTTTAAAAATCAAAAATATAACCTTCCAAAAACAGCCATGCTCTTTGCCAGAAGAAGAAAATACAGGTCTTTCGAAAAACAAGAGTTATCTTTCAAATGGCATCCCAATTGTTGTAATCACTGCACAGATTCAGTTCATGTATGAGTGAGGCTGGGTAAAAGATCTGAATAATTCATCCTTTACACAGTGCTTTATGCAGCACTGTTCTTTGCCCAAGGAATGATCCCCAGTGCACCTGAACTATAGGCTAAGTTTAAAGAAATGTAGTTTTATTACTGTCTAGTGCATACTACAGGCTAGCTAGGCACTGGTAATTAGCACTCCTTCAAACCTGCCTTAATGAAAAGATAAGAATAATTTATATTTAAAAGTTTGTTATATTTGCAGATTTTATAAATGTCTTTAAAATAGCTTGTTCTCTTAGGTACACATCCTCTGTGGTTATATTTTCATCAACTATTTATTTAGCAAACCTTTCTTTCAAAGAGCAGATCATCCCCCATTCAAATAACTGAGTACCTCAAATTAGAGTCCAATGAATGAATTCTCAAGGTATTAAAAAACCAAACACCAGTAAGTAATCATGATTGCGTACCTGGCCAAACTGATCTCCATATTCCTTTGCCCAAGGGCCCTCAGCTCCAGCAGCTGCATGGCTGGCTTTCCCCTTCATCTCCTTATGGTATTGCTGGTGATATCTAACCTGCAAGAAGGCAATGTGAACAAGCCAGAGGAATTTAGTTGGCCATACAACAGGCTTAAAGCTTTAAAATGAAATTGTCTCCTGATGATCCTTCTTGCTTCAAATTCAGGAAAATGTCATGGACACTGAAGAGTCAGATTCCCGATGTAACCAAGTTGGTCCATTCAACATTCAGAAAGCACTTAAGTGCTGACTCTGGGTGATACTTTGTGTTAGATAATGGGGGTGTTACAAAGATAAATAATTAATTTTCCCTACCTTTGTGGAGCTTATGATTTAATGGGAGAGAGAAGACATGTAAACAGATATATATTTTTTAATCCAGATCTGTGATCTCATTTATGAAGGAAACATCTAGCACAGAAATTCCCTCTACCAGATGCCATGCTGCATCTCAAATTAAAAAAAAAAAACCTAAAAAAAAAAAGTGCCTAGGGTGTGAGAGAGCAAGTGTCTTTTATCCAGAGCCATACAACTAATAACTGTCAGAAACAGGTTATGAACCTAGATTTTCTTGACTCCAAAGGTCAGTTCTTTATCCGCTGTACAATGTTGCCTATCAGACGCTAAATAAAATGTAGTAAATACGGCTTAATAACCATGAAATTAAGATGTTTCCTGGCTCTGGGTTACATAGACTAGAAAACAATCAGTTGCATTTATTCTTAAAAAGAAGGCCATTTTTGTGGTTGACTAGCATGATGCCTGGCACATAGTAGGCATTTTATAAATGCTTATTGATTGGTTGGTTTCTGAGTATGATGATGCCATTTTAATATAAAAACATTTGTGGACTCCCTCTCCCCTTATGATAGCAGCTATACTTTAGTAGCCAACTGGGTGAGAAGGTACCGTCATTCCTTCCACGTTGTGACTTTCCTCATCGCAGTTTTGATACAGTGTAAGCCAGCATAAGAAACTAAACAGGAATTTTGGGGGAGTTTTGCAGAAGCCACAGATGACAAGTGAAGGCCAGCAGATGACACAGAGTGCATGACCAAATACTTAACCCAAATTTTAAAATAAGGTGCTATAAACACCCCATAAAAGAAAAAGAAGAAAATTCAGACCTCTTCTCTGGTACAAAGGGAGGGTCAAAAAATTTTACATGGATTTTCCAGATCATAAAGGCACTGTGCCCCTAACCCCTGCGATATGGAAGGATAACTGTATACAATGATAAAAAAAAAGGCACTACAGAAGGTCAAATTTCATCCTGAGAGGCCACAGAAACAGTTGTTCCTAGTAGGTACAAGTGAAGCATCAACAATATAAGCATTACTATTACAATTTATTGATGTGAAATAAAGATAAAAATGACAATATGTGATATACCTACGGATTCACAGACCCGTTGCAATAATCCCAAAACAACAAGGCAAGAACCGTTGCCTTGGTTCTTAGAGCAGCGTACTCCCTGGCTGTGAGCCCCTGACATCAAAATATTCATTCGGATACTTACATCACTGGCTAGCTCATTGGCTCTTTTTGCGATCTGGTAGGCTGGAGTGATCATGGCAGGGAAGCTACCTTTCCCTCTCTGCTGCTCATAATCTTCCATGTATTGCACCTAGTACAACAAACATTTATTGAGCACCACAGTGGATGTAGCACTGGGATAGATACTAACGGTGACAACGAAGTTCAGATAAGAGAAAGAACAAGAGAATCCAGTGCTCTCTCATTTTCTACGAGGTATGAATTAGGAGGACACAGACCTCAATCCCAGGCCTGGATCAAAGCTGAAATAAAAGCAAGGGTGTGAAGCTGAGCCTGGAGCTTGTCTTATAGTAATATTGGTGACAATGGGCATCCTTGTTTCACCTTACTCTTATTGTGAAGGTCTCTAGCCTTATTCATAGCATAACACAATCGTCTGGGTAATTGCATCACAGAGCAGAGAGGCTGTACAAAAACGAATTTTTTTCTAGAAATAATGCTTTAATAATTTGTAGCATCAAAGAGAGATTTTTTTAAAAATTTAAAGACAATGAGATAGACTATAAAGAATGGGACATGACTGAACAACAAAAATAGTGGAAAATTCTTGCCTTATACTCAAAAGACCAACATCAAAGTCCTAACTCCAAAACTTACTAGTTTGTGAACCTAGGCAAACATTCAGAACCTTAGTTTTATCATGGATATAGATATAGATATGTTTTCAATAAATTAGCATTTATTTTCTTTCCTCACTTTCCCCAAATCATTAAGAAAAATAGAAAAACCCTTGTTAACAAAGATTAGTGCATGAATATATATATACATGTAGATATATATGCATGTATGTGCATCAAATTTTATATATTGTATATGTTATGTATGTTGCATATATGTGGAATTACACATATAATTTATGCTTTATGTAACATATATATCTGTTATAAATGTTTATGAATATGTGTATGTATATTATTTATATGTATAGATATGGAATAAGAATACTTGCTCTACTAATTCCAATATATGTGAAATACTTTGTAAACCTAAGTGTTACATGAGTGAGAACAATTACGATCTTCTCACACTTTTCTAGAGCTCTATAGTTAGAAAGCACATTTGCACATATTATCTCATTTCATCTTTACCTAGAAAAGCACTCACAGGTTGTCATCCATATATACCATGTGTGGAAGGAAATGTAAGTATCACTATCTTTGTTTTACAGATGTAGAAACTGAGGCCCAGAGAGATTGTGACTAGTCTAAAGTCACAAAGCCAATAACTGATGGAGCTGAGACTTAAACCAGGTTCTCTCTCTCTCTCTTGTGCCAGTACTCTTTTTTATTGTATTATGTTGTTCTAAATTCACTTTATCTGGAGTTTTGCCTATGAGAATCCTATAATAAGAGGCCACAAAAAAATGATCAAAGGGGTGGTTTCAGAAAAGCCTGGAAAGACTTACATAAACTTGTGCAAGGTAAAGCAAGCAGAACCAGGAGAACAATATATCCAATGGTAACAACATCGTGAAAACAAACAATTTTAAAGACTGAGAACTCTGATCCATGCAATGACCCACCATGATTCCAGTGGCCTATAATAAAGAAAGCTCCCCGCTTCCTGACAAAAAGGTAAACTCAAGGTGCAGAATTAGACATACATTTTTGGACATGACTACTCATCTTTGTTACAAGAGTTTGTTTTTCTATGTTTCTTTCTCAGTGAGTTGGGAAAGGTAAGGAAAGAAAATAAATGCTTATTAATTGAAAATGTAATTTAGTTTTTTTAAAGAAAATATTAAGTAAAGTGAAGTGACAGATAAAATATTTGATTATGGAAACAAATATGTTACTAGAGAAAATTCCCACCAATATAAGCACAGTCATTAGATCACAGAATCGCAGAATTAGAATTAGAAGAGACCTGGGAGGTCACTGGGTCCAACTCTCTCATTTTACAGATGGGGAAACTGAGGAACAAAGAGGTTGGGTTTTTTGTTTGTTTTTTAAGTGACTTGCTCATTTCACATGGTCCTACATGAAAGCCCTATTTTGATGATTTATCATGACATAGAAGGGACTCTGGGGTCTAAAAGGCCATGCCAAAAGACCACAAGCTCTGGTGGGTCTGACAGCTAGAAAAGCTATGTGTAAGGACCTGGTAATGTATACTGCTAGAAGACCAAACTGGCTAAGCTAAAGGAGGCCCATCACCAGTGGGTTGGCCAACAGTTTTACCAGAACAATTCATGGAGTCCATCTACTGAGGTTGAGAAGAATTGTGAGCTGCATTGGCGAACAATCTGACCATTTAAACTCTCAGATTTTCATAAAGATTGAAATAGAGGCACCGTATTAAATTTCCTCCTACTCTCTTACTCTTTCCCCTCCTAGGTGAGACAGGGAAAATAAACTGTAAATATGAATAAATGTGTCTCAGCCTCTAGTCCTTACATCACTTTGAAGCTGTCCACTAGCTTTGGCATGTAGGAGCTCAGGGGTATCTGCCACTGTGGTGAACCTGGAAACACGTTCATCATGCCCGCGTTTATAATGCACCTGGTGGAAGAAGAAGACACAGAGTTTAGGTTGTGCCCATTTCCTAGACTTCTAGTAGCACTCATTTCTCACACGTGACTGGTTGGAGAGGGAACTAAATAGTTGGAACATCCCTAATGGTGTTGCCTTGAATGCAATGGCTCTGACCAGTCCTCCAGGAGTCTGACATGGTTATTTAAGCCAGTGGAAGCAGCTGTGTCAACCTCTTAAGTACTACCCAGCAGAAGTTCACCAGGTCTCATGCATTTGATAGACTCGCAGGTTTAGAAAAGACCACCTTTTCTAGACATAACCCAGGGAAAGCATGCTTGTCCTCATTTTATTGATTTTATGGATGAGGCAACTAGCATTCAGAAAATTAAGAAATTCAAAATTGGGTCTCATACCTCTTAATTTGGTATCCATGAAACAGTACTACGTTTCCACTAATTCATCCACCATTTTAGGATTATTTTAGTGGCATAGAGAATAAATTAATCCATGTTGAATATAGCTGAGCTTTTTTTTCAGACAGCCTAAAATGTATGTCGTTCTTAGAACCCTCTTAGAAATGTATGAGTCACAGAGAATAATGGGATGTAGTCTGCATCACTGGAGGGAATTGCCCACGTCGATGTAACCACATATCCACTGAAGTACATTAAAAAGATATGGAGGAACTTACCTGGCTAGCCAATTCATTGGCTTTCTTAGCTCTCTGGTAAGCAGGCGTGATCATAGCTGGAAAACTGCCCTTGCCTCTCTGCTCTTCATAGGCTTCTGCATACTTGGGTTAGACGGAAACAATGTCAGATGACAGCCAATCAAAATGTATAATAATACAGATTCTACATCTTTTCCACCTATGTGCCCTTGTTGACACTGTTTGCTGTTACTGGGATGCTGTCACCTTCCTCTCCCCCTACTCAGCTCTACCTCTTCACATGCTATATGCTATTCCAGTTCAAATTCAAATGTTATCCCAATTGGTGATTCTACCAACTGAACATTATCATTTCTTCCTTAGACCTCACAGAAAGCATTTGGTTTCTATTGTGCTTGTGCATTTACCATACTCTATTTTGCATTACAGAATTATGGGATCACATATTTAGAGCTAGAAGGAGCCCTAGAGACAGCTAAGCTAATTCTCTAATTTTTGAGATGCAGAACAGAGGACAAAAGAGGTCAAGTTCATACAGGTAGTAAGCGACAAATCCAAGATTCCAATCCCAATCTTCTAACTCCAAATCCAATACTCTTTCTATTATACCACACTTAAATGCCACTTGAGCATTTTCATAAGATAATATTTATTAGTGCACAGGCCATATCTCCCTCTTCCCCTCCTCAGTAGATTATATAAACTCTCTGAAGCCCAGGATCCTGTCTTATTTAATCTTTGCCTTTCTCCTAGTGACTTTCTCCCACAATAGTTTCTATAGAGTATACACTTAATAAATACCTTTTGAATACATGGATGGAAGTACTCATGGATGGATACCATAAACAAAAATTAATATGGCAAGTAAAACTGTCCTTATAAAGCAACAGGAATATGGAAAATGCTATCCAAAGGACAAGCAATAAGAAGGATGCAAGAACTAGGAAATGCTATAGTGTTAATGAAACCTTTACCTATTGAATGCTGTTCCTTTTTAAAATTAATGCCAACTGTAAATCATAGACAAAGTGCTCTGATCTAAGTTACTGCCTCTGGCTCATTTAAATATCTGTATGATGACTGATAACAAAATAAGAGACCTACTCATTGCAATAAAAATATTTCCAAGGCAGGAAGTAAAAAGTTGTTGGTAAGGTTCCCTCTAAACTCATTTGTATTGAAACTCTTTGCGCTGAGCATTGCAGAAGTTTACTCGCCATGATGAGATCCATCTTCTCTGTGTATGTGTATGTATGTATCTATGTATGTGTGTGCATGTGTATACGTATGTGTGTATGTATATATGTATGTCTATGTATATGTAGCAGAAATACACACACACATACATATATGTGGGACCTTTGCTGGAGAATCTAGGATGAATAAGTGTTAATCTTTAGCAAATTTTCCTTTTCATGTCATGATTTAAATGAAAAATATAAATGCAGAGAAGATGGATCTCATCACAGAGAGAAAACTTCTGCAATGCTCAGCACAGTAAGATACAAATGAGTTTAGAGGAAACCTTATCAATGTATATCAATTATCTATCTATATCTATCTACATACACATATATATACACACACATATATATACACATACATACTCATGATAGATAGATAGATAGACAGACAGATAGATAGATAGAATTGCTTTCTGTAAGCACTTGCCAAGGTTCCCAGTCAAAGGTAACATCCAAGTAGAAAGCAGAGATTTCTAACCTGCTTACCTCACTTAGAGACTTCTGTGCTTCAACCATTCTTACAATTTCAGGGTCTGGGAGAGTTCCAGGGGACCAAGAATTCCCCTCACCATACGTAGCCCAATAAGCTTTCTAAAAGGAAAAGAAGAATAGCTAGCATTTACATGGTGCTTTAAAGTTTGCAAAGGTCTTCATAAATATTATCTCATTTTGTCCTCACAACAACCCTGGGAGATAGGCACTCTTCTTATCCCCCATTTTACAGATAAGGAAATTGAGGAAGATAGGTGAAGTGACTTGCCCAAGGTCACACAGCTAGTAAGTGCCTAAGGCAGTATTTTAACTCAGGTCTTCCTGACTCCAGGCCCAGTGCTCTATCCACTGGGCCACCTAACTGCCTCAGAAATAGAGTTTTCAAAAATCAAATAAACTCTTTCTTTCTCTTTTCACTCCCTGGTTCACTTGTTCATTTTGTCAACACAACATAAAAATCATGGCGACTCAGTTGAATCCCCATTCATCAAGAATAGTCAAATGCTGGGGTCATGTAAATAACTTCAAATTCTGGTTTGCTGAGTAACAACAGATAGCCACGCCAATGTGTCATTTTTTAAAGAAGTAGAATGCAAAAACAAACAAACAAACAGTAATTACACTGGACATAACTTAATGTTTCTTTCCTTTTTTTCAAAAGGCTTGTATTCATGTCACAGAGCCTCAGGGTCATTGGTAGGAACCCTTATTGCAGCACTGTGGGAAGTATATTCCTAATGGCGTAAGAACAATGGGGAGGGGGGCAGCTGGGTGGCACAGAATGCCAGTCCTGAAGTCAGGAAAACTCATCTTCTTGAGTTCAAATCCACTCAACCAAAGTCAATTAACCCTATTTGTCTCATTTTCCTCATCTATAAAATAAGCCAGAGAAGGAAATGGCCAACCATTCTAGTATCTCTGCCAAGAAAACCCCAAATGTGGTCACGAAGGGGAAAACAACTGAGTAACAACAACAACTATAGGGTGGCCACACAGGTAGAGTGGTCCTTACCCTCATGGAGCTCAGAAGCCCAGTAGGGAAATAAAGATGACCAGGGAAACAATGATATCAAGAAGCACTGTTGCATTCAAGAGGCCCTAGGATAGCAGCTAGTACGCTGACATGGGAGGCAGCAAGATCTGTGTTCAGGTTCTGTCTCTGATACGCATTAGCTGTGCAACTACTCTCTAAGCCTATTTGATACAGATGAGTTGCCAATATATACTGGTGGAGGGAGTCTCCATAATGGAGATCACGAAGTCTTTGCAAGGAAATCTATAAATGTATAAGTGAACAAGCACACCTTCTGTAGACTGACCAGACAACGCCTCACACGTAGACCAATCAATAAACACTTATTAAGTGCCTACTGCATGCCAGGCACTGTATTAAGTGCAAAGGATACAAAAGGAGTCAAAATAGATATATTATTTTATCAAATGTAGATAGCTATTTTTAAAACACATTATTAAATTCATAGTTGTTCTTTTCATTGTGAACTTTCTCAATCAAGAGATAATAATAATTAGCACTATTTTCATGTGAAGAGGTCTGCAAAAATGACGGATGTTTAAAAGAGATCTTCATATTTAAAAAAGAATGAGAACCACTCATTAGTGGAAAAGGCTTTGGAGTAGGATTAAAGATACTTGGGTTTTAATTCCAGTGATGCCAATATCTAGTTCTGTGACCTGGAGCAAATCACTTAACTTCTCTCTGTATCTCCTTTTTCTCATCTTACACATGAGGAAGTAGGATGAGGTGATCTCTATAATCACTGACAAGCTCAGTTTTGGACATTTTGAGTTTAACATGGTAGTGGCCATCCAAATGAAGACGTATAAAAGCAAATTGCTGTAATGATAACAACAACTAACATCTGAAAATAAGCCCACATAAATCATCAGCATTTTTATACATGACTAACAAAACCCTGCAGGTAGAGATAATAAGAAATACCCCATTTAAAACAACAGTAGACAATATAAAATACCTGGGAGTATTGACAAAACAAACCTGGGAACTATATGAACATAATCATAAGACGCTTTTTATATAAAGAAACTCAGATTTAAATAATTGGATAAATGTTAATTGTTCATGGGTGGGCAGAGCCAATAGAATAAAAAATGACAATTCTACCTAATCTACCTATTCAATGCCATCCCAATTAAAATAGCAAAAATTATTTTAGAGTTAGAAAAAATAATAACAAAATACACTTGGAAGAACTGGAAGGATGTTTAGCAGTACCAGATCTTAAACTATATTATAAGGTAGCAATTATCAAAACTATTTGGTACTGGCTAAGAAATAAAAAGGTGGATCAGTGGAACAGAGTAGACATACGATATACAGTAGTTAATAATTATGGTAACTTTGTGTTTGACAAATGCAAAGATTTAAGTTTTTAGGATAAGAATTCACTATTTGGTTAAAAAAAATTGGGGGGAAACTGGAAAGCAGTCTGGCAGAAATTGGGCATAGACCAAAAAATATCGTACACCATTTACCAAGATAAGGTCAAAATGGATACATGACCTAGATATAAAGAGAGATATAAAAAATTAGAACATAGAACATTTATCTATCAGATTTAAGGATAGAAGAATTTATGAATAAACATGAGATAGAGAGCATTGTGAGATGTAAAATGGATAATTTTGATTACAATAAATTAAAAAAAGGTTTTGTACAAATAAAACCAATGTAGCCAAGATTAGGAGGAAAGCAGATAATTAGGGGAAAATTTTATAGACAGTTTCTCAAATAAAGGTCTCATTTCTCAAATACATAGACAACCTTGTTAAATTTATAAGCATATGAGTCATTTCCAATTGAAAACTGATCAAATGATATG